>NC_138867.1:167684227-168284227 GCF_965194805.1 Balaenoptera borealis
AGGTTGTCAGCTGTGCTTCTTACCAACCAGCTCCTCAGGTTCAATAATTTGCTAGACCAGTTCACGGAACTCAGGAAACCACTTTACTTAACTATCATGGGTTTATTATAAAGCGCACAACTGAGGAACAGCCAAATGGAAGAATGCATGGGGCAAGGCATGGGGAAGCTGCGTGGAGCTTCCGTGGCCTCTCTGGATGCACCACCGTCCCAGCAACTCGATGTGTTCACCAACCTGGAAGCTCTCCGATCTTCATTGTTTAGGGTTTTTATGGAGGTTTTATTTTGCAGGCATGATTGGTGAAATCACTGGCCATGGGTGATTGAACTCAATCTCCAGCTTTTCTCTCCTCCCTGAAACTTGGGGGTCGGGCTGAAAGTTCCAACTCTCTAATCATACAGTTCGTTCCTCTGGCTACCAGCCCCCATCCTGAACTATCTAGGGACCCACCAAGAATCCCTTCATTAACATAAACTCAGGTAAGGTTGAAAGGGGCACATTATGAATAACAAAAGATTCTCCTCGCACCCCCATCATTAAGGAAATTACAGGTGTTTTAGGAGGTCTGTGCCAGGAACGAGGGGCAGAGGCCAGATATATATTTCTTATTATTTTGCACCTGGGTTACCCCTGACCCCACCGCTACCAGGTATGTCACCGAGAATGGGCTTCAGTCTTCCAAGCCTTGGTTTTCTCATCTTTAAAATGGGCAATAATTTTCATCTTGAGTTGTCGTTGAGGATTAAATGAGATGATGAAGGTGAACGTGCTTCACAGTCTCTAAATAAATGTGGTTTTACTATCGTGACGATGACAATATTTAGTTTAGCGACAGCAGGTTTAGAATTATTCTTTTTTTTTTTTTTAATTTTATGTATTTATTTATTTATGGCTGTGTTGGGTCTTCGTTTCTGTGCGAGGGCTTTCTCTAGTTGCAGCAAGCGGGGGCCACTCTTCATCGCGGTGCGCAGGCCTCTCACTACCGCGGCCTCTCTTGTTGCGGAGCACAGGCTCCAGACGCACAGGCTCAATAATTGTGGCTCACGGGCCCAGTTGCTCCGCGGCATGTGGGATCTTCCCAGACCAGGGCTCGAACCTGTGTCCCCTGCATTGGCAGGCAGACTCTCAACCACTGCGCCACCAGGGAAGCCCCCTAGAATTATTCTTAACAAATACGGCAAGGACTCTGAGTGTCTTCCTGAGGCTGGTGGATCAAATCCGCCTTTTCCCTGGTGTGGAGGGTCCCTCTGTCGCACACACCTTATACCCATGAGCTGGTAAGAGGAAGTCTAGAACTTTGTCTTGGTTTTGCCAGTTAACTTCAATTTATTCATTTACACCCCCGTGATCCAACTGTACCTCAATTTTGGATAAGGGTGTGGTTTGGTTAGTTTCTTGAAAAACATGAGAAATATAAAAATTCTTAAATTGAAACAAATTTGATCATAACAGAAGGGGATTTTAGGAGATGAATCGGAGGAGCTGAGATAGAGTGCTTGGGCCGTGTCTTTTTTCCCCTGTTGCATCCGGCAAGTGGTGCTTGTTCCAGGCACAGCGGCTGGTCCTGCAGAGGCGGAGGGCCTGGTGGACACTCCTAGGCTCAGGGAGACATGGCAGTGGGGGGTATCTGTACCTCCAACCTGAGCTCCCACCGTAAGAGTGCAGTGTGGTTGAGGGAGATGAGGCCCCCTGCTTGGATCCTGTGTTGCCTTGACAATACCCTCTAAGGCTCAGTGTCTTCACCCAGGGTACGTGCACGCCCTGGGAAGAGTCCCTGGGGATGATCTAAGGCACATGAGCCCTTTGGTGGTCTTGGAGAGGAGGGGGATTGAGGGAGCAGGAATATTTGAGAAAAGATGAGCTTCTTTAGCAGTGCTGTCCAATAGAACTTTCTGCATTGCTGGAAATGCTCTAATTCTGTGTCCAATACAACAGCCACTAGCCACCCTGACCCTTGAGCGCTTGAAATGTGGCGCGTAATTGAAGAACTGAAATTTTAATTTAATTACGTTCCAATAAAATTTTTGTTTTAATTTTTTAAAAATTTTGATTATGAAAAAATATATAAAATTTACCATCTTCACTGTTTATAAGGGAGCAGTTCAGTGACATTAAGTATACTCACATTATTATGCACCCATCACCACCACCCATCTCCAGAACTCTCTTCATCTTACAAAACTGACACTCTGTATCCGTTAAACAATAACTCCCATTGCCCCCTTTCTCCAGCCCTTGGGAAGCACCATTCTACTTTCTGCCTGCTGTGCCCTTCCTCTGAACTTGACCAGCACATGGCGCTAAATGGCGGTGTGGGTGGCCCTGGGTGTGGGGGCCTTTAGACCCGGTAGGTGCTGGCCCACCTGAAGCTGCAGCCAGAGCCCCATGAGACCCTACAAGGCCTGGCCAGGGTAGGGCTCCCTCTTCTTATAAGCTCACAGCTGGTCTTGGGGCTTCCCAGCATTTGGAGCCAAAGCAGCAACGTGGAGGACAGATGTGGCGGCAGCCGGCCCAGACTGTGCTCCAAGTGAGGCATTTGGTCAGCAGTGAGGACAGCCAGGACCAGGATGGAAGTATTCCCAGCTCCCAAGGCTCGGGGCCAGCCCTGGGTGGACAGTCTGTCCCCTGAGGGAGGTCACAGAGGCCCTGGGAGGAGGGCCTGGTGGGGGTCCCCATGGCAAAAGATCTGGGGAATGTGGGCTCCAAGGAGAAGCAGAGGCCAACGTGTCGGGCCAGGTGTCGGCGTGGCTCAGCCCTGGCAGCTCTAAGCCAGCTTGGTCTCCCTCATCGTTCAGTTATTCTGCTTGCAGGACTCCCTTTGGGGTCTCTTTGTGGCAGACCCTGGGCTGGGACATGGGTCCTGGTGTGACACCGACATTTCAGGTTCATCAAATATCCACATGCTCCCCTCCCTTCCATTTCCCAGCCTCCCTTGCACCTCATTTTTGGGGCTGTGTGGCTAATTGTAGCTAACGGCCTACGTGGAAGGAAATGACATAGGTCGCCTCTTGGCCAAGGCAGTTGAGAGCCAGTGTGTCCACTCCTTCTCTCTCTCTCTCCCTGCCACAGTGACCTTGGAAGTCACATGTCCCAGTAGCTGCAGCCACAAAATGGGGCAGGGCCGCCCAACCTGCATAAGCCTGTGATGTGTGCAAGGAAACACACACCAGCCTTCACTGTATTAAGCTACTGAAATGTGGTAGATTCTCTGTTAACTGCAACACAGCCCGTCCTATTCTAATACACACAGCTCCTGCCCATACAGTATGATCAGCAAATGTTTACTGGGCATCAACTCTATGTCAGCCGTGAAATAGGGCCAATGTGGGGAACAAGGGGCCCAAGTAAGAGGGGAAGTTGGAGACAAGGAAGGCCAGTCAATAGAGGGACTTGGATGTGACTCTAAGGGCAGTAGGAAATTGCTAGAGGTGCTACTTCCTTCCAACATTAATGGGCAAGACATTTAATGCCCTTTTTTCATAGGAAAATGGGAATTATTCCATCCCTCTTTCCATCTCAGACTCTGGAGGGTCAGAAGGGTTGGAAATATTTGCTGAGCATTTCGAGAGAGCCACCTGGATGTAGAAAGGGTCTCATGGTGTTCAGAACCCTCCCACCAACCCATTCAAGCACCTCTTTCGAGGTCCAGTTTCCTTCTTTTCTTCCTCAAATCTAGAAAAGTAACATTCTTTGTTTATTAAAATATGCTGTATTTAACATGTACCATATACTATTTATGATGGAAAATTAGAATATAGGTTTGTGAATGTTTTCTTCTATCAATTATTGCCTAGTACTTCATTTTAATGATGGCATAACATTGCACCACGTGACTGTAGCATACTTTTTAGGTAATTGATTATTTATATGACTCATGTAACAAAATTTATTTCCCTTTTAGATCTTAATTTGGCCACTAAGAGTAATGAATATCATTGTAGCTGAAATTATTACTCATCCTTTACTATTTCCTTAAACTAAGTTCCTAAAGGTACAATTCTTGGTCAGTAGTTATGTTCAGTTTAAAGCTTTCTATGTCAGAAAGTTTTCTGTTCATTTTCACCTATTCATGTTCCATTGAGTAAATGCCCATCTCCTCACCTCTTCACACCGCCAAATCCTTTTTAGCTGTGGCAGTTTGATAGCTACAACAGGGATATACTTTTTGTTGTAAGGTGTAGGTATTTGATGGTAATGAGGTCCCATTTAAAAATATATATATTTTTTAAAACAGTGATCATCTTGTATTTTTATGATTGACCTATTCATGTTCTTTATTCCACTGGGACTTTAGCTTCTTTTGTGTTAATCTGAAGAACTGTTATATTGAAATAGGTTAATTTTTTGTCTGATGTTTGTGTAGGAAATGTTTTCCCCAGTTTTGTTGTTTGCCTTTTGTTTTATTTTGTTTGGGGTTGGTTTGTTGATTGCTTACATTTTTGTGTGTAGTCGTGTCCTGAGATCTTTTCCTCCCTGGTTTTTCCCTTGGGGGCTGTCTTTGGCATTTCATGCCCTCTCCAGAAGTTAATCTTCTGGAGTTTCTTTCTGGTTGCCCCCAACAGTGACTCCCATGGCCTGTTGTCAGCAGTATCATTTCCCAAACCCCAGGCCTCACTGACCACCTGACCATTCTTGCTGTGCATTCAGCTGCGGCAATCCCACACCCAGAATGTCTCCTGGGTACAAAACTCCCGGGGCGAAGTGCAAATTGAAAATGTGGTTCTCTTATTCAAAGAGCAGGAAAAAGTGTCATAAAAGGTACATACACAAAGCCTTTTCCTTCCGTATACAGTCTTTCAACTTGTCAAGATTTTAAAATTTTCTATTTATTATCACTCTAAGTGAAGAAAAATTAGGATTTTTAATTATAATCATGCACTTTACCATTCATCTTTATATTGTACAAGGCCTGTTTTAAATGCAGATATTAGAACATTTAACTAGCATGGGGAATCACCAAAATTAAACAGATTTGTACTTTATGGCTTGTGCCCGAAGGGTGCCGCAGGCTGACCAGAAGTTCAGACAAAGCACCAACCAGACTTAAGAAGGTTGGGAGGAGGAAGAGAGGCCCCCCGGGAGTGGAGCCATGAGGGAGCACTCCCTGAGGGCCCCTGGTCCTGGCCAGTGATGCAGGGTGTGCCCCCGGGGCCTGACAGCTGCCTGTCCTGTCTCCCGACAGCTGCCACTGAAAGAACACAGGGCATCTCCCCTTCCCACGGACCGACCACCCCAACCCAGGTCATGCCCTGCCCCAAGATGCCCCAGGGCACATGTGTCCACCTGACCCTCCCTGCACCTGCATGCAGGCCCTTGCAGTGGTCACTGAGTGGGGTGTAGGAAGCTAGGAGCCTGTCCTGTGGAAGTGGGACCACGTGTGAGCCAAGGCTTCCCTGTCCCAGCAGATTTCACTCACAAAACACAAATTCAAAGGTAAAATGATGAATTTCAAGATGGTAACCACAGAGCGTTAAGCCCAAGTGCAGAGCCCTCCTGGATGTGGGCCCTGGTCACTCGCCCCTGAACCCAGGAACCTGAGCCTGTGCTTCTTGCCTCAGGGCCCGTTCTTATGGCCCATCCCCATTCTCTACTCGTCTGGAGGCTCAGCTCAAATCTACCACTGCTCTCGGCTCTCTGCCCAGATGAAGAAAGCTGGTGCCTTCTGAGCACTGAGGCCAGGCTGTGGGCTGAGGCCTCATCCCTTGGGGCCCTCCGCACTGATTTTTACCTCTTGTACACCATAGCCTTGAGATTGCTGGCAGACCCAGGATGAAGCCCTGTGTCCTGGGCCCAGCATCCTTTAACCTGGCCAGAGAGGCTGGGACCCCTTGGGGAAGGCTGCCGGAGAGCCTCATCCACATGTTTGAGGGAGAAAGGGGGTCTCGATCCCACCACCACTAGGCTGTGAGGATGGATCTGGGAGCACTGGCAGATGTGCGGCCCCTCCAGCCATGCTGGCTCCTCCAGGGCCCATGCCCCACGCTGCTGCTGGGTCCCGCCTTGGTCCCCTACTTAGGTGTGCCTCTCCGGCGCTGGCCTCCCCCTGCCGCCATCCCGTTCCTGCTCCTCCCGAGTCTTCAACTCTGGCTCATCTTCTGACCTTCACCAGGCTCAGCCCTGAGGACAAGGAACTCCCCCCTGCGAGGGCCCCCCTCTGCACTGGGAACTGCAGTCCTGTGGACCCCTCTTCCTTGGAAACGGGCTTCCTGCCGTGCCTGGAGCTCCCAGGCTGGGAGGCAGTCAACACTCCTGAATGCGCCTGCTGCTGGCTCTGGTGCCAGCCCTTGAGCTAGTCTGTGCTTGCAAACTCAGCGCTGTGGCGGTGCGAGCCTGGCACCCCAAGGAGCCATGCAGTGACACAGCCCTCATGTTCGTGGCACCTCCAGTTACCTTGTCAGGCGTGGACAGTGGGTCTTCTCTGGGCTCAGGTGAATGGGAGGCCAGGGAGGAATGCCTTCGGGGAAGACTCGAGAGCCATTATTAAAGTAATATGTTTACAAATGCACTTTAAAAAGTAAAACCTATTCATGCCAAGGCTTCAAGAAATATAAAACTTAGGTACAAGACTAGTGCTTCCTATATGGCTTGTAGCATTTAACTAAAGCATTAATTTCAATCCTACTCTTCCCTGAGCAACCAAAGGCCTTGGTGGTTGCTCGGCCTCTCAGGATCCGTAGAGACCTAGCGCTGCTGCCTGACTGAGCTGTTGGTCCGCTTGCACTCCTTCTAGATGTGAGGCAGGCCAGTGTGTTGGGGCATGACCTGCCCCAGAGGACGGCTCTTTGCTCCTGGGAGCACGTCCCCTCAGGAGGCCTGCCAGAGGCTGCTGAGGCCACGGTACAGATGTGAGGTGTCTTCCCCTAAAGTGCCACTTTTTCCAAATGGCAAGCATTTTAAAACATCAATTTTATATGAAAGTAAACTGGGACATATTACTGAGTTAAAGCAAAATTCGCCTGAGTTTTTCAAGATAAACTGGAGCATCTAAAGAAGGGTTGCCAAAACTATAGCCCAAATCCGGCCCATCATCTGTTTTTGAAAATAAAGTTTTATTGGGACGTGGCCATGCCATTCATTTATGAATTGTCTATGGTTGCTTTTGTACTACAATGGTGGAGCTGAGTAGTTGGGACAGAGACCATACGGCCCACAAAGCCACTGTCTGGCTGTCAAGAAGTAGTATTCGCTATCAGGGTGTAAAGAAATCTTCTACTTGCTTAGTGCCCACCTTAAGCTGTGGCCCCAGCACTTTACAGTTGCATTTGCCTCCCACTGTTGTCAGTGCACGTAGGCATACGTGTTAGGGAAGCACTGAGCATAGAATGAGGACCAGCTATGGAGTCAGAAGCAGTTGCATCCTAATCCTGGCTTTTACCCACCTGGCCAAGTTCCTGCCTTGCCCTGAACTTGGTTTCTTCATCTTTAAACCTCCCACACACTCTGATCCATAAAGAGCGGCACACTCACCGACAAGAGGTACCCCCCGGAGACAAGCTCCCTCTCTCCCTCTTCAGGCCTCTGAGCCCCCGCAGCCAGAGCAACCCTTTCTTGCTGGCCATTGCAGGGACCTCACACTTGAGCTGAGCTCCACCCTCTGCCTGCTCAGACCCCAGCCCACCCCCACCCCAGCTTTGCCAGCTGAATGGGTCTGTGAGGTCACTTTGGGGATTCTTTTTAAAGCAACTGAGTGAGCATTTTAAAACAACACAGTAGGAGGAGCAAGATCTCTGGGCCAGCAGAGCTGCCCCTCCCACCTGGGCTAATTGCTCATGTTCTGGAAGAATTCCTGCCCCATCCCCTCCACCCCAAGCATCTCTTCTGTCAGGGGCAGACACACTCCTTAGGCTCACGGAGAACGTGGGATCCAAAGGGGCTTCTGAGCTTTCAGAGCCGACGCCATACCCTTTGACCCTTCCTAGTGTGGGATCAGTCCTCTGTACAGTATGTTCTTAAACATTTTTTATTGAATGATTTCTGTCTGTGCCAGGATTCAGATATTTTCCCTCTTTTCTTTTCTAATTTAATCCAGAAATTGGCCTGGGCTCACCAAAGCCTTGCCAGGATTTGCAAACAATCAGAGGCACATGGGCTCCAGTTCTCATCAACTTCCAAGAATGCTGGGGACACGTGGTGATGGTGGGGAAGGCAGCGACAGGACAGGAATGTTTTCTGCTGTCTTGGGGGTGATCTCATGAACTGGCCACAGAGCTGCAAACCTGCCAGGGGGAAAGCGCAGACCCAAGTCCCATTCACGTGTCTCTGGCTCTGGTTCCTGGGGAAGAGAAAAACATCTCTGAAACTGGACACTAAAACTTGGTTCCCTTAAGCTGAAGGGAAGCAAGCAGGGCTCCCGGGGCAAGAGGGACACATTTGGGTTTGGGCCTGGCCATAACAAAGGATGTGAGGATGGGGAGAAGAAGTTCCCACTGTCATACGGCAGCTCCCCAGGCCCCAGGGTCTGCTGGTGCTGTGGCCACAGCCGGACGTTCCTGGCGCTGTTCCTGTTCCTCATGCTTGTCCCGCTGGCCTGAGAGCATGGCCCTGTGTGCCACCAGGAAGTACGACTATCAGGGCCAGCAGTGTGTGAGGCTGATACATTATTTAGAAGAGGGCAGCGCTCTCAGATGCTGACAGGAGCCAGGCAGGAGGCCTAATCAGGGTGTCCAGGCTGTGGACAATAGGGAGTGGTGGGGACTGGGGCGACAGGAGAGGCTACACCTCTGGAGATCCCCTCCTGGGTTCCATTCACTTGTGGTCATTTGGGAATAAACAGGCACACTCTTGTGAGCTCCCCACCCCACCCCGCCGAGAAGCTGGAAATCCAACTTTTACAGGAAATCTAATTACTTTTCAACGTTGGCAACAAATTGAAATTAAGACCTCATACTGCACTAGTGAATCAGAACGTGACTGTCCGGTCAGCGGGTGGATTGTTCCTTCAGGCCTAGAAGAAAGGAAGCGACTGCCTGCCCTGCCCTGCTGTGTGCGGTGATGGGGGATAATTAGTGCCACCTCCTAGGGCTGTTGTGAGCGTGGCTTGAGTTAAACACCAGAAAAGTGCTTAGTGGCGCTCTGGGCACATGCAGAGCATGCCTCAAGTGTGAGCTGTCCCCGGTCATGTATTCGCTCCTCGGGCGCTCTCAGAACCCTGGTCTAAATGGGCCCCACTCTGGGCACTGGGGTGCAGAGGCGGGCAGTCGTGTCCCTATGCTCAGAGAGATTGGAGCACGGGAGGGGTGGGGAGCAGGGCGAGGAATACGTGATTTCATCCCGGTTAATATGCCTGCTGATCACGCAAGTACCACAGGGTCACAGGGAAGGGCGCCTCAGATGAGGGCCCCTTGCGCTGCCCCTACTGCAGAGGCGGAGTTGACCAGGAGGGGAGCATGGTGTAAAGGCTCAGCGGCATCTCCACATCACAGTGCAAGGTTGGGCCCGACCGGAGTGTAGGGTGCTTGGGGAGAGGCAGGAATGAGGTTGGCAAAGCCTTCTGTGCCGGGCTAAGGGGCCTGGGATCCACCAACATACTGTCAGGGGAGTCATGAGTTTGCTTTGGGGTCTAAAGAGACAGAAACATCTCTCTCAGGGAGTTTGGGGTTCATGCCTTTTACTGTTGGAAATGCCTCTCCCTATGGCCTAAGAGGCTGACTTTTCACACATGCTGGCCCCAGGCAAGGAGGCACTTATATGATGGCTCTATGTTGCCCCAGTGTCCCTGTGGGGTTCCCTTTCCTGGGTAAGGTCACTGAGGCTCAGAGAGGCTGGGTGGCGCAGGTAGAGTGTGGCAGATGGGATTCCCATACCTGTGTGGCCTGGGTGCCATTCCTCTCCACGCTGCCCACGGCCCTGACTGTCTTCTCCATCTATGACTCTCCTGGCTTTTCCCCTTGGCTTCTTCATCTGTTGTGTCTTCCTGTTCTCTCTAGGGTTTGCTCACCCACCCACCTACTCATTCACTTAGTGCATGTCTCTAGGACACCCGCTATGTGCCAGACAACAGTTCTAGGTGCTGGGAATGTCGTGTGAGCAGCCCTGAGGCCCTGCCTGCGTGAAGTCACATTCCAGTGGGGACGGGGGTGGACAGTAGATGCCCCCTCCTCCCAGGGGTGATGATGCAGGCGGAGAACGTTCTGATGTGGGGAGCCGAGGCCCGTCCTTACCTCTGCCTCTTCTTTCCTGAAGTGTGCGGCACTCTCCTGCCCCCTGGACTCCCCCACGCCTCCCTCCCCACTCTGGGAGGCCCCCTGACAGCTGACGAGGGAAGCCTCAGAGCAGCCTGTCCTTGGCCTCCCTGGGGGAGCTGGCAGTTGTCAAAGCAGGAGTGAGAGTCCCCCGAACGAGGAGGGCTGGGTAGTGTTACTCCTTGGTGACAGCTCTGGGCAGCTGCAGAGCTTGTCTCCCGCAAGCTCCAGCAAGGAGGTGGCAGCCGAGCCAGAAGAGCAGAGAGCACCGCTTCCTGTCTGGCTGTCCCTCCCATCCAGGCTCCTCCTTGGCTGCCCCCTGTGCTGCAGGAGTTGCAGCTGAGTGACCCTTGAGTTCTCCTCCACTGCCCAGGGGGCCCTTTGGTGGCATGTCTCAGGGGGGTTAGGGGTTCACACAAAGATGCCAGAAATTTAATGTCAGATTCAGAGGGTCCGCTTTCCTGGTGTTGCATGTTCAGCACCTGGCGAAGAGCCAGGCACAGAGTAGGTGTTGAGGAAATGTCTTGTAAATGAACAAATCAATGAGTAAATGAATTCTCATAGAGTGACTGTGGTCACACCGACTCCCATAAAAAATAGGCTCTATCTGGGACTTTCCTGGTAGTCCAGTGTGTAAGACTCTGTGCTCTCAATGCAGGGGGCCCGGGTTCAGTCCCCGGTCAGGGAACTAGATTCCACGTGTATGCTGCAACTAAGAGCCCACATGCTGCGACTAAAAGATGCCGCATGCCACAACTCAGACCCAGTGCAGCCAAAATAATAAATAAATAAATATTTTTTAGAAAAATAAGCTTTATCTGTCCATGGAAAAGAAGTACCAGTAGCATAAGTGTTCTTGTCCCTTCTTCCTTGATGCTCAAGGCTGTTTGTCTCCACCAAGGATGCTGGAAGTTTGAATCACCAGGTCGTAGGAATGTACAGTTTTAATTTCAGCAGATTTGCCAAATTGCTCCCCAAAGCCTTTGCCCTGGTTCCCACGCATGCTCACGTGGGTGAATCTCCCAGTTTCTCTGAGCCTCTGTTCCCCAGTAGGTAAACGGGGGTAGTAATGCTCACTTGCAGGGTGCAGGAGGTGAAAGGTAGTGCTGTGAAGAGGCACCTGGCACAGGTCTGGGAAGGTCAGAGCTGACCAACGAGGTGCAGCCGTTGTTCCTTCATCCAGGAAATCTGCCAAACCAACCCAGCTCTTGTCCTCGAGAAGCTTGGCTCTCTTGGGGACACACTGGCTTGCCTTAGCGCAGCCGGAAGGACAAGGGCCTGGCTGGGGAGGTCAGAGCCGAGGTGAGCCTTGAGCTGGTTGACCACAAGTTGGCACTTCCGAAGTGGACAAGGTGGGGAGGGTGCAATTCTGTGTAGACCTTCAGCGTGTCCTGGGAACGGGAGGCCTGGAGTGGGACAGGCATGGGGGTGCAGGGCAGGGAGGCCTCGGAGGGTAGAGCTGGCCAGAACGGGGGAGCTTGGATTGATCCTGAAGCTTTGGGAGCCAGCTGGGTTCTAGGCATTGAGGATGCAACAGCTAAGGATGCAGAAGAGCCCCCAGCTCTCAGCGGACACAGACAGGCCCAGTGGAGGGAGGTGGCAGTTAGCAGACTAACAAACAAATGAAGGGATATGAGGCCGTGATGGTGCAGCAGAGGGAACGGGCTGGAGGAGAGCAGCATCCAACTGAGCCTAGCAAGCTCTGGGGGAATGTCCCCTGTACGCGGCAGAGTGAGTGGGAGGCAGCCAGGTGCGGGGGTGGGGCAGTCCTCATGCCTAGCAATGAGACGGGCCCTGTGGGCTCCCGTGGCCCTTCTGACCCTGAAGTGACCTGGCGCAGGTACTTGCATGTCTGAGAACTCAGCCCCTCTGCCTTTGGTTCTGGGCTCCCTGTGCAGCAGGGTATGTTCATCCATCTTCTCAGCTGCCTATTTCTTCTCTTCTTCCACGCTTCCGGGCGCCCGTTCCCAGCCTGGGCCCAGGTGGTTAACACACTGCCCTGCCCGGGGACAGAGGCTGGCACGAGAGTGCGGCGACTCAAACAGAATCTCGTGGTGCGAGGGGCCGTGTGCTGCACGGAGGACAGGAGTGTTTCCCACTGTGTTCCGAGGTGGCTCCTTACATTCTGGGTGTTAGGAGTCGTGCCGAGGGATTTCACTCTGGAGGAGGGCTATATTCGCAGCAGACAGCTCTGGCAGCGAGCTCTGATGCTGCAAGGAGGGTCGCTCTGAAGCTTGCGAATTTTGCTGGGAGGTTCACCTTTCCTGGTGAGCCCCTTGCCTTTGCCAAAGGCACAGGTGACAGTGTGAACGGTCAGGGTTTCCTTAGTCTGTTCTGTGTGAGTGCCTGGTAGGCAGGATCCCTCCCTTCTTCCTCATCACGTGGGGGACCCTGGGGCCCTAGTGGCAGTGGGGAGAGGCTGGCCTGAGTCCTCGCCGTTTTTGCTGTCAGGTCTGGCCCCAGACTCTTTACCTGGACTGCTCAGGTATGCTGAGCCCCACCTGGTCCAGGTCTGGTGCCGTGAAGACCCATCCACTCTGAAGCCTCTCCCACCCCAACCAGCGTAGGCAGGAGCTTCTGAAGCCCACACACACCTCTCAGGGGCGGTTCCAGTCCACTACTGAGGCCAGTTTACTCACAGGAGCCCCTCCCCTTTCTCACCTCCTGCTAGAGCCACCTTGGGAGGGGACTCTGCTCTTGCGATGTGGTCTCATCTTAGGGTCCAAGTGGGGAGCAGGGCCCGTAGCTCTCAGGATCTATGTTTGACCCTAAAGGTGTGTGAGGAGTAGCAGCAGGGATGGGGGGCCATAACCCTGGGTCTGACTTCCTGCCTCTCCTCAGCCTCCTCCCCTAACCTACATCAACCAGGACAGTTGCTTCTCCCCTGTTCCCCTCCCCAGGGACCTCCCAGGTGCCATGGCCCCCCTCCCCATGGTGGCATTTTCCCTCTTTCTTTCCTTGGGTCACATGGTGATAGGGAAGCAGAAGAATATGAATTATAGGAGGGACGAAAAATCATAGTTTTTTCAAATGACATGCTGGTGCCCAGTTGCTCACCTCACAGGGGTGGGGTCGTGCTCACAGGCTCCGAGACAGGGATGGGGTGGGGGGCCGGTGAGGATGCCATGAGGTGTCACCACCAGGGCCCTCCCTGGGGTGCTTCCTCTGGAGGAGACTCCAAGCCGGACCCTCAGGGCTCTGGTCAGGGAGGGCTGAGGAGCTCATGGGTGACATCCCAGGGCTCTCCAGGGCCAGGGCCGCTGCCAACAGGAATCAAGATCCCTGCCTTCTCTCTGCTGCTTCCTGTCAGTGCCCTCCAAACTGGCCTTGGGGGGACAGTGGGCTCTAGCCTTTGGCCTCAGATGAGTCATTCTGTGTCCTGCGGCCTCAGCAGGGTCCGTCCTGCCCTGTTCTGCGGCATTATCCCTTTCTGATGAGTTCTCGGGTGGTGAGTGGGAAGGTTGGGCCCCAAGTGGTGGTGTGGCTGGTGGTTACCCTGTGGTGGAGCTGGCAGGGAGAACCCCAGGTCTGGGTCACACACGGATACCTGGTGAGTCCCGGCATGGGCTCTGGAAAACAGCCTGGCGGTGCCTTGCAGTCCGGGCAGGCCTTTCCCGGTGGCCCTGAGGAGAGCCCAGGGTGGGCCCAGAGAAAGGACTCAGGGTATTTGACCTTCTGTCATTTGATGACGGCTCTACTGAGTCTGTGCTGTGTGCCTGGGATTTTGCTGGATGCTTTAAATATAGTGTTGAGGTCGGTCCTCGATACAGCCTGAGGGGCTAGAACTAGTATTGCCTCCATTTCACAGATGAGGAAACTGAGGCTCAAACAGGCAAAGTACCAAGCCCAAGTCACAGGGTAAGATGGTGGCCGAGCCCACCCTGGAACCCATGCGACCTGATGAAGTGACGACGGATGGGCAGCTTCTTGGAAGTAATCGGCGCCAACATGGGCAGTTGTTTAAGACAGCTTTGTTCCTTCATTTGCACAGTAAACATTTGTTGAGCCTCCAACCTAGATTCTGGGCATCGACCTACTTGCCTGGGGGTGGAGGAGCCCGGCCCCACCCTGGGGACCTGCAGAGATGTCCCCAGGCCCAGGAGAGTGTGGCCTCATGCAGGATTGGGGACTGAACGGTTTCACCTTCGTGAGAGGAGTCACAGTGGGGGTCCTGGGGGCTGAAGAAGGGGCTCCACCTGCCTCCCATTTTTGTGCACAGTACGACCTTAGTAATTCCTGTCCTGCCCATTTGCATTTCATGACAGTTTGATATTTTGAGCAGAGGCCAGTTTGTTCTTGCTTTGCCTATGAAGCATTTGCTGAGAAACGAGTGGTAAAGAAGATCTGCAAAGGGAATGTTTATTCTCACAATGAGACTGGGCTTTTGCAGTCCCGTTTGTGTCATGAGATGCACACGAATGAAAATACTCACTGGAAGCCCACAGACTTTCTGCCCCAGGTTCTACAGCACTTTCTTCATCTCCATCTCCACCGTGGCGGTCCAAGCCTTCTCCTGGGGGGCTCAGAGAGACCAGCCTTCTTCCCAGTTATGTCAAGGGTTCCTGGAGAAGCCACAAAGCAAAACGGGCTACGTGCCTACCTCCTGAGGCCTCACGACTGACTCCTCCAGGCCTGGCTTCTCCCCCCAGGGTGCTCGGGCTCCTTCTTAGTTGCCAAAGCTTGGCTCAAGGGAAGAGGTGGAACTCTCCTGAAAGTTGGGCGTAAGGGTTGGGAACCCAAACAGCCCCTCTGCCCCTACCTGCCTCAGTAGGAGCCCCACGACCTGGACCAGCCCCCCTCTGTCCTGACCTGTCCCTCCACCCTGGCAGGGGAGAAAGTCACCTCTGCCCAGCAGCCTCAGGGCACCTGCCAGGGCTCACTGGTCGCCCAGGGCAGAACTCTGCCGCAAAGAAAGCAAACTTTTACATTATCATGCAGAGCCTGTGTCCTTCCTTATTGTCTATTCCAGAACAGAAACTTGGCTGCATCTTTGCATAAGCAAAAGGCGCATTACGATGTATTTCCCCAAACAAGAGAGCTCTTGGCCTCTCTCTGCAGAGAGAAGGGCTGCGGCTTTGAACCTTTTCCCCAAGGTTTAAAGATTCCAGGATCAATTTCTCAGACAGGGCTCAAGGACGTTGTCCCTGCTTCCCCTCCTCCTGCGATCTGGGCAGAGGTGAGCACACAGGCCTCGGGAGGGCAGGTGGGGGTGGGGAGGCACTTGGGCACTTAGCTGGGTTTTTGATCATTACAGGGCATCGTGCACCCTGCTGCTGTCACACATTTTGCCCATTTCCTCTTGTTGCACGTTTACCAACGTTATTCACTCATTCACCCATTCAGAACTCTTTACTGAGCACCTACTGTGTGCTCGACACTGCTAGGGACACAGCAGTGACCGAGGAGGAGGGGTGCCTCCACATCAAGTGCAGAGTCCAGTCTGGGAGCAACTACTTTAAGGGCTCACTTTGAACAGGAGACAGTCGTGCTGGGGAGGAGGATGAGAAACCAGAGGGCACAGCAAGTGCAAAGGCCCTGAGGTAGGGACGGGCTCCCTGCGTAAGGAGCTCACAGGTCAGTGACTGGACCACGGTGAGCAAGGTGAGGGCAACATGAGAAGAGGGAGCAGGGCTTTGATTTTATCCCAGTTGCAGTGGGAGGGACCTGTGGTGGCAGTAGGGGGAGGGTACCAAGGTGGTAACTGCCCTCCTCCTTTGAAATACATCGATTGCTCTTTGTTTTTTCAAATGCTCTTGTATTTCAAGAATTCAGAAGCTGGAGAGGGAACTCCAGGTATGAACCATCGCACAAGCAGCGGGAGAGGGCAGCTGGCTTCCGAGAAGGCAGAGCTGTCAGGAGTGAGGGTTCCTGGAGGAAAGTAGCTGAAGTGGAGCTCAGAGAAGCCAGCCAGGGCCAGCTTAGAGAGGGCCCCAAGTGCCAGGCTGAGGGCTGAGGCTTGTTCCTGAAGGCACCGGGGAGCCATTGAGGGTTTCAGGCAGAGGAAGCAGGAGGTCAGACCTTTCCTGAGTGGTGACCATCGTGAAGAATGATGCGTGGCGGGGAGGGGGGACACGAGGTGGGAAGGTGCTGCTTCCTTGTCTGCCTGTGGAGGAGATGGAATGGGAGTCAGGGGAGGAAGGGGAGTTGGGAGGGAGATGTTTGGAAGCAGCCTTCTGTCTTTGTGGTTCTTTGTGCCATGTCTGTTAGCTCTCTGCTTGGCAGAAATGTTGTAGCTGTGTCCCTATTATGGAGGCAAGTGTTTTACTGGGCATCTTACTTATTCCCGGGGGTCTCTACGCCACAGCGGGCCCTGCTGGCTTCTGGCCTCACCGGCAGCATCCTGTGGAGAGTGGGATGCAGCTGGCCTCAGGGGGCTATGGCAATTTCACAGCCCCCTGAAAAGTTGGCGTGGCCCTGGCGGGGCAGGACAGGGCCCACTCCTCAGCAGAGCCTGCCTCCTGCATGGCCCACAAGCCCTGCCTTCTGGCCTTTCTGTTCCTGATGAGTCGCAACGTGGGGATTGGGAGCCAGACACCAGAGGGGAACCTGTTTGCAGGTGGGGGGATTCTGCCACACCACCGTAATGAGCAAGAAGACGTCCCAGGCCACCTGGTCACCGTGGGGGGTCCCACCTGCTTGGGAGGGGGCTGTGGGGGGGCCGGGCTTCAGGTGAGGCCACCGGGAGGGCTTGTGAGTGGGAATCCAGTTTGGGGACCACCCAGAAGGTCCAGCAGCTGCCAAGAGGTGCCTGTGCTGTCGGGCGAGGCTGGGGCACACCCAGCTCGAAGCCCTTCCTCCCTAAGAGGAGCAAACTGTGTGCAGGTGTGTCCCCGTGTGGAAGGGCGGAGGCTTCCCAGGAGAAAACAGTGAAAGGTGCACCACAGTGGAAGGCTACCAGGGAGGGCAGGGCTGGGGCATCTCGAGAGCAGGCCTGGCCTCCTCGCTGGCTATCTGCTGGGCGTGCTCCAGACGTGCCTTGTCTAGCTCCTCAGTGGTCCCGGAGGCCCAGTTGGTCTCCGAGGCCAGAGTCAGGGTGCCCAGCCCAATTGACAGGAGCTGGTGGCCGATGGGCAACTCAGAAGACAGACCTTCCCCGGCTGGGCCCTCGCTCAGCAGCCTGGCACCCCCTGGCTCTGACTGCCTGGCCCTCACCCCCAGCAGGAGGAGGGCCTCTACCTTGCAGAGTCCAGCGCCTGGTGGTGGGGATCCTAGGCTTCTGGCGCCCTCCTGTCTCTCGAATCAGGAGTCAGGGTCAGACCTGCCCAGCATCCAAGAAGGACACAAGACCCCTCACCCGAGATGAGAACGACTGCCATCGGCCCCAGTGGTGGGACCAGGAGAACAGGAGGATCCTGGGCCCCGATGGGCAGGGTCTGGGCCAGGAACCGAGAAGAAGCCCTGCATCTCCTTCCTCCCTTGGGGACCAGCCTCAGCTTCCTCATCTCTCAGGAGGGGCTGACACCCCTGCTTCTGGCCTCACAGGGCTGTTGGGAGCATAAAATGAGGTAATTCTTTGAACTCAGCCCTGAATTCCTGCCAAATAACAATCTATCCTGCCACTGTCCCTGGATGCCCTAGGCATAGCTGGGAGTCGGACTCCATTTCAGCTCTCTGAAGCCACCCCTCCTTGACATGAACCTGTCCCCTCCCAGGTCCCAGAGAGCAGGTTCAAGCTCTCTCTGTTTTCATCTTCTTCCCAAACGTCGGGGCTGTTTTTACCCTCTCTGCCCCACCCCGACCCCCCACTCGAAGCATGACCTGGGAGTCAGAGTTGAAGGGAGTAAAGTGAAGCTGGCCATTCACTCCTGTCTCTCTCCCCTCTCTCCTCTCCTGCCCGCCCTCCCCCAACCCAGCCCCAGATGCAGCAGGACCTCCCTGTGTCACTGCCTTCTTCCTTTCTACACCACGACTTTCAGTCAAACTCCGTGAGCCAAATTGGCGAGGCTCTGCTTGTGAGAGATAAAGCGATACCTTGGAGACAAAAACATCCTCTCTCTTAAGAAAAAGTAGTTTTTAGGGCTATTGTCTCACTGTGGACCAAAAAGTCTAGTTTGACCCTCAAAAGTGGGCAAGGACCTCCGTGTTTAGGGGGTGTGCACCCGGTCACCGTGACCTCATGGGGGACTGCGGGGCGATATGACTTAGCAGCAGTGACTAATACAGTTTTCCTGTTTTCACCAACATCATTCCATCATGCATGTGCGGAAGTCTAGTCCTCACAAAGCTTTGTGACATGGGGACTGTCATCCTTGTTGTACAGAAGGGAAGGCCCGGCAGGGGTGAGTTGGCAGAGCCTCTCAGGGCTCCACCTTGTCAGCTGCAGGTGTCACCTTGTCTGGCAGGTGGCTCTCAGTGCCAGCGTCCACCCTCTCCAGACGCATGCACCGAGTCACAGTGACCATCCCATAGGGCTATCAGTCGTTCCTTCCCTGAAGGAAAGCCAGGTCGGGGCAGAGAAACAAATTATAATTGGAAGGTAGATTTGTGGGCAGGAGGCTTCCGGCAGGGGCTGCACTTAGGGCTGGCTGGTGGCCTCCCTGGACCCCGCCGTGCATATTAGCTCTGCCTTCCCATTGGTGCCGTCTCAACACACAGCAACGGTGACAGTAGCCACCAGGCTCCTTGTCTAGCATGCCCCATGTGCCTGCCTGTCCCATCCATCACGAATTGATTTTCCTTGCTAACTCTCAGATTTCCCAAAGGGTTTTCCTACTGTTTATAGGTAGCAATTACCATTGCTCAGATAGAAATTCTAAAAGCTGGGATTCAGGGGGAGTATGGCACTGGCCTGAGATGACAGAGTGGGCTCTGGGAGGCATGCTTGGCGGGGTCTACCCTCACAAAGGGTAGGTCAGCAGCCTCTGGGCTCGGTCTGCATACAGGGAGGGGTTGCATGGCCAGTTCGTGCCTCTCCACTGAGTGATGGTATGAGTGGATCGGTTCTTTTGACGAGTGTGTCCTGAGTATCTGCTGTGAGCTGCTGCGTCCTGGGTGCTGGAGACATGCAGGGAAAATACAGGTGGCCATGCAACGCACAGTCCCGTTGGGAACGCAGAGAACTCAGGAAGCAATGGACCCTGGTGCTCTCTGGGAAGCAGATCAGACCTGGGGGCCCTTCCAGGAGGAAGCAGCCACGAGGCTGGGCCTCCAGAAGAGTAGGGTTTTGTCAAGAAGCGAACGAATGAAGTGGGTGGCAACGAGGCAGCTGTTCCAGGTAAGATCCTGAGAGCGTGTGAGGATGGGAAGGAAGGCTTTGTCAGCCCTGAGCCCAGGGTTAACCTGACCAGTGTTTCCAGAAAGTCATGCTGGCTGTGCTGTGGGGAAGGGAGGGTTCCTCACCTTTCTTGTGCAGTGGACCCCTTTGACATCTGGTGAGGCCCATGGGCACCTGCTCCAATAATGTTTGTACATGTAAAAAATAAAATACATGATAATAAAAGAGTGAAGAAATACAAATGAAGCCACTAGTATGAGCCGCAGTTATCAAAACAGAACACAGAAAGCACCTTTGTGATATAGCAATATCTGTTCTTAATTAACACATTAAAAATTAGATCTGGTGGTGTGTCTAAAATGACCCCCCTTTCCAAGCTGTGATGAGTGTAGACAACATCTCACAACCACCAGCAGCAACTGAGGAGTGATTTCTGCCAGTGACAGTCCCGGCATTGCCCCTGCCACTGGGGTTTGTGGCCTGTGTTCACCCTTGAAGGAAAGGCCATGTTGCATTTCCAGTGGTCAGGGTCCCCATCCCAGTGTAGGCTCCAGATGGAGAATCGCTGAGTTGGTGGGAGGGGCTGCTGAGGAGAGAGAGGCAATATCCTGGCAGGGGTTGGGTTGGCTGTAAGGGGGGCCGGAGGAGCAGAGGGAGAGGAAGGGATGGATTCAGAGTTGATGGTGATGCCTGGGTATAAAGTGTGGCAAAGAGGAAGGAGTGGGGCTGGGTCCCAGGGTTCTGGCCTGGGGCCTAGCTGGGTGGTGATGCCATTTGCAAAGCCAGAGCTGGTCCTTGGGCCTGTGGTTTCTGCTGACACGTCCCTGATTGTCTTTCAGGTCAATGAAATTTATCACGATGAGTCCTTGGGGGCCCACATCAATGTCGTCCTGGTGCGGATAATCCTGCTGAGCTACGGGAAGGTGAGTGGGCACTGCAGGCTGGTGCCTTCCAGGCACACCAGAGCCCCCGCCTCTGTGGGATGAATGGGGCCCTCCAGTGGGGTGCAGGCCTCCTATAAAAGCCTTTGAGTTGGCCAAAACCACCCTGCCTCTCCCTGGCTGCCCTGTGGTTCCTACAAGAAACAAGGAGCTTGTGAGCCATGCCTACTCTCCTTTCAGCCTCACTCCTTTTAAAATTCAGGGTTTTTTTTTTAAGAAGAAAAATTTTATCTCAAACAGGTTCCGTGGTATATGTGCTACAGCAAAGGCTGGTTGTAGCAGTTTCCTTTCAAACCTGCACTGATGTATAAATTAGACATTATTTGGGAATGATTAATTTCTGGTAAAATGTAGATTCAATCCAACATTATGCCAATTTTTACATTTATTGTAGACCCTATTTTAGTACTAGAGGTTAAATTTTCATCACCAAAAAATGAGAATAACCTTACAGCTACTCCTAAGGTAATGAGCTATGCAATTAATTCCTCACTATTGTTTTGAAAATATACCCCTAGGTTGTTAAGAGAAATTCCAACTCCATCCAAATCTATTATTTAATTCTTCAGTCATCATCTACTGTTGGCTTGATTGTCACTCCTCTTCTTATTTGACCCCAACCAATTAAACGCCAGTGTTTCTCAACTCTTTGGCCAAGGGCAATTTTTTCTCCTACTTCGGTGCACACAGGATTAGTCAAAACCATTTTACCCAAATCAGCTTTGACTGCACTAACTCTTCCTCCTGTCGACAGGGATCCTATGTTCACCATAAGCACTTCATTCTTAGACAGCTTTTGCACTTTTGCTGCTTTCTTGTCTCCTTCAGTGCGTACACCTAGAAGCCGTCTAAGCAGGAAATAGGAAATTTCCAATTCTGTGAGGATTTCAGGTAAAGCTCCAACTGCGCCATTCTGTCAGCCCGGCACAAAGTGGGGTCAATTTTTGTTCCAACTCCAATAAGACCTCCTGGAGCAGCATACTGAAGATCATTATGCTCTGCAAAAAGCGATACAATTTTGGAAAAGATGGGTTTACACATGAGCTTTCCTTCACTGTCTTTGGAAACAATACCAGGTCTGACTTCTAGCTCCTGGCCCACCTTTAATACTCCTTTTAGAATACTACCACCAGCTACACCCCCCTTAAGGTCATCAACCTCACAGCCAGGTTTGTTGACATCAAAGGATCTAATAACAATAAGTCGGGGTTCTGAAGTAAAGTCTCTTGGGCGTACTGGAATTTTCTTTACTATGTACTCGCAGACAACTTCAATATTGTATTTTAGCTGAGTAGAAACTGGAATAATAGGAGCTCCTTCTGCTACTGTACCTTGTACAAATGCAAGGATCTGTTCATACTGTTCTTTAGCCTGGCTTTCTTTTACCAAATCAATTTTATTTATTTATTTATTTTTATTATTTTTTTTAATTTATTTATTTATTTATTTTTTGGCTGTGTTGGGTCTTCGTTTCTGTGTGAGGGCTTTCTCCAGTTCTGGTGAGCAGGGGCCACTCTTCATCGCGGTGCGCGGGCCTCTCACTGCCGCGGCCTCTCCCATTGCGGAGCACAGGCTGCAGACGCGCAGGCTCAGTGGTTGTGGCTCACGGGCCCAGCCGCTCTGCGGCATGTGGGATCCTCCCAGACGAGGGCTCGAACCCATGTCCCCGGCATTGGCAGGCAGATTCTCAACCACTGCGCCACTAGGGAAGCCCTCAATTTTATTTTGTAGAATCAAAATATGCTTCAGTTTCATGATTTCAATAGCAGCCAGGTGTTCAGAAGTCTGAGGCTGAGGACAAGACTCGTTACCAGCTATCAACAGAAGAGCTGCATCCATCACTGCAGCACTGTTCAGCCTAGTAGCCATCAAAATATCGTGGCCAGGACAGTCGACGAAGGAAACACGTCTGACTAATTTGAAGTTCCCATTGGTCCCTGGAATGTCTGTAGGAAACTCATCAGGTGTACTACTTCCACAGGATCTATAACATTCTTGCCGAGGACAACTTGGGTCGTCAAGCTTATATATCTTAGCATTAGCAAAGCCAAGTTTGAGTGTAATATTTCTTTCTAGTTCATTTTTGAACCTGACAGTGTGAACTCCAGAAATAGCTTTTACAACCCTAGATTTCCCATGAGCTACATGACCAATTGTACCTATATTAATTGTGGACTGTCTGCTGATAACTTCATGTGAAAGTGGCATCAACTTGGTGACATCCAAAGTGTTGAGATCTTGCCGAAAAAGGTGCGGCTGCCCTAAAGTCACACCAGCCTCTCCCCCCACCCCCCACCCCCGCTATCTTGCCTGGAGGCTAAAATTTAGGTTTTGTTATTATTCAAGTTTGGTGAGACCAACAGATCAGCAGGTGACTGCCATGGTTTTTTACCCAGAGTTTCTTTCTGGCCATGCAGGGCTGCGCGGGGAAACACCATGGTTTGTCAGGAGGCCTAGGGAAGGAGAGGGAAACTGTGGGCAAGCACCTTTATTGTGGTTTCCAAAGGAAGGACCAGGTGAGGCGGGGTAAGCAGGCTTAGGATTGGCCAGTGTGAATAATTCTCAGCGGGCTCTGGAGCATTGGGTCTGCCCCTAGTTGTCTGGTACCTGGCCCTAGGTGATTTGCACAGGGGATAGTGGGCTGGAGTGTGAGAGCCCAATGAAGGAGGTGGCTGGGGGTGTGGACTCTGAATTGGTTGGTTTGCATTTGAAGAGCATATGATCCAGAATGAGTTGTTTACTGTCTCTAGGAATTGGTTGACCCTGGGAGGAGCAATTCCTCCCAGGTCAGCAAGGCCCTGGATGTCAAAGCATCAGAAACCACCCGTGTCCTCCTCTTCTCGTGCCATGTAGCTGCTGTTCTAACTGAGCAGTCAAGCTTGCCCTTCTTACTTCCCTTTGCTGTCAAACTTGGAACCGTCTTTCCTAGCAGCATGCACGGGTCTATGCACCAGGATTCGAAAGCCCCCAGGCACAGAGACCTGAGATGGAAAAATAAGGGGGTGCCTGAAAGGAGAGCTGGTGAGGAAGGAAGGAGCCCCATGGTGCCGGCCAGTGTGGACTGAGCAAGTGCCTGTGCCAGGCAGCTCGGGAACACTTTACACGAAATTATCTCACTTAGTCCAAGGACAGATGGGGAGGTGGAGCTATGAGGATCCCACTTCACAGATAAGGACACTGAGGTTTAAGGCAGTTCAGTGGCATGAGTAGCCAGTGGTATTTGGCTCCTTAGGAGTCCAGCTTCTCACCCTGGCAGCCAAATTCTGGACTCTGTGGTCTGACCCCACGCAGTATGAAGAAAGTCAAGTCATAATAAGATGAGGCACATCAGGCATAGTAAATTATGCGAAGGGTTAACTCCTCTACTCAAAGAGAGAGAATCTCAGTCTCACAAAATAAAATCGAACTGCACACAATGTACAAGGCCTGCAGTACAGAAATGACAATGAAGGACTTTATGGCTGGTCAGATTCCAGGAACAGTGGACCTTGAGCCCACTCTTCCTACCCTGGGAAGTGTGTCACTCTAAAGTGATGGAAGCGACCATGGTGAGGATAGCAGTCATGGTCCTTCATGCCCCATGGAGAACGTAAAGTATACCAAAGCGGACTGTCAGATCAAGGGAGAAATTTGCAAAAACCTAACTGCAGGAGTCTTTCATACCCTTTCCAAGACCTTTAACAGATTACATTTTAAAAGGCATAGGAGTTTCCCCTACCTCCAGTATCCTTGTTAATTAAAAAAAAAATAAATGCCTTCTCAGTTCAAGCCTTCTTTAATAAGTTATTTGGTCATTTATAGCCAATAACACATTTTCATGATTTTTAAGAGACAGTATCCCTGCATTGATATCTTCCATCTAGAGCTGCTCTGTCCAGTCCAGCAGGCACTAGACACATGTGGCTACTGAGCACTTGAAATGTACTTAGTCCAAACTGAGATGTTCTGTAAGTATAAAACATATGCCTGGTTTCAAAGACTTAGTACAAAAAAAAAAAAAAAAGGAGAGATGTAAAATACTTTCTTAATAATTTGATATTAATGAAATAATGTTTTGGATATATTGGATTAAATAAAATATTTTATTAAAGTTAAAAAAAAGGCATAGGAGTTTCAAATAATATAATGGATAAAGTTAAATTAGTAGTTATATCATTTTTTCCCCTTGCCTTATGGAAAAATGTGCCTTCTTTTTGAGGAATCATAGAACACTTAAAAATTACAGAAGTACTTTAGGTCATAAAGAAAATTTTAGTGAATTTTATACAGCAAAAATGGTTTGGCCGGGTCCTGCCAGTCCCTCCATTCCTGGCCTGAGACCCCCTTAGCATCCTCCAGGGTCTGAGGAATTTTCAGGTGTGTAGTGTGAGGGATGGGCATGATTATATCCAGCCCCCTCCCCACTTTCTACCTCTGGAGAGGGGACATGGGAAACTTCACGTTGTGGGGTAGGAAGGGGGGGAGAGCCACCAAGTGGTCTGGGCACTAAAAAGAAAAATTGGAGAATTGTGCACGGTTAATTGTTTACCAGCACTGGCAAAGCTTTGGCTCTTATTTCGCCTAAAAACTGTCTGGTTCCTTCTCCCAGTGTTGATTACTCAATGGAACAAAGCCTTGTTTATTTTAACTACTTCCTGGCAGGCTCTGTGCTAAATTGCTGTTTCTTCTTGTTCTTCTTTCCTTAAGTGTCACAGGCAGGTAGAAACCTGGTAGAAACCAGGTGGAAAACCTGAAGGTGAGATTTTGAGAATCTCCGTCAGGGACCTGGAAATCCTGGGAAACAAGGATTTCCTGGGGAAATGGGAATATTTCAAAGCTGACTCCAAAAAATGTAGAAAATACCACAATAAGCCTCATAACCATGGTGGAAACTCAAATTCTTCTCTGTTTTCAAAGTTATCTTAAAATTACCTCTAAATAGAGAGTCAGATAATCTATTTTTGCCAGTCTGTTCTTATTCATTTGCAAGGAATTATTAAGCAAAGATAAAGCAATACCACATAAACTGTTTCAGAATATATATATATATGTTCTGAAATCCACCCAATTTATCTTTATAGCCAACATGATTCTTACACACAAAGCTGCCAAAGGTAGCATATCTAAGACAAAGTACAGACCTGATTCACTTCTAAAAATAGATGTAAAAATTCCTGAGGCTTTAAGCATTTAATTCAATAATGCATAAAGAGAAACTCTCACCATGATAAAATAGGGTTTATTCTAGGAATGTGATGATTGTTTAATATTAGAAAGTCTGTTCATATAATTCATCACATCCATTTGCCTAATGACAAAGCTCGTCATCTAGCAAATACTTTTTAAAAAATTATTTATTTATTTATTTGGTTGCGCTGGGTCTTAGCACAGGATCATGCGCGGCATGTGGGATCTTTAGTTGGGCATGCGGGATCTTTAGTTATGGCATGCGGGATCTTTAGTTGTGGCATGCGGGATCTTTAGTTGAGGCCTGTGGGATCTAGTTCCCCAACCAGGGATCGAACCCGGGCCTCCTGCATTGGGAGCGCAGAGTCTTAGCCACCGGACCATTAGGGAAGTCCCTAACAAATACTTTTTGAGGGTTTTTTTGTGCCAAGCGCTGTGCCGTGTCACTGACGTGGTCCCTGACCTCAGGGGCTGCTCTAGACAGAGGTGCAGACAAGGAAACAGTTACAACTGAGGGCTCAGGGACTTGGTTGGGGCAAGGGGGGCAGGCAATCTTATGTAGAGGTTAGGGCAAGCGACTAACAGTGACTTTTCAGTTACTGAAAGGCTGAGGCAGTGACTTTTCAGCCATGGGGAGGGAGTGAAAGGGGGAGGAACCAGCACAGGGAGCCGTGGCTTAGGAGAGGGTGGGTGGCATCAAAGGGAGGACAGTAGTGAGCCGTCCTGGAACCGTGGCCACAGGGTGGAGAAAGGAGAGAAGATGAAAGAGAACTTTAGGAGGCCAAACCAGGAGCGGGTGGTTGCAACATGGGTGAAGGTGGAGGGACACTGAGTCCGTGCCTTGGGCAACCTGGCAGATGATAATGCCAACCCCTGAGATGGAGAGGACGGAGCCGGGGGGAAGTGGCATGTGGGGGAGAAAGGCGGTGAGCTCAGGGGAGACGTGCTGAGTTTGAGGTGCTTTGTGCCATCCCAGTGGAGATATCCAGGGAGATGCTGGCATGGGGAACTGGAGCCTGGAGAGAAGAGATGAGCATCCTTTGCAAAAGCATGGATGGGGGCGCACAGAGAAGCACACCGAGTCGGGGGGCACCTGAGAAAGAGCCCCAGGGGGCTCTGCTGAAGGCACCAGCAGGACAAGGAGTGTGATCAACTCCATAGGAACTGAGAGGGTATCTCATGGTTTTTAAAAGATCTGTGAAACTAGTAACAGATGGTAACTTGACAACCCAAATTTTATTTAAAGGTAGAAAAAGAAGCACATTGTCCCTAAAAGTGTTCTGCATAGCTAATTCTCAGGATGTTCATAGATGTTTTCACAGGAGAATAGAGGGGTTCCATGGTCAAATGAGTCTGGGAAATGCTTATAAAACAAAGTAAAACAGGTATTCCTGACAGCAAAATTTCTCAGAGACTTTACTATGAAAACGTGCAGGGTGAACCTCTAGGAGATGGATCAGTATGCATGGTTTCTCCAAACTATTTCTCAACAGAACCCTTTTCCTCATGGAATCAACATTCTACAGAATGTGCTTTGGGACATGCTGCTCTTATGAAACAGTTACAGTAAAATTGGCAACAAGAAAGAGACACATAACTTTGTTATGAGGTTTTGGAATTCTGGACAATGTCGTATGACATGAAACCAGTATCAGAGGAGAAAAGATAAAATTATAATTGTTTGCTAATAATTATGTGCCTGGAAAACCTAAAAGAATCCATCAGAAAACCAAGGAGTTTAGTGACATGGCCAAATATAAGATAATTACACAAAACCCAATAATTTCTGTGTGAACCCACAATGCCCTGGTAGTAAAGATAATAGGGAAAGAAAAGTTCCCTTTATGATAGTAACCAAAAATATAAAATACCTGGAATAGTCCTAACAAGACAGCTATAAGACCTACGTATAGGAAGAAAATTGCACATTGTTAATGATAGGAAAAAAATAAAAATAAATGAAGAGACATATGCTGTTCCTTATGGGAACACTGGGTATAGTAGTGATGTTGACTTTTCCCAGATTAATAATTGGCAACTTGATGAAATGATTCTAAGATTCATCTAGAAGCATAAACAGTCAAGAATGGCTGGGAAAACCTTGAAAGCCAAGCAAATAAAAAGGATTTACTTCAAACACCTTGTAAAACAGAAATAATTAAAATATACTATATTTGCATAAGCATTAACAGATCAACTGAATAAAATATACAGCTCTGAAAATACCTCTCATATAAATAACATGCGATAAATATAAATGGAATGGTTATAAAGTGTTATAAATAAGTCTGTGATAAATTTCATATATAGCAAATTAAATATATCAGATGATAAACATAGGCCAATAAAATTCAACTAGTTAAACCATACAAATCAAGAAGAAAATATTCATTGTCAAGGACTTCCTAAGCATAAATACAGTAGTAAGGGATTGTAAAGAGGAGGATAGATATATTTGAATACTTAAAATATAAAATCATCAAAAAACACAAACAAAGGGCAAACCACAATCAGGAAAAGCATTTGCAATATGGAAAAGATATCCTAATATATGAAGAGCCCTAGGAAAAATAGAATTGGCAATGGACATAAGCAATTAACTGAAGAAAAAATACAAATGGCAAAAAAAGAGAAAACATTGAACTTTACCATTAATCAAAGAAATAAAACAGTTTACCATTTTAAAAGCATCAGCTGTGTTAAGATTAAGACGAGGGATTTACTGCTGGCTTGGGTGAATGCAGCAGTACACTCCTCCAGTATGAGTATAAATGTGTACACATTTCTGGAAGGAAATGTGACAGTTTGTCATTTCCCTTAAAAATGTTCTTCATGTTTGCCCCCAGTCATTCGTTTCCATGATTCTATTCCAAAGCAGCTAACAGAGCTGTGGATGAAGTTTTAGGAACAAGACAAAGGCCATGGCCTTATTTCTAAGTGTAAACAACTGGAAACAATCTAAATTGTCCGCCAATAGGGGTCTAGTTAAATAAATTACGATATGTCTATGTGGTAGATTATTAGACTGCCAATAAATCCCGTTTTCAGAGCATGTTTAAGGGCTTGGGGAAACGGTTACAGCATTAAGTCAAGTTTGTTTGCTTTTTGGAAGAAAGGATATAAGCTTATAGTAGTATGATCTCAATTTTGTTTACAAATATATACACAGAAGGGACTGAAGGAATACATCAAACGTGAATAGTACTTATCTCTGGGTAGTAGGTGATGGATTTTTATTTTCTTCTTTGTACTTTACTGAATTTTCTTAATTTATCATGATAAGGATGTTTCTTTTATAATCGAAATAGTGCATTTTTAATTATGGAAAATTTGTTTATATTTTTTGAAAATCATTTAAAAATGGTAGAGTCCAAGTAATTCTGTTTAACTGAATGCTAGCACCTGGGGAAGGGTCTCCAGTGGCATGCCACAGGGCTCTGTCATGTCCAACATTTTATTTCTGATTTGAAGGAGGATGTAGAAAGGACTTCATGCTTTTGCTTGGCACCTCTTCTCTGTGGTGGCTTGGAGGCACTTGGAGAGGAATCTGTGTTCTTCTGCCTGGAAACTCTGTCACCTGAGTGTCTGTGGAAACTTTGGGCGAGCCATCTTGGCCAGAGGGAGGATGCAGGCTGCCACAACTACGTGGCCTTACCTACAGGTGAGGCTGTATTACTCAGGTGTTGCAGGCACCTCCCTCATGGCCATGGCCAGTCTGGTCCTTTATGTTCCACCTTGTAGTGAGGGGTTCTGCTTTGCCTGAGCCATGTTGGTACCCTCTGAGTCCCCCATAGGCAGAGTGAGGGTAAGGGGAGCGGGCATGGACCCCATTGTGAGGCTGCGGCCTACTCTTCCTGGGGACAGTATGGGGAGGAGGGCAGGCCATGGGGCTGCCTGGAGCCCATGGCCAACAAGATGGGTGGCCAGAGCCCACTTGGGCAGTGGAGCAGCTTCAACAAGACCAGGACCAATACAGTGAGAAGTGAGAGGGCACAGGGGGACCAAGGTCCCCTTGCCTCCATGACTTCCCGCTGGAAAGGAGTTTGGGAATCCATGATGGTGAGGCGACAGGAAGGGAGAATGTGGAGCTGGATGTGTGCTTTCAGAACCGAGTCCTGGCTGCACCCACTGCACC
This sequence comes from Balaenoptera borealis, assembly GCF_965194805.1. Taxonomy (NCBI): domain Eukaryota; kingdom Metazoa; phylum Chordata; class Mammalia; order Artiodactyla; family Balaenopteridae; genus Balaenoptera; species Balaenoptera borealis. The sequence continues at coordinate 167,713,865 of NC_138867.1, forward strand.
CCAGCAGAGCTTGGCAGACCAGCCTTAGACTTCTGCCGATGACCTCAGAGGTGTCGAGATAAAAGACGTACCAGGATGTGGCGTTAGAACCCCACATCCATCCCCAGCCCCCGAAGCCTGGCCGGGAAGGACAACATGCTGCCACCCCTCTGCTGTCCCCCGGCCCCCGACGGCAGCGGGGCTGACCAGTCTCCTGTAGCAAAGCCCACCCCACATTCTGCCCACCTTCTCCCACCTCCCCACCCCACCTCTTCTCAGGAAGCCATGGGGGAGACTGGCGCCCATCAGGGCCTCTGTGTCCCGGGGGATTCCAGAAAGTTATAGGGCCAGACTTGGCCCTCCTCCAGCGAGTGGCAGGATTGTGAGGAGGGAGTGGAGTCCAGGGTGTGAATCTCACTTTCTCTGGGGAGGACACACTGCAGAAGCACAGGTAGGGGGAGAGTAGAGTTAGGAGGACATGGCTGGCCAACCACATCCAGGAGGGCTGGCACTAGACAGATATCCGGACGCAGAGGGACTGGGGCCCCACCTGCTGGCCCATCGTCTCTGGAACGGAGCATTCTGTGCCTTGCACAGAGCATAGGGGCCCAGGGACAGTGTGGCGTGTTTGGCTGTGGGCTCAGGAGCGACCCCCGTGGGAAAGGAGGGGTCGTTGCACCGACCTGGAGCAATCAGACCGTAAGTCTGAACGTGACAGTCCGTGGAGAGTAGCTGTCAGGGCCAAGGGCGCCAAGCCAGAAACACAGAACGCCTCAGAGCCAAAGGTCGCATCACGGACCAATATTTCTGTAAGTACATCTAAAAGGAATTTTCTAGAAAAGGGAAATGTGACAAAAACCAAGATTATACAAAAATACCGGCCCCGACTTTTTATTATTAAATTCCACAGACATAAAGTCACTCCATCAAACTGCTATAAAAGTTTCCCATTTCTGTCCTTATCTCGTTGAGGGCGATAAGTTTGTGTCCACTGGTCACAGGCTCCACTTGGCACAGTGCTGGGGATGAGGCCCTGTTTTGAGGTGTCTGGGGGACCTCAGGGAAGTGGGAAGCACGTCTCCTAAGCAGGTGGATCCTGGGACCTGCCTGCCTGCTCCCAGGACTGGAGCACCAGCTCCCCGTGAACTCCCCAGTAAACAAGATTGTTTGGGAGTGGTGAGCACCACGGGGTGTCCTGGATGGGGTGACCCAGCAGGAGACTACCTGGCTGGGATTCACGTAAAGGGAATGAGCTCTGCTTGTTCAAGGAAAAGCCAGGAGGGGCTTCTAGACGGGGGTTGGGGAGTAGAGTTTGGCTCACAGAGAGGATGGATTCCGATGAGCGGCCCCTCAAGGAGCCACGCATTTCCTGTCCGTGAGGGAGGCCCTGTCCCTGGAAGACTTTAAGCATAGCAAGGCCGAGGTGACTGGAGCCAGGAGCCCTGCCGGGAGAGGGGCCTGAGCTGTGTCCCCCAAGGCCCGGCCGGGAGCGCTCTAGGGGCTGTGAGGCCGAGACCCAGACTTGGGGGAGAACGTGGCCCGGTATTCAGATGCTGTTATTTATTTCAAGAGCAGCTTCCCTACCCTCCGCTCCCCCTGTGCCTGTCCCCAGGCCTCGCCAAGGCTCCAGCGGGGATAAAATCAGTAGCACTTGTGCAAGTGACATGTTGTTTGTCTTCCAGCTTATGAGAAACCTCTGAGTTATCTCAAGTTTTGCCTAAAACAACGTTTTTCTCCATTTCTCAAAAAAAAAAAAAAAAAAAACCACAGCAGAAGAAAAGAGATTATCTTATTTTATACAATATGCCATCAGCCAGGGAGCAGAACACCGGCAACACTTGAGGGTTGCATAGCAACTGGCTTTTCAATTGATTTTTTTTTTTTTTTGAGAAGGCACCAAAGCTACTGAACTGTTCTCATTTTAAATATTTCCTAAGATGATGAAAATCAAAGCAAATGGAAATCAGAGACTTGGGGACAATCAAAGAACATAAGGTATCTTGTTGTGAAAGACCAGGTCAAGACAAAATATGGAATGCTCTTAGAAAATTTTCAGCGTTGGAGGGAAAGGGTCTGAGAAATTCTGACTGTGAGTCTCTTAGTGGAAGGCAAGAGAAGAGGATGCTGGGGCAGGGCTCAGTGTTCAGGGGCCCAGTGCCACCATCTGCTTACTGCATGACCTGGGTCATCGCCTACCTGCTCTGGACCTCTGCTTCCCTGACTGTGTGAGGGGCAGTGTAGGGGATTCAGAACACCCCAGGGACAGCCCCTGGTTTCCCCAGAGTCTGGGTCCCAACCCCCAATCAGATGGGGGCCAGGCATGGTGTCCAGCCCCCCACCCCACCCCCGGTCATTGTGGCCCGCCTCCTGAGCCAGACTCTCCAGGGTCCAGAGAAGAACAGGAAGCATTAGGGCCAGATGTGCCCCATAGGCTTGAGCTGGGAAGGTTCATGAGAAGAATCCTGAGCTGGCTTTCTCTGGGAATAGCTTCCCAGCCTCTGGGAGGATGTCTGGAATGTTCCTTGATGATATGGGAGTCCTGAGCAGAGAAATAAGGATCATGCCTTCCAGCCCTCTCTGGTGTTGGGGTTGCAGATGTCTGTCATGAGGTTTGAGCTCCAGGCACTGCCTTGCACTCCGGAGCTGCTCAGAGAAGACCCCCAGCCTTGGGGGAGCCCGTGCTGCACCCAGCCGGGGGCTTGGTGTTAATTCTGGCCCTGTTGATCCTTGTGGGACCTTCAGTGAGCTATTTACTCTCACTGAGCCTTAGTGTCCCCTGTAAGGGGAGCGCACACTAGCGATGACGACAGGAACAAGGGTATTCATGCAAGTCACAGCCTGCAGTGCCCTCTTTGGCTCAGACCCTGTCTGCAGCCCCTTATGTGACCTCACACACTTCACCCTCACAGCAGCTCTCTGGGGCAGTCACCTCGTCACCCTCACCTGCCAGGACAGTTGAGTGCCCTACCGAGGTCACACAGCGGTGAGCAGCTTTGCTCAGGGGGGGCTGGGCTGGGCTGTTATTCCACAGGCTGGGGAACATGAGCTCCGGGCTCTTTGGCTATGCTCCCCTTAGGGGTCTCCCATGCCAGTGGTTCCCCACAGAGGGCATTTTGCTGCCCCCCGCCCTGGGGGTGCTCGTGGCATGTAGCAGGTAGAGGCTCAGTGCACAGGACAGTCCCCACTGCAGAGAATTACCTGGCCCCAAGGGCCAGCAGTGCCAAGGTTGAGAATTGAGCTCTGCGTTCTTGAACCCAGCAGATCTGGACTCCACTCTGTGCACGCTGTCCTGTTTTGTGCATCTTTGGGAGGGCGGATTGGGCGGGAGACCCTCTGGGGTCATGGCAGTTGAGAAGGCTTCGGTGGGCTTCAGCTGGATCCATGGGACGTGAGCCAAGGGGCAGAGACAAAGAACACTGTGGGTGCTGATCGCCATGGACAGAAGCCCCTGAGCTCCCAGCTCGGTGCTACGGTTGTGCCCACTTTACAGATGGGAAGCCCAGGGCGGTGAGGTAACTTGTCCAAGAACACAGGGCAGATGACAGATGAGCAGGCCTCCAACCCCAGGGCCCTGAGCTGCCCAGGTGAGCCCCATCTGTCACTTGCATGTGCCCTGGTGGGCAGGGTGTGTGGTCTGAGGGGCTCCCTGATATGCCCCCAAGCCTGCAGAGTCTCCAGGCTGCTGGTCCCACTTTTCTCCTGTCTCCTTGACTGAGGGAGGTAAGAGCATAAATATTGTAATTCAGCTCATTCTGGAGCAAACAATGGAAATGTCAGAGAGCAGTGATTAGAACAGAACTTTCTGCTCAGGTCTTAACTGATTTGTTTAATGTGGGACCACAGAGGCTGTCAGGGGCTTCCGTGGTCCCCCTTGAACCGGCGCCCTGGCGTCTCAGAGCAGTGCCCTGGGATCCAGGCGTCCCACCGGCTGAGGCCCCGCGCTGCCGTTCCTGCGGCTGCAGCGCCACCTGGTGGCCACCTCAGCTCTCGCCCTTCCTTTCCTGTCCCGCCTGCCTAGGGGAGATGGCCCTGCAGACAGAACACCTTCAGAGGTGGCGTGGCTTCCAGGCCCACCTCCACCTCTTTCTAGCGGTAGGACTTGGGGTGAGTTACTTCGGTTGTCTGAGACACGGTTTCTCATCCAGAGAATAGGTCAATAACAGCATCTATACTTAAGGCAATTATACAGTTTAAATTAGATGATACCTGTGAACGCAGAGCCTACGGCTACCACCCAGCCCCAGGGTGCATAAATGCCCTGTGTACTGTAAAAACAGCTCCATGTACTATGGACAGCTGGCACCCTTGGCTCCCTCGGGAGGAGGGAGGCTGATCTGTGAGATCCCGGCTGGTTCTTGGGCCACCCCCTTGCTGGGCCTGGGGTGCTGCCCCCTGGAACACCATGGCCCTGTGTGCGGTCCCCAGCCCAGCACAGGTGGGAACAGGCAGAGAAGCCAATGCAGAGAGGAGCAGATAGACGACTTTGGGGCCAGGAGGATGCAGATGACTCCAGTGAGCGGGGTGCGAGAATCTTAACTGCAATAGCAACTCTCTCAGCCTCTCTCCATCACTTCTGAAGGAGAAATAGACACGTCTCCTGTCCTCGCTCAGATGAGGACTACAGCTCACGTGCTGTGTGAGACATAGCAAAGCCACGGGATGGAGGGGTCTGAGGGCTGTGGATGTGGGCCGGGTGGCAGAGGAGTATGGGGAGATCCCACTAGAGCCCAAGTGACCCTCGTGGGTGCCCAGACCTCCCTCCTGGGCCCTCTGCCTGGACATCTCTGTCTGTGAGGAGCCCTTCAAGGCAGGCAGAACCTATGGGAAGGCTGGCAGCTCTCAGGAAGTAGGAGAAGTAGGTAGAGGAAAGACTGAGCCTGGGGTGCTGGCTTCTGTCTAGAAGCTCGTGGGTGGTTGTTTGGAGGCTGCCACTAGGCAAGCCTGCTTCAGCCGTTTTTTCGTTCTTTTGAACCTCAGTTCTACTGACCTAACTTGAGTCCCAGGCTGGCTCTGGACTGTTCCCCCAGGAGCTGCACCCCGAGAAGCAGGAGAGCTCCCCAAAGGAAAACTGCTGAACTTTTACCGAGGAAACAAGCTGGGCCCAAAAGGATGATCCCTGGCCTATGTCCTGGCGTGCTGCAGACCCCACCTTTCCCTGCGAGTGTGTGGTCCTCTCCCCATGACTCCTCTGCAAGCCCCACTACCAGAAACCATCCTCCCTCTCCTAGCAGCCGACACCTCTCTTGCTCATCTCCTGCCACCCCGTGGCCCTGACTCTGCTGACATTACACCAGACAGCACCCCCATCCATCTCAGCAGCCACACTGCCCCCTCCCATCCGCCCTCCCTCCTCACTGACTCAGAGAGCTCTTTCTAAAATGCACATGCGTCTGGCACCTGCCACAGAGCACAAGGCACGCTGCACCCTCCTGAACTCTCCAGACCCTATGAGGATCCCAGCCCTTAGCTCCTTGGTGGCCATCTGAGATGGGTCAGATCCTTGAGAAAGCTGGGACATGAGCAGAGAAATAGGAAGTACAAGCAGCTCTGCACCTTGGATGCCGGAACACTGACATTCACCCTCCTCCTCCATGTCTCAGGGTCCTGTCTAGGCTGCAGGTTCCCAGGGCCCAGCGCCTGGCCATTGTTTTCTGTGACCTGCCTCCCCGGGGCCACCTCATCCTGGTGTAGCCCCTCCAAGCCCTTCTCTCTGCCCCTCCCCTTGGGGAGTCTCCTCAAAACCCAAAAGCCAGGAGGGGGTCCCAGACAACTTCTGCTCTGGACCCTGCAGCGCAAACCCCCATGGGGCTGGAGAACGGAAGTGGCAGGCTGTTTCTTGGAGTGGAGGAAGGAAGACAAGGCAAGAACAAAACGCAAATCAATATTTCAATAAATTATTCTGCCGCAGCAGTGAGATCACGGTGGCTGCTGAGAGGGGCTGGGAACCTGGGCTGAACCCAGGAGCCTGGTGTCTGGGAGGCAAGAGGCGCTCGCCAGTGTGCCAGTGTCGGGTCCAGCCTGCTAAGGCCTTTTTTTCCAGGGTTCTCGACCTGGTGACCTGAGAGATGTGTTTTCTTTTGTCCACAGAACTTATTTTAACTTGAGTCAGTGTTTTCCAGGAGGTACGCTTCTTTGTAAAATGTGAACATTGGCCTGAGAAGTCAGATCTGGCAGCCCTGGGCTCTGTCCTTGCATGCCATGCCAATGGGGCTGGCGCTGAGTGTTGTTGCCCCTTCAGCTGGGCGTGGGCTCCTTGGTTGGCCACAGTCCTCACCACTCCTTATCCCCCCAACTTCTTTACCATAACAGGGAAATACTCTTCTGCAACCTTACCCCTTCTGAACTGGCAAATAAAAGGCAGACTCGTTTTTCTTAGAACCAACCTGCCTCACTGACTTACATCACCGGCCTTGGCCTGTGGGCATTTGGGCTTGCAGCACCCACCCAGCACTTCCCATGAGCCCACCCCCTGAGCAATCAGGCCTCTCTCTGAGCCCCCAGCTTGTTTGTTCTCACCCTGTTTCAGCCTTTGGCTCTGTCCCCAACTCCATGGCCTTATTGCTGCTCTCTGGCCCTGATACAATGTGTCTTTCTGACTGGGCTCTTGACTCCTTGTCAAAGATGTGACCAGAGCTTCTCTCCCACTGGTGTTGGACATACCAGCTGGACCCTGGAGAACAGCCACTGGCTTTCCTTTGCCAGCCAGTGCTCTTGACTGGGCTTCCCACGAACCTCCAAGGAGGAAGTCCCCTGCTCATGCTCTTTCAGCTGCAAGTGACAAAACACAACTCAAATTGACTTTCATGGGAGGAATTTCCTGACACACAATATATGAGACACATATCTGCTGCAGACAGCTTCTAGAATGGCCCCTGGTGAGCCCACATCTTGGTATTCACTCCCCAGTGTGGTCCCCTCCTTGTGGGTATGGGCAGGACTGAGATTTGCATCTAAATGGACTGAGACTTCTGTCTTGGATGTGCACCGTCATGCTATCTCTCGGGTCACTCGTGCTGGGGGAAGCAAGGTGCCCCATGTGACTGGTCTGTGGTGAGGTCCATGTGCCCGTGAGGAACTGGATCCTGCCAGTAACCACGTGAGTGAATGTGGGAGCGGGTCTTCCCCAGGGGAGACTTCGGATGAGATTGCAGCCCCGGTCTCAGCTGCCAGCACTCTCATGGGAGACCTTGAGCCAGAAGACCCCACTAGATTGCCTTTGGATTCCTAACCCAGAAACCATGAGATAAGTGTTTGAGGTTTTTCAGACCATAAAGTTTGGAAGTAACTCATTTTGTAGCAATAGATAACCAACAGGCCTGGGGTAGGCTGGCCTCAGGCCTGGGGGAGCCAGGTGGTTGTATGAAGATACAGGAATCAACCTCTCTCCACCCCAGGCCCCACTCTATCTATGCTGACTTCTTCCTCCCCTGGGGTCTCCTCCCCTGGTGGCAGCTCCAGGCTCACAGTCTCACACCTTTCCAACTCCTTGGTCCCAACCATCATGGTGCTGGGAAGGTGCAAGGTGGGGTTGGCTGGGCCTGAGCCCTCCCACCCCTGAGCCTGGGGTCAGTCCCAGATTAACAGAGAGGATATTTTACCAAAGGGGGACTGGGCTGCTGTTGTCAGAAGAGCCCAGGCAAAAGTAGCTGCAACCTACCAGGGGAACAATCCCCTGATGTTTGGGTTGAGAGACATGGCCCTGAGGGAAACAAGGCCCTTTTGTTGGAGATGGACTAACAAGGCTCTGAACTGCGTTTTGGGCTTTGTGGAGCGGGGGGAGTCCACTCCAGTGGGGGCTCTGCGGCCATCCTTGATCAAATGGTCATCAGTGGCCTTTGTGATCACCCTCTGATCAGGACTTGGGCTGGCAATCTGAAGCCCAGTGGGGTCCATACTCAAGCACCAAATCAGATCCACCCATGAGGGTCCCTTCCTTCTCATTCCACCCAAAGGTCCTTCCCTAGAAATGAGAGTCTTTCACTCACTTCCTTCTCCAGAGCTGTGGCCTCTCAAGGTTTTCTGGAGGCAGTGATCACCTGGCAGGGTCTTGAGCTGACCTGCTTGGATGAGATATAGACGCCACGTCCCCTTCCTTTGCCTTTTCTGTGTCAGGCGGGGTGGGCCGTGTTGTGCTGCAGGAACAAACAAGCTCCATGTCCCCGCAGCTTACAACAGCAAAGATTGATTTCTCACTCACACTTGTATGTTCATTGTGAATTGGCAGAGGACTCTGGTCTCATTGTCACTCAAGGCTTAGGTGACAGAGCAGCTACCGCCTCAACATGCTGGTTCACATGCCAGCAAGGAGAGATCTCTGGAGGCGCTCATGTGGGCAATTAAGTGCTTGGACCGGGAAGAGACACACGTCACTTTTACTCACAGCTAATTGGCCAGAGCTCATCACATGCTTCTCCGAATCACAAGGGGGCAGGAGTGTACCTCCCTTCCCCTTTTCCAGCATCCTCTGGGCTGTCCACCTCTGTGCCAATGCCCAACAGGTCCTGGCCACCAGACCTCTCGCTCCAGTCTATGACTGACTTCATTAGGACTCAACTACATCTTTTTTTTTCTTTTCTTTTTTTTTTAAAATTTATTTATTTTATTTTATTTATTTTTGGCTGTTTTGGGTCTTTTTTGCTGTGCACGGGCTTTCTCTAGTTGCGGTGAGCGGGGGCTACTCTTCGTTGAGGCACACGGGCTTCTCATTGCGGTGGCTTCTCTTGTTGCGGAGCACAGGCTGTAGGTGCATGGGCTTCAGTAGTTGTGGCACGTGGGCTCAGTAGTTGTGGCTCTTGGGCTCTAGAGTGCAGGCTCAGTAGTTGTGACGCACAGGCTTAGTTGCTCTTCGGCATGTGGAATCTTCCCAGACCAGGGCTCAAACCTGTGTCCCCTGCATTGGCAGGCGGATTCTTTACCACTGTGCCACCAGGGAAGCCCCTCAACTATATCTTATTAAAACAAGTAATCTCATCTCTCAGGAGCAATTGGCTCTGTGCTCAGGACTTGGGAACTGGTCTGCCATCTTGTAAGCCATTGACTTGGGTAACTCACGAGATGCCTGGCAATGACTAGTCCTCCCTGGCCTTGAATCGTTCTTCCTTCTTCTGCAACATGCTGGCTTACTAACAATACCCTATATCTTACTCTCTGCTACTTATACACAAAAAGAGAAATGTATGGCTATGCTTGATGGATATATTTATGCAAGAGAAGAGACAAAACACCTGCTTACATGTCTACCGAAGAATGCATAGTTCTACTTTATGGACAGATGTATCCTTAAAGTGGAGAAGAACATGCCCAAGACTCTCTGCCTAGAGGGAACCACTTTGATGGTGGGAGTATGTGGTGAGAGCAGAAACTGGAATGTCTGCTGTGAGGATTGTGGAGAGAAAAGGGATAAGTGCAGCTTATAGGAGACTTGATTTTGAGATGATATGGTGTATGTTTTATTTGTGGAGGAAGTTTAGGGCAGTGGATTGAATATAAACTTTGGTTTCAGGCTTCCTAGCTGTGTGACCTGGGGCAAGTTACTTGACCTCTCTGAGCCTCAGTGTCTTGCCTCTTCGGGTGGTTGTGAAGACTGAATGAGAGAGTGAATGCCAATGCCATGGTGCCGATCAGGCTGCAGTGCTGCCAGTCCAGCAGCCAGCCTTGGCTAGTAGGTATGTGTCATGACACAAAACGGAATGTGGTTGCTCCCAGTGGCTTCCCGTCCGTGGCTCCTGAGGGAATTATCCCTGTGCTCCTGTTCCTTATGTGGCTCCTTTGCTGTATCTGCTGGAAGGTTTTTCCCTCCCTTGTGTTGTTTTCTGCAAATAGCTTCTATCAAGGGGAAAGCACAGGGTTCCTTTCCCCTTCTCTGGGCTTGTAGCCATACTGGGAGTTCTGCCTCCCCTGTCCTGGAGCCTGCCAGAATGTAAGCTCTTCAGGGTGACCGAGGTTCATTGCATTTGCCTCCTGGCCAGGGCCTGCACAGAGCAGGGGCCGAATAGGATGTAGGGGCCCTGGAGGTGGGGTGGGCTGAATGGACTCTTTGAGGCTTTAGACGGCCTCAGAGCTTGGCTCCCACGTCTCACCTGAAATTGTGCAGTGACTTTGTGTGGAAACTCGTGCAGGTGTGTGGAAAGGCCGGAGAGCCTTTCCATCCACTCAGGAGAATGGAGCCAAGTGGGAAGGGGTCTTGAGAAGGGACTGGGCTTAGCGCCACCTGGGCCAGGTCCCCAGTAGATGGGGTCTGCTCAGCTCCCATCAGGACCACCAGTCGCCAACCCCTCTGTTTGTCTCTCCTGCCCCTGCAGTCCCTGAGCCTCATTGAGATTGGGAACCCCTCTCAGAGTCTGGAGAACGTTTGCCGCTGGGCCTACCTCCAGCAGAAGCCAGACTCCGGCCACGATGAGTACCACGATCACGCCATATTCCTCACACGGCAGGACTTCGGGCCTTCAGGCATGCAAGGTGAGCCCCTGGCCCTGCGAGGGCCCCCTGGCAACCTTGGCCCGGGCTGGGAAGGGTGTCTGGGCAAGGGGGCCTGTGTCGAGGGGGAAGGGTAAGTGCTAGTGACCTCCTAGCTCTTGCAAACCACCAGGAACTCTGACCTTTCCCCCAGGAAACTGCATCTCCGGGAGGGACAGGGATGATCAAAGATAGTGAAATGGGCAGAGTCTGGGGCTGGCAGCCTCAGACCAGACAGGATCTGAGGCTGGGTTTCAGAGTTTTTTGCTTCCTCCAGCTTTCACAAAACAAATCTGAATAAGTTTTCAATCTTTAAAAGTTAAGAAACTTTACTTAAAAATTCAAACTATATAAAACTGACAGATCTAAAAGAAAAAATTGAAGGTCTACAATCATCATTGAAGATTTTCATATATAGCAAGGCTGCACGTCTCTTGCAGTGAATGTTGAGTGAAATAAGCCAGTCAGAGAAGAATATATACTTATGATTCCATTTATTTCAAGTTTGGAAGTGAGCAAAACTAATCTGTGGTGTTAACAGTCAGGAGGGTGGTCAGGAGGGAGGGAGTCGCTGTTGGAAGAAAGAAGAGGCTTCTGCAGTGTGGGGACAGTTTTACTTCTTGATCAGGGAGGTGGCTACACAGGTGTGATCACTTTGTGATAATTCACTAGTTGTGTCCTTATGATTTGTGCATTCTTATGGCGTATATTATACTTCAAAAGAAAGAGCTTTAACGACCTATATAAAAATGTATATTCAGGGGAGTGGGACCCTGCTTCACCTCACCCCCATCCTCTACAGGTAGTCATTTTTATTAGTTTCTAGTTGATCATTCCAGTGATCCTTTTTTATAAAAATAAGTATATTTATCTGATATAGGTGCTGATTCCTTCCAGCACTTTCTTCCATGACTTATTTCATATGCACCACTCTGCTCTCTTAACCTACAACTTCTCTCTGCCAACCACTTGTCATATTCACGTAAATAGAAAGACTTCTTAAGTGACCCCTGATCAGCTAGGATTAGTTCATGTTAATAGAACACCACTGAGGCGCTACTGTTGCCCCCTTTGCCACGCAGATCAGCACCACAGTGGGAAGCAGGTGGGAACAGAGAGTGTGACCCCAGATCCCACGAAGCACAGAGTACGGCTCCTAGTTTGTGTGGGTGCCTCTCCACTGGGAGGGGGCTGCTAGCTCCCCTTCAAGCCCTACACCAGTGTGGCCAGCTGACAGACAGAGCACCCTGTCTGCCCTTGGTCCAAGTGAGAGCTCTAGTAGGGAGCAGAATTGTTCCATAGGAGAGAAACCAATACAACCTTTATATTAAGTGACCTCATTCTTCATTTAAAAATGTGAAAGTGCAGCCAAGGATTACCAGACATTAAAAAAACGATAGGATGAAAAGGATGGACCAAGATGCAAGATAAAATTATAAAACTGACGCTGGAGGAAACACAATTTAAAGAAGGGAAAAGCACAGTTTATAAAGTAATATCCCCAGAATGAGGAACTACATCTGTAAACCCAGAACAGGTTGCAAGGAAGAATTAGAGAACAAAGGGTTTTCATTAAATTAAACATTTGATGGTGTCGACTAAAAAATTAAATGCCCAACCTAAAAGTTGAGTCACAGAAATTTTTAGGACTTCAAGCCCGGGAGGCAGCATCTCAAGTAACCCTGAGAGCATTGCTTCGAGGAGGTGAGAGGGGAGCTAGGATATATAGGAGTTTTGCAACAAAGGGCAGGTAATAGGAACAAAAGATTACTGTTAATTAAAGAATACTACAAACCTCAAGTTAAGGAATTTACTGCTTTTCTGTGTATGGGAAAATGCAAGAGTCTGGGCTCACTGAAGTCATTCCTTTGATATGCACCTCAGCTATCTGGGGCCAGTAGCCTGTGTTTTCACATCCAGAGTTTCCTCAGGGCTCACCGTGGGGATTGGCTGCAGTCTGATGGCTGCTAGATGGCAGGTATTCTTTGCCTCAGGGTTCACCAGCTCACTGGTGGTGGCTGCAATCGCTGATGACTGTGACATCCTTTGTGGCAGGCAATATTCCATTCCTCAGTGGGTAAAATAGAAAATTCAAAAGCTGAAATAAAAAGTCAACGGATCCAAAAAGATTAAACTATGAGAGAAAAGTTGATGTAGAGGCTCAATCCAGGAAATACAATATCTGTCTAAAAAGATTTCCAGAAAGAAAATAGCAGCAGAATAAAATAAGAGGGAAGGCTATAAAGAAAAAAATACAAATACATTTTCAAGTCTTCAGATCCTAAAGGTTCATGTAATGCTAATGTAGGTGAATGAGAAATACTCATACTGAAGCACATATTCATGTGCAAGCTTTGCATGCAAAGGACAAAGAGAAGACCGCAAAGGTTTGCTCTGGCGCTGATCGGAGAACAATCATCTCAAAATCTACAGAGCAAAAAATGCTTTATGACATAGATTTTCCTGTTTATTAGAAGGGGAAAAGACAATGGTTAGATACGATGCTTTTACAGACAAGTCTAAAACCAGCACTCCCCCGTCACGCTTCCTTCCCTTCTGTGCTTTTCTCTGGGAGCATGTTGCCTGGGACCTCCCTGTGGGGTCTCAGAAGAGTGAGACTGAGTCGGGGGTGTTGACTTAAAAAAGAATATATGCACAACGTGAGAGTTGCGAGTTAAGTGTTATTGGGGGCAAAATGAGGACTGCAGCCCGGGAGACAGCATTTCAGAAAACTCTGAGAAACTGCTCTGAGGAGGTGAGGGGAGGAGCCAGGATATAGAGGAGTTTTGCAACAAAGAGCAGGTAATTGGGAATGTCAAAAGATTGTTGTTAAATAAAGAGAACCAGATATCTCAAGGTAAGGAATTTAGTGCTTTTCTGTGTATGGGAAGATGCAAGAGTCTGGGCTCACTGAAGTCATTCCTTCGATGTGCACCTCAGCTATCTGGGGCCAGTATTTTCACATCCTGAGTAAGCTCTGTATGTACTTCTGTATCTGGTCCAGGGGCAAGTGGCTAGGCCCTGTTCTCCGGATTTCCTCCGTTTTGGGTGGGGTCATCATGTCCTCCCATCACCCTCCCCCTCCCCGTGGGTGGGAATATTGGCTTCCCTGGGGACATCTTAAGACACCCCACAATCAGGCTCAGCCTAGTCAAGGGGGTCACTCTTCCACGGGCCAGCCATGCCACAGGGAGGCCTTCCTGGCCTTCCTGCCTGGGTGGTTCAGGCTCATTCCTCAGCCCCACCCTCATTCCCTGTCAGGCTCCATTCCCGACTGCTTCCTTGGACCACACACTGTAACTGGGCTGGCAAAACCCACTGTGTCTCCTCACTGTTACCTGTGAGTTCAGTGGCTCTTCAGAAGCCCTTGAAGGGGTGGGGTGGGCCCACAGGGTTGCTGGAGGGCCCTTGGCATCTCATGTCGGGGGTTGACCTGCTGCAGCTGCCCCTCCCACTCCCGATCCCCATTCTCCACCTTGCCTGGGACAGACCCCTGGACCCCTCAGCAGGAATGTGGCTCATAATCTCCTCAGTCAGAGTGAAGGATTGCTGGGCCAAGGGCTCCGAGGGCTCCGAGGGCCCCGTCGTCTGTGGCTGGTCTGCCCCCCAATCCACGCAGCCAATCCCCTCTGCATGACTCAGCAGGGCAGCGTAGCACCTTGGCTGTCCTTGCCTGACTCTGCCCCTGAACAGCTCAGGGCCACCCTCACTGTAGCCTTCTGTGCACTATGGAAATCCATCCAGTTGAGGACCCAGAGAAGGACCTATGGACCACGAGGGAGCCAGGGAAGGTCCCGAGGGAGTGGGCTCGGGGTGTGGTGCCGGGTACCGGGGCCAGGGTTCCTGCAGCACCAGGAGCAGGTGTGGAGACAATGTGCTACCCAGGGGCCAAAAGGCCACTCAGCCAAGCGGGGGGAGGAACGCGGGAGGTGGCCTGAAAGGGAATAGCGGGAAGGAGGTTACTGAGGTGGCAGAAAGTCTTAGCAGGTGAGACCTGGACTCGGGAAACTTAGCTGGCTGCGGTGTGGCCACAGATGGGCAGGGCTGAGGCCCGCTGCCCTGGGGGAGGGGACGGGTGGTCTCCTGAGCCATGCCAGCCACGGGGGCAGTTGGCTCTGCTCATTTGCTCCAGGGGTGTTGGGGTCAGGGCCCCCAGATTTGGGCAGGACGCTGAGCCTGGGAGCTGGAGCCGCCCTTTGTCCCCCTCCAGGCTATGCTCCTGTCACTGGGATGTGCCACCCTGTCCGCAGCTGCACCCTGAACCACGAGGACGGCTTCTCCTCAGCGTTCGTGGTGGCCCATGAGACTGGCCACGTGTAAGTGGACTCACCATCCTTGTTGTCTGAGGAAGGTCGGGGTTCAAGGGGCCCCACTTCTCCTCTGTGCCCTGAGAGGGACAGGCCCTGTATGAAAAGCCCTTGGGATGTGATGTCCTGTCCCCGTGCTGCACAGGACAAGCGGGAGGCCCACTTTCCGCTGAAGGCCCCAGGCAGGAGCTGGGGGCTTTCCACCCATTATGCCATTCAAGCACCTGGGCGGGTGGGGGGGGTCTTCTTACCCCATTTTACAGATGTGTAACTTGAGGCTCTGAGGGAGCCTTCCCCAGGAGCAGAGAGCTGGAGCTGGGGAAACTACTCCGCCTGGGTGTGCATGCTGCTGGGTGCGTAGCGAGGGCTCTGGACGCCTCTGCCTCCACTGAATTGTCATGTAACAGTGCTCTGCCTTGGGGACAGGATACCTGAGGGGGGCTGCTGCTGGATTCTGTCACCTCAGAGTGCCCCTGACTTTAAAGTTAGCTGGTAGAAAATGGGTACCACCTTGCTCAGGGCAGAGCAAGCCAACTAAGGTGGGGGAGGTTAGGGGTGCCCTCCGAGCATCAGGGCGGGGTGGAGCTGACAGGTGAGTGCGGCCAGGTGAGGGTCTAGTGAGGCTGCCTTGTCTTCCCGCACAGGCTGGGCATGGAGCACGATGGGCAGGGCAACCGCTGCGGTGACGAGGTGCAGTTGGGTAGCATCATGGCGCCCCTGGTGCAGGCAGCCTTCCACCGCTTCCACTGGTCCCGCTGCAGCCAGCAGGAGCTGAGCCGCTACCTGCAGTGAGTACCACCTGTGTCTCCCAAGGACGAACCCGAAGTGCCGGACTCAGCGCCTCCAGCCTGGGGTGCAGGGAAGGGGAGAGGGGGACGGCAGTACAGGACGGGGGGGATCCCATTGTTGGGGGCTAGGTTTTGGATAGAAAGTGGTTATGACAGCTGCACCTTTAATGGACGCCTGGTCCTGGGTAGCTTATGCCAAAGAAAACAGGTGCAGCAGGGAAACCGAGGCAGCACAGCCTAGGGCTGGGGGGTGCAGGCAGGCCCACCCCCGAGGCTCCATGAGGGGCCTCAGCTGCCTCCTGGGCTGGATGGCCAGTCCTGCTGAAGGCAGCCTGTGGCACCCATGTGTCCCCTCACAGCTCCTATGACTGCCTGCGGGATGACCCCTTCACCCACGACTGGCCAGCTCTGCCCCAGCTCCCAGGGCTGCACTACTCCATGAACGAACAGTGCCGCTTTGACTTCGGCCTTGGCTACATGATGTGTACCGCGGTGAGTGTCGGAGCCCACGACACCTCCGAGGGCTGGGTGGGGGCGGGGGGGGTCTGCCCCAGATCGGCCTGGCTTCCTGGGAGGCGGCTGGTGTTGGGTGGCCCCCTGGCACAGGGCGGAGCAGCCCTCCAAAACCGCAGCCTCTCCCTCCACACCCACTGCTCTTTCCCCAGTCGGCACCCAGAGCCCTCCCGGCTGGTCCAGACATGGCTTTAGAAGGGATTGAGGCAGGGGAGTGTTCAGCGGGGGAACAGTGAGTGCTCATGGGACCCTGCAGTGACCGCCCCTCCTGCCTGGGCCGGAGGAAGGCCACCAAGCCTTCATGCCAAGCACAGCTGTGCCCAGCTTTCTGTCCAGGCTCCGTGAGAGGTGCAACCCCCAAGGTCTGGAGGCTGGGGAGGCCAAGCAGCCTGCAAAGATGTGAAGCACCGTGCTGTCTGCTCGAGGTCCTCACAGCCCCAGAATCACACAGAGCTCAGGGCACCACACAGGCCTGTCATGGGTGGGCAAGTCATTTCTGGCTCCGCAGCTGTGCAAGAGGACCCTGGGCGACAGGGCGGCACCCCCAGAGGGTCCCTGAAGTGGGAGGTGGCCTGGCTAGCTGCTGGCGCTCTCTTCCAGTTCCGGACCTTTGACCCTTGCAAGCAGCTGTGGTGCAGCCACCCTGACAACCCCTACTTTTGCAAGACGAAGAAGGGGCCTCCCCTGGATGGGACCATGTGTGCACCTGGCAAGGTGAGTTGGGGCAGAGGGCAGGCACTGTGACATGCACAGATCTCCAGGGACAGGCCCCGCAGGGCCCTCAGAGTGGGGCCAGGGGTCTTCTCAGGGGACCCCTTCCTCATTTCTAATAACCCCACACTCCACAGCTTCTGCCCCGTGCACTCTTTCTTCTATGGGAGGGAACCTGGTGTCTCAGAGCTCCTCAATGTGCTTCAAGCCCCACTGCAGGAATCCCCTCCTCTGAGGACCAGTTTCAGGGTTCCAGCAGCCTTCCATCTCCCCCTGCACACTGTGGGTGACTGGGTCACCTCATCTTGAGGCCAATATTGGCCAACATTCTGGTGGACCACGGGATCCTCAGGCCCAGCATCAGGCTTGGCCTTTCTATCCTCTGGCGCCTTGGTGTTTGGTCCCTGGTGGGCAGACTTGTCCCTGGAGGTAGCTGGATGGCCACCCACCAGCGCCTGCCTGCTGCCCCAGGCCTTCTTCCCACCTTCCCACCTCCTACTTCCGAAGCAGCAGAACAAAGGGCTTCTCCCTCCAGCCCAAACTCCGGGCCTGATTCTCATTGGTTCAGATGAAATCACACTCCCACTCCTCGGCCAAGCACTTTCTAGGGGGCTGGCTTATGCAGATGAGCCTAAGCCTAGCCCAGGAGGATTCAGCCCAGGGAAGACACGCAGATCCAGCAGCATCCAGTGAGGCCCAGGAGAGGACTCCAGCACACGTCCCCCCGAGTCAGGCCTAGAAAGGCACCCAAACCACCTGAGCCTGAGGTTCCTACACCGCAGGTCTTAAATTCTGCTTTATTTTAGAAGTCCTGGCAGAGCTTCTTAAAGATATGGATTTCCAGGTCCACCCTGAAGATTTTGATTTGGGATAAGGACTGAGAATTGTCTTGTTTGGTTCTTTATTTGTAAAATTATGGTAAAATTCACATAACTTAAAATTCATCACTTTAACCGCTTTCAGTGGCTTTTAGTACATTCATAATGTTGTGCAACCATCACCACTATCTAGTTTCCAAAACTTTTCATCACGCCAAAAAGAGACTTCATTAAGCAGTGACTCCCCATTTCTCTCCTCTCTCCAGCTCCTGGCAACCACTAATCTGCTTTCTCTGTCTATGGGTTTGCTTATTTTGGAATTTCATATAAGTGGAATGATATGATATGTGCCTTTTGTGTCTGGCCTTTTTCACTTAGTGTAATAACTTCGAGGTTCATCTGTGTGGTGGCAGATATCAGTGCTTCATTCCTTTTTATGGCCAAATAAACTTCCACTGTATGGATATACCACATTTGTTTATCGTTTGATGGACATTTGGGTCTTTTTCACCTCTTGGTATTTGTGAATAGTGCTGCTAATGAACATTCACGAGTATGTTTCTGTTAGAAGACGTGGGAAACGGTATTTTTAAGAGGTGCCCCAGGTTATTTAGCTGTGCCCCTAGACTTAATGAACTGTCAGAAGTTGGAAATAAAATGTTGTTAGTAATACTCCAGGGACTTAGTAATGCCAGAACTGACCTCGTAGCCCTGCTCCCCACAGGAGCTCGAGGGAGGGAACGGGGCCCCAAAACATTTGCCATAACCCCAGTGGGGAGCCCAGTAAGTGCTAAACTGGAGAATGAGACTAGCTCAGCATGGCCTCCTTCCCCAGTCTGCCCCTCCAAGTCCAGCCCTGGGTGGAGAGAAAGAGTGGGAGCAGACCCTGCACAGTGTGCTCGCCCAGGGGTGTGTGTGGCTGGCCTTCACCCACAGGACCACTGACCACTGCAAAATGTGGGCCAAAGAGTGCCTGACCGCCAGCTGATTGGCCCGCTTCTCCTGGGCGGGAGGTGGGGTCTGGTGAGGAAGGTGGGCAGATGTGGCCAAAGTACCCTTTCTCACAGCAGGCACTGACTCGGTGACGACCTTTCACTCTTTTTGGTGGTAGGACCCTTAGTTCGTTTAGCCCAGTAAAAACCCCATCATTTTATATATTAAAAATCAGTCTTGTGCTGATTGAGGGGGTGGAGCTTAGCTCAGCCTGCCCTCGTTCACAAGGAGCATGGGTAGAAAGCTGACCTAGGTGAGGGATTCCTGGTGTGCGTGTGGAGTGGGGCTGGAGGGGCAAAGGGAGAGAGGAGGAGGGGAAGGGCACCTCCCGGGGGCCTATCAGAATCCTCTGCCTCTATGAGTTTCTTATTGCAATGTAATCTTATATTTGGAAAGCAATCATCCTTTGTCTCTCCCTTTCCTGCAAGAACAGCCCCAGGGCCCAGGAGAGAGGAGAGGCAGAAAGGAGCAGGGGGAAAGTCTAGGCAGTTTGGAGAAATAGCAGGTCATCTCAGGGACCAGGACTTTGCCAAGCTCAGCTGTCCCTTTCCGTCCCTCTCTGCCCCCCCCCCCCGTTGCAAGACCCCTGGCAGGGGGTCACACAGCACTCAGGCTCTGCCTGGGGTCCTCATGTCCACAGTGGGTCATCCCAAGTGCATTCTCCCCTCTTGGCCTCCATCACTGGATTATATCCCTGCTTACTCACAGTTTCCCACCATTTCCCAGAGACGGAACAATGTATCTATATTCCATCCGCAGAGATGACCTGGAGAGAAGGAACAAGACTACACATGAGCCACCTCCACTGCCTGCCCCTCAGTTTGATGCCCCTCAGTTTGTCTGCCTGGGTTCCCACAATGGGGTGGGAAGGGTGCAGAGTGCATGTGTTGGTGAGATCAAGTGGCGAGGATGGGCGGTGAGGAATGGGGGCCAGTGGGCACACAGCTTTCTCATGGAATCAGGAGTTTTGGGCAGGCGTGTTTGGCTGAGAGGGGAGAGGTGAGCTTGTTGATCTTGGACATAGACGTGGGCAGTGGACCTGAGGATTAGGCTGATTAGTCACCTCAGCTTCACATTCATCCATCCATCCATGTGTCAGGGTCCCTCTTCCTCCATCAGACCTCGCTGTCTGTGGGGGTCGGCCACGAATGTGACGAGGCAGCCATGACATGGTGGTGAGGAGCGGGATGGGGAGGGACCTGTCGGGAGCTCAGAGAGGCTTCCTGGTCAGTGACCCCAGCCAAATCCCGAAGGGTGGAGAGAAGTGGGACCAGTGCTGCAGGCGGGGGGACCTCATTGGGTGGGAGCGCGGTGAGGATGGCTGGGGAGGGTGGATGAGAGGAGCATGATGTTTTAAAGTATGATGTATTAGTAGAAAAGTTGAGGTACAGTAGGGCCAACAGATCAAGACAATTGCCATTGAAAAGATAGTTTGTTCCTCATAGATCCCAAAGGGAGGGGCCACACCACACCGTGGCAGGGGGGCGAGGGGGGGCGGTCGGGCACACAGGGAAGCATCAGGATCAGTTGGAGAGCAGAGTGCGGCAGGAGCTGCGGTTTCTGCAGAAAGGAACGGCAAGGCAAGGTGAGCAGGCTTAGGATTGGCCGGTGTGAATAATTCCAGTGGGCTCTGGGGCATAGGGGCTGCCCCTAGTTGTCTGGCACCTGACTGGCCCTGGAGTGATTAGGCTGGAGGATGGTGGCCTGGAATTTAGGAGCCCTGATGAAGGAGGTGGCTCTGTGTGCTCTGGATTGATTAGTTTGCACTTGAAGGTTGCGCTAGTGGATGAGTTGTTTACTATTTCTAGGAACTGGCTAACCCTGGGAGGGACAGTCCCCCCAGGGTCAGCAAGGCCCAGAAGTCAAAGCATCAGAATCCAGAAAACAAAAGACCTGATTAACACACATGGCTCCCCAGGAGACTGGGTGATGGTGGGAGAGAGGGAAGGACTGATTGAGCTGATGATGGCTGTTCCTGAGCCTGCTTCATGACCTGCCCTGTCCAGGGTGCTGGGGACATGGCTCAGATCTGCTCTCAGACAGGTGCGCCCTGGGGCCACACAGTGTATGCCCTGGATACCCTGGAGGCAGGGTCAGGCCAAGCACAGAGGGTCCCCCCAGGTGCCTCTACCCTGCAGGCCGGGCTTGTGGGCTCACCTTGCCCTCCTTGCCTGAGCCAGGGTCAGGGTCACGGGCGGGGTGCAGATCCAGCTGGGTCCGGATGGCTCCTGCGTCAGTGTGTCTTGGCAGGAAGGAGTCCTTCATGTGTCTCACATTCACCTGCAGTGTTGGGGAAGCAACGCCCACCCTAAGTTTTCATGAATTCAGAAGGACTGTTTCAGAAACATGTGCCACGGTGCTTATCCAGAGTGCAGAGGCCCTGTGATGCCCCATGTTTTGCTGCATAGAGGAGAACTGGCAGGCAGGCCTAACAACAGGGACAGCCTACGGTCTGGGCATGGGAGTTTAAACCCTGGGTCCCTCCCTCCCTCCTCACTGTGTGACCTTGAGCCATCCTTTACCCCTCGGGTGAGTCACCTAAGTGTCCAACTCAGTTATCCTCACAGCCCAGGCTCCTGGCACATGGTACCAGCTTGGGACATGCTGGCGGGTGGAGAACGGAAACCCAGGATCACAGTGGTTCAGAAATGTTAGCATTTCCTGAAAAGAACAGTCTGCCTTTCAGGCTTTCAGACCAACCTGGCAATGTTCCCAGCCCTGCTTAGGTGCACCAGCGCTCTCCGTGGTACTTATCCGGAGAGGCAGCCCTGGTCAGGATTGTCCATGGGTACGTGTGGGCTCTGAATTCACTCATGACATGTGACTTTGTGCTTTTAAATGTTTAAACCTCTCTATTGGATGAAATAGTTGTAGGCATTTAAACATACGTTTATAAAGCATTTTAATAATATTAAACATGTTTCTTTTATAATAACACTGAAGCATCAGAGTATAAAATTGTTCATTTGGGATAATTGCATTCTTTTAAATGCTCATAGTCATCCAGGAGGAAATAAACCAAATATTAGAGGGACAGCTTCTGAGTGGTGGAATTTAGGGTGATTTTCCTGTCTTTCTGCTTTGCCTTGTTTTCATATTTTCTACAGTGTGTGTGTGTTGCCTCTGTGCATTTGGTTGGACCCAAGTCTGTGGAGGAGGTGATCCATCACACCATGGGCCTGTGGAGTGTCCTGAGTTGTCCCATGCCCAGCTCCTCATTTACAAACTGGGGATCAATTTGTTCAGTGAGGACAGGGGGACCACTATGTGGCCTCCTCCATCCCCCTGGCCCTTGGTTCCCATGCCCACCAGTGATTTAGAGGCTGGGCCCCGTCACAGCCTTCAGAGGTGCCAGGACCCTTCCCATCCTCTTTGTCTTAGTCAACAGGGGCTGCTATAACAAAAAGCCAGAGACTAGGGTGGCTTAAACAACAGGCACTTATTCCTTACACTTCTGGAGGCTGGAAATCCGAGATCAGGGTGTCGCCATGGTCGGATTCTGGTGAGGGTTGCAGACTGCCATCCTCTCTCCCTGTCCTCACATTTTGGAGAGGGAAATCATCTCTCTCTTGTCTTCTTTTAAAGGCACTAATCTCATTCATGAGGGCTCCACCCTAATCACCTCCCAAAGGCGCTACATTCTAATACCCAACATGTGAATTTTGGGGCACACAAATATTCAGTCCACAACATTCCCCTGCCTGGGCCCTCCTCCTTTCCTGCCAGCCCTCCCCTTGCTCCACCAGCTGAGGGGGACACTAATAAGCAGTTCTGTGGGTCTTTCCCTTCCCTGGTTGAGTGAGGGGAGCTCTGAGGTGGGAGATGAGGTAACTGTGGCCCAGGAAGGATGTGAACAGCATCACTGGTGACCTGGAGCCAGGCCTGCCAGACCCCAGGTAGCTCATGACCGTGCTTGTTGGCCATGTGCCCGGGTGCCCAACCTGGTGGTGGTGGAGCCCTTGATCACTTGCCCGGAGCCCGGGAAGGAGAATCCAGGGAGTGGCAGCTTCTGCAGAGCCTCGTGTGGGCTCAGACTGGTGCAAAGGCAGGCCTGGGAGTGCTTCAACTGGTTGGGAGGAGTGAGAGGCCTGTGTAAGGAAGAAGAGGCAAGGTGGGCTCCCAAGCAGAGATGTGTACAAATCTAGGGAGACAAGAGCTGAGAACCAGGAGGGATACATGGGAGCAACGTGGGCATGGAGACGGGAGCTTGGCTGCCCTGGAAATGGGCTCTGAGACAGAGAGCTGATGGCAAGGTGTTTCCTGAGGAGCATGCTCAAGATCAACACCTGCAGAGAGAGAGAGTCATTGAACAGTGGTGTGGTCACAACGTGGGTTCAGCCTACCCTGCCCGGAGCTCTGGGCTGGCCTTTCAGAGTTGTCCCCCACCTTGACCTCTGGCCATGGCTGTCCCCAGGAAAAGGGCATGACTCCGGGCTAGGCGGCTGTCTTTGGCTGAGGGCATTTCCTATAAAGGGACTCAACTGTCAGCCACGAGCATCAAGCAGCTCTCCACAGCTGGGGGAGTGAGCGTCTCTGTTCTGCAAGGGGGGTCCCTGCATTACTCCAGGGGTGGGGAAGGAAGTGGAGCTAGGGGCTTCTTTCGCAGAGGAGCTCACAAAGACAGTGTGGTCTGTTCAGAGAGCAGTCAGCACTCCGGTGCCTGGTGTGACATGGGAGATAGAGCAGGGTTGGTGTGTAGGAGCCAGGCCACAGGGCTAGTCCAAATCCTGCAGCAGTGGGGAACCCCAGAAGGTTTTGAGAAGGGAGCAGAGATGGGTTTACCGTGAAGCTGACAATATATAAGCTTTGGGGCCCCAAACTTGCATAAGCCCCTTCCAGGGCCCTGGGACAGGCCTCACAATGTGTTCACATGGTCATATATTTGCACTGACCATAATCAATTAGGATCACTCCTCCTTCCCCTCTGATACACTTCTCCTGTTGACATTAGAGGGGCCGTGGGTGCTTTGTGGCTTTGGCTAAGGAGAAATTGGATTTGGGGTATATTTATTGGTTTATTTACATGGTTTTTAGTACCTTATGTGTACGGTTAGGTTGTTGTTTCTATCCAGGTGTAAGAATAGCTTCTAGAAGTACTGTTACTGCCTCTGTGCCAACTCACCCAGGGTTGTTGCAGAATCTGTGCTGTGTTCACTACAGTCTCCTCAATTGATTGGAGAAAAGGGGCCTCACATATACTAGAGGTTGTGATTACTTGTATCTTTGCAATAGTTTGTTTTCTTTTGGGGTTTGTCTTGTAGATGGGGCACTAACACAGATCCAACTTGGATACTTCTTTGGAAATGCCAAGTTTAATAAGATGGTTCGCTTATTTAAAAACTGTCCAGACCTCCAAACATACACATTACAAAACACAAGGGGCACTAAAAATAATTTTCAAAGTCCAGGAGAGAAACCTGAATGCAGATGGGATGCAAAAAGTTTATTCAAAATGTTGATAAAGCTGTTACTAGTTTAACTGCAATTTTGAAAGTTGTTTCAGAATGCTTCAATAAAGTAAGGGAGAAATGACAGACTTCTGATTTAGATATTTGTATAAAGATACCTTCTTTTAGCATTTTCAAATATATTTATTAAAGAAAATTCAGATAAAAATCAGTGGAAAATAAATAAAAGTTTAAAATGAGTAAAGAAATCAGTAGCAATAAATCTGACTTCAAAAATTTAATTATAACGAAAAAAGTTTTCAGATCAAACTAAAGCAGTCATTCATTAGGAGGAAGAGATAAATATCAAAGAGAAATAAGTAACAGGCTCTTGAAACGTTTGACAATGCAGTTAATGAAGAGGAGGGAATCAGATGAACACACTGGAAAAGCATTTAAACTTCTTTCTGATTTTGACATGAAATGTTGACAGCATCAAAGGCAATGTAAAGCTCAGAATATTGCCCCTACAATAAGAATGTTGCCAGCAACAGTTACTGAGTTACTAATCCAAAAACATTTTAAATCAGGCTCTGACCAAGAAAACCTGAAATACCCTGAAATCCATATCCGGAAGCACACTGGATAGCAAATTTGATCATCTACACGTTCACATAACATCACCAATAACATCTCTAAATTACTGAAAATTTAAAAATATTTCGCTCAACCTTCCAGAGCAGGCTAGAGCACACATACCAACTCCACCTGCCACCTGTTTTATTTTCCCCTAACAGTTTCATTAAGATGTGACTCACATTTAAATTCACCCATTTAAAATGTACAATTCAATGGTTTTCAGTATATTCACAGAGTTGTACAACCATCACAACAATCAAATTTTAGAACATTTTGTCACTCCAAAGAGAAGCCCCGTAACCATTAGTAGTCACTTCGATTCATCCCCCCTCCCCCTTAATCCTCGGCAATCACTAATCTACTTTCTGTCTCCTTAGATTTGCCTCTTCCGAACATTTCATACAAATGGAATTGTACAATGTGCATCCTTCTGTGACTGGCTTCATTCAGTTAGCGTAATGTTTTCAAGGTTCATCCAGGTTGTATTATGTGTCAGTACTTTATTCCTTTTCGTTGCTCTATAATAATCCATTGTATACATATACTGTTTTTTATTTATCCATTTATTAGTTGATGGACATTTGAGCTGCTACCTCTTTTCAGCTATTATGAGAAATGCCGCTATGAACATTCGTGTACAAGTTAGTGCATGGATGTATCATTTTTCTTGAATATGTGTCTAGGAGTGGAATTGTTGGCTCTTATAGTAACTCTATTTTTAACATTTTGAGAAACTGCCAAACTCGTTCCCAAAGCAGCTGTACCTTTTTACATTCCTACTAACAATTTCTCCACATCCTCACCAAAACTTATTACCTGTGTTTTTATTATAACCATCCCAGTGGATGTGAAGTGTTATCTCATTGTGGTTTTGAGCACCTTTTCATGGGCTTAATGGCAACTTGTATATATCTTTTTTGGATAAATGTCTATAAATTATCCTTTGCTTATTTTTTAATTGAGGTATCTTTTTATTATCAAGTTATAATCATTCTTTATACATTCTGGGTACAAATCCCTTATCAGACTGCTCAGATATATGGTTTGCAAATATTTTCTCCCGTTATGTGGGTTGTCTTTTCACTTTCGTGATCATATCATTTGATGTACAAAAGCTTTTAACTTTGGTGAAGTCCAATTTAGATATTCTTTCTTTTGTCACTCGTGTTTTGGTGTTGTAACTAAGAAACCATTGCCATAAGGTCAAGAAGGTGTATTCCTGCTCTTACATTTGGATCTATGATCCATTTTCAGTTAGTATTTGTGTAAGGTGTGAGGAAGGAGTCCAGCGTTATTCTTTTGCATGTGAATATCCAGTTGTCTCAGCACCATTTGTTGAAGAGGCTATTCTTTTTCCATTGAATCACTTGGTACCTTTGTTAAAAATCAGTTGATCATATTTAAAGATTCTTTTAGGGACTCTGCATTCTGTTCCATGAATAATTTTGTCTGTCCTTATGGCAGGGCCACACTGTCTTGATTATTGTAGTTTTGTGGTAAGCTTTGAAATAGGGAAGTCTGAGTCCTTCTACTTTGTTGTTTTTAAAGATTGTTTTGGCTATTTCTGGTCCTTTGACATTTGATATGAATTTTAGGAGCTGTTTCTCAATTTCTGCAAAATTCCAGCATAAGTGTTGCATTGAATCTGCAGATCAATATGGGAAGTACAGGCATCCCTCGTTTTATTAGACTTTGCTTTACTGTGCCTTGCAGACATTACTTTTTTTTTTTTTTCCACAAATGGAAAGTTTGCGGCAGCCCTGCATTATCAGTTGATGGTTAGCATATTTTAGCGATAAAATATTTTAAATTAAGATATTACATTGTTTTTTTAAGACATAATGGCACACTTAATAGACTACAGTATAGTGTAAACATAACTTTTACATGCAATGGGAAACCAAAAAAATTCATGTGACCCTCCTTATTTTGATATTTGCTTAATTGTTGTGGTCTGGAACTGAACCAGCAGTATCTCTGAGGTATGACTGTGCTGCCATATTAAACTCTGATCCATGAACATGGGATGTCTTTCCATTTACTTAGATCTTTGGTTTCTTTCAACAATGTTTTGTAGTTTTCAGTGTACTAGTTTTGCATTTTTTTCTTCAGTTTATTCCTAAGGTTTTTTTCTTTTACTTTCTTTCTTTCTTTTTTTTTTTTTTTTTTGATGCTATTGTAAATAGAATTGTTTTCTTTTTTTAACTCAAAGTACTTCTAATTTCTTAGTTGAATTACAATGTTGTGTTACTGCTGTACTGCAAAGTGACTCAGTTATACAAATATATATATATATATATATATATATATATATATATATATATATATATATATATATATATATATATTCTTTTTTGTACTCTTTTCCATTATGGTTTATCACAGGATATGGAATATAGCTCCCTGTGTTATACAGTAGGACCTTGTTGTTTATCCATTCTATATATACCAGTTTGCATCTGCTAATCCCAAACTGTTAATCTTATTGGGCTTCCAGTGAGTCATTTTTCTTTTGCTTCTTTTGACATTTTACCTTTGTCTTTCTATATTTGACTATATTGTGTCTGGGTGTGGATTTCTTTGCATTTACCTTACTTGGTTAAATTTCTTGGATGTGTATGTTAATGTTTTTAATCAAATTTTGGAAGTTTTCAGCCATTATTTCTTTGAATATTTTCTACTCCTTCCTCTGTGTCCTCTCCTTCTGGCACTTTTACTGTGCACATTTCAGTGCATTTATGGTCTTCCATGTTTCTCAGAGGCTCTGTTCATTTTTCTTTGTTTTTTTCCCCCTCTTCTCTTCAGATTGCATAATTTCTATTGATCTATATTCAAGTTCATGGAGTCTTCTGTCAACTCAAATCTACTACTAAGCCCTCTAGTGAATTTTTCATTTGTTTTTGTACTTTTAAACTACAGAATTTCTTTTTCTTTTTTTTTCTTTTTGTTTGTGTTTTTTTCATATCTATCTCTTTCCTGATGCCATTTGGTGAGGCATTGTTCTTTAGACATGGTTTCCTTTTGTTCTTTGAACGTATTTATAATAGCTATTTTGAAATTTTTTTCTGCTAATTCTAACATTTGGGCCTCCTCAAAGGCAGCTTCTGTTGCCTGCTTACTTTCCTGTGTATAGATTTCCCTTTCTTGTCTCAGAAATTTTTGTTGAAACTGGACATTTTAGATGATACGTTGAAGAAACTGGATATTGATTCCCCTAGACCTTGTTGTGCTGTTGTTTGCTTGTTTACCTGTTTATTTCTTTAGTGACTTGGATGCACTGTTTCAATAAATTTTATTTGCCCTGCAGCATGCAGCTGCTGATATTGCCCCTCAGAGATCACAGCCTTGGGCATATGCATAGTCACCTGGGCCACACAGCTTCCCACCTCCACCCCCAGAACAGTGGGATTAGCCAGGTTCTCTTTGTCTCTTTCTTTGATCTTCCAGCTAAGCTTCTGGCTGTTCTGCCTCTATTGGTATCACACCCAATTAACTTTCACTAGCTGCTAGCTGATGGTGTATTGTTTTTGATACAGTTGTCCTGGGGTACAACTTGTCTACAGCCTGACCCAATTAGATTCTGGACCCTTCACAGAGGCAGGGTGTTACCAATATTTGAGGCTTGCTCAGACTCCAGGAGGGCTCTTAACTGTCTTTTCCCTGGTTACACTTCTAGTTGGTTTACCATTTTACTTGTTGCTTACTAGTATTGCGGAGCTACTGGCCTCCTCTTAGTTGCTCACTACCAAGATTTCTATTGTTTTTGACATGAATTGTTTAGGCATGAACTTCCTCATGCTCTGTTCCAAATAAAGTTAGTCCTGTTAGGGTGAGCTATGGAGCTCTCAGTTCTGCCTCTCCCTCTGGGAAGACTACTGCACCACTGCACTGGAGCTAGGAGCAGGGTGGTCCACTTCCAGAGTGACACTCCTGGTCTACGAATAGGTCACTGGATAGAGATAGTAGCTTCTAGTCTTCTTGGCTTTTCCCTTTCAGCATGGAACCTCTGCCCTACAAGCAAGCCAGAGAAGGGGCTACTGGAGTACTGTATTCTTGGTTTGCCATACCTGGGGTAGAGCCTCCAGTCTGGGAGTGAGGACTAGGTGGGCAAAGGGAGTTCCCTGACTGG
Source organism: Balaenoptera borealis (assembly GCF_965194805.1). Lineage (NCBI taxonomy): Eukaryota > Metazoa > Chordata > Mammalia > Artiodactyla > Balaenopteridae > Balaenoptera > Balaenoptera borealis. The sequence continues at coordinate 167,742,584 of NC_138867.1, forward strand.
AACAGATTTTCTGCAACACAGAGTTGGGAGGTATGGGAGATGCCAGTGTCCTGCCTTTCCCAGGGTGAAATGATAGCCCTAGACTGGGAGCTGAGGAGACAAAGACCTCTGTCTTTTAGGCAGTAAAGCCTCCATCACTCTGAGATGGGGAAGGAATGGGAGAGGGTTGTGGCTCAAATGTATAGACTTTCACTATTCTTACCAAGATTTAGTAAGTTTTCTCCATTTGTTGTATTGACCTTAGGACAATTTCCAGATACTTTATTTTTTTTTATTGAAGTATAGTTGATTTACAATATTGTGTTAGTTTCAGGTATACAGCAAAGTGATTCAGTTATATATATTCTTTTTCAGATTCTTTTCCATTATAGGTTATTACAAGATATTGAATATAGTTCCCTATGCTATACAGTCAGTCATTGTTGTCCAGATAATTTAAATGGTTTGTTTAGAAAATAATTTTCACCAGTTAAATAGCTGTTTTACTGAGGAGAGAGTTCACCAAGTTTCTTACAGCTCCATTCTAGAAGTTTCCATTTGCTGCTTTTGTAAACAAAGTTTTATTGGAATGCAGCCATTCCATTCATTTATATGTTGTCTGTAGCCACTTTCATGCTCTAATGGCAGAGTTGAATAGTTGAAATAGAGAGCATGTAGCCTGCAAAGACTAAAACAGTTACTGTCTGGCCCTTACAGAAAAAACTTGCTGAGGAATGACTGCATTATCTTTCTATTCTCCCTATGGAATACAATCCTACAAAATTATTGTCATATGAAGAGGGCATGAAAGAGTATACAGTTAGAACTGCAGGAAATGTTCTGTCCATCAATCAATTTGAAAAAAATCATTGTTCTCTGTTTTTGGTGGTTTGTGGTATTTGTCAGTTTTTAAATATTTTGTTTTATATTTTCTAATTCTAAATCAATATTCCATTTTATACCTAATTTAGTATTTTTAATTTTGCAATCTTCTTCAAATGGGCCCTGAATTGTATAAGCTTCCTCTCTGGACTAGGAAGGGCAGCAGAGTGATAGATTCAAGTTATAGACCTGAGTTTCTTGTACTCCAGTGTTCTACTTACTATATTCATGAATTTTTACCATGTCAACATATCACCTATCCTTCGTTTCCATATTTCTTTTAAATTGCTTTTTTTAACTTAAACAGTAGACCTTACATGTCTCTAGAGTCACTGGCTTGATGTGCCGCTTACATCTTTATGAATGGCGCTGTGTGGGCATGCCAGGCCGGGGGTTTCATCCTGCAGACACGGTGTGGGGTGGGCTCTGGCTGCAGGGACAGAGTAGGCTGAACAAGGCACTGAGGATGGTGGGAGACCAGCGTGGTGGTCGGGGGAAGCTGGGTGGGCCAACACCTTACCATGCCTCCCAGCGAAGTTCTGAGCTTCTAGGGGTGAGTAGGGCCTGTTCTCCCTGTGCCTCGAGGGCCAGGCAGTCATCACGGGCACTGCAGGCTGAAGGGTGGGGGGCATGTGACCTTCTGTCTTTCAGCACTGCTTTAAAGGACACTGCATCTGGCTGACACCTGACATCCTCAAGCGAGATGGCAACTGGGGTGCCTGGAGTCCCTTCGGCTCCTGCTCGCGTACCTGCGGCACAGGTGTGAAGTTCAGGACCCGTCAGTGCGACAACCCACAGTGAGTTGGCCCTGATGTTTCCCAGTCTTCCTCGGTGGCAGCTGCGGTCCCCAAGGGCCCTTGCTAGCCAACCCTATCCTGCGAGGCCCCTGCGGATGTCAGTTCTGGAGAGGGTGTGAGGGCAGGCAGCTCTGGCCCCTTCTCATCTTCCTGGGAGGGACTGAGACTTAGAGAGGGGAGGGCTCATGCCACATAGCCTGCTGGGGCCAGAGCCAGCTCTGGAGACTTGGAAACCTGGTCTTCTGACCTGGTGGCCTAGGGCCATTCCTCCCACTTGGCCTGCATCCTACTCTAGACACCGGCCTCCTCTGCTCTTCTTGGTTGAGGGCATCAAGAATAGGAGGTGGAACAGAGATGGGGCAATGGGGATAAAGAGGAGGGCTCTCTCGGGTTCCAGGATGCCAGGAGCCTGAGCAGGAGAGCAGCTGTTTGCAATCAGGCAAGAGGCAGTGTCAGTGACATGCCACCATTCCCAGCTGCCCAGGGGAGAAACAGCCTGGAGAGGCTGCCCGAAAGCCCGCTGGGCTCCCACCTCCACCCATGCTCCCCATCCCCTGTGCTATCCTCAGAGCTCCCCTGGGGCTGTTACAGTTGCCTCAAGATGAGATTGACAAGACAAGAAGTTAGAAGCTCAGAGGCTACAGGGTGCTGGGTGAGGACTTCCAGGTTCTGGTCCAGGGTGCACAGTCAGAAGAGCAGAACTGGCCTGACAACCCCTCTCTCCCCCCACCAGGCCCTGACTCCTTGTGGTGCCTGATGCTGGGTTCTTGGGGTACAGGGGACTCACCACCCCCAGGTCTGGCCCCGGGGGAGATCATGCAGGTTCTGGGTGCTCTATGTTCTGTCCCTCCCCACCTGCGCACTCTAGGGATTTTCTTACCCCTCTGGCTGGTTCAGCCTTCTTGGTGGCAGCAAGGGACAGGGGCAGCAGTGACGTGAGCAAAACTGCCAGAACTGCCTGCCATTCCATCTCTTCACAAACACTGTTGGGCCTGGAGAGTAGCTAACCCCTGGCCAGTGCCAGCATTCCGTGCACATCAGTGACCATCAGACAACACAGATGCTCCACACAGAGCTCTGAGCACGGTTCATTTATGCCAGCCTCACTTGCATCTGCGGGGAATATGCACAGCTGCAGCGCCCAGAGCATTTCAGAGCCCACAGGCCCCACACAGCCTCTTTGTCAGCAACGCCAGTGCGCCCCGTGGGCCTCCCCTTTCGTGTGTCCTCCTGGAGACGACAGCTGGGCCTTATGCTACCCCATCTTTAGTTGCTGCTCCCTGGCTCAGTAACTTTTCCTGGGACACTGTGGCCAGTGTGAAGACTCCTGAGGTTCCCAGCTGGGCCCCCGCTCACTGGATTGAGTTCCCTCTGTGTTCTTTGCCTCGCCACTCTTGATTGCAGAACTGCAAACAATCTACAGCATGAGCTCAAACTCTTCAATTTCTCTGCCTCCCTGGCCTCCCTTGAATTCTCCAACTCACATTCTCTTTTGGAATTATCATGGATTTCCATTTGAATCTGTATGGCTCCCGTCTGGGCTGGCCGGGGGCTCCAGCGACAGCCGGACCCCTTCCTGCTTTTTCCTGCTGCACGATGCCCCTGGGCTCCCCACACCTACACCCAGGCCTGCACCCCCTCCTGGTGACGCCCTGGTTGGTGTTGTCATTGGTCTGTGGTCCCATCAGTGGCCCTGGTGTAAATCTCAAAGTCACCCTTTCTTTCATGGTCCCCATCAAACACTGAGGCCTCTTGGTTCTTTCTCCACAAATTTCTCAGATTGTTATTTCCACCGACTTCTCCTGAGAACATGGCACTGTGCAAGGAGCCTCATGGAAGCCAGCCCCTTCCATCATTCACTCTACAGTGCTATATGCTATACATCCATCATCACAGCAGAACATGACTTTTGCCCAAGTCTCGGGCGGACCTCGGGTTCTGCTTGGCTCTGCCATGCCTAGTAGATGGCAGCACTGAAGCCCCCCAGCTCCTCCCAGGGTGCTGGCCTGCCATGCCCCATCACCCCACCTGCCATGGGCACCTGTTGGCCACCAGCTGGCGCCTTTCCTGTGGGGTTAGTGCCTTGTGGACTGCTGATGTTCTCAACAAAGTAAGGAAATTACAGAAACACAGCCCAAGTTTTCTTGAGATGGAGGAAAGCTGGAGATGGAGTGTCCACTGTGTACCTGACACTTGTTAAGAACACTTGTAGCAAAATTTCACTACTTCAGAATTGCTCTGAGTTCCCAGCGTATGTGAGGCCCAGGCCCAGGCCCGGATGTAGGGGAGGCTCACCCAGCTCCACCGCCCTGGGGCTTATGGCTGGGGGCACAGCAGAACCTAAACACCCTGTTACAGCTCACTGTTGATTCACCGCCACAGCTACAAGAGCTGGGATGGGGATGGGGGGTGCACAGGGGCTGAGTAGATGCTCCCTTCCCATGAGGCCCCCGAGAGAGGATTACCAGCGCCTTCTATAGTGATGCTGCAAGGCCCTGGAGGCTGGGGGATAGCCCAGGTCCTGCGGCTGGGACAGGGCAAGGCTGCTTCCCTTCACTCGACAGAGCTGCCCCCTGACCCCCAAGGATCAGGGATTCCCCCCAGATCCCACAGGTGGCACCCCGTGTGCTGGCCTCTCCCTGGCACTGAGCTGCAAGACCTTTCTGCTTTCTCCTCCAGCCCAGCCAATGGGGGCCGCACCTGCTCAGGCCTTGCCTACGATTTCCAGCTCTGCAACTCCCAGGACTGCCCTGACGCCCTGGCTGACTTCCGTGAGGAGCAGTGCCGGCAGTGGGATCTATACTTCGAGCATGGTGACGCCCAGCACCACTGGCTGCCCCACGAGCACCGGGATGGTGAGCCCTAAGGGGAGTGGGCATTCAGTGTACAGGCCAGGGCACACTGGGCCACTGATTCTGCATGGGCATGCCAGCAGAGCTCACCCTGGGCAGGGTGGCTGCCGGCTTGGGGCTCACGGCAGGACTGCAATCCCAGAAGAGCCAGACAACTGCACCTGGCCAAGGATGCAGCGGAGAGGGCGGGGCCCAGCTGGCCCCAGGCTCCTGTGCTCGCCACCCAGCGGACAAGGCTAGCGTTGCGCCTTTACCCTGACTCAGCCCTGAGGTGGAGGGCAGGGGCGGAGCCTGCCAAGGAATCAGGTTACTTCTGATCCCTCTTCTTTCAGTGGGAGCTCTCAGTTCCAAGTGACTTGAACTGGTTTAAGCATCAAAAGGCATTAGTTGGCTCCTAGAACTGAAAAGTCTGGTAGTTTCAAGCATGAGAGTGTTTGTATTTCATTTGGGTCCCCCTCCCACTAAATGATGGAGAAACAGTTTCTGTTCCTTCCAGGCATTGGGCAGAGGAGGGGAGTGGGGACTGGGGCCTGCTCTGCTGTCTCCATCACCCCATGTGTGTCACACCGGCTGAGCACCTGTTGCAAGCCCCACGTGTGCATTCAAGGAGGCGGTGCCAGAGCAGACAGATCCCCCTCTCAGAGGGAGGCTTTGGTCTGGCGAAAAATCAAATAATGACGTGGTGTCATAGTGACCTCGGAGGTAAATGCTGAGAAGGGAAGGTGCCAGGGACCCGAGACTGAATCAGGGGGCATCTTATTTGGGGTTTCAGAGGTTGACTGAAAAGAGTCTCCAGGTAGAGACCTGGTAAAAAGCCATTTTCCCTTCCCCTCGATATGGGGGGTCTCTGGGCAGGGCCTCGGGAATCTGAGATCTGGCTGCACCAACAACAGCCTGCCTCAGTTGAGAAAAGCTCTTCCTAAGTCCCACACAACAGGGTCACGAAAGGGGTTGCAGTTATCTGCCCCCTTTCTCTTTCTCTCCCGGCCCAGGTCAGGCATGTAAGGGGGTGGGTGAATCGTAAGAAGACCCTCCTGGGTGAGAGTTTCTCCTTGCAGGGTGTTTCCCTTTAGCACACTTGGGAAGGAAACTGCAAGCAAAGTGAGCGGTGCAGCTGGCCCTCCTCACCAACACCCCTCTGCTTCCCTTCCAGCCAAAGAGAGATGCCACCTCTACTGCGAGTCCAAGGAGACTGGGGAGGTGGTGTCCATGAAGCGCATGGTGCACGATGGGACGCGCTGTTCTTACAAGGACGCCTTCAGCCTCTGCGTGCGTGGGGACTGCAGGGTGAGTGCCACGAGGCCAGTGCGGTGCCACGGGAGCAGGGGCAGCCGCAGCTCAGGGCCTCAGCTTTCTGGGGCTTTGGGAGGATTCACTGAGGTTGAGCTTGCAAAGTGTTGCAAACAGCATCTAGATCAGGGCAGGCTCTCAGCAAATGTTGGTTCCCACCCGCTACTCCCTGCTGCCCCTCTCCATGACAAAGGTTCTCAGACTTGAGTCTGAGGAACCACCTGAGGAGCTTGGGGCTCCACCTCAGAGATTCTGCTTACATAGGTTGAGGCTGTGGCCCAGAGCATGAGTTTTACCAGTTTTACCAGGTGATCTTGATGCACATGGTCCCTGGGGGACCCCTTGTGAAGCACTGCCATGTCCTTGCACTCCTCTGGGCACTGGACAGCTTACTCTCGATCAGGGTGGCCCACCATGGCTCTCGTTGGTTTGGCTCTTTGTAGAAATGCCCTGCTCTGTTTTCTGTTACTTTATTGTCTTTGGCTTCAATCTTAGGCTGTTACAAGAGACAACTGTGGGGCACACATGGCATAAAATAGTAACATGAGTGCAGAACTGTCCCGTCCCCTAGAAACACCTGGAAGCCTCTGTGTAGATGAGACTGATTGTAGGTAGATTCTTCAAAGCCTTCAAAGAGGCTGATTCTCATCTTACCTTCCTGAGAAACGAGCATCCTCAGGATGTCCCTGGCAGAGAGCCTGGCAGAATGCCGCAGGCCCCCTGGCGGAGACGGATGAGGCTGGAAGAGCAGGGAGGTGGGGTGTGGAGTAGCTGGAGGCAAGCTCAGGGATTCTCTCCAGGCACGTGATTTCAGGAGGACTGCAGCCAGCCGGGAGGGCAGGCCATACAGTCTGCTCACACTCCAAACACTCAGCCAAATACTTAAAGACAGCAGTGTCTCCCCTGTACCTGAGGGGTTTTAATTGATGGAGGTGACCAAATGATGACACAGAGAAGTCAGCGCCATTGAAAGAAGAACTTATTACTTACATTTCCTGAGGGAAGGGCATGACATGCTGTGCAAGGCCACATGGAGAAGCACCAGATTCAGTTGGGAGGCAGAGGGAGCAGGAGAAAGTCTGGGCCAAAGCTTTTATTGGGGTTTCCATGGGAAAGGCAAGGCAGACAGAGTAAACAGCTTGGGATTGGCCAGTTTGAATAACTCTGGCAGGAGTGGTCTCTAGATTCCTGGTATCTGACCCCGGGATCATTTAAGGCAGAGACATATTGGCTTAGTGTGTGAGAGTTTGATAAAGGGAGGAAAATCAGTTGGTTTGTGTATGAAAGGTGTGCTTCCATTGCTGTCCCTAAGAACTGGCTAGCTAGCCCTGGGAGGGGCGGTCTCTTCTTGACTAGCAAGATTTTTAAGATGTCAAAACATCATAACACACAGAAAATATTAAAAACTGTGATTAAGAGAGGCTACGGCCCTCATGGGAAACATTTAGTAGTGGAAGTAGCTTTAGATGGCAGCTGTGCATATGGTACAAACATAACAGGGAAGTAGGAACACTGATTCACCCTCTTGGCTAGTGGGCGTGTCTAGAGCTTCACTCCTGACATTGACAACTGGAGAAGAATAGGGTATTTCATTAATTAATGGTGATTTTGAACAGATAACAGTAGAATGATAGAGTTTTGCATAATTAGAAAATGTTTACATTTATATATGGTCACATTGCAAAAGTTAGAAAACAAAGGAGACAGAAAGGTTGAAAACACACAAAGGAAATGGGAGTAATAAGATGAAATGTAGGAGTCCTCACAATACATGTGAATGTGAAACTCTTCTTTTAAAAGAATCTAATATCCAAGTGGACGCTGTCAATGAGAGAATATCAAAACACAATGACTCAGGAAGTTTCAAAGCGAAATGACAGCAAAAGACATGTCAGGAGAATAAAGACACACACACACACACACACACACACACACACACACACACACACACACAGCAGGGAATCAGGAATTAAATGAGGCCATAAAGATTCTGATTCCAATTCCAGTTTGGAGTATTTTCCTCCACGTGTCCAACAAGCAATTCTCTGACACCAGCTGGATGTTGTGGGCTGAAAAAAAATTACATAATGTGAGAGATGTTAGTTAAGTTTTATTTGGGGCAAAATGAGGACTATTGATCTGAGGAACTGCTCCAAAGAGGTAAGCGGAGGTCAGCATTATGCACGATTTTAGTGAAAGGGGGTACGTGCAGTCAAGCACACATTGTGGCAGAGGCTTGCTGCTGGTCACAAGGAGGTTGCTGATAGTCACCAGGAGCAGATGTCGCCATTAATGATTTTGGTGCTTTCTTAGATAGAAGATGCAAGAATTTATGGGTTCATAAAATCTTCTCCTGAAAATATCTAACTCTCTGAAGGCCTGTTCTGCCAGTTTTTCCAGAGCGCAAGGGTGCCTCATTCCTGATCTCCACCCTGAACTCCTTTCAGGTGTGTTGAAGATCAGCTACTGCAGTGGCTAGTGACCTAATCCTTGTAGAAGCAGAAGGCAAGTGCCAATTTTTAGTTGGCAGTGTCCTACAATTCAACTCAGTTCTGACACTACCAACCCGGAGATAGCATCAGATCCCACAAGTTAGGGCCTCAGTCCTATAAGACGGCCCCCTGCCTTCAGATGCCAATCGCAAGTCCAGGTTGTCACCTGCGCTTCTGATTAACAGGCTGTAGATTGGAGGTTCCAACAACCCCCCTCCTTGGGTTCAATTAATTTGCTAGAGTGACTCTTAGAACTCAAAAAAACAGTTACTAGATTGCCAGTTTATTATAAAAGGATATAGCTCAGGAACAGGCAGATGGAAGATGCTTAGGGCAAGGTATGTAGGAAGGAATGGAGCTTCCAGGCCCTTCCAGAGCGTGCCACTGTCCCCAAATCTCCATGTGTTCACCAACCCAGAAGCTCTCCAAACCCCACCCTTTTGGGTTGTCATGGAGACTTCATTACAGGCATGACTGACTAAATAATGGGTCACTGACCACCTACTCAACCCCACCCCCCATAAAGACAGCATTATGGCTCTCACCACAGGAAATTCCAAGGGTTTTAGGAGGTCTAGCCAGAAACTGGATGAAGACCAAATATATATATATATCATAAATCACAATATCACAACCACCCTGGCGGGACAGGAGGTTCTCCCCTCCCTCCCTTCCTCTCCCCTCCCTCCCTTCCTCTCCCTCCTCTCCTTTCTCTCCCCTCCCTCCCTTCCTCTCCCTCCTCCCCTTTCTCTCCCCTCCCTCCCTTCCTCTCCCCTCCCTCCCTTCCTCTCCCCTCCCTCCCTTCCTCTCCCCACCCTCCCTTCCTCTCCCCTCCCTCCCTTCCTCTCCCCTCCCTCCCTTCCTCTCCCTCCTCCCCTCTTTCTCTTCCCTCCTCCTCAGCATCAGCTTCATCCTTCAGGCAACGTGTGACTGTTTACAAGGACCATATCCTCTCATCTGGGCAACAGCCCTGGCAGGCCTTGCCGCTCTGACTCCATGTCACAAATGTGGAAACAAACTCGAAGTTTCTCTGAGACTGCATTGCCAGGAAGTGGCTCTCTAACCCCTTCATAGTCTAGAGACCCTGCCCTCAAAGGTCTTTGTAAGACAAAAGTCAGAAATCAAAGAGCAAAAGTAACACAATACTGTGAAGCAACTATACTCCAATAAAAAGATTTTTTTAAAGTGTGTATTTTAAAAAAGCAAAAATAAAATATGAAAAAGAGATATCAAAAAAATAAATAAATAAATCAAAGAGCAAAGGGAAAGGAAGCAGTCTCACAGGAGGCGGTGACAGGAGGATCCTGAGGGCTGAAGTGGCTCTGGGCTTTCTGGCAGACAGGGCAAAGAGGGAAACCTGTGTTGCTATGGTGTACTCTAGGACAGAGAGGGAGCAGACCAGCTAGGAGGAGAGGTTGTCTTCCCTGCTGAGTGTGGTCAAGGATATGAAAGTGGCCTCGGGCAGTGTGTTCAGACCCAGGGTCTGCCTCCCGCAGAGCTCTGGGGCCCTGGGAATGGTGTGCTATCGGCAGGGCTATAGAGAGTAACAGAACCGGAATTTGTTACTGCCTCTACCAGGTGGCCCTGGGCAAGGAGCGTCCCTGCTCTGTGTGGAACAAGTTTCGATACTAGAGTGGACAGTGTTGAGAGGACTGGTTGAGAGAATGAAGGCACAAGTGTTCCTACCAACTCTTGTCACCTCCTGCCCAGACACCCCGAGGCAGACTGAAGAGGACACTGTTCCTGGGGGCAGTGTGAGGGAGGGACATCTTGGCCTAAGCTTTGGGTGCGAGCCCTGGAGGGACCGCCTCTGGGGCTGTGCTGCGTGGACGGCCGGGAGAAGGGGCAGAGGCGATGTCTGATGTGTCCATTAGGACGCCAGCGTGCTGTGGCAGGACAGCCTCAGGACCAGGCCCTGTTTAGGCTGTACAGAGCCGCCCTCCGCAGGTTCACACTGTCCAGACGAGTGGATGAGTGAGGGGGAAAGGCTGGTCCTTGGGTGGGCACACAGGGTCTGTCTTGCTCCAAAGCCCCCTCTCCTTCCCCTGCATCAGGAACTGCTAAGAAGGGATGCCCAGACCTGGGCTGTGGAGGGAACAGGTGGGGAGAGGGGGTCTCGAGTGTACACTGCACCTCCCCACCCCTCTGCAGAAGGTGGGCTGTGACGGGGTGATCGGCTCCAGCAAGCAGGAGGACAAGTGTGGTGTGTGTGGAGGGGACAACTCCCACTGCAAGGTGGTCAAGGGCACATTCACACGCTCGCCCAAGAAGCTCGGTGAGTGCGCCCCTCCCTCCCCCTGCCCAGGGCACCCAGGCCTGAATGTCTATAGCACCTGGCCGGGTGGCTCTGACTGCGTTCTCAGCTGTTTGCGGGAGAGGGGGTGTAAGTCTGGGAGGGTGAGGTGGAGGGTCAGGGGCAGCTGCGCCAGGCCCCAGGGTGGGCGGGGACAGGGATAATGCCAGGGTATAGGTGCCCAGGGTGGGTCTTAGAAGTCTTTATTTGAGGGCACCCTCCCCAGCCCTCCAGGGCTTTCCGGTCGCCAGCTGGCCTCCCTTGCTCGCTGCCCCCAGCCACCTGTCAGCAGGACTTTGATGGGCTGGTCAGTGCAGCCTGTGGCCTAGGGACATGTAAGCCTGTCCCCACAGGGCCACAGGATGGGGCTGGGGAACTTGGAGTCCCTGGCCAAGGTGGGTTCTGGGAAAACAGACCGCTTGGTGAGCCTCCTTCCACAGTGGTACCTCCGTCTGGCTTCGGTGCTCTGGGTGGGCTTGCAGCAGCTGACTGCTCTGCCTCTGTCCGAAATGGCGAGAAGCCACTTTGGTTCACCTCTTTTGGAGGAAGGCCATGGGACAAACCTGCCAGACTCCACTCAGAGCTGGTGCCAGTGCGCCAGGAGCTAGCTGACCTTCTGCATCGTCCCACATGAGCAGGCTGTCTTCAGTTGGCGGATTAAGCCGCTGAGGTCCAGGGAGGGCAAGCAGTTTGCTGAAGGCCTCCCTCCTGGAGGTGGCATCTTAGCTCCGTGCCCAGGTGTGACTCCAGGGACACTCATGAGGACGCCCACTAAGTTTTCAATGGAGGAGGTTGAAGGAGCGCCTGGATTTGAAGATGAGCAAAGGGCTGTGGCTGGCTGGGATGTGCTAGCTTTCCCGTGGACCCCTCTCTGGGTGGGCAGTCAGACTGGGGGCTCTGGAACCACCTTCGAGGGCAAGGCCCTCCTGGCATTGTCTACATGCGACGGCCTCTCCCTTCTCATTTGGCTTTGTCTCCCCACATCCCAACAAAGGTTACATCAAGATGTTTGAGATCCCGGCAGGAGCCAGACACCTGCTTATCCAGGAGGCAGACACCACCAGCCACCACCTGGGTGAGTGTCGGAGCCCAGATGGTGCAGTGGATCTGCAGCCTGACTCTTCCGGGGATCAGGGGCCCAGCTGAGAGCCGTGGCTGCAGCCCCATCTCCCCTGTCCCTGGCCTGGCCCACCTGGTGGACGTCTCCTGGAGTCATTCCCCAATGGAGAGGCCAAGGGTTGGGATCAGAGGGCTTCCCTGGCAGCAGCTGTGGAAGGACATGTGTTTAAGACATGCCACACCTCCCCACCCTAACTCCATCTCGAGGCCAAGGGGGAAGCCCCCTGTCCACTGGAAGGCAGGCAAGGTCCTTAAGCAGCGGCTGCTAAGGCCAGCTGGTAGATGGGCTCCCATGATGTATTTGCATTTTTTCATTTAGTTTCATTTTAAATTCAAGTGATTCTTTTGGAATAGGGATTCCTGGCATCTGTTGAAAATTTGGATATTCTAACAACTCTGAGTGCCCCCTTCTCACATGGCAGCCCCTGTGGGGCTGTGCTCCTCCAGGCTGCCTAGGGTTCCCCAAAGGGGCTTCACCCACCCATGCCCCCCACCGAGTTGTAAGGCCGAAGTAGGAGGTGATGCCGGGGTCACTGAGGGGGCCCCATACAAATCCCTTACCCCAGTTTGGGTCCCGACCTTCCTCCCTGTGCCCTGGAGGCCAGACTGGGTCAGGGGTTCCATGACTTGCCTCCACCTGGCCCCCGCCGCTGACACGAGACAGACACCACTCTTTTTAATATGAATTTTCCTTTCTTCCTTATTTTAAGAGGAGACTTTATGTTGCTATCCCAAAATGCAAAGCCAGTGGCACTTGCCTTAAGTAGAAGGCAAATATAAAAGTTGATCCCTGAAAAAAAAGACACTTCTACCTAAACACTGTTTCCTGCCAAGGGCTCTCCCTGCACAAGAGGAGGGAGGGTTAGTGACAAGCTGAGGACCTCCTGGCGCCCGCTGAGGCTCTCAGGGGATTCTAGGAGACTTGCGAACGGAATGATTTCCTCACTCTTTGATCCCATGATTTTCGTGCCCAGTCTGTGACACCACCTAAAATCTTCCAGCAGCCCCCCTGCAGACACCTTCCACTGTGGGAAGCGTGGGGCTTCCTGACCAGTGGAGTCTCGGCTCCTAGACATTCTTTGTGGATGCCTAGTGGCCAGAGTGGTCCCCGGGCCAGGTCAGGCCTCTTTGGTTTGTAGGGAACTGGTGAGGACCCAGGCCGAGCCACAGTTACCAACGGGGTGGGGACACATATGGGACGTATGCTCACCCCAGGGAAGGAAGCACCCACCCAGCCCTGTGCCCTGGTGTCCAGCAGATGCCCCTCACCCGGGGGGCTGGGGCAGGGAGGGCAGTGGTTCTGAGAGCCCACTGAGTGTTCCAAGTAGACAGCAAGGAGGTGGCCTTGATGCCTGCCGAGTCCCTTGCCATGTAGCATCTCTTTCAGGGCCTGAGGGACAGATCAGGAAAGGGCCCTGGGCCTGGCAGAAGGGCAGGGCTAGAGGGAAACCTAGTTTTGGCTGAGAGACAAAGGGCAAGTCAGGTTCCCGAGGTGATTTGGGCTGTCAGTGGGAGTGACGGGCCCCTGGCAGAAGACAGCTGGGGGACAAGGGGCTCTGCTCCCTGTAACTCCCCCAACCTGTTCAAACCAGCACACCCTGCCAGCCTTCCCGCAGTTCTGCCCCTGGGTGACATTGGCTGTCTTCTGCCATTCTCAGCCATCAAGAACCTGGAGACAGGCAAGTTCATTTTAAATGAAGAGAATGACGTGGATCCCAACTCCAAATCCTTCATTGCCATGGGTGTGGAGTGGGAGTACCGGGATGAGGATGGCCGGGAGACGCTGCAGACCATGGGCCCCCTCCACGGGACCATCACTGTCCTGGTAAGTCGAGGCAGGGGCCAGGCCCACCGCCTCCTGGCTGCCCAGGCAGGGGGCAAGTAGCTGCTAGGGAAGGGATGGAAGGGTGCCTGGGAACCCTGAGCCGCCCTGCATCCTTCGGACCATGCTCTGAACGGCCTCTCTGGCCTGACTTTTGGACCAAGGGTCTCTATCTCTGTGTCAGAGCAAGGAACAGACATGGAGCCACCAGTTGGGCTCTGGGCCCTGTATCAACCCCTGGGTGACTAAAGACAAAATCCCCTGCAAGCGATTAGGTTTCCCCCTCTGGGTGACATTCATGACCACCTTTCATCATGCTTATTCATGTCTGCCACTGTATCCAAACCCAGCAACTCTCTGGGGGTGACCAATGGGGCTCAGGAAATTGGACTGCTAGACCCAGGTCACACTAGACTTTGTCCCTGAGCAGGACTGGACCCCAGGTCTCCTGAGTCCAGGACCACAGGCTGCTCCTGGTGATGGGAGTACAGAGGGGGCTTGATTTCCTAATCCACTTTTTAAAAATTAATTTTAATTGCATACATCATATATTTTATCAGTAAAAAAAGTTAAAACACTACAGGTAGGGCTCAGGTGACTTTTGCCCCTCCGTTAAGGTGAGCACACCTTGGTTGGGTTCAGGCACCCGGACCCAGCGCCCCACACCAGGGTGCGCAGCTGTGGGGATGGGGTGTTTCATGTGCGCTGTGCTCTGCTCTGCTCACCTCGGCTGCATTTACTTTTCATCCCCAGAAACGCCTTTGGTGCCCTGCCTTTGTCAGTGCATATACAGTCAGGCTTCATTCAGTATCTGCCATTTCTGTATTGGTAAATTCACCTACCGAAAGTATTTCTAATCCCAAAATCAATACAGGCGTACCTCGGGAGATACTGCAGGATCGGTTCCAGACCACCACAGTAAAGCGAATACGGCAATAACGCAAGTCACATGAACGTTTTGGTTTCCCAGTGTGTGTGATAGCCTTAGGTCTAAAAAAAACAATGTACATACCTTGATTAAAAATACAAAACAAAAAATCAGTTACAATAATAACATCAAAGATCACTGATCAGAGATCACCATGATAAAAGTAATAATAATGAAAAAGTTTGAAATATTGTGGGAATTACCAAAATGTGACCCAAAGACACAAAGTGAGCAAATCCTGTTGACAAATGGCGCCAATAGACTTGCTGGATGTGGGGCTGCCACAAAAGTTTAATTTGTAAAAAAACGTAATATATGCGAAGCGCAGTAAAACAAAGCGCCATAAAGCGAGGTCTGCCTGTACTCGCAGTGGAGCAGGGGAAAATGTGAGGAGGCGGAACCAGGCGAGGCTCTGCTTCTTGTTTCAGCTCCTACTGTAAACAAGCATCTTTTTCACACACTCTATTTACTGCCATGTCGTTCGCATTTTTTAAAAATTAATTTATTTATTATTTTTATTTATTTATTTTTGAATTTTTAAAATTTATTTTTTATACAGCAGGTTCTTATTAGTTATCTATTTTATACATATTAGTGTATATATGTCAATCCCAATCTCCCAATTCGTGCTCTCGGGGGATGATTTCATTGTTTAAAATGGCCCCAAGCATGGGTCTGGTGTTCCTCTGAGCAGGAAGCTGCAGCTTTGCCCTAAGGAGAGAACGCGTGTGTTAGATGAGCTGCGTCCGGGCACAAGTAACCGGGTACTGGCCATGAGTTCAGTGTTAATGAATCAATGGCATGTACTAATTAAGGTGTCTTTAAACAGAAACGCACATAGAATAAGCTTATACATTGACTGTTGATGAAACCGTCACGACCAGAGGTTCGCAGGCCCTGACGCCGTGTTCCCCTGCGAGCAGCAGTTCAGTACTGGCAGATGTGGTGTTTGCCGGGACTTTCTAGCACCTGACTACCGTGAATAACGAGACTTGGCCGCGCATGTTCCTCGGGCTGACCTTCCTAACCTGGTCGCCGAGGGAGGGTGGTGGGGGGCAGACACATTCACGTCCGTCTCCGGGGCAGGTCATCCCGCAGGGGGACGCCCGCATCTCGCTGACCTACAAATACATGATCCATGAGGACTCGCTCAATGTGGATGACAACAATGTCCTGGAGGACAATTCCGTGGGCTACGAGTGGGCCCTGAAGAAGTGGTCTCCCTGCTCCAAGCCCTGCGGTGGAGGTGAGGGGCCTCCTCAGAGTTGGGGCCCCAGAGGAGGTCGGGGCCGAGCGGGAGGGGTCTCCTGGGTGAGGAGCTTCCTAAGCCCATGGTCCCTGCTGACTGCCTGGCATGAGGGATGTGCCAGGTATGACAACACTAGACCCAAGCCAGTGACCTTTGCCTGGGTGACAAGGGCCTAGCCCCACTAGGGAGGTGGCAGAGGATGGGCAGGAAGAGCAGGTGCCCAGGACAGCCAGGGGGCATGTGTGGGGCTTGGATGACAGCAGCACCCACCTGCATCGTGTGAGAGGGAGGTCTGGCCTGGCGGGAGGTGGCTGTGAGGGTGGCTTGGATGGCTTACTGTGACATCACGAGGCAGGTCGCAGGAAAGGCTCAGGCCATGCTGGAGACCAATGAAGAGGCCCCTCGTAAGATCCCTCCTTTCTGAATGCAGAAAGGCCTTTCCTCGCTGGGGCAGGGCTGGGTGCAGAGAGGTCCCACCTGCCTTGGACCTCAAAGAGTCCACAGTTGGGTGGGACATAACAGACAGACAGGACGTTCTGATCTGCCCAGTGTAGTCACTGCTCCTAGGGGGCTGGCGGAGATAAAAGGCAGGAGAAGAGAGCCCAGCCTGCAGGAGCAGGTGGCCAGGACAGACCTCCTTCAGGCGCCATGAAGGGTCCCACACCTAGACAACAGAGGGAGTTTGCCCAGTGGGCGGGGCACCCACTGCCGGGCCCAGGCAGACGGAAGGCTCCTCTTCCAGTGCTCCTGCCTGGGCGGATGGCACCCCAGCCTTCCACTGAGCCTCCCGGCCCCCTGGATTCTATCAGCACATCCTGTTGGGTCTCCCTCCTGCATATCTCTTGGACTCATCTGCTGTTACCATCTTCCCCGTCCTGGCACCATCCTCGCTACCCAACTGGCCCCGTGTGTCCACTCTTGCCCTCAGAGTGACCTATTAAAGGGGCAGATCAGACCATACCCCTTTCTGTTATCACAGTTTTCAGCAGCTCCTTCTGCTCTTGGGATAAAAAACAAAATTCTCCTCATGGCCTCTAAGGTCCAAGCAACTTGCTGACTCTCCCACTGCCGTTGGCACCCCCAACCCTTGCTCACTCAGCCCTGTCCACACTGGCCTTAAGTGCTTTTCCTGGACACGCTGTGCTCCTGCCTCAGGGCCTTTGCATAGGCCATCTCCTCGCCAGGGAGCCCCCTCCACCACTTTCCCACTAAGTCAGCACACCTCCATCCTCTGTTCCCTGGGACACCCCCAGATGCCCAGGCTAGATCAGGCTGCCCAGTCATATTCTCTCATGTCTAACCCACTAGGCTGAGGTTTTGAGACTTGGCACTGTTGACCTTTTGGGGTCTATAATTTTCCATTGTGGGGGGTAGTCCCGTGCATTGTAGGGTGCTGAGCAACATCCCCAGCCTCTACCTGTTAGATGTCGGTGGCATCTCCTCCCCCAGTTGCGACAACTAAGTGTCCCAGACATTGCCAGATGTCCCCAGGGGCAAAATCTCCACCCGTTGAGACCTGCTACACTAGACTGGCTGGAGGAGCCTTGCAGGCTGTATTCCATGTTTAGCCAGGTCCTCAGAGCACATTAATTCAAGGTAGAGTAAATGACTAAACAACGGGAGAGGAAATAGAACCTTCCCTCCTGCCCCAGGAAGCCAGCCAAGGGGCAGGAGAGAAGGGGGCTACTCTCCCTGGCCTGTCACCCTCACTTGGCCTGGGGTGCTGGGTAGACACCAGGCTAGATGTGTCCCTGCCCGACCCCCCCACCCCATTAGCAGGGTGGGGAGAACGGGGCTAAGTGGCCTGAGGAGCCGCCCCTCCACGCCACTGAGCCCCCTCGAGCTCTCGTCTTCAGGGTCCCAGTTCACCAAGTATGGCTGCCGCCGGAGGCTGGACCACAAGATGGTGCACCGAGGCTTCTGCGACTCCCTCTCAAAGCCCAAAGCCATCCGCCGGGCTTGCAACGCGCAGGAGTGCTCCCAGCCCGTGTGAGTGCCAGGGCTCCCCGGCCCCCAGCCCCACTAGAGGAGGGGAGGGAGAGCCCTGGGGCTCCTGTGGAGGGTGGTGCAGGATCTGGTTCCCTGGATGCTCTGGGCCTCACGTGCCCTGAGACGTTTGACAGATTCTTTCTCACTCACCACGTTCTATGGAGTCTAAGATGTTGCAGGCTGTGCGGTGCCCGCCTGCTTCAGACCTGCTAGACGGAAACAATAATGTGCATCTTACAAATGACAACAAGTGGCAATGCTCACATGGGGAAACTGAGGCTCCGAGGGTGCAGGGCTTGCTTCTGGTCCTGTGGTAGATGTTTCCCAAGCAGCTCATTCCAGAGGCTGCGGCCTTGGAATGGCCACAGCCATGACCCTCTGGCTCCGGGGTTTGACAGGGCTGCATTTCTGGGCCCAGGTTCCTTTTGCAGGACCCTGAGTGGGGAAGATGGTGGGTAAAAGGCAGGTGGGGGCCATTCGGGGACAGGTGCTGAGGGTGTCCACGCTGCTGCCCGGAAGGGTTGGTGATGTCAGCGGAAGCTGAGGTCAGAGGGCAGAGCCAGGAGCCTAAGAAGGGACAGAGGCCGGCTCTCCATGGCCACACCCCAACCAGGATCTCCCAGCCGTGGGCATGCTTGGGGTTCATCGTCTGCAAGACCTCAGGCAGGGGCCCAGCTAGCTTGCAGGGCGCCTTCCTGACAGTAGGTAGAGCTGTGCCCGGAGCAGCAGGCTGCCTTGCCTCTGTCCACCAGGGCCTCAGCCAGGCTGATTCTCCAGGGGCTGACCGTGTGCTGCTCTGCCCTGACAGGTGGGTCACGGGCGAGTGGGAGGCATGCAGTCAGAGCTGTGGGCGGACGGGCATGCAGGTTCGCTCCGTGCGCTGCGTTCAGCCGCTGCACAACAACACCACCCGCTCCGTGCACACCAAGCACTGCAATGATGCCCGACCCGAGGGCCGCCGGGCCTGCAACCGTGAGCTCTGCCCCGGTCGGTGGCGGGCCGGACCCTGGTCCCAGGTAAGCAGTGCCCCAGCCCTGTGTCCTCAGCCCCCAAACCAAGCTTGGGTGGGACTGAAGTGGCCAGGGCGTTCCACCTGGGCCCGGATGCAGTTCTTGCCCTGGGCCATGTCCCGTAGGTCTCAGGGCACCTGTGGTTCCACATGGCTTTGGGAAACTCAGTGGAATGTGTATCTTTACAGGGTAGAGGCTCCCATGCGCTGCAAGGGACTGGACACCCAGGAGACTGGGGACAGCCTGGGCTCCAGGAAATGAAGGGAAGCCTGGGCTTTTGTCTCTGGGGGCCAGAGGTGTGGCTAGAAGGCCGGTCACACTTGCAGGAGGAAACACAGGCAAGGGAGGGCTTAGACTTGGGCTGGAAAAGATAGTCTCGGGCTGGAGGAGCCGTTCTGGGGGCAGGGCTGAGCTGATGTGAGCACTGACATCCAGCCCCCGGACCTGGTGGGTCAGGGGTCGCCAGGACCAGCCTTGGGCTCAAAGATTTGCTCAGAAGTTGCTGTAGTCACGGTTATGCTTTATTACAATGGAAGCACACAGCGTAGAATCAGCAAAGGGAAAAAGTGTTTCGGTGAAGTCTGGAGGAAACCAGGCACAAACATCTAGGTGCCCAGGATTTTCACTTGGGATCAGTCACGTAGGCATAGGGTGCCTGCGTGACTGACGTCAGTTACTGAAGCCCCAGACCCCAGAGGGAAAGCGCATGCTCACCATAAATCATCTTGTTGGTGTAAACCAACCGAACAAATGCGGCCTGATCCAAGGCCTCAGGCAGGCAGAAACGCCCTTACCAGACAGACCATTCCATGAACTTGGTTCCCAGGAGTCGCCCAAGGGCCAGTCCTGAAAATAGGCCTTTCTTGGGACTGGTCAGGTTTGAGCAACGCGGTCTGCTGAGTCAACCCTTTGTCACACACAAGGCGAGGACTTGAGAATCATCCTTTGGCAGGGCTGGGCTGAGTTGTGAGCAGAGCCACGAGTCTGGGCATGGCTGCTCCTTCTGGTCCCTCCCGATGTGGTGAGGCCAAGGGGGCCCGAGACTGGAGGGCACAGTGACGGTGCTGGTGGTGTAGAACCTTGTGTCCAGAGGGAGGGAGGGTCCTCTGCCGAAGCCTCCTGGACCCAGGCAGAGCTTTCCCAGTGGCCCCCAGTGCATAGCAGTTCTGCTGGGCCTTGGGCCTCCTCTAGCCAGAGGAGGGAGGTGCTCGTTGAGAAGCCAGAAGTGCCAGGCCCTATCTGGCCCCGCATATTTGTTCTCTCTAACTCACTCTAGAGCCCAGGAGATTGAGGCAGCTGCCTGGGGCTAGGGCAAGGCAGGGCAGGCCTCTAGCTCACCTCTACCCTTTGTGCCTCCCCACCTCCCACGTATTGTGGGGTCACCCGCTTGGGGAGCCCTTTCAGACCCAGCCTAGTGTGGGAGGTGGGCCCTGACTGGTAACCCTCTGCCTGCAGTGTTCGGTAACCTGTGGCAACGGCACCCAGGAACGGCCGGTGCTCTGCCGAACCACGGACGACAGCTTCGGGGTCTGCCGGGAGGAGCGGCCCGAGACGGCCAGGATCTGCAGGCTTGGCCCCTGTCCCCGTAAGCCTTCTGCATGCAGCAAGCCCAGGGGAGGGGGGGCTGGTCCAGGCAAATGCGGCTCTTCCCACAACCGGTCAAACTCAGCATCTGTGAACTTGAAGGAGAAGCTAAGCCTGCCCAGGCCTGGGCTGGGACCTTTCCCTGGCAGGAAATGGAAGGAACTGGCATTTGCCATGCTCATCTCCAGGCCAGGCCCTAGTGAAGGATGGCGTGGACTCAGCCCATCCCTGCCTTCCTGGCACTCCCTTTTGGTCTGGGAGACAGAAACTGGATTCACAGTCACTGCACATCGGGGCTCGGCCCCCCACGCGAGTAGGGGGTGCCTGTATGAGTAGGGGGTGCCTGCCGCCCTGCAAGGAGAGCAACCAGAACGCTGGCTGCGTGTAGATGTCTGGCCAAGTGCTGGACACACGTCACCTCTTTCGGTCCCCACAACAGTTGAAGACGTAGATCCAGTCATGAGTCCCTTCTGTGGAGCAGGGAGCTCGGGGGGTCGGGTGTGCCTCCCCCAGCTGAGGAGGGGGTAGAGCCAGGACTCACTTGTTCCCAGCACTTCCAGAGCCAGCAGTCAGAGCACTGCTCAGCCCGGAGCAGGGCACGGTGGGGACTTGGAGGACAGTACAGAGATAAGGAGGCGCTGGTAGGGCCTGCGTGTGGGGATAGTAGCTGCAGCTACTCTGCGTAGCTGAGACCCGGATGCTTGGTGTGGGAGAGGCAGGACTGGGCCTGGACAGGGTGCTTGGGGCCCATCTGTCCCGAGGGAAGCCTTGCAGGCCACACTGGGGAGTTGGGGCCCTCCTGTCACCCCCTCCCTGGGATACCAGAATCCAGGGAGCCCTTCTGCCCGGGGTGGGTGCGTTGGGTGCCCAGACCTGGTGCCCCAGCAGCCAAGACTCCTTTCTTTTCCCTCTAGGAAACATCTCAGATCCTTCCAAGAAGAGCTACGTAGTTCAATGGCTGTCCCGACCGGACCCCAACTCACCAGTCCAGAAGACCTCGTCAAGTAACCGGCTCGTTTATAACTCTGTCTCTGCCGTCCAGTGCATGCCCTACGCCTTGTGGAGCTTGCCGTGGGCTCCCCTCCTCTCTTTCTATGGAAAACTGCCCTGACTCTTCCTGAGCGCTCTCTTGGTTGAATCTGTTTTCTCCGGGCCTCTGTGCTCGGCTGTCCCCTTTGGAGCCGCCTGGCCGGGAGGGCCAGTCTCGCAGCGGCACGGCCCGGGGCACCGGCCTCTTGTGGGGGTGCCAGGACCTCGCGGTGATGGCTTTTAAAGGGGCAAAGATCTGTCACGGTGCTGGAGGGGCCAGAGGCCAAAGTTTGAATGTGACCACTTGGTGACCGCCTTGCGGGGCCACATCCCTCCAGGCTGGAGCTGCGGGTTGGAAATCGAGGCGGAGCCCGCCCGTCCCCTTTCAAACGCCGCCTACCAGCGAGGCGAGGCCAGAGGGGTCTCGCGGGTGTGCAGTTTTGCGTCGCCGTCCTGGGCGCCCGGCCCGTTTCCGGCAGTGTGTCGGCGGCTCCCTGGCCACCTCTGCTGTTGCTGCTGCTGCTGACCCTGTGCTGTGTGTCCTCCTGACTCGTGTGACTGTGGCCTGCTTCCTGTGGCCTTTGTGTCCAGCTCACACAACCCTTGGCCCCCGTACCCTGTCCCCTTGGGGGTTCAGGCCGAGCAGAGGAGGCAGGGGTCGTGTCCCCGCAGTGGGACATCAGGACACACCACCACTTCCATTCTCTGTCCATTCGCTCCAATGGCCTTTCTCATCGTGCACACACAACCCCGTGCACGGGCGCGAGAGAGTGAGAGTGAAAGGCTGTCTCACGTGGATGCGGCCACCTACCCGTGTGAACAACTACAGAATTACCTCAATTTTTATCGCTTTTTTGCTTAGATAAAACTATGTAGAAGATGCCTTAAAGTTGAAAGGTAACAGAATTGGCTGCTAGCAACCCAGGCAGGAGGCAGGCAGTGCAATCTAAAGGGAGGCGGCCCGCTCATCCACCTTTGGTCAAGGGTAAGGCTTCCCAGTCCAGTCTGTACAGGGCTCCAGGCACGGGCTCACCTCTGCGGAAAGGAGACCTGCTCCATGGCCCGAGCGGCCCTTCGGCGCTGACTGTTGTTGGAGCCCCGAGCACTCTGCTGCCGGCGCTGCCTTACACCAGAGGGCGACTGGCCTGGCCCTGGGCGTGACCAGTGTAGCACTCCCGCCGGTCACCCCCTACTTGCCCCAGCCCCGTCCCCTGTTCATAGCATCCCCGCTGGACAGCGCCCAGCCCTCCCCTGGCACTAGTTACTGTTATGTAAATACTCGGTGTAACACACACTAATTCTCATGACTGTTAACTTCCAACTTTGACTTAGGCAACGCGAGTGACATGAGTGACTCTGGGAAGGTGCAATACGGTCCTGAGCGTCGTGCTCTCTGTCTATATGCACTTTGGTTTATCAGGGATATTTTATTAGTGTTTTGTATGTATTCAATGACGTATTATATAGGTTCCATTGTCGTTGCTTTTCTGGTTTTTTTATGAGACAACATTAGTGTGTGCCAAAGTGACTGTGAAAATGACCTTTTACTCTTACTAACAGTGGAAAGACTTCCTGTCATGCATCCCACAAATAAACTCAATAAAAGTTCAGTGAAACTGGGTGCTTGGGTCTGGCACGCTGCTGCCTCCTTCTCTTCACCTCTGTGACCGACGGTGCTGCAGGGCTGCAGGTGCCGTTCTGGTCCATTACTTCCTTGGTTTCTGATTCCAGTGACTTTCCTGTCCCCCTTACCCTGCCCAACGTAAATACTGAGGGCCCCTCCCCCACTGAGGCATGTGCCCCCTCCTCGGGCATTTTTCAAAATGTGACAGCAGCCCGTGCAGACACCCCACCGGCATTCTGAGTTTTGAATCCTTAGTGCTAAACAAGCACCTTGCAGGAACACCTTGGCTGTCTCCTTGTGGATAAGTTCTCACAGTTGGGAAAAGGGCCCCATGTGAGCTTCTCCCCATCTTTGGGATCCCAGCCCGTGGAGTGGGAATATGGGGTTAGTAGCTGAGACAGTGTCCAGGTCACGTGCCCTGAGCCACCATCAGGCCACTGCCCTGGCTCCTGGCACAGCTCTCAGCCTTGGGCTACCTGTTCAGGGAGGGAACAGGTCTGTCTGACTGGGTAGGGGCTGGGCTAGCCTTAGGAGAGTCTGGGTTGGGAGAAGGGCAAGGCAGCCGAAGGTCTAAGCGCCTGGCTTGCGACATTCACACACGGGTGTGCTCAGCTGTGCCTGCCTTGTCTCCCGAGGCCTACCCTCAGGAGCCACAGGGCCTGTGTGTCCACTCCCCTTGCTGACAAGGACCACACAGCAGGTCAGGGTCCAACCAGGGACCTCCTAATCTGGGGCCTGGGCCATGTCCTGCCAGGGGGCATCTCTCCGTCCCTTTCCCATAAAGGGGTCCTGTTCTGGGGAGGAGGGAGGTCATGAGAAAAGACAACTACCCAGCGCCATGGAGACGGGCATCAGGGCACAGGGCCAGGTTCCAGGTGCCAGCCTTCGGGTGGGGGTCACAGTAGCTGTGGCTGGGGTCAGCCTGCCCAGAGCTCTGATAATTGAAAGACTCCCAGCTCAAGAGACAGGAGACCAAGACAACTGTGTCTGACGAACTGCGTCCACTAAATCTCCTTGCCCAGACAGATCAGGAGAAATCCCTGCTGAGGGCACCTTGTCTAGAGCTGCGGGCAGGCCACCAACAGGGCTGCTCCAATGAAACCTTGTTTACAAAACCAGGTGGAGGGACCGACCTGGCCCACAAGAGTGGTTGGCAGACCCTTACCCTAGACTGATGTGACACCCGCTTCTCGGATCCCAGCCTGGTGAAAGACAAGTGAGGGAGATGCTTGTTATTTGTGTGAAGGAAGAGGCACAGGTGAAAGGAGAGGGTGTCTGTGTGGCAGGGGTGACCCCAGTCCCAGCAGCACGGCTAGGCCTGGCTCCATCCTTGTTGAGGCCTATGCCTCTGGCCTCCCCGCCCCAGCTGTTGGCCAAAGCCTGGGGAAGATGCTGCACCTAGTATTACCAAAGCCCCCTTGTGTCTCCTTGAGGGCTGTCATGGTGGTTTCCACACGCTTACCTCAGTGACTGGCAGGGAGGGGAGAGGGACCAGGAGGGGAGAAGGGAGCAGGGGCTCTGAGCACGCCCCACCCAGCTTCAAACAGGACTGTTCTGGTTTCATCTGTCTCAGATATTGGATATCTGTGTAAAATTTTATCCAAGGTTTTAAAACCCTGAAAGCCACATCTCAGCATCTTTTAGTCTGATTTCTGGAATCGACCCTCAGCACAAGGCCATCTGCCTTTCCCCTCCACATGTGGGCCTATTTCTCCACCTCAAGGTTAGGACGACCAGGGCTTTTCCTAAACAGCCTATCTGTCCTTATCTCTTCATACTCTGGGTCCTGCACCCAGTCATGTTTCCTCCTTATTTTGGCCACTTAGACGCTCAGAGTCCAGGTTGGGTCCCTCTCTGATGATACGTGCCTCTGTGTATTCTTCTTCCCTGTAGCATTGCCATTCTAAAATCCATGATTTCCTTGTTTTGCACTTGCTCAGTTATTCACATTGGTCTTTTTCACATTTATGCATTCTTCGATTCACTGTTCTAGGCTCTGGTATAAAGGAGCATCCAGATACAGCTCGGGGTTCTGCCCTTTGGAGCTTTCAGGATAATGAAAAAGTCAGGCATTAGTTACCTTATCCGACAACTAAATGTGGACTTGGTAGCTGGGATGGAATGCTGGGAAGGGGAGACCCATGGCACCATAAGACCACATACTGGGGGATTTAACCTCCAAGGGAGGTCAAGGGACACTTGCCTGAGGAAGATGTGTTTCAGCTGAGCCTCGGGGATAAGAGGAAGAGGGGAGGCACAGTATGTGCAAAGGCCCTGTGGCCACAGAGAGCACACTGCAGAGCAAGGCAATCAAGGCCTGAATGAGACTGGAGAGGTGAAAGGGACGGGTCCTCGCCCTGAAAACAATGGAGGAGCAATACAAGGGCTTCAGTCTGGACGGTGACATGGTCACATCTCCGGCTGAAGAACATCATTCTGCTTGCAGCAGGATAGCTAGATAAGAAGGAGGAAGAATGGAGACAGGCAGGCAGAAAGGAAGTTCTTACCATGTTGCAGCCAAGAGGCAAGGTAGCTTGGCCCTGTGGAGGCAGGAGAGAGGGGAGCGTGGACACATCTGAGAGCATCAGGGGAAATACTGACAGACCTGGAGATGACCGCACAGGGGATGTCTGGGGTCTGGCTTGTGCGCATGAAGGGCAATTCTCTGAGATGGGTGGCACCAGTGAAGGCCATGGGCTTGGGCCGGACATGTGGAATCCACTTTTGGGACCACAGGAGTTGAGGGGTATCTAGTAGGCTGTTGTATCCAAGTGTTTGAAGCTCCGGGAGTTTGAGGGTGGTGTCCAACTAAGTGGGTTGCCAGCCTGTAAGGGAAAATTATAAGCTGGAGCAATGGCCATGCAGAGGGCAGATGTCAGAACCACGGGCCCTGAATGGGAGGGGGCCTGCCTGTCTGTTATTGTGGGAAATTTCAGTGAGCTAGCATAGCTTCACATGCAGATGTAGAACGTGCCCTGTGTTAGTGCACAGAGTAATCATGTCAGATGTGGTCCCCATCAGTGGCTGCCCCTTCCCTCCCTCCTTCCTTCCCACCTCCCCTCTTTCCTTCCCTTCAGTAGGAGATGAGGTCACCTGGGAGACTGAGGGGAAAGGAGGGCACAGCAGAGGTTTATGTGGGAAAAGTTTGAAATGCCCATTATGAAGAATAGAGAGTGACTGAGCAGGGAACATGGTTGGAGGGTTGGGCCCATTGAGGTCAGTAATCAGGAATTTCTAATGGATGAAATATCCCCTGTTATACTGTTAAATGACTTATTCTTTTATGTTGAATGAATTTTTGTAAATCATCCCAATTTTTGTGTTGTGTGTGGAGTTAGGTGTGAAGGGAAAGGGAAGGGGGTAGAAATTCAGGAAGAAGACAGAGAGTGAGAACAAGAGGAGTTGGATGGGTCATATTAATACAGCTGCAGCCAGGGTTGCAGCCAGGCCAGGGAGAAGACAGCCATGAGGAAAGAGGGAAAGAGAGAGACAACAGTGACCTCTGCAGAGAGTCAGGGCTCTCTGTACAAGACAGACCATGGATGACCAGATCTTGGGTGGGAAAGAAAGGGGAGGATGTGCTGGGCAGAAGTATTAGTCTATGTGAAGGCATCAAGTTCTGGAGCACTTTGGAAAACGGCCAGAAGCTCAATGTGGCAGGGCCATGTGGTGGATGGAGCAGTGGCAGGACATAAGGCTCTCAAGTAAGTTGAGGCAAGTGGAAGAAATCCCAGATAAGTCTGCATGATTTTTAATTTCTCTTTAGTCCCTTTTCAGAAACAAAGATCATCTGGAGAGTTTGGGTGAGGATGGGAACAAAATGTGGAGGAGTATGGTGGGGCCACAGCCAAGGCTCTGGGATTTGCTCTTTTGGGTGTTAGGAATTGGTTCTTTTAGGTTTAATTTTGTTATAGTTACTGCTTAAAGATTACTGTAGAGTCAAACTGTGCCACAGAATGTCATTGGGGTTACCACTGGGATATCAAATGTGAAGATCTGACAAAGTCCCATTCTTTAAGATGAGCTTGGAATCACTCCCTGAGAATAGACAGGCCTCATTTCTGTCTCAAACTTTGAGAGATACTGAAAAATTTGCACTCAGTCAGGGCCTGCTTGGAGGAGGGGAGCATTGCTCACAGCTTGTGTGGCAGCACTCAAGGGCGGGGTCCCCGGACCCACCCTGCCCAAGGGCTGCCGGATATCAAAACCACACAGGCTTTCTGTGTGAGCTCGCTTGCCTCTGTGCTGTCTCTGGGCTCTTTCAAATGCCTCCTCCAGAAAACTGCTTCCTGTGGGGGAACAAGGTCCCCCTTATCTGTCCTTTGGTTATTTGTCCCACTTTTCTCTTTCAGAGGGCCGCTGCCAAGGTGACAAGTCAATGTTCTGTAGGATGGAAGTCTTGTCTCGCTATTGCTCCATCCCAGGCTACAATAAGCTGTGCTGCAAGTCCTGTAACCTGCAAGACAACCTCACCAATGTGGACGACAAGGCAGAACCACCCTCTGGGAAGCACAATGACATTGAAGAGCTCATGCCCACCCTCCCAGTGCCCACTCTAGTCATGGAGGTGCAGCCTCCGCCAAGCACACCCCTGGAGGTGCCTCTCAATACTTCCAGCACCGGTGCCACCGAGGACCATCCGGAAATCAACGCTGTGGATGTGCCCTACAAAATCCATGGCCTGGAGGATGAAGTCCAGCCACCCAACCTAATCCCTCGACGACCGAGCCCATACGAAAAGACCAGGAACCAAAGAATCCAAGAGCTCATTGATGAGATGAGGAAGAAAGAGATGCTCGGAAAGTTCTAATAAAATAGAAAGATAGCATCAATAACATTTTTTTTTCTTGCTTATAGAGATATTCCATGGGATGGCAACTCCTGTGTTGTGGAGATGAAGTCAGATTCCTGATTCCAAAAGGTTTGGGGAAAACAAAGAGGGAGAATAATGTAAAAAAAAAAAAAAAAAAAAAATATATATATATATATATATATATATGTCCTGTACTGGGGTTGAGTGTGGGGTGGAGAGGAATATAGAGGTTCTACAACCCCTATCGATGAGGGAAGGCAGGAGGGATAACTCGGAGAGAGAAAACGTTTGCCCCAAGTTTCTGAGCAAGTGATTGGGAATCTTCTTTTCCTTGTGGTGACAACCCTGCTGGAGACGCAGGACATTTCCTACCAATCTGCAGACCGAGACACAAGCCCCATGGGACTCTTGGGAGAAACGATGATTTATTTACTAAGTGACCAGTCACTAAGATGAGTGCGGTGAAGTGGAGGCCGTGAACTCCAGGCTTCGAGGTGGTGGGGCAGGTGGTGAGGATGAGTGTGGTGGCCAGCTGGCACTCCAGGCTCTCCCAGGCCTCTCTTTTCTTCACTAACCCTGGCCTTGCTTGTCGCCTCTGGCCAGCCTGGCCTCAGACCCTGGGCTCCCCAGAGAGGCTCTCCCCTTCCCCAAGTGCGCTGGAAGGATGAGGGAGGCATGCACTCTGCTGGAAAGTCCAGTGAGTGGGCAAGGCTCACTTTTTTGTGTGTGTGAACATGCAGCTTAAACTTCCCAAAAATACAAGACCCAAGCACATTATTAGCTCCTTAGCTGGGCCTAGCCTGACATGTAATTCTTAAGCTTTTCATGTCCAGGAAAGTTCTAAAGCCTTTGTATTCTCACCAGTCATAGATCTTAGAGAACTCTTTCTTATTTCATTCCCCATTCTGTGGATGAGAATACTGAGGCTCAGGATAGGTGCTAAAAACCTTTATCGGAACCTGTGCATGTGTGTGTGTGTGAACCTCTGCATGTGGTCTAAGGGACAGAGTAAGGGGGTAAGAAACAGTGAAGGGACATCTGGGATGATGCTTAACCTTCCAAATGATTGAAAATTAGCCTCCCCATCTCCCCAGCGCAGCCTACCTCTCTCCCCTCTGCCACCATGTTCCACACTTGCTCATACATGTCCCGATGTCTCCAAGGACCTTGCTGGCTCCTAAGAACCAAACTGGAGGAAACCTTTCTGAATTCTCTCATAGTATCACTTCTTAAACAAGATGTAGTGTGAAGCACTTCTGCACCCTCGTCTCTTTATCATTAGGAAATGTATCCACAGCTTTTGCTCATTGGTTGAACCCATGGCAGCTGGTGCTACTCAAGGGCTGAAGGACTGGGCAGTGCTTGCTTGGGTCCATCCTAGAATGTCGAGGAAGCTCCGGACTAACCCTAGCCAGAGTATTACTCAGTTTACCCAGCTTGGGGGCCACAGAATTGGAACACTCCCTTCTCAGATCACAGCAGAGCAGGGCTGTGTGTCTTGGGGGCTGGAAGACTTCGGGGAGGGGCCCCAGGTAGGACACACCCAGGGGGATCTGTCTTCTGCTGCAGGAAGAAAGATGCCCTCTGGGAACTGTAGGCCAGGTGGCCACGGCCCCGTATGCCATACTCAGTGCCTTGGGCCATGTAGCCACAGAATTCTCTAGACTAGATGGTCCTCAGAAGTCTCTATGTCTATGAAGGCAGTGTTCACCCACTCTGAGACACTGCAAATTTCCACTGAGCTTGAGACAGGTGGAGAGCTGGCTTAGCAACAGTCCGGAGCTTCCAGAGCTGGCTGAGAGGCTCCTGCAGCCTGGGGAAGGCAGAGGATGTCTTTGAGCCAAGGTTTCCCAACACCAGGTTGAGACTCAGAGTTCCTCTTGTCCGCTGCTCTGCAAAGTCAGCTGAGGGGCCCGAGAGTCACTTCATGTTCGTGGGAAGACTCGTGCTGGAGTTTTGGGACCTGGCTCTCTGATCTACTCCTTTTGGAAAACCCATGGAATTTCATGTATAAGCCTTTCATGTGTACTTTAAAGTCGTTTGTTTGTTTGTCTGGAGTATGTTATAAACGGTGCTCAATAGCAAAGTCTTTATCAGATGAAGCATTACGACTATGTACTCCTGTCTGCCAGGCAGCTGCCACATGGGTCATCTTGGTGCTGAACTCACATCACAACATTTTATCTTACTGATGACAGCAATCAATACATTTGTTTTTCTGTATAGTAAAATTTGGCT
Source organism: Balaenoptera borealis (assembly GCF_965194805.1). NCBI lineage: Eukaryota > Metazoa > Chordata > Mammalia > Artiodactyla > Balaenopteridae > Balaenoptera > Balaenoptera borealis. The sequence goes on from NC_138867.1 coordinate 167,772,574, forward strand.
CCTTGGTTCTATAACTTATTAAAGTCAAAATGTCTGTGTTTTTGCACATCATGCTTGTGTTTGTTTGTTACCTTGACTACACTTGTCCCCCATTCCCAGCCTAAACTTGGGCAGACAGAAGGATATGCTTCCCTCGCAAAGCCAAGAGATGTGGAGGGACACCAGTAGGCAGTGAGCCAAGGCTGCACAAGTCAGGTTTCCATGATGGGCGAGAGGTGCGCAGAAGGACCGACCTCTCTCCCAGCTCCCCGTGGAGTCAGTTCTCCAGGCAACACGACTTAGCCAAAGGCTCCCAAGTCAACCTTAGCTCAAGGAGGAGACACCTCCTCCCCCCTGATTGCAATCCCTTCTCTCCTATAATTAGGGTTTCCAGAAAAAAATACTAGATGTTGAGGTAAATTTTAAATTCAGAAAAACAGCGAATAACTTTTGAGTATGAAAATGGGACACACTTATACTAAAAGTTATTTTTTGTTTCTCTGAAATTCACATTTAACCGAGAATCTTGTAATTTTATTTGCTACATTTGGTAACCCTACTTACAATCAGTATTCTACTTTTAAAGACAGGTGCATGCTCTCTGGCCCTCTTTGATATTAGCAGGTATTGGGGAGGAGGGAGGTTGAAGGGCAGAAGAGGTGATTTCTTCTGCTTCCCTGACCAAGTAGGAATCAGGCAATGTGTACACAGTGCCGGGGAGAGGGAACAATCAGAAATCTTATTAGTTTGCACAGGGGTTATATGTGGCTTAGGAATGCACAGTATTTCTCCTTGTTCTTTGCTGTAATTTGTTTTGACTCCTTTTTTTAAAATTTTTATTTATTTATCTTTGGCGGCGTTCCATCTTCGTTGTCGCACGAGGGCTTTCTCTAGTTGCGGCGAGCAGGGGCTACTCTTTGTTGCGGTGCGCGGGCTTCTCATTGCGGTGGCTTCTCTTGTGGCGGAGCACAGGCTGTAGGTGCACGGGCTCAGTAGTTGCGGCACATGGGCTCAGTAGTTGCAGCTCTCAGGCTCTAGAGCACAGGCTCAGTAGTTGCAGCACACGGGATTAGTTGCCCCACAGCATGTGGGATCTTCCCGGATCAGGGCTCGAACCTGTGTCCCCTGCATTGGCAGGCGGACTCTTAACCACTGTGCCACCAGGGAAGCCCCTTGACTCTGTTTTTATAGTACAGTTAGTTATTTATAACGGGGAAGAGGAATTCGGAATGGGTATGTGTGAATGTGTGTGTTAGCAGTGGAGAGTAAGAGCCTTGGGTGAGCAGAAACTGGCTGAGACTAAATATGGCAAAGGTAACTCATAACCGGATAACCCAGCAAGGTTATTTTAGAAAACAGTCCCTGGGTTGTAGAGGAAGTGGTAAGGAAGGCCCAATCTATGCTTCCTGAAGAATGTTGATAAATGGTTAGGAGGAGCCAAATGATGTCATTACTGAGGATTTGGCCACCACTCCCTCCTCTGGGCAACGTGTGAGTCCCTGATTTGCATGCACAGAGCAGCCATGCCATGGTCATACTCAGGGGTTTATACTCCACTGTGAATTCTTAGCCCAGGGGAACCCAGTACACTCCCATTTAGAGGCCGTGTAGCCAGTTCCCCCGGAACCTCATGACCCCACACTGTTCTTGCTTCATCGTTGGGGGCTCCCTCAGGGACTAACCTGAAATACACATAAAAGTTACACAAAGACAGTGTGTTAGTGCCCCACGGGGCACTGAAGCAATAAATGCCTTGGTTCAAATAAGATTCTTCTAGTTTCTTTAGGTGAACACTTAGATCACTGATTTTCCACCTTTCTTTTTAAAAGCTCTATGCATTTATGGCTATAAATTTCCGTCTATACAGCTGTAGCTGCACCCCACAAATTTTGATATTTCATACATTGTTTGTCATTTCATTCCAACTAGTTTCTAGCTTCCATTGTGACTTCCTCTTTTACCTAAGGGTTATTAAGCATGTTGCTTAATTTCCAAACATTAGGGGGTATTCTGGTTATGGATTGTTATAGATTTCTAGCTTATTTTACTGTGGTCAGAAAACATTTTGGGGAATATTTCAACTCTTTGAAATTAGTTGAGGCTGGCTTCATGGCCCATGATGTGGTCAGTTTTTTTTTGTTTTTTGTTTTTATTGCACATGTGCTTGAAAGAATATGCAACTGGCAATTGTTTATTTATTTATTTATTTATTTATTTTGGTTGTGGCACATGGGATCTTTGTTTTGGCATGCAGGCTCTTAGTTGTGGCATTTGGACTTCTTAGTTGCGGCACTCAGACTTCTTAGTTGCGGCAGGAGTGTGGGATCTAGTTCCCTGACCAGGGATCGAACCCGGGCCCTCTGCATTGGGAACAGAGTCTTACCCACTGGACCACCAGGGAAGTCCTGCAACTGGCAATTATTGAATACAGTATTCTATATATGTCTGTGATGTCAAATTGGTTAATTTATTATTCAGATCTTTTGTATCTTGACTTAGTTTTCTTCTTGTTCTATTAATCTGATAGAAAGTTGTTTTAATACCTCCCACTGATTGTGGATTTTTCTATTTCTCCTTGCAGTTTTATCCATTTTTGCCCTTCTTTTTAAAAAATAAGCTATTTTACTATTTTGAAGTCTCATAATGGGAGCATACAAATTTCTAATTGTATCTCTTGTTGGTAACATTATCCTTTCATCTTTATGAATTGATCAATTTTATTAAAAAAAATTTGAAAATTTCCCCCCTAATATTAGTATAGCTATATCAGCTTTTTTTTTTTTTTGGTTAGTGGTTGCACAATATAACTTCTTCCATTCTTTTACTTGTAAATTTTCTAGATCTTATGTGTGCTATTTGTACTTTGTAAACATATAATTTTCAATATTATCTAACACTTTAATCTTTTGATTAGACCATTTAGTCTATTACATTTAATGTCATCACTGACACCAGTGCCCTTATATCTACCTTCTTTTGTGCTATTTGTCCTGATCCGTAATTTTTTTTCTCTTCTTTCTTGCCTTCCTTTGGATTGGGTGCTTTTTTTCCATTCCATTTTAGCCCTATGTTAGTTTTGAAGCTACATACTACTTTTCTCTTATTTTAATGAGTATTCAAGACATTTCAACACACACTCTTAATTTACCAAAATCTATTATTCTTCTTAAAGTGACCTTCTTTCCAACAATGCAAATCCTTAGAATAGTGGTCTCAAGCTCTATGGTGCTGAAAGATAAATTTTTAAAACTTTCGTTTCATCATGGACTAATAAAATATAAAAGAATTAATAGAAAAATAAGTAAAAAAGCAAAAGGATATACAAAATACAAGCTTAATTTTAAAATAATTTTGAGGTATAATTGATGTACAATAAACCACACATACTTAGGTGTACAATTTGACAAGTTTTGGAATATATACAAATGGGAAATTATCACCACAGTCAAGATAGTGAATATACCCGTCACCCCCAGTAGTTTCTTCCCACCCCTTTTTAATCTCCCTCCCCTTCATTCCTATCTCCAAGCAACCACTGATCTTCTTTGTATCACTACAGATTAGTTTTCATTTTCTAGAATTTCATAAAAATAGAATTAAATAGTATTTACTCTCTCTTGCTGCTTCCAGTCAGTATAATTATTTTTTACATTCATCCATGTTATTGCATATATCAGTAGTTCATTCTCTTTTATTACTGAGTAGTATTCCATTGTATGAATACATTACTGTTTGTTTATCCATTCAGCAGTTGATGGACATTTGGGTTGTTTCTAACTGTGGCTTTTACAAACAAAGATCTATGATCATTTGTGTATAGGTCTTTGTATGGTGTGTGTATTCCTTTAAGCAAAACACCTAGGAGTAGAATGGCTGGATCGTATGGGAGGTGTATATCTAACTTTTTCACTAGCAGCATACGAGACTTCCAGTTCATCTACACCGTCACCAACACTTGACACGGTCAATCTTTTAAATTTTAGCCGTTCTAAAAGATATCTAGTAGATATATCATTGTAGTTTTAATTTGCATTTCCTTACTGAATAATGATGTTGAGCATCTTTTCATATCCTTACTTGCCATAGGTAGATAAATCACTCGATCAACAAATAGATGTAGATTGATCAATAGATGATAGAGAGATATAGATTGACCAATCTTCTTTAGTGAGGTGTATGTCAAATCTTGCCAAATTTTCATTGGGTTATTTGTTTTCTTATTTACTTTGGAGAGTTCTTTATATATTATAAATACAAGTAATTTATCAGATGCATGCTTTGAAAATTTCTACCAGTTTGTGGCTTATCTCCTCATTCTCTTAACAATGTATTTTGAGGAGCATAAGTTTTTAATAAAGTTCAACTTATCAATTTGTTCTTTCATGGACTGTACTTTTCATGCTGTACTAAGAAATCTTTGCCTAACCTAAGGCCACAAAGATTTTCTTATATGTTTTGTTCTATAAGTTTTATACTCTTAGATTTTATATCTATATCTATGATATATTTTGAGTTAATTTTTATATATGAAGTGAAATATGGATCCAAGTTCACCTTTTTGCATATGGATATCCAAATGTTGCAACACTGTTTTTTGCAAAGATTATCCTTTCTCCACTAAATTACCAAAGGTCATGAAAATTTCCTCTTACTTTTTTTCCCTAAAAATTGGATAGTTTTTGCTCTCACATTTAGGGCTATGATCCATTTTGATTTAATATTTGAATGTGGTGTGACATTAGGATCTAAACTCATCTTTTTTGCATGTGGATATCCACCTTGCTGTATCATTTGTTAAAAGACTACCTTTTCCCTGTAGTCCCTGTTAAAAGACTACCTTTTCCTTGGCGTATTTTCCAAAATCAGGTTTTTCTCTAAATTCTGTTCCATTGATCTATATGTCTTTCCTTACACTAGTACTACACTGTCTTGAGTACTATGGATTTTAGTAAGTTTTGAAATCAGAAAGTATAACTCCTTTAACTTTGTTCTTCTTTTTCAAAATTGTTTTGGCTCTTCTGGGTCCTTTGTATATATTTCCACATAAATTTTTTTTTTATGATATATTTTTTTTATTTATTTATTTATTTATTTATTTATTTATTTATTTATTTATGGCTGTGTTGGGTCTTCGTTTCTGTGCGAGGGCTTTCTCTAGTTGCGGCAAGTGGGGGCCACTCTTCATCGCGGTGCGCGGGCCTCTCACTATCGCGGCCTCTCTTGTTGCGGAGCACAGGCTCCAGATGCTCAGGCTCAGTAATTGTGGCTCACGGGCCTAGTTGCTCCGCGGCATGTGGGATCCTCCCAGACCAGGGCTCGAACCCATGTCCCCTGCATTGGCAGGCAGATTCTCAACCACTGCGCCACCAGGGAAGCCCCAAATAAATTTTTAAATCAGCTTATCAAATTTGCAAAAAGGCTTCCTGGAATTTGAGAGGATTACACTGAATCTATTGATCAATTTGGGAAAAGTTGACATCTTGACAGTATTGTGCCCTCCAATCCATGAACACAGAATGTCTATTTAAATCTTCTATAATTTCTCTCAGCAACATTTTGTAGTTTTTGATATACAAGTCTTGCACATTTTTTGTTTATTTCTAAGCATTTTATTCTCTCGATGCTATTGTAAATAGAAATATGTTTTCTTAATTTTATTTTCAGATTGTTCATTACTAGTATATAGAAGTACAATAGTTTTTTGTTATTCTAATCTTGGGTTCTCCAACTTGCTGTACATGTTAATTAGTTGTGGTTTTTGTTTTTGTTTTTGGTGTGGATTCTTTAGTATTTTCTACATACAGGATCATGCCATCTATGAATATAGTTTTACGTCTTCTTGTTTCCATCTAGACTTCCTTTTTTTCATCGTTGGACTGGCTAGAACTTCCAAACAATGCTGAATAGAAGTGGCAAGAATGTGTATCCTTGTCTTGTTCTTGATCTCATGGGAAAAGCATACAGTTTTTCACCATGAAGTATGATGCTAGCTGTGGGCTTTTTGTAGATACACTTCTTTTTGACACATCAGCAAGGGGGACCTCTTCCCTAAATGGGACTTATCTATATTTAGAACCTCTCCACACTCTTCTTCCTATGATTTAAAAATTAGTAATGTGAGATATCAGCACTTCCCAATTTTAAAGTTTCCCCAGGACATGTAACTATCAGTAGCTGGTACCAACTGAACAGAGGAGGAAGTTTTCAAAAATTAAACACTGTTTAATTTTCTGCAAAGTCTTTACTTATGAATTAACAGTCTTTCCCTTATTCATCATTCTCAAGACAAATATAGAAGCTTGATCATGTATTGATAGTAAGAAAGCTGAATTTACTCTAAGAGGTTGATAAATTAAAAGGCCAAAGCTCATATATAATGTTAAGTTATACTGTGAGTCATGTGAGAAGCTGGGAGACAACCCCATTAACGCATCAGAACGCAGAACTTAGTCTCACAACTTCTCAGATACAAGTCCTCTCAAACCTTTTCCTCAAAGATTAACCTCTGAAAATAACCATGTGATTAGGATAAATGTTTGTCTCACCAATGGCTTATATGTTATTTCCTCTTTATTGTCAGTGGAATGGCATGGCAGAGCAGAGGTAAAGAGGTGTACAACCGGTTCTTAAGATATTAAGTCATAAAGTCCAGGGCTTCCACAGCATGACAACAACTTTCAGATGCCCACATCATGATAGCTGAAATAACAAGGCACAGCAAAGTTTAGAGCTGAGAGTCTGAAAGGCCTGCCTTGGTAGCTTTCTGCGATGTACCCAACAGACAGAGTCAGTAACAACTTGTCCAAGGCCCCAGTGACTATGGAGAACATGAGCTGAAGCCAGGAGTCCATCACAGAGCAAGGATTCAAATACACAGCTGGAAGCAGGCCCAGGAGCAAACACTGACAACCCTCTCACCAGTCCAGGGTAGAGATGCAGCTTTGGAACCAGGATGGCGGCTGGGTAACAAGTCTTGTTCTGTGCTCCACAACATCCTGGGGTGGGCTGGTCCTGGAGAAATGCTGAGACATGAGCAGGTTAGACCACTGGGTTTGAAGGAACAGACCTCAGTCTCCTTGGGCATCGTAGAGGACACTCAGCCCCCAGAGAACCACCGTCTTGCTCCTGAGGCCTCAAGGTCATCCAGTAACCTAGAAGCAGTTATCTTCTTCTGGTTTCTTAACATGAAAGCTTACATTTGTTTATGTTATTGATTTGAGACCCTTCTTGTTTTCTAATATAGGCGTTTACAGTTATAAAATTTCTCTCATGAACTATGTTAGCTGCATTCCATAAATTTTGATATGTTGTGTTTTCATTGCATTCAGTTCAAATATTTTAAAAGTTCACTTGTGATTTTTTTGGTCTGTGGATTATTTAAAAGTGCGTTTTAAATTTTCCAAATATTTGGGTATCTCCCAAATTTTTAATTCTGTTGATTCTAATTTAATTTCACTGTGGTTAAAAAAAGAACATATTTTGTATTATTTCAATCCTTTTAAATGTATTGAGACTTTTTTATGGCCTTGTATATGGTTTACCCATAGTTCATGTGTGTCTGAAAATAATGTGTTTTCTGCTATTATTGGGTAGAGTGTCCTGTTGATGTCAGGTCAAGTTGGTTGATAATGTTGTTTAAGTTTTCCAGTGGCCATGGTTCACCTCTCTGAATTCTAATCCTCTCCCTGATGTTGGCTAAGAATTTCTAAATATTCTTTTAGCTATTTGATGCTTTCAAGAGTTTTTTTTCCTTGTTCAGTCTTTTTAGTTGCTTTTAACAGGAGGTTTGGCCTGAATTATCTAATCTGACAATTCTGGAATCCCATTATCAATTTTTAAAACAGTGTTGTCTATTTTTATCTGTTGAAATTAGGCTAGGTACCATTTCTAATAACATTAGGCAAACTTTTTTTTTTTTTTTTTTGTTAGACAGATCTTTTTTTTTTTTTTTTTTTTTTTAGCTACTTTATTGATTGATTGATTGATTGATTGATTGATTGGCTGTGTTGGGTCTTCGGTTCGTGCGAGGGCTTTCTCTAGTTGCGGCAAGCGGGGGCCACTCTTCATCGCGGTGCGGGGACCGCTCTTCATCGCGGTGCGCAGGCCTTTCACTATCGCGGCCCCTCCCGTTGCGGGGCACAGGCTCCAGACGCGCAGGCTCAGTAGTTGTGGCTCACGGGCCCAGCTGCTCCGCGGCATGTGGGATCTTCCCAGACCAGGGCTCGAACCCGTGTCCCCTGCATTAGCAGGCAGATTCTCAACCACTGCGCCACCAGGGAAGCCCCTAGGCAAACTTTTAACACAAAGTTTTACTGGTAAAAGAGAAGAGAAGTCAAAGCCTTTAAATTCCTACCAAAGTGCCCAAATATAACAATTCTTTCTCTATTCCTAAATCAATTTAAACTAAAATTTTTATACATAAAGAATTATAATTCTATGTAGATAGTTGGCTTCCTACTACTAATGTTTCAAAAAACATTACTGGATAAAGAAAGGTCATCATATAAATATTATAAAAATGTAAAATTTCAATTAACCAGGTTAATACAGCAAAAGTTGTCATAACTTCAAGGAGAAATTGACAAAGCCTCCATCCTAAGGAGAACACTGAACATGTCTCAGTAATTAATAGATCAGTAGTAAAAAGAAAACAATAATATATAGAATATTTGAATAATACAATAAACAAGCTTGATCTAGGTAACACACATATATCTCTGTTCTCCCAACAATTGAACAACTCACATTCTTTTCAAATACTATGACATATTTATGAAAATTGATGATATATAGGGCCATTAAGGAAGAATAAGAAATTGAATAGATTCAGTAATTAATCTAACCTAACTACAGGTAATTAAATTAGAAATGAACATCTAAAAATTAATTTAAAACCTACATTTGAAATGCAAAAACTCACACTTCTAAATAACTCATAGGTCGAAAATCATATTGAAAATTAGGAAATACTTATAATTGAATACCACTTACCGAAACTTGTGAAATACAGTCAAGGAAGTGCTTGGAGGTTCTTATGGTCTTAAATACAAAAATTAGAAAAGAAAAAAGTTTGAAAATAAATTAATGAACTATGTAACAGAGTAAACCCAAAGAAAGTAGAAGGAAATAAATAACCGATATTATTTATAAGGATAGAATTTAATTAATAGAAAAGAAATTTTAAAAGATCAACAAAGCCAAAAGTTCATTCAATATTTACCGACTCTGGTAACAATGATCAAGGATTAAAGACAGGACGTACAAATCAACAACTTTAGGAATAAAAAGCAGAACTTAATATTGAAAAGGTAGAGATTAAAAGGTTTATAAATAAATAATATGAATAAATTAATGCCAAAAAATTGAAAATATTTAAAATGAATAAATTCTTAGAAAAATAAAATTTATCAACATTTACATAAGGAGAAATAGAAAAACTGGTTAGAATTATAATCATGAAAGGTATTGAATTTGCAATTCAAAATAGTCCACAAATAAAATACAAGGCTCAGACAAGCAGACAATTCTAACGTCATACAAATTCTTCTAGGTAATAGGAACAGAAGGAAGCATTTTTCAGTTTATTCCATGAAGTTAAGATAACTGTCTTACCAAAAATAGATAAGGGCCAGGAAAAAAAAAAAAAAGCACAAGAAAATTGCATGGATGCAAAAATCCTAACCCCAGTATCACTAGACCCTATCCAGTCATGGACCAAAAAGTTGCTCTATAAGACTAAGTTAGGTTTATTCCCAGAAATTAAGGATGATTTAACTTTAAACCTATTGATTTCCAGGCAAGATGGTGAACTAGCATGAGTTTCCAGCTTCCTCCCCACTGTAACTCTGGAGAAGGTACAAAACTGACATGGGATTAGTGATCTGATGAATCAACATAGATACTATGAGAATGCCTGAGAAGGCTGTTTTGAAGTGGTACAAGTGTGCCTGTGGCACAGGGTTAGTTTTCTGTTTTGTTGTTTTGTTTTGTTTTTTCAAAACTTTGGGGTGTGGAGCAGTCAGTTCCCTCAGTGAGAAGACAGTGTTAGGCGAGAGTTTATAACTTTTACGTCTTTCTTCCCATACCTTGCTTTGGACTGATCATTTTCTGCCGCATTCACCCAGAAATTATTAGCAATAGCTCAGGCTAGATGATGTCAGTTGTGACAAGTCAGGATAGCATTTAAACCCAACTAAAATGAGAAACTGGTGGAAAGAGGTGCAGATTGGTCAGCTCCCCTCCCTTCTAACCCTGAGGCAGCTGGACTGAAAGCTAAGAAGAGAGACTTCTGGTCTCAGCTCTGACATGTGAAGAGTTTGGAAGCCATCACTCCCATTCTCACAACCTCATAAAAGCTAAACAGACTGAAAATCAATGACTGTTCTTAGATCCATCAGAGAATTGAGGTCAGAGGGCACATTTTGTCACCCCGAAACTGAAGTGATAAGAGACTACAGAGAATGGCAGCCAAGATCAGCTTACTGGGAGCAGAAGCTTCTGGAGCCAGTAACTGATAGAAATATTTAAATGGTAGTTGACAAACTTCTAGAGGCAGTGTGTGGACTGGTTTAAGGGTGGGGTCCACAGTCTTAGGGAGTCCCCCACTCTCCTGTGTTTTACTTCCAGAAACCTCACCAGGTTCTCACAGTGAAGATGTGAGAAAAATCCCCTTGTGCTTCTGGCAGCAAGAAGGGAAAAGTAGTCCTTTTGAAATATGCCTAGGAGAAAAGTTACCATTTTGAAATACACCCATAGTGTCCTCTAAAATAGAGGTCCATCTTCAAGAGCAATACTTGATTAGAAACTTATCTGACCTGGAGAAAGGCAATTAGACAATGTCAGCCCCTTCCAGCCTCCTCTCTAGGGGGAGGAAGAAAAGGCTAATAATGTCTCTGAAAGTCACAGCCCAGGGACTCAGACCCACTAAGAAACAGATTTAATTAGGAGATTTTATTTATTTATTTATTTATTTATTTATTTATTTAGGCTGTGCCAGATCTTCATTGCAGCATGCAGGATCTTCACTGCAGCATGGGGATCTTTTTTTAGTTGCAGCACGCAGGATCTTTCAGGTGCAGCATGCGAACTCTTAGTTGCAGCATGCATGCGGGATCTAGTTCCCCGACCAGGGACTGAACCTGGGCTCCCTGCATCGGGAGCTCGGAGTCTTACCCACTGGACCACCAGGGCAGTCCCTAATCAAGAGATTACAGAATGCTTCCCCTCCCCCACACCTTCCCACCACATCATTAGGGCCCCAGTATAAAAATAGTGGATTACAACTGAGAGAGCTGCAAGACAGACTCTCCCTAAGAAGAAATTCTGAAGAAACCCAAAGACAACAGGGAAGCAAAAAACAAACAACACACACACACACACACACACACACACGTGGAAACTGGAGGAAAATAAAGCCTCTGGCACCTATAGCTACAGCAGATTAGAGGTCTAGGAGCCCAGCTCCTAGAGATTAACACAAAAACCTGTGTACCTCACTTCATTTTACCAGATACATCAAGTGCAGATTTTGTACCAGATACAAAAATTACAAGGCATGCTAAAAGGCAAGAGAAAACAGTCTGAAGAGAGAAAGCAAGTGTCAGAATCAGACTCAGAAAGGACACAGATTTTGGAGTTATCACATAGGGAATTTAAAATAACTATGATTTATATGCTAAGGACTCAAATTGAAAGTAGACAACATAAAAACTGATGCATGATATAAGCAGAGAGATTGAAACTCTAAAAAAAAAATCAAAAGAAAATGCTGAAATCAAAAACACTGCAGCAGAAGTGAAGAATGCCTTTGATGGGTTCAACAGTAGACTGGACAGAGCCAAGGAAAAGATAAATGAGCTTGAAGATAAGTGAATAGAAACTTCCCAAACTGAAATGCAAAGAGAAAAAAGAATGAACAAAATGGAATAGGCCCTTCTTATACAGTCTTCTTTCTGCATAGAACATGTCCTGCTTCTCAATTGCCTCAAGATCTCTGCCTAAGAGTATTTACTCAATGAAGCCCACTCTGACCTCATACCATGCTCTGGAGTACTTAAAATTTTCTAATCAATGCTTTTGTGATAGTCGGTGGTTTTCTTTAACAGCATTTATCAAAACTGTAATTTAAGGATTACTTCTGTACATGTACACTACCATCCACAATTATGAACGTATTACTACACTAGGCTTTCCAAGAAAAAGAAACTATACCTCTAGAAAAAAATTTTTTTTCAGATTTTGGACAACAGGCAACACTAACAGGCAATCCCTAAGTGAAAGGAAACAGAAGTAAGCCCTTAATAGCCCAGCTTTTTACCTGGAGGCACTTTCCAGACCATGGTTAAGAGAAAAAGAGCCCAATCAGAAAACAACAGTGTTGGGGCTTCCCTGGTGGCGCAGTGGTTAAGAATCTGCCTGCCAATGCAGGGGACATGGGTTCGAGCCCTAGTCTGGGAAGATCCCACATGCCGCAGAGCGGCTAGGCCTGTGAGCCACAACTACTGAGCCTGCGCGTCTGGAGTCTGTGCTCCGCAATGGGAGAGGCCGCGACAGTGAGAGGCCCACGCACCATGATGAAGAGTGACCCCCGCTTGCCGGACCTGGAGAACGCCCTCACACAGAAACGAAGACCCAACACAGTCAAAAATAAATAAATAAATTAAAAAATTATTAAAAAAAAAAAAAAAGAAAACAGTGTTACCGAGCTTAAAAGACATAAATCAAAGAGCTAGCTGCTGAGGTGTCAGGAATTTGTGGTGCAACTACAAGAATAGAAGGTAGCTGCAGAGAGACGTAGCTCCAGAAGTCTGCAGGGTTCTCGAGTTTTGGGCTGATATGCTGCAGATATGTGGTGAAAAAGTGCCTGAAGAAAACAAACAAGTCAAGTAGCTGGGAGCTGTGAAATAAATGAAGATTCTGGAGTTGACACAAGGCTGGGAGACACTGAAATTTCAGACAGCTGGAGATAAGAGACCTTGATGAAAGCCCAAGCATTCAGTTGATGGCTTAGAAGGACAGCCTCAGGAGCTTCTAGCCCTAAGTAAGGGGCACTTTAGACCCAACTCCTAGAGTCTGAATGTTTGTGTCCCTCCCCAGATTCATAGTCCCCAGTGTGATGGTATTTAGAGGTGAGGCCTCTGGGAGGTGATTAGGTCATTAGGTTGGAGCCCTCATGAGTGGAACCTTATAAAAGAGGTCCCGCCACCTAGAGGGGTGGGATAGGGAGGGTGGGAGGGAGGGAGATGCAAGAGGGAAGAGATATGGGGACATATGTATATGTATAACTGATTCACTTTGTTATAAAGTAGAAACTAACACACCATTGTAAAGCAATTATACTCCAATAAAGATGTTAAAAAAAAAAAAAAAAGAAATCTCAGGGATCTTCTTCAAACCTCCCACCATGTGAAGACACAAGGAAAAGACGGCCATCTGTGAACTTGGAAGCAGCCAGAAACCTTGATTTTGGACTCTCAGCCTCCAGAACTGTGAGAAATAAATGTCTGCCGTTTATAAGCCCAGTCTGTGGTTGTTTTGTTATAGCAGCCCAAACTAAGACATACCTTTAAAGGTATGTCAATGGACTAGAATAGGGCCCAGAGATAGAACCACACATACATAATCAATTTTTTTACAAAAAATCAGTACAAAAGCGGGCTTCCCTGGTGGCGCAGTGGTTAAGAATCCGCCTGCCAATGCAGGGGACACAGGTTCGAGCCCTGGTCTGGGAAGATCCCACATGCCATGGAGCAACTAAGCTCATGCGCCACAACTACTGAGCCTGCGAGCCACAACTACTGAGCCCACGTGCCACAACCACTGAAGCCCGCGCACCTAGAGCCCGTGTTCCACAAGAAGAGAAGCCACCACAATGAGAAGCCTGTGCACCACGACGAAGAGTAGACCCCACTCGCCGCACTAGAGAAAGCCCACGTTTAGCAACAAAGACCCAACACAGCCAAAAATAAATAAATAAATATTTTTAAAAATAAAAATGTACAAAAGCAATTAAATGTAGAAAGGATAGTCCTTTTCAAGAAATGGTGCTGAAACAGCTGGATATCCACGTGCAAACAAAACTAAACTAAACTGAGAAACAATAAAGCATTATATGTCTTATACCTCAATTTAAAAAATCAATGAAGCAATAAACAAACAAAAAAAGCCTTACACCTCACACCCTATATAGAAATTAACTCAGGGTGGATCATAGACTTAAATATAAAACACATAGTTATAAAACTGCTAGAAGAAAGTATAGGAGAAAATCTTTGTAGCATTGGGTTAGGTAAAAATTCCTTAGATATGATTTATAAAATTTTTTAAAGGATTTATGGACTTCTAATATCGGCTCCATATTTGTCACATGGCACACTATATTTTAGATATAGTAATCTGGAGCATTGGAAAAGATGGTTATTATTACTTATTATGAAATGTTCTTGGATCTTCTAATATAATCAGTGGATTACTTTTGCTTCGCTAGAGACACTTTAAAAATAAAAAGTGAAGCTGCATAACCGGGATAAGATATTTGCAAATCAATTATTTGACAAGCGATTTGTTTGCAGACTATATACAAACTCTCCAGCCTCAGCATTAAACAAAGAAACCCACAAACTGGGCAAAGATTTGAACAGACTCGTCACTAAAGAAGATGAATGGATGGCAAATAAGTACGTGAAAAATAATCAAAGTCATTAGTCATTAGAGAAATGTATTTTAAAACTACAATGAGATAATATTACCAACCTATTAGTATGATTAAAATGAAAAACAAACAAATAAGCAAAACAAATACACCCAGACATTACCAAGTGCTGGTAAGGATATGGAGTGATAATGCAAAATGGAATGACTAGTTGACAAGCAGTTTGGCAGCCTCCTGTTAGGTTAAACATTCATTTCCAACATGACCTAGCAATCCTATTCCTAGACAGTTACCCAATAAAAATAAAAATAACCTCTCTCTCTCTCTCTCTCTCTCTCTCTCTCACACACACACACACACACACACACACACACACACACACACACTAGAACAGGAGATCTAAGACTAAGAAGATCTAAGACGAAAAGTATAATATATGCATAATGGAAATACCAGAAGAAGAAAGGGAGAATGGAGCAGAAGAAATATTTGAAGTAATGGTGGCTGAGAATTTTCCAAAATCAAATGACAGACACTAAATCATAGACCAAGGAAGCTCAGAGAACAGGCAGGATCAATACCCCCAAATCTAACACCTACCTAGGCATTCAAACTGCAGAAAACCAACAAAAAGAAGGGGAAAATGCCAGAGGCAAAAACACATTATTTATAGAAGAACAAGAAAAATGATATCAGCTTCTCACAACAAACCATGAAAGCATGGAGAGTGGAGTGAAATATTCAAAGTGCTGAAAGAAAAAAAACCACCAATCTAGAATTCTGTATTCAGTAAAACTCTTATTTAAAAGTGAAGGAGAAATACAGAGTTACTCAGACAAACAAAAATTGAGATAATTTTTCACCAGAAGACCTTCCTTGAACAAAATGTTAAAAGAAGTTCTTTGAAGAGAAAGAAAATGATATAGGTCAGAAACTCAGATCTACATAACAAAAGGCAGAGCATCAGAGAAGGAATAGATGAAGGTAAAATAAAATCTTCTATTCTTCTCATTCTTAATTGATCCAACAGATAACTGTTTGTCCGAAGTAATAAGAGCAACAATGTATTGAGTGATTATAGCATATGGATAAGTGAAATAAATGGCAGCAATGTAATTAGGGATGCGAGAATATTGTTTTAATACTACATTGTGAAGTAGTAGTATAGTATTATTTGAAAGTGAACATAACATTAGTTGTAAACCTATATTGCAAACTCTAGGGCAACCTCTAAAATTTTTTTAAAAGTAGTACAATTGATATGCTAAAAAAGGACAGAAAATGGAATCATATAAAATGCTCAATTAAATTCAGAAAAGGCAGAAAAGAGGGGAAAATAAGAAATAAAGAACAAGTGCAATAAATAGCAGACAGTTACAAACATGGTAGATATTAATCCAATGATATCAATAATCACTTTCAATGAGAATAGTCTAAATCTACCAACTAAAAGACAGAGACTGCAAATGGATAAAAAACAAGACCCAACTATACATTGTCTACAAAGAAACCCACTTTAATTATAAACACACAGAATAAAAATAAAAGGATGAAGCATGATATACATGCTAACACTAATCAAAAGAAAGCTGGAGTAGCCATATTAATTTCGGACAAAGCAAACTTCAGAACAAAGAAAATTATCCGGAACACAGAGGGATATTACATAACGATAAAGGGATAAATTCTCAAAGAAAACATAACAATCCTTAATGTGTATGCACCTAACAATAGAGCATCAAAACAGGTGAGGCAAAAACTGATAGAACTGCAAAGAGAAATAGACATATATACTATTTCAGTTGCAGACCTCAACAACAGCAAATGATAGATCCAACAGACAGAAATTCAGTGTGCACATAGTTCAACTCAACAGCACCATCAATCAACTGGATCTAATGGACACTATAAAATACTTAATTCAACAACACAGAATACATACTCTTCTCTAGCTCACATGAAATAGTCACCAAGATGGATCACATTCTGAGCCATAAAATGCACCTTGACAAATTTAAAAAAAATAGAAATCATACAAAGTATGCCCTCATGCAAAACTTAATTAAACTAGAAATTGATAATAGAAAGACAGCTGGAAATTCCCCCAAACATTTGGAGATTAAACAGTGCACTTCTATAAAGAGCACATGGGTCAAAGGAAAAGTTTCAAAAGAAAATAAAAGTACTTTGAACTAAATGAAAGTGAAAATACAAGTTACCCATTTTGTGGGATGCAGTGAAAGAAGTGTTTAGAGGGAAAATTATACCTTTCAATGCATATATTACAAGAGAAGAAAGTTTAATGATTCAATAATTCAAGGTTTCACCTGAGGAAACTAGAAAACAGAGCAATATAAACTTTTATTGCAGAAGGAAAGAAATAAGAGGAAAAATAAACAATAAAAACTGGAGCAGAAGTCAATAAGATTGAAAACAGGAAATCAGTAAAGAAAATCAACAAAACCAAAAGCTGGTTCTTTGAAAAGCTCAATAAAATTAATAAACCTCTAGCCAGGCTGAGCAAGAAAAAAAGAGAGAAGACACAGTATTCTTGCTCACCGGGAAATAACGAAGAGAAGAATTTCTGACATGGAATATCTCATCACAGCATAATTTCTTCATGATAATTAAAAATTGAAAATGAGGCTGCAACATAAGTAAGTTTCTGAATGGATCATTTGTCAGTTAATCAAGGAAATCTGTTTACTGATGATAAGTTAATTAAATCACATTTGATTGCAGCAGCTAAAGAAATAATGAAACTTAAAAGCTTTGGCACAGCAAAGGAAACCATAAACAAGATCAAAAGACAACCCTCAGAATGGGAGAAAATATTTGCAAATGAAGCAACTGACAAAGGATTAATCTCCAAGATTTACAAGCAGCTCATGCAGCTCAATAACAAAAAAACAAACAACCCAATCCAAAAGTGGGCAGAAGACCTAAATAGACATTTCTCCAAAGAAGATATACAGATTGCCAACAAACACATGAAAGAATTCTCAACATCATTAATCATTAGAGAAATGCAAATCAAAACTACAATGAGATATCATCTCACACCGGTCAGAATGGCCATCATCAAAAAATCTACAAACAATAAATGCTGGAGAGGGTGTGGAGAAAAGGGAACACTCTTGCACTGTTGGTGGGAATGTAAATTGATACAGCCACTATGGAGAACAGTATGGAGGTTCCTTAGAAAACTAAAAATAGAACTACCATATGACCCAGCAATCCCACTACTGGGCATATACCCTGAGAAAACCATAATTCAAAAAGAGTCATGTACCAAAATGTTCATTGCAGCTCTATTTACAATAGCCAGGACATGGAAGCAACCTAAGTGTCCATCATCGGATGAATGGATAAAGAAGATGTGGCACATATATACAATGGAATATTACTCAGCCATAAAAAGAAATGAAATGGAGGTATTTGTAGTGAGGTGGATGGAGTTAGAGTCTGTCATACAGAGTGAAGTAAGTCAGAAAGAGAAAAACAAATACAGTATGCTAACACATATGTATGGAATCTAAGGAAAAAAGAAAAAAAAAAAGGTCATGAAGAACCTAGTGGCAAGATGGGAATAAAGACACAGACCTACTAGAGAATGGATTTGAGGATATGGGGAGGGGGAGGGGTAAGATGTGACAGGGTGAGAGAGTAGCATGGACATATATACACTACCAAATGTAAAATAGATAGCTAGTGGGAAGCAGCCGCATAGCACAGGGAGATCAGCTCGGTGCTTTGTGACCACCTAGAGGGGCGGGATAGGGAGGGTGGGAGGGAAGGAGATGCAAGAGGGGGGAGATATGGGGATGTATGTGTATGTATAGCTGATTCACTTTGTTATACAGCAGACACTAACACACCATTGTAAAGCAAGTATACTCCTATAAAGAAGTTTAAAAAAATTTATTCTGCTGTAAAGTCATGTCAACAACAATTAATATTTGAATCACAAGTAATGTTAAGGTGCTTTATACATGTTCCATGCTGTCAAAATTTAAAAGAAAAAGTGATATCTCCTCTCCCACAAATATTCTCTGCAGATATAGTTTCTGAGCACAAACTTCAGTTCAGCAGTGCTTTTTTTTTTTTATCTCAGTGCAGGTGCAAAGGAAATTTCTGTATTTCAAAATCCACTTAACAGTACAATGGAGGAGCATCCACCTAATCTTTTATTGGAAATAATTTGCAATGTAATGATACGTTAAAAGGAAAATATCAAACGAATAATCTAATGGATTATAAATGACTTTCAAGCAATGAATATGTGCAATTAAGATCATATGCTCGAATTGGGAGACTGGGATTGACACATATACATTACTGATACTATGTATAAAATGGACAACTGATGGGAACGTGCTGTATTGCACAGGGAACTCACCTAGTGCAGTGTGGTAACCTAAATGGGAGGGAAGTCCAAAAGGGAGGGGATATCTGTATGTGCATGGCTGATACATTTTGCTGTGCAGTGGAGGCTAATACAACATTGTAAAGCAACCATACTCCAATAAAAATTAATTTAAAAAATTAAAAACAATAAAATCATGTGCTGATGGACTGATATCTGTATTTGGCAATACCTAAATGTGAAAGAACATTTTCAAAGATGAAATACATAAAATTTCATTACAGATCAACATTCACAGATAAGCATTTGCAATCAATTTTTTACAACTTTACTAAGACAGAATTCACATGCCATGCAATTCATCTGTTTAAAGTGTACAATCCAATGCTCTTTAGTATATTTGCAGAGTTGTGCAACCATTAGTACAATCAATTGTGGAACATTTTCATCATCCAAAATGGTACTCCATATCCATTAGCAGTCACCTCATATTTTTCCAACCATCCAACCCCTTGGCAACCAATAACCTATTTTCTGTTTCTATGGATTTACTTATTCTTATCATCAAATATAAATGGAACTATACAATACGTGATCCTTTGTGACTGGCTTCCTTCACTTAATACAATGTTTTCAAGGTCGGTCCATATTGTAGAATATATCAGTGTTTCACTTCTTTTTCTTGCCAAATAATATTCCGTTGCATGAATATACCACATTTCACTTATTCATTCATCAGTTGGTGAATACTGGGTTGTTTCCATTTATTGACTATTATGAATAATGAGTATATATGTACAAATTTTTCAGAGGATGTATGTTTTCATTTCTCTTGGGTATATACTTAGCTGTGGAACTGCTGAGTCATATGGTAACTCTATATTTAAGCTTTCGTGGAAATGTCAAATTATTTTCCAAAGAGGTGACACCATGTTATACTCCAACCAGAAGTGTATGAGAGTTCCAATTTTTCTACATGATTGTCAACACTTTTTATTATCTCTCTTTTATTCTAACCATCCTCGTGGGTGCGAAGTGGAATCTCCTTGTAGTTTTGACTTACATTTCCTTGATGGCTAATGAGGTTAAGTATATTTTCATGTGTTTTTGGCCATTTGAATATTTTCTTTGGAGAATTTTCTTTTCAGATCCTTTGCCCACTTTTATTTGAGTTATTTGTCTTATTATTGAGTTGTAGTAGTTCTTTATATATTCTAGACAGTACATTACCAGATAATATAATTTGCAAAATTTCTCTTCCATTCTATGGACTATATTTGTACTTTCTTGATGGTGTCCTTTGGTCCACAGACATTTTAAATTTTGGCGATATTCAATTTATGCAATTTTTCTTTTGTTTTTGTGGTTTTGGTGTCATATCCATGAAACCATTGCCTAATCCAAGGTCACAAAGATTAATGCCTATATTTTCTTCTAAGAGTTCTATCATTTTGGCTCTTACATTTAGGTCTTTGATACATTTTGAGTTAATTTTCATATATGGTGAGGTAGGGATCCAACTTTATTCTTTTGCATCCAGTTGTCCCAGCACCATTTGTTGAAAGACTATTCCCATTGGATTATCTTGGTATAGTCAATTTTAATGATAGGGAATACTAACTTTAAGCAAAACAGTTATCCCCTCCCACAAAAGATTTGTAAAATATAACAACTGTACTCAATTGTTGTATTTTGAATTTCATCATTAAAATTTTGTGGAAATTTGTTTCTTTCTTGCAATACAATAAATATAAGTATCTACATAACATCCTTGATTTTGCTTCTTGGTCCACAAAACCTAGAATATTTACTACCTAGCCCCAGAAGTTTGCTGACTTCTGATTCCTGATCATTATACAATGTCTTCCACGGTGAATCTTAGACCAGCTACATGCTATAGGACTCAAATTAATGTATAACTTTTAAGTCACTATTGAATGACTTATGACATTTCAGAAACAACTCATATCTACAACACTAATAAATGCTTAGTATGATATACATGCAGTTCATTACAGCACAGCTATCAGCAATACTGTTTTGGAGCTCAAGTTGCAGAGCCATACACATTCTAGATCAAGAGGAGGATATTTCATATTGATGCTAGGTTGAGGACCAATAGGCAGTTGCACTGCTTGGGATAGCCTTTCACCCTATAAACTTTTTGTTGTGCTGGGATCCCAGACCCAGGGAGAGTGATATTGCCTTTCTTTTTCTCTGGGAGCAAATTCTTCCCTCGGTTTCATTACACTTGCTATCTTTCATCTCTTCACTGGTTGTAGGTGGGAGCAGATTGCCTCTTTGTCTTATAGGGGCAGTGTTATGCTGACCCTAAGAAACCAATTTTCCTTCCAGAGGGAGCAGCTTTTTCCAAGATAAGCATGGTTTCTCCTGCCTTTTAAAGGTAGTTCAACTTTTATCCCAGTCTAGGTTTTCAGAGTGTATCTCCAGTTTCAGCCCCTTCATTAACTTTGTTAAGTATCAATATAATTTATATAATATAGCAATATTATAATTTTGTTATAGTTATAAAACTATATGTTATTAAGTATAACTTATATTTAACAAAGAAAGCCCTTTAAAATATCTGTTAATTCTGGTGTGGTAAATGTGACTTCTGTGGCTGAAGGAAGAAATAACTGGGGGAAGTGGGTGGAGCAGTGGAGAACAATAAAAAGCTATCTATCATAGCAAACAGTGTTACAAGTAATCATACGACGCAAACTAATCTCTCTACAAGTTACTCTCCCAACAAGACATAAAAAGGCCACCAGCACCTTGTTTGGTGTACATCATACAACTCTTTATCTTTTACACCAGGACCTCCTAAGTACTAATTATAGGGTTGAGAGAAAGCGTTATTTTCATCCTGCATTTATTCTGACAAGGTTTATTTTCACCTATCCTGCCACAGTCTTCTTTAAAGATCTTTCTTATTAGAGGGAAGAGCAAGGGTTGGGATAGGGAATGGGAGAACTAATTCACTAGAGGACACAGGCTGTAGATCAATAAAAGTGAGAAAGCTTCTTGCATTAAGTAACTAATTGCTGGGGATTCAATGTAGGATCTTCTTGGTACAATAATGAGTGAAAATCACTCAGCAGAAACATAGACAGGTGAGGCAGTTTTCTTTGGTTTAGGATATTTCAGTGACATAAATGAAAATATTCTGTCAACTCCTCTGGTCCATACCTATATATCTACATATCTATATGTCTATATAGTTATTTTTACAGATATATAAAACTAGGATCCAGAAAGGGTATCAAACTTTCCCAAGTTCACAACAGTAAGTGGTAAAAACTAGCTCTTTTAACTCAAGTCTTTTGATTCTGAAACCAATTTTCCTTCTATATCTTAGAATTGTGTTTGAAACCAAAACATCTTCACAAAGTTTTTCTGTAGCTTCACTTGTAAACCCTACCATTTTCCCATATGGGCCGTGATATCCTTCACTTGTAAGATTTCTATTCTACCTTCATTTTTCCTCATTAGGTGTGGCCTTGCAGGGTTACAAGTGAACTCTATACCAACTAACTTCACTTTTCCATTAGCTATGAATTTTGATATAAATTCAGACTCATGTTTTTTTCTCTTGGTTGCTTTTGTCATATTAACTAAGGCACAAGATTCACCTCTTTGGTCTTGAAATGCCTAGCTCCTCCATTGTTCACCCACAGTATAATGCAACATCATGCAGACACACACAAACGCACAGGTCCTGAACAGACACAAATGTTTTTCTTGTTTTTAAAAGCTATGTTTAAAATTTACATACAATAAATTTGCATTTTCTTAGAGTTCTATGAGTTTTAACACTTTCACACTATAGATCCGTGTAAGTACTACTAACCAGGATATATAACAGTTCTATCCCCCAGAAAACTCTCTTGTGCTATTGTTTTCTAGTCAAACCCTCTCTTCACCCCTAGTCCCTGGCAACCACAGATCTAGTCTCTGTGCCTATAGTTTTTGCCTTTTACATAGTGCCATATAAATGAAATCATATAGAATATAAGCTTTGTGACAGGCTTCTTTCACATAGCATAATGCCTTTGACACTCATCCACGTAGAATGTATCAACAGTTCATACCTTTTTATTGCTAAGTGGTATTCTAATATATGGATGTACCACAGTCTGTTTAACCAGTCTATTTCTGGACTCTCTTTCTGTCCCATTAATCTACATGTCTATTCTTTCACCAATACCAGTGTCTTTATTACTGTAGCTTTGTAGTAAGACTTAAAGTTGAGTATTTTGAGTCCCTCAACTTTATTCTGCTTTTTCGAAATTGTTTTGGCTACCCTACTTCCTTTGCCTCTCCACTTAAATTTTAGAATCAGCTTGTCTGTATCTATAAAAAAACTCTACTGAAATTTTTATTCAAATTGTGTTAAATCTGTAGAATAAATTGATGAAAACTGCCATACTAACTATATTGTCTTCCAACTTGTAAACATGGTATGTCTTTCCATTTATTTAGATCTTTGTCATTCATCAACATTTTGTAGTTTGCAGTATTTTTATCTATGTACAATATTTCTTTACTTTCCACTCTTTTCCTTTCAGAGTTACTGCAAATGCAGTATCTTGTTTAAATTCATTTTCTAATTGTTCATCGCTAGTACACAAATACAAAAATTTTTACATGTTAATCTAGCATCTTGTGACCTTGTTAAGCTCATTAGTTCTAAGAGCTTTTTTGTTGATTCCTTGCGATTTTCTAAGTGGACAATCATGTCATCTTTGAATAGAGGCCATTTAATTTCTTCCTTTATAAACTGAATGCCCTTTTTTTTTGCCTGATTGCATTACAAGGACTTCCAGTATGAAGTCAGTTAGGAGTGTTCAGAGTAGGACATCATGACTTGTTCCTGATCTTAACATCATTCACTTGATCACCATTAAGCATGATGTTAGTTGTGAGTTTTTTGGTAGATATCCTTTATTAGGTTAATTTCTCTTTTATTTGTAATTTTCTGAGTTTTTGTCACAAATGGATAATTTTGTCAAAATTTTTTTCTGCATCAATTGATATGATCATGTATTTTTTTCTCTTTCTAGTTCAGTTTGGATATATGTCAACCTATCTTCAGTTTACTGACTCTTTTCCCTGTCATCTCTATTCTGCTACTAAGTCCTTCCAATGATTTTTTTTTTTTTTTGGTAAATTTTGTGACTGTAGTTTTCAGTTCTAAAATTTCCATTTGTTTCCTTTTAATATATTATCTATTTTCCTGCTGAGAATTTTGAAGTTTCCATTCAAGAATGGCCACATTTTTGGAAACATTTTTATAACACCTACTTTATAATTCCAACATTTGTGTCATCTTGGGGCAGTGCCTGTTTTCTTTTTCCTTATGAATTGTTGAAATTTTCCTGATTTTTATACTTTTTGCAATTCTGCATTATATCCTGTGTGTTTTGAATGAGACTCTGGGTCCAGATCAGGGGTGAGTCTGGGATTATATACACAACTTTATGAGATGGCTTTCCTGAGTTTTCTTTTCTATCACCACCCTGACACATTCCAGCTCCCAGGGGCCACTTCTATTCCTGGTCTTCTGGTTAAAATACCAAGGCTTTAGGTTCTCCTCTCTGGTACACACCTAACGGATATATCTACCTCCAGGTCCAAGTAGCAAAAAGATAGTGAGAGAAGAAAAGCAGTGGGGATTCTTCCAACCTTTTGGCCCACAGTTCCTCTGACCAGAGATAAGGGTTCTCCTCTCTCAGAGGTTTAGATGACTGTTCAAACACCAGTGTCCTCACCACAGGAATGTCTGGGAGTGCCAGATTGGTCTTATTTCAAAATCTGGTTTCCTTCCCAAATCTGCCTGCTATCATTACTTTTCAGGATCCTCAGGCAGCGGCTCCATGCATTCTCTAGGATTTTTAGTCAGATTTAGTGGGAGATATAAGGTGGTGTGTGCTTATTCCATAAGGTGGAACCAGAACCAACCAAAGTTATTTCCAATGATTATATCCATATGGGATAAACTCTCAAACAGGAAATTTATAAGTACAAAGGAAGAATATTGACTGGAAGTTTCATATTCATCACTTTTCCAATCACATTTTGCCTCAATTTTTTATTAAAATTTTAACATAGAGAAAAGTTTAGAGAATGACCAATGAACATAACTATATCCTCCACGAAGAGTCAACAACAGTTGACTAATTTTTGACATATTTATTTGAAAATATGCTGCAAACATCATGACTCTACAAACTTGAAAACTTTTGCATGCATCTCCTAAGAATAAGGATATTGTCCTTTATACCTCAATACCCCCATCATATCTAGGAAAATTAAACATACCACATTATCTAATACCAATTCTATCCTCGTATTTCCCCAAGTGTCCCCCCAAATGTCCTTACAGTTGTTTTTTCTGAATCAGATCCCAAATAAGAATCACACCTTGCATTTGGTTATATCTCGAGTGTCTTAATCTAGAAGACTCCATTTTTTGTTTTATTACATTGGCTTTTTGAAAAGTCCAGACAAGCTGTCATGTACAGTAACTCAAATTCTGGGTTTAATTCCTTACTATGTAATTCAACTTGTTCCTCTATTCCTTGTATTTCTTGTAAACAGGAAGATCAGTCTAGATAAGAGATTTAATTAGATTTTCATCAAAATTTTTTTGGCAAGAATACATCACAATGATCATGTGTACTTCATACTGCATCTTGTCATGAGTCACATGTCAGGTTGTCCCACTAGTAGAGAAACTCAGTTGGACAGCCAGATCTCTCCATTATAAAGGCATATCTTTCCTTTGCAATTGGTATCCGTGATCTTTTGACATCATGTAAATAATGTTTGTTAATTTTTTTTTTTCACCTAATAGGGTTTTCCCATCCATTGAACATGCCTGATTTAATTACATTAAGGGTTGCAAGATTTTTCTAAATCTATTACTCCATGTACAATGAACGATGACATTCTTCAAATAAGTACATAAAGAGCTTTTCTTTTTTTTTTCTCTATTTTTTCATTATAGGCTCATTTTAAAATAAAATACTTAGCATGTTATAACCAATTACTGTGATTATTCTTTTTGATGTTTAAATTGTCCTAAATTTGACCTGTGGGAGCTCCTTTAAATTGTCCCTGAGGTCTTTCTGACATTATCCCATTAGTCTCTCAGTGCTTTGTTTCATTAAAAAATATTCCAGGCATACCTTACATTTTCCATGTTCCAAATATGGAATCAGCCATTTCTCCAAGAAGCCCTAGTTCCTTTTAGTGGGAAATGGCATTTAGAAACCAAAATCTTCGTACTAAGTTTGGTCACTGCTATTGGGTAATCAAATATGTTTTTATCTAGAATATCTTGCAAATGGCTCTGTATGATGTTAAAAACTGGGGTTTAAAATCTTCATTTTCCTTATAAATACACTTAAATATATAGGAAAACACTTTTTTTGGCCGTGCCATGCAGCTTGCGGGATCTTAGTTCCCTGGCCAGGGATGGAACCAGGGCCATGGCAGTGAAAGCACTGACTCCTAACCACTGGGCCACCAGGGAATTCCCAAGAAAACACTTTCTAATGAGCTAAGACAAGTCAAATGCTGAATGCTTGAGTTTAATTCTAAAACCTTTCTCAGATAGAGAGTTCTAGATAATTTTACTAGAACAATTTTTTGAATGATACCAATTGTGAAAGTAAAATATAAAATTGGAGGAAGTAGGCCTGGGGGAAATGAAATCTTTCTAAAAAACATGGAAAATGTTTGGATAACCAGTTTAAACTGATGATTAGAATGTTTAATAATAAAATATTCATGTATCACTTTACACAAAAGAAGTCCTAAAAGATGTGTAACAAAAATAAACAAAAAGGCAATCTTGTATGTGGAACCCCCAAATGCAGTTTCACCATCCGGACCTCAGCTGGGTTTCAGGATTTATGTACAGTTACTAAAAAAGCAGGTATAATGAGGGACGTATAATAAAAAGGAAAAACATGATTGTAAGTCAATTATTAGGATTAAAGTCAGGGGGAACCTGTCAAACATAAAAATAAAACTGATTAAATTAATGCAATTGTGCCTAACCAGTTTACAAAACAAATAGCTTTGGGACTTGGACTCTTGGGATTTGAGGTTGGAAATGAACCTAAAATTACCACAGAAAACTGAAGACCTAGATTCTAGTCTTAACGCTACTCAATAAGCTAAATTTCTTCATTAGTAAAATGAAAGGCTATAAATAAACTAAATTAAAATCTCTCCTGGCTCTAATGAGCTACCAGGTGTATTATCAGATTCTGGAAATATATCCCTTCTGCAACCTACAAGAGAGTATTTGCATGACAGTCTCTCCACTTGTTTCAGTTTACTCCAACTTCTAAAGACTATTCAGCAATCATATCATATCAAATTAAGAAATAACAGGAAAAGGAAGAGATGTCACTGGGCAAAATTTTAATTTTCAAAACTAAATTCTAAATTAATAAAACCACATTTTTCAATTGTCAAAGACTTTTGGGAAAAATATACATATAATCCAAAATTCTGTGCATGTGTGTATATATACACATGCATACGTACACATTTATGTGTATATATGTATAAGTATAAATTGCTGGTAAGGCAGTTCATAAAAAGTGAGCTTGATTATTTCCATGTGAAAATCTAAAGAATTCCTTTCTATCTTTAGCTTCTCTTTATGAAAGAAAGCATGTCCTACGTCTGTCTGCCATTTTAGAAAATAAGGCTCCATACTTATTCACGTTATTAATAACTCAATGATTGTTTTTAAAAGAAAATTCATATTGAAGCTTACTGTTAGAAAGGGAATAAAGTCTAATGAAGGAAATAAAACTTATATTCCATTATTTTCATTTTTTTTGAACTTAGGCGTTTTACATTTTTCTATGAATTTAAAATTTTTATGTTTTTAGAAACCTTAGAATTTACTGGTTCTTATAAAATTTGACAAGTCAGTGCTCTTAATATTCGTTGATTAATTTTACCATTACTTAATGGTAACTATTTTCTCTAGAAGAAGAAAAAAAAAGACTTGATCTATCAGAAGTCTGTGCCCTATTTATTATTCTCCTGATTATTCTCCAATGAGAAATCTTAAAGTATTTGAGAGATGAATTAAACCTCACAAGGCTTATCTCCTCTAAGAAATTCTCTGATCCCATATTCCTTCCATTTATAGAGTTTTTCTTTATTGTGAACTTTTTTGTGTCTACAAAGGTTTGATCTGTAACTGTAGGCTTTCCCACATTCCATACATTTATAGAGTTTCTCTCCAGTATGGATTCTCTCATGTTCAGTTAGGAATGAATACTGGCTGAAAGCTTTTCCACACTGATTACACTGATAGGGTTTCTCTCCAGTATGAATTCTCTGATGCCTATAAAGGTTAGATTTGCAACCAAGGGCTTTCCCACATTCTCCACATGTGTAAAGTTTTTCCCCAGTATGAATTTTCTGATGTTCATTAAAGGATGAATACTGGTTGAAGGCTTTCCCACATTCATTACATTGATATGGTTTTTGTCCAGTATGAATCCGCTGATGTTCAATAAGGGTTGAGATGCGAGTGAAGTTTCTCCCACATTCCAAGCATTTACACAGTTGTTCTCCAGTATGAAGCCTCTGATGTTCAGCCAGGGATGTAAACTGGCTGTAACTTTTCCCACATTCACTACATTTATAGGGTTTCTCACCGGTATGGATTCTTTGATGTCTATGAAGTTTTGCTCTACAATTGAAGGCCTTCTCACATTCTCCACATTTATAGAGTTTCTCTCCAGTATGAATTCTCTGATGTACAGTGAGGGTTGAACACTGGCTAAAGGCTTTACCACATTCCTTGCATTGATAGGGTTTCTCTCCAGTATGCACTCTCAGATGTTTGATAAGGGTTGAACTACTGCTAAATGCTTTCTCACATTCATTACATTTGTAAGGTTTCTCTCCAGTATGAATTCTCTGATGGGCAAGAAGGGATGATCTGTGGCTGAAGGTTTTCCCACACTCATTACATTTGTAAGGTTTCTCACCAGTATGAATTCTCTGGTATTCAATAAGATGTAGACTCTGGTTGAAGCTTTTTCCACATTCATTGTAAATATGAGCTTTTTCTCCTGGGTAAATCTGGAAACATCTCATTAGATCAAAATTCTGTTTAAAATTTTCCCCAAAAGTATAATATATACTGGGTATCCTTTCTATAGGAGCACTTTGTTGTCTAACAAGAACTGTATTTATAAATAAGCCTTTCCCTAATTCAAGACTTGTCTGGTTTCCAGCTTCACTGATGGTTTTTTTGTGTGAGGCCATCATTTGCCTGAGAGGTTTCTTCTGTTGCTCTTGCTGTCTCCTGCCCTCAAATTCCAAAGCTTCTCCAAACATGACATCCAAGTGACCAAACTTAATGGATTTTTTCTTTATTATTCCCTGAGATGTTTCTTCTATAGAAATGTCCTCTTCAGGAGGCAGTGCTTCTATTTCAGGCCAGGTCTTGAAACCTGTAACAAATCAGAAGAATTAATGGCTCCTCTGTTGGAAGAGATAAACATGCATCAGTGGGACAAAAAAATTGGCAATGATACATATAAAAGAGGTTTGATACCATCTGATCTCAAATATAAACTTGAATCTGGAGAAAAACAAAATGGAATGGAAGGAGAAGTAAATAGGTTAAGGAATAGTGTGGGAGAATATAGTGGACAAATTAACAGTGACAGTGAAGACACTGCCACTTGAGAGAAGTAAAGGTAGGAATCTTTTGAGACTAATGAAAGTCTACAAGAGATGTGAAGTTCTGAAGTATGCCCAAGCCCCAAGCTCAGATCTGATTCTAAGTGAAAAGATTTAGCTTGAGCTGATTCTAAGAAACTCTGAGTTAACACTTAACTTACTTTAATCAATCCATGATTGAAAATATATTAAAATTAGATCACTGTAATTAGGTAATTGTATGTACTTAAATAAACTATACAACTTAAGTAAAATATAGGTTATTTATGTTAATAAAATCCATCCAGCTTTAGTATTAAAATATATTTTATTGAAATTAAATAGGAACAAGAAATATAGGCTATAAATCTGTATACAAATATAGATTTTTCTTAATGATCCATGGGAAACCTAACAGTTTGGATTTTCAAGGATCAACCAAGGTACTTTCTCTTTTTATCCTTTCCCACAATATGACCTTCCCTGCCCATCTAGAAACTTACCCTACTACTCTAATCTCATTTACTTACAGAAACTCAATTATTTAAGCCTAAATAATCCACCTCTTTCTTAGAATTTCAAAACACATTTTCAAAATATTTAATTACTTAACTTATATACATAAAGTCTGTGAAAATAATTCAAGTATTTGTTCAAGGAGAGCAGTGGATATGTCTTATGATGATTTGTTAATTCCTTATTGTATACAAGACAAGTACACAATTAGAATGTCTTAGATAAAAAAAAAAAATGAACGAGCACAGGGAGTGAGGTGCAAAAGTTATTCTGAAGGGCAGGTGACCTTGAAAATGAAGAGCTTCTCTCTTCTCTTACTGGACTCCTGAGACTCAATCAATCATATATTGAACAAATACTGAATAATCAGCAATGATAATATGAAATAATAAATGACCAAACAGTAATAGTTCATTTCTCCATGATGTGAGAAGCCTCAACTGCATAATTCAGGTTTGAGGTTCAGAGAATGAGGATACAAATATCAACAATATTAGTAAAGAATGGTTGTATGAAGGAAGATGGACAATAGAGATGGGCTGGATTTCAATAGAAAAAGAAAAGAGGACCCTGTGAGTCAGAAAGAAGGCCTGTCAAAGTCATCTGTGGGGAAAGTAAACCTATTTAGGGGAGGCTTATTGACAAAAGAAGGAAATCCAGGTTGGAATTAGTTAAAATTTTGGTTAAGCACAGTGAGGCCAAATATAGAGTTACTGAATAACTAGTAGAAGAATTTAGAAAAATCTAGATAACAGAAGGTGTTATAAGTTCTTAAGACAGATAATAATAAGACAAAAGTGGTCATATTTGGTAAACTGAGCAGCTTGGATCAGAGGAAGGACAGAATTGAATCTGAAAAATAATGTAGCTGCAATGATCTGGCTGGACTGAGTACTTTGAGCCTCACTGGCACTGAGTTAATCACAGAGGCAACTCAATTCAATTAAAATTGAATTTGAAAAAATTTTTAAATATTACTAAAGCCAATATATTAGATGCTAGAGGCACAAAATTCAAAGACCTGGCCTCTCCCTTAAATATGCACAACCTTATTAGAAAAATAACAAATACTAATAAATATAAACACAATAACTATAATTCATCATGATAGATACCATAATGAATGTGCTCAAAGTATGTAGAAAGTGATATATGAACACAAATGATGGAAAAATTAATGCTGACTGGGAAGTAGGAAAGATACGGAAAACCTACAGATAAGAGAGGCATTTTAGGTAGACAGATGGATCTTGAAGGATAAGTAGTCTTCCAGTGGATAAGATGGAAGAGGTGACTCAAGCTGAAGGAATAACACACAAATGATAATGAGTACGCAAATATGGCCAGAACACTGAGCTGAAGTGGAAGTGGCCGTTGATGAGACCATAAAGAATCACAGATTAAAGGTTAAACCACAAAGATGGATGCAAAATATTGGCAAATCTATGTCATATGGTGAATAGAAATGACATTGGTGATCTATTTAGGTTTCTTTCATCAGATTTCAGCTTTCTAGCTCTGTGACCAAAGTACTTTAAGATCTCTGATACTCTGTTTCTTCAGATATAAAAAGAAGTATATAAATTTGATCATCTTTAAGTGATCCGCCAATCCTGACAACCTACAGTTTTATGATAAAGACCAACTAAATTAGACTATGCTAGAAGACTGGTCAGCACACTATGGATCTCTGGACCAAATTCAGCTGCCACCTGTTTTTGTAAAGTCCTATTAGAATACAGCCACACCTATTCATCTAAGTACTGTCTCTGGCTGCTTTTGCACTACAACCACAGAGTTAAATGGTTGCAACAGAGACCTTATGGCCCCCAAAGCCAAAATATTTACTATCTGGCCCTTTATAGGAAAAGTTTGCTGACCCCTGGACTAGAAAGGCTACAGTGGTTATGTTAATGACAGCTGATTGAATATAATAGTGGGAGACGACAACCCAGTCTCCAAGAAAATAAAAGAGAAATGTTAAGAAATCAGAGACAAAGGAATGTTGACAATACTTGGAAATATGTGGGTGGTAAAAGAAATGAAAAAAATTATAAAAAATTCAAAATATGGCAGAAGGTGTAAAGTATTTAATATCTATCAGACATGAACATGTGTTAATGCAGATGGAAAGAAAACCATGAAGACCAAGAGGCCAAAGATGGTAGAAGAAAGTGAGTGAGGCTGCAAAAAAAGGGAAAAGGAAAGAGAATGCAGGGAGTGGTATGAGAAGGAAGATGTCAAGACAAGGACCTTCTTGATGCAAAGAAAACCATTACAACCAAGGAGCCTTGTCAAAGGGTCCTGAGCATTTCAATAAGGCTCAGAATTTCCAGGAAAGTTTTCAGAGCACTCCTCATGACCTGCTCATGTATAAAGACACTCGTGCCCACCCCCCAGTCACTTACTCACCTAGGCAGGTATCTTGAGGGATTTCTCTTTCCACCATACAGGGATCTTCTCCATGTTGCAGCTGGCATATCAACTTTGGCATTGAAAATGGAATCCCTGCCCATGAGTAAGGAAATGGAGTTTGAACAAATGGCATGAAAAGCAACCCCAGAACTCACTAACTGAAGCCTACAGGGCAGAGAAGCGGCATAAGCACTCCTGAGGGGGACTGAGGCCTTCAGGGGGATGGAGGAAACAATATAGGGCCCTGGCTATGAATCCCTCTAAGATGGGAGTCCTATATGTTTTTCAGAATCTAAACTGGGCTCTAGTCATTGGAGTAGGAGGGAACTGATCAGGAGGTGGGGCGGGAGGAAGGCAGAGGGTGAACAGTAGCATGAAGGGCATCACAACAAACAGGTACACTTTCAATTCTACAGAGATTTGTCCTTTCCCAGGGGCACACAGGATAGAAACCTGCAGACTCTGAACCCCAGAGGGAGCTCTCAAGTGCTCCCACGGCAGACTCTCCATGACAAGCAAGGCTCCTTACCCAGCGAGACCAGGGTGCTGTAGTTCTCCAGCATCACCTCCCGGTACAAGGTTCTCTGGGCAGAGTCCAGGTGCAACCACTCGTTCCGGCTGAAGAGCACAGCTATATCCCTAAACGTCACTGACTCCTGTAATGGCAAACCCATTCCTGTTTACCCAGGAACATCTTCTCCTCTGGAAGACTTGGTAAGAAGGTGACACTGGGATGTGTAGCAACCATTCTGAAAATGTCTCAGGATTCTAAATATTTCAAAGCAACTATTTATGTTATTTTTGGAACCACCCATCAACGATTAAACAAATATTTATTGAGTACCCACTTGAAGCAAAGACACATGGCATGTGCTGTGATATGGAAAAAAGGACAAATTTCCTGCCAAGAGGGAATTTATATCCCACCCTGGGATCTGTCAGAGTAACTGAACACATCCATTTACCTCCCTCCCACTCAAAATCCAAATTAAATGAAAGGAAAAAAACCAGAGAACATTTAGAGCAGTGCTGGAAAACTAGGGAAAATATCATTAGTAGAACAGAAATAAAAAGGAATTTCTGAGACATAAAGCAAATAATAAAAATAATATTAGTTAATGTTTATTGAATACTTACATGTTAGGGACTATGATAGAAACTTTGTATACAGTAACCCATTTAAGTTTCACAGACATTCTATTAGGAAGATACTATAATTAAACCATTTTGCAGATAAAGAAACAGTTCAGAAAGGTTACAAAATCTTCCCAAGGTAATACTGTTAGAGTGATGGAGTTCCTAACTGAATTCAGATAGACAGATCTCTAAGATATATTGTCAGATGGGTTTCCATTGACTATGAAAATTAAAAGAACCAAAGTACCTGCAAGACTATAGAGGTGCAAAAGGGAACTGCTGAGAAGGTACGTTCTTCCAAGAGAATCCCAGTTAAACCCCAAAATGTAAGAAAGCAGAGGTTGGACAGCCACCAATTCTTGTATGAAAGAGTCTAAGGGAGTAACAGCACCATGCTTAGTGGGTATTTTGTTGAGAATCTATCAAAATGTAAAAGGTATATTACTTTGACCTTGCATTTCTAAATACTTCTAGGATTCTACTACAAGGAATAATCACACACCTGTATAGGGATATTTGTTCAAGGACGTTAACTAAAACATTACTTTTAAGTTAATGGTTATGGCAGGCTGAATAATAAACCTGTAAACATTATACATATGACAAAGGGACTCTGAGGATCTGCTGAAGGGTTTTGAGAGGGGGCGATTATTCTGGATTATTATCCAGGGGGATCTATAACGGTCCTTATAAGAAGAACACAAAAGGAATCAGAGTCAGAAGAAGAGAAGGCTATATGATGATGGAAGCAGAAACTGAAGTGATATGCTTTGAAGATGGTTGAAAGGGCCACAAACCAAGGAACATAGGGGGCCACCAGAAGGTGAAAACAAGGCCAGGAAACAGATTTTCACCCCAGAGCCTCCAGAAAGAACCAGCCCTGCTGAGAACTGCACCTTAAGCCAGTGAAACTGATTTCACACTTCTGACCTCCACAACTGTAGG
Organism: Balaenoptera borealis; assembly: GCF_965194805.1. Lineage (NCBI taxonomy): Eukaryota > Metazoa > Chordata > Mammalia > Artiodactyla > Balaenopteridae > Balaenoptera > Balaenoptera borealis. The sequence continues at coordinate 167,807,295 of NC_138867.1, forward strand.
AGAATAAATTTATGTTGTTTTAAGCCATAGAGTTTGTGGTAATTTGTTACAGCAACAATGGGAAACTAATACAATGGTGAAAATTTGAAGACAACCTATGTTATCTATCAATAAGGGAATAGATAAGCAATTTATACTGCATATAGTCCATGAAATGTTATATAGCCATTAAATAGAATGAGGTAGATTTGTATGCCTGACCTTGGAATTTGACCGTGATATATTACTGATTCATATGAAAAAGCAAGCTGCCAGTCTATATGTGTTGAAACATTCTTTATCTATATATGCATATGTACATACAAAAATATCTGGAAGAATACAACAAGCTGTCCACCCAGATCATTCTTTGATATTTTAGAAAGGGACAGAAAGGCAACCTTTCACTTATTATTTTATACCGTTCAATTAGGCTTACGTTTTTTTACAGGGTGTATGTTTGTTTTGAAATTTTTTTAGATTCCACTTTAATTTACATGTTCACCTTTAGCTATACCTCTTTGCATTTTTAGTGGTTGCTGAGAATTATAATATACATTCTTAGTTCTTTATAGTGTATTTAGAGCTAATATATGATTTCTCATAGAATGCAAGAACCTTGCAAATATATGGTTCTTCTTCATGCTACAGTTATTACAAAGATTTTCTCAGTTCAGGACTCATCAGACAGCTCTGAGACTACTCATGGAAGGCAAAGGGTACAATGCAGCAAAATAAAGACTGTGCAAGAAAGTCTTTATGGAAGTCAGAGATATTCCATGTGCAATCTCCCCTTATCTGCACGCACAGACTATGCTGTGTCTCTGGAGCTATATAAGAAATTTTGGTTTGGGGGAGCTCAAAGGAGAAACGCTCGGCAGAGGCCTTGTGTGTATCAAGCAAGGCTTGTCAAACCATATAGGCCAGCTGCAAACCAGCAGTGAAGAAGATGACCCCGGGGGTGGTCAGTGGCATTTAAAGACCACATCCACTTCCCTTATCTTGGCCAGGAATCAAAAACAGCCATCCAGGCATCCCTGGAGACAAAGATAGAGCTTTTCCAAAGATAAAGATAGAGCTTTTCCAGTCCAGACATAAATGAATTCTATATCCACAGTAGTTATATGCACTTACATGATAAACTCCATAACACAGTATTATACTTTTGCTTTAAACAATCATATCATCTTAAAGAAACTGAGAAGAAAAATTAGTTATACATTTCTATAATATATTTATCCAGACAAATATAAATATATATATATTTATATTTATCTATTTCTAATACTCTTCATTTCCTTCTTAAGATTACATCTGGTATTATTTCCTTTTAACTTGAAGAACTTCTTTTAGAATATCTTGTAGTGCAGGCCTGCTGACAATGAATCAGCTTTGTTTTCTTTTACCTGAAAATGCCTTTATTTCATCTTCATTCTTGAAGAATATTTTCATTGGTTATAGAATTCTGGGTTGACAGTTTTTTTCTTTCAGCATATAAAAGGTCATTATTGTTTTCTGGCCACTGTTGCTTCTCATGAGGAGCCAATGGACATTCAAATATTGATTCTCCGTATGTAATGTGTTTTTTTTTCTGTCTGCTTTAAAATCTTTGGTTTTCAGTGATTTGTCTATGACTTCTCTGCCTAATATCATAGGCACTAGCCACATATGGATATTAAGTGCTTAAAATGTGGCTAGTCTGAATTGTGATGTGCTGTTATATATAAAAGACACACCAGAATATATACTAGAAAATATTTATATATACACAAGTACATATATATATACATATGATATTTCAATAATAATTTTGTACTCATTACATGTTGAAATAATAATATTTTGGGTATACTGGGTTAAGTAAAATATTAAAGTTAATTTATCTGCTTCTGTTTATTTTTTAATGTGACTACTAGAAAGTTTTAAAAAAATGTTTTAATTGAAGTATAGTTGATTTACAGTGTTGTGCCACTCTGTGCTGTACAGCAAAGTGACTCAGTTATACACATATAGACATTCTTTTTTATATTATACACATATAGACATTCTTTTTTTATATTCTTTTCCACTGTGGAATATCACAGGATATTCAATATAGTTCCCTGCACTATACAGTAGGACCTTGTTGTTTCTCCATCCTATATATAATAGTTTACATCTGCTAATCCCAAACTCCCAGTCCTTCCCTCCCATACCCTCCTCCCCCTTGGCAACGACAAGTCTGTTCTCTATGTCTGTGAATCTGTTTGTTTTGTAGATAGGTTCATTTGTGCCATATTTTAGATTCCACATGTAAGTGATATCATGTGATATTTGTCTTTCTCTTTCTGACTTACTTCACTTAGTACAATAATCTCTAGTTGCACCCATGTTGCTGCAAATGGCATTATTTCGTTCTTTTTTAAGGCTGAGTAGTATTCCATTGTATATACATACCACATCTCCTTTATCCATTCATCCGTCAATTGACATGTTTCCATGTTTAGGCTATTGTGAAGAGTGCTGCTATGAACATAGGGGTGCATGTATCTTTTTGAATTATAGTTTTGTCTGGGTATATGCCCAGGAGTGGGACTGCTGGATCATATGGTAATTCTATTTTTAGTTTTCTGAGGAACCTCCACACTGTTTTTCACAGTGGCTGCACCAACTGACATCCCCACCAGCAGTGTAGGAGGGTTCCTTTTTCTCCACACCCTCTCCAGCATTTGTTATTTGTAGACTTTTTAATGTTGGCCATTCTGACCGGTGTGAGGTGGTACCTCATTGTAGTTTTGATTTGCATTTCTCTAATAACTAGTGACGTTGAGCATCTTTTCATGTGCCTACTGGCCATCTGTATGTCTCCTTTGGAGAAATGTCTATTAAGGTCTTCTGCTCATTTTTCAATTGGGTTGTTCGTTTATTTTTGTTTTTATTTCTATTGCCTTGGGAGACTGACCTAAGAAAACACTGGTACAATTTATGTCAGAGAATGTTTTGCCTATGCTTTCTCCTAGGAGTTTTATGGTGTCACATCTTATGTCTATGTCTTTAAGCCATTTTAAGTTTATTTTTGTGCATGGTGTGAGAGTGTGTTCTAACTTCATTGATTTACATGCAGCTGTCTAACTTTCCCAGCACCACTTGCTGAAGAGACCGTCTTTTTTCCCATTTTGTATTCTTGCTTTGTTGAAGATTAATTGACTGTGTGAGTTTATTCCTAGGTTCTCTATTCTGTTCCATTGATCCATATGTCTGTTTTTGTACCAATACCACACTGTTTTGATTACTGTAGCTCCGTAGTATTGTCTGAAGTCTGGGAGAGTTATGTCCCCTGCTTTTTTCCCCCTCAGGATTGCTTTGGCAATTCTGGGTTTTATGGTTCCATATAAATTTTTGGATTATTTGTTCTAGTTCTGTGAAAAATGTCATGGGTATTTTGATAGGGATTGCATTAAATCTGTAGATTGCTTTTGGTAGTATGCCATTTTAACAATATTAATTCTTCTGATCCAAGAGCATGGGATATCTTTCCATTTCTTTGAATCCTCTTTAATTTCCTTTATTAATGTCTTATTGTTTTTAGCGTACAAGTATTTCACCTCCTTGGTCAGGTTTATTCCCAGGTATTTTATTTTTAGGGGGTGCTACTTTAAAAGTTTTTTTTTTTACATTCCCTTTCTGATATTTCATTTTTAGTGTACAGAAATGCAACCAAGGGACTTCCCTGGTGGTCCAGTGGTAAAGAATCTGCCTTCCAATGCAGGGGACGCAGGTTTGATCCATGGTCAGGGAACTAAGATCCCACATGCTGCGGGGCAACTAAGCCCGCGCACCACAACTACTGAGCCTGCTCCTCAACTAGAGAGCCTGTGTGTCCCAAACTACAGAGCCCACACACTCTGGAGTCCACACACCACAACTACAGAGCCCATGTGCCCTGGAGCCCACATGCCACAACCAGAGAGAGAAAACCTGCATGCCACAACTAGCAAGAAGCCCATGCACCGCAATGAAGAGCCCACACACCACAACAAAAGATCCCACATGCCACAATGAAGATCTGACACAGCCAAAAAAAAAAAGAAAAAAGAATGCAATGCAACTGATTTTTGAATGTTAATCTTGTATTCTGCTACTTTGCTGAATTAATTTATTAGATCTAGTAGTTTCTGTGTTGGGTCCTTAGGGTTTTCTATATATAGTATCATGTCATCTTCATATGACAATTTTACCTTTTCCCTTCCAATTTGGATATCTTTTATTTCTTTTTCTTGTCCGATTGCTGTGGCTAGGACTTCCAATACTATGTTGAATAGAAGTGGTGAGAGTGGGCATCCTTGTCTTGTTCCAGATTTTAGCAGGAAGGCTTTTAGCTCTTCACCATTGAGTATTATATTGGCTGTGGGTTTGTCATAAATGGCTTTAAGTTCAATATGTTCCCTCTATTCCCACTTTTGTAAGAGTTTTTATCATGAATGGATGTTGAATTTTGTCAAACGCTTTTTCTGCATCTATTGAGATGGTCATGTGGTTTTTTACTTTTCTTTTGTTAATGTGGTGTATTACATTGATTGATTTGCCAATGTAGAACCATCCTTGTGAAGCTGGGATGAATTCCACTTGGTCGTGGTGTATGATTTTTTTTATGTGTTGTTGGATTTGGTTTGCTAATATTTTATTGAGTTTTTTGCATCTATATTCATCAAAGATATTGCCCTGTAATTTTCTTTTTTGGTGGTGTCTTTGTCTGGTTTTGGTATCAGGGTTATGATGGCTTCATAGAATGTCTTTGGGAGTATTCCCTCCTCTTCAATCTTTTGGAAGAGTTTGAGAAGAATCAGTTTAAGTTCTTCTTTGTACGTTTGGTAGAATTCGCCTGTGAAGCCATCTGGTCCTGGACTTTTGTGTGTAGGGAGTTTTTTAAATTACAGATTCTATTTCACATCTAGTGATTGGTCTGTTCAAATCATCTATTTCTTCTCGATTCAATTTCAGTGGGCTGTATGTTTCTAGAAAGTTGTCCATTTCTTCTAGGTTGTCAAATTTGTTGGCATGTAATTGTTCATAGTATTCTCTTATGGTTTTTTATATTTCTGCGGTATCAGTTGAGATTTCTCTTTTTTCATTTCTTATTTTGTTTATTTGGGTTCTCTCTCTTTTCTTCTTGGTGAGCCTGGCCAGAGGTTTTTCAATTTTGTTTACCCTTTCAAAGAACCAGCTCTTGGTTTTATTGATTTTTTTCTACTTTTAAAAAAATCTCTATTTTATTTATTTCCTCCCTGATCTTTATTATTTCCTTCCTTCTGCTGACTTTAGGTTTTGTTTGTTCTTCTTTTTCTAATTCTTTTAGGTGGTAGGTTTGGTTGTTTACTAGAGACTTTTCTTGTTTTTTTGATGATGGCCTGTATCACTGTGAATTTCCAGCTAAGAACTGCTTTTGCTGCATCCCATAGGTTTTGTATGGTTGTGTTTTCATTTGCATTTGTCTCAAGGTATTTTTTTAAATTTTCTTTTTGATTTCCTAGTTGACCCACTGGATTTTTAGTAGCATGTTGTTTAGTCTCTATGTAGTCGTTTTTTTCTCATTTCTTTTCTTGTGGTTGATTTCTAGTTTCATGCCATTGTGATCAGAGAAGATGCTTGAAATAATTTCTATACTCTTAAATTTGCTGAGGTTAGTTTTGTGCCCTAGTATGTGGTCAATCGTAGAGAATGTTCTGTGTGCGCTTGAAAAGAATGTGTACTCCGTTTTGTTTTGTTTTGTTTTGGATGTAACGTCCTGAAAATATCAATTAAGTCTAACTGTTCTATTGTATCATTTAGGATCTCTGTTGCCTTACTGATTCTCTGTCTGGAAGATCTGTCCATTGATGTGAGTGGAGTGTTAAAGTCTCGTACTATTATTGTATTCCCACTGATTTCTCCCTTTATGCCTGTAGGTATTTGTTTTATGTATTTGGGTGCTGCTATATTAAGTGCATATAAGTTGATGAGGTAATATCCTCTACTTGTATTGATCCTTTTATCATTATATAGTGTCCTTCTTTATCTTTCTTTATAGTCTTTACTTTAAAGTCTACTTTGTCTGATATGAGTATTGCAACTCCTGCTTTCTTGTCATTTCTGTTTGCCTGAAATATCTTTTTCCACCCCCTCACTTCCAATCTACGTGTGTCCTGGGACTTCCCTGGTGGCGCAGTGGTTAAGACTCCACACTCCCAATGCAGGGGGACTGGGTTCAATCCCTGGTCAGGGAACTAGATCCCACATGCATGCCGCAACTAAGAGTTTGCATGCCACAACTAAGGAGCCCGTGTGCTGCAACTAAGGAGCCTATGTGTCACAACTAAGTAGCCAGTGAGCCGCAACTAAGGAGCCCTCGAGCCACAACTAAGGAGCCCACCTGCTGCAACTAAGGAGCTCACCTGCCGAAACTAAGACCCAGAACAACCAAATTAAAAAAAAAAAAACTATGTGTGTCTTTTGCTCTAAAGTGGGTCTCCTGTAGGCAGCACACTGTAGGCTCTTGGTGTTTTTTATTCAGTCTAACACTCTGTGTCTTTTGATTGGAGTATTCAGTCCATTGACATTTAAGGTAATTATTGACACATATGTATTTATTGCCATTTCAAACCTTGTTTTCCAGTAGATTCTTTGTTTCTTCTTTGTTCCTTTCTGTTTTTCTTTTTGTGATTTGATGATTTCCTTTTATTTTATGTTTGTGTTCTCTTCTTTTCAGTTTTTGTGAGTCTATTGTATGTTTTTGATTTGTGGGTTGTCCCATTTTTCAAGTATGTTAACCCCTTCCTATATCTGCTTGCTTTAGACTGATAGTCATACAGTCTCAAACATATTCAAAAAAAGAAAAAGAAAGAAAAGAATCTGCATTTTCTTACTCTCCTTCCCCACGTTTTATGATTTTGATGTCCCTTTTTACATCTTCATGTTTATCCTTTTGCTGTTCCTTGTGTTTAATCATTGCTTTCACAAATAGCTTTTTTTTTTCTTTTTGATCTGTATACTAGCTAATTTAAGTGACTTACTTTCCAATTGCGATTTCCTCCTTCCTATATCTTCTTGCTTCTTTTCTAGAGATGACCTTTCAGTATTTCTTTTAGGATAGGTTTAGTATTGCTGTATTCTTTTAGTTTTTGCTTGTCTGAGAACTTCTTTATTTCTCCTCCTATTCTAAATGATAATCTTGCTGGGCAGAGTATTCTAGGCTGGAAATTTTTCTCTTTCAAGCCTTTGAATACATTTTGTCACTTCCTGCTGGCCTGCATTGCTTCTGTAGAGAAATCAGCTGATAGCCTTATGGGGGTTCCCTCGTAATTAACTCTTTGTTTTTCCTCTTCCTGCCTTTAGAATCCTTTCTTTAACTTTTGCCAATTTTATTATAATATGTCTTGGTGTAGGTCTGTTTGGGTTCATCTTATTTGGGACACTCTGTGCTTCCTGAATCTGGATATCTGTTTCCTTCTTTCTGTTTGGGAGGTTTTCAGCCATAATAGCTTCAAATACATTTTCAATCCCCTTTTCTCTTTCTTCTCCTTCTGGAATCCCTACTATGTGTAGATTGGCCTACTTTATCTTATCCCATATGTCTCATATTGTTTTCATTTTTTTTCATTTGGCTTTTGTCTGCTGTTTGATTGGGTAATTTCCATTATTCTATCTTCCAGGTCACTTATTCTTTCTTCTGCATTAATCATTCTTCTTCTTTGCCTTGAGCTCAGCTTTCATCTCAGCAAATGAATTTTCTAATTTTTCTTGGCTCCTCTTTATAGTTTCTAGTTCCTTTTCACAGTAATCTGCATTTCTGTCAATAGCCTTTCTTAATTACTTGAGTATTTTCATTGTGTCCTTTTTGAACTCGTTGTTAGACTGAAGAGGTCTGTTTCATGGTTTGTTCCTTCAGGGGAATTCTCTTGGTCTTTAACTGAGAGTGGTTCCTCTGCTTCTTCCTTTTGCTTATATTTCTCTTACTCTGTGAGTTTAGGAGAAACAAATATCTACTGTAGTCTTGCAGGGCTATTTATATGTGGGAACTTCCCTGCATAGCTTGTGTGGGTTTAATATTTTTTCAGTGTGAGGGCTGTTTTTGGTTTGGATGCTTGCCATCTCTTTCCTCAGCATGTGCTCGCCATTATCCCCTTGATAGGGGGTGTGCAGGTGCATGGCCTGCGCACACGATCCCAGGAAGGCAGGGGCAGCGGTTGGCTCCCGGTCGCGGGTCCCTCAGCAGAGGCAGCTGGCTGCACATACTCCTGGGGAGGCAGGGGCAGTGGATGGCACTTGGCTGTGGTACTCTTGGCAGCTGCAGGAGGTTGCATGCACCCCTGGGGAGGTGGGGGCAGTGGTTGGCACCAGGTCACAGGACCCCTGGCATTGGTGGGCTGCACATACTCCCAGGAAGGTAGGGACAGTGACCTGCACCTGCTCATAGGACCCTTGGTGGTGTCAGCGGTCCACGCCCACCTCTGGAGTCTGAGATGGCAGCAGTGGCTTGTACCTGCCCCTGTAGCTTGTGTAGGCGGTGCCCTGCTGCCTGAGAGCACTAGGAGAAAGAAGCTCCTATGGTGGGCCTCCCCCTCTCCTCATATGCCCCCCAACAATGGTGTCTTGCCTCTCTGGTGGGCCCACGCTTCTTCCTGGACTCCCTTGGTTGTGGCGCACCACACCCTAGCCCCCTCAGGCTATCTTTGCTCAGCTAACCCTAGTCTTCTCCCCAGGGTCTGACCTCCAAAGCCGGAGTGTCAGCACACAGCCCCTGCCCACCCCAACAGACGAGCTTCTCAGGCTGGGGAGTGCTTGTCAACACCAATTGTCTGTGCAGGTCTGTCTCTCTGCTTTGCCCTCTGCAAACCTGCTGCTGTTCTCTCCTCTGAGGCTCCAAAGCTCCCCCTGTGTCCTGGCTGACCTCCCCACCAGTGAGGGGACTTCTCCATTTGTGGAAACCGTTCCTCTTTTACAGCTCTCTCCCAGTGGTGCAGGTCCTGTACCAATTTGCTTCTCTCTTTCTTTTTTTTTTTCTTTTGTCCTATCCAGTTATGTGGAGATTTTCTTGCCCTTTTGGAGGTCTGAGTCTTCTGCCTGCATTCAGTAGATGTTCTGTGAGAGTCGTTCCACATGCAGATGTATTTTTGATATATCTGTGTGGAGAAGGTGAGGTCCACATCCTACTCCTCTGCCATCTGGATCCGCTCCCCAAAAAGTTTTAAATTACATATGTGGCTTGCATTCATGGTTCACATTATATTGCTATTGCACAGCATTGGTCAATGATGTGCCTAGCTGTGGTTTCCTTTGTATTTATTCTGCTTGAGGTTCAGTGAGTGTAGTCAATCTGTAAATATATGTTTTTGTTTTTTTTAAACAAATTTGGGAAAATTTTGGCCATTATTTCCTTTCAATATATTTTCTGTCCCATTCTCTCTCTCTCCTCTTCTTCTTGAATTCCAACTACATGTATCTTAGACCTGTAACATTGTTTTACTGGTAACTGAAGCTTTTTATCCCTATTCTTCAGTTAGGACATTTTCTGTTGATATACCTACAAGTTTACTAACATTTTCTTATGTTCGCTTCCAAAGGTTAAGCCTATTCAGTGATTCTTTTTATGTTTCAGATATTTTATTCTTCAGTTACAAAAATTTCTATTACTTTTTCATAGTCTCTAGTTCTCTGCTTGGATTTCCTATTGACTTATTTATTGCACGCATATTTTCCTTTAAATCCCTGCACATAGTTGTAACAGTGGTTTTAAAATCTGCTGGCTGCAGAGAAAGACAAATATCATATGATATTGCTTATATGTGGAGTCTTAAAAAAGGGTACAAAGTGAACTTATCTACAAAACAGAAATAGAGTTACAGACGTAGAAAAAAAACTTGTGGTTACCAGGGGGCAAGGGGTGGGGGAGGGATAAATTTGAAGATTGGGATTGACATATACACACTACTATATATAAAATAGGTAACTAATAAGGACCTACTGTATAACACAGGGAACTCAATACTCTGTAATGGCCTATATGGGAAAAGAATCTAAAAAAGAGTGTATATATGTATATGTATAACTGATTCACTTTGCTGTACAACTGAAACTAACAAAACATTGTAAATCAACTACACTCCAATAAAAATTTTAAAAAATAAAAATAAAATAAAATCTGCCCACTAATTCCAGCATCTGAGTCATCTTGGGTTTGGTCTCTGCTGATTGCCTTTCTCTTGAATATTGGTCACATTTTCCCATTTCTTCATATGTCTACCTTATCCTGGACATTGTATAGTTTATAATGTAGACTCTGGATTTTGTTATGTTTCTTTAAGAAGTACTGATTTTTTTTTTTAAGCAGGTAGTTAATTTAGCAGTGCTCAAATTTCAAACTCTGTCATCTCAGTAACAGGCAGCAGCAAAAATCTCTCTTCAGTTCTTTCTTGGGTTACTGTGAGTCTGTCCTGTGCATGGTGTGGTTCAGAGGTCAGCCAGAGATTTGGGCAGAGTTTATGCACAGAATACAGGGCTCCCCATCTCTGGCTCTCTCCTTTTTAAGGCCCCTCCACTTTCCATATGCTAAGGTTGCCCCAAACTCTACCTTGTGATTCTTCATGATAGTAAGACTACAGGTTTCTAATCAAGTTTTAACCATTCTGTTGGCACTGACTGTGGCCTGCCCCTAGGCAAAAGCTGTAAAAACTAGAATATTTACCCTGTGACAGTCTCTTCAGCCAAATGTAGACAGTTGTCCAGTATTTGTCTGCTTTTGGTTTCTCTTCAATGCCTTCAGGTTCTTGTTTCTCATATTTTGTCCAGAGTTTGGTTCTCATCCACAGATGAATTGGTCTGATAGGAGCTATTTTTCTATTGTCAGAAGCTGGAAGCCCATGTATTACTTTTTAAGTATATAACAAAATATTCAGTGAGTCTAGGCAAGTTCATGAGATATTAAGAAATAACAAAATGATGGAATCCTAGAAATGCAGACCTGAAAGATATCAATCACCTAGACTTGTTGTTCTCATGAGTGTATGGTATCCTCCCCCTTCCCCAGGTTAAGTTTGGAGATGTGTGAGAGCCTTTTTGTTTCTCACAATGACTAAGGGAGGTGCTAGTGGCATTTAAGGGAAGGGATCAAGGTTGCTAATCATTTAAATATGCTCAAGACAGTCCTACACAATGAAAGATGGCTCCATCCAAAATGCTAAAATGAGCCCATTTAGAAACACTGGTGGGACTTCCCTGGTGGCGCAGTGGTTAAGAATCTGCCTGCCAATGCAGGGGACAAGGGTTCGAACCCTGGTCTGGGAAGATCCCACATGCTGCGGAGCAACTAAGCCCGTGCGCCACAACTACTGAGCCCAAGTGCCACAACTACTGAAGCCCTTGCGCCTAGAGCCCATGCTCCACAACAAGAGAAGCCCCCGCAATGAGAAGCCCGCGCACTGCAATTAAGAATAGCCCCCACTCACCGTAACTAGAGAAAAGCCTGCGTGCAGCAATGAAGACCCAATGCAGCCAAAAATTAAGTAAGTAAGTAATTAAAAAAAAAAGAAACACTGGTAATCTAAGCTGTATTTTAAAGATGTAAAATAAAACTCTGGGTTTCAGCAGGTAGCTTCATAAGAAGTATATCTGTCAAGTTTCTTCGGTTTCAAGCAACAGAAATGGACTTCGGCTCATGTACAAAGAAAATGGACAGGGGAGCTACCAAAGCATTGATAGTTACAGAACTAGGCTTGGAAAATGAGCATAAACCACGGAGGCCAGGCAACATTCTGGACTACAGTCAGGATCACACTAGAAAACCAGACTTGTGAGAACACTATTGCTATTGAAAAGTGGATGGTACAGCCTTACCACCACTCCCACACCCAGTAGACAGACTCTACTTTTGCTGAGCTCCCCCTCCTCCTTCCTCTACAAACTCAATGTTACTGCTGCCACCACAACCACCAGAGTGCACTCTACATTGTTCCTATTCCTTTACATTCCTAGCTTCTGACTTAAAGTCCAGGGTGAGTACAACTAAATGACCAAACTTGGATCACACACTTGTACTTGATGTATAAGGGAAGCTGGAAAATCAAGTATATGGTCATTTTAACCTCTCGAATGTGAAGTGGTCTCTCTTTCCTACTAAGACGGAAAAAGAGAAGAATTCCCCAAACACAGGAATATGGTTTAGATGTTATGCAGTCAAAAAATATCTGCTAGGGCTTCCCTGGTGGCGCAGTGGTTGAGAATCTGCCTGACAATGCAGGGGACATGGGTTCGAGCCCTGGTCTGGGAAGATCCCACATGCCAAGGAGCAACTAAGCCCGTGAGCCACAACTACTGAGCCTGCGTGTCTGGAGCCTGTGCTCCGCAATAAGAGAGGCCGTGAGCGATAGTGAGAGGACCGCGCACCATGATGAAGAGTGGCCCCCGCTTGCCGCAACTAGAGAAGGACCTCACTCAGAAACAAAGACCCAACACGGCCAAAAATAAAATAAATAAATTAATTAATTAATTTAAAAAAATATATATCTGCTGTATGCTAACTCTCTATTTACTTAAATTTCTAGTTCTGGGTCATGGCCTCCTTGAGAAGAGCTGCTTAGCTCTGCTGGGACCAGAACAGGTGACCTGGGTGTTTGGAACCAGGGTCAGCCATGGGCTCAGAGATTCTGCCTCAGCCTAGCCTTTATTAGGCTTACGGACCATGCACTCTATAATCCAGAGATCACAGGAAAGGCCTTACAGAGAGAGGCCAGAGAACTATGTCAAATATGTTTGAATTGAAAGAATGAATGGGATGGTAGGAAAAGCAATCTTTCTATAGGACCCAATGAAAGGGCTTAATTTTGAGCTGAATTATGTCCCTTCCACCCAATTCATATGTTTAAGTCCTAACCTCTAGTACCCTCAGAATATGGAGTTAAGGTCTTTAAAGAGGTAATTAAGTTAAAAGATGGTCTTTAGATTGGGCCCTAATTCAGTATGTCTGGTGTCCTTATAAGAGGAGATTAGGACACAGACAGGCACATGCACGGAGGTAAGACCATGTTGAGGACACAGTGAGAATGCGGCCTTCTACAAGCCAAGCAGACACGCCTCAGAAGAAACCAAACCTGCAAACATCTTGATCTTAGACTTGTAGCCTCTAGGACTGTGAGAAAATAAATTTCTCTTGCTTAAGCCTGTGACATTTTGTTACAGCAGCCTAAGCAGGCTTCTTGCTGCTGTAAGCAAAATACTCATGGCAACCCCATATTCTATCTTTACTTCCAGTCCCATTTCCCCGGGCCTTAGAACACTCCCACCAAAATGACATTCTTTTTCTTTTTAAATTTCATTAGCTTTTAAAAAAGTACACAGATTAAACATAAACACTTCAGAAAAATCTGAAAAAAAACTGAAAACAAAAAGAACAAAATATATATCACACTAAATCCTATTACAGACAGGTTTTATTCATGTTTTAAGAACATATTACAAAATTCATACCCAATTGCACATCCATGTGTTCTTTTGGCCATTTATTTAAACAAGAGGAAAACAGACACATGCTAAAGAATATGAAGAGCACAAAAGAGCACACAGTGATATGTTAGCAGCTCCATCCTATAGGTAACTGGTATCAAGTTTTTCTCCTTTCTTTCCAGAAATGTTTTGTGCAAATACACATATATATTCTTATTTTTAATGGAAAAATTCTGAATGTTTAACTTGTATCTTACAGATCTTGCCACATCTGCATATACAAACCTTATTGTTTTTAACAACTACATGATATATGCCATTGTACAGATACCAAAACTTATTTACCATTTCCTTAATTGATGGGTATTTAGATGGTTTCTGTTTTTTGCTGTCACATACAATGCACAATGACCATTCTCATGCAGATATCTCTGGGTATGTGTACATCTATATTTATAAGATAAACTGGTAGAGGTTGAACTATTGGCTCAAAGTATACGTGCATTTTTAATTCTGACAGATGTGGCAGATTGTACTTTCCCAAGATGACCACACCAATATACCTCCCATATCACATGCTCTTCTATAATGTGACACTGACACTTCTCCCACCAAGAAATGAGGTCTATGTTTACTTCCTTTCAATCTGTGCAGGGGATTCTAGGTGCCGTGACCAGTAGAATCAGTGGAAGTAATGTTATGTGACTTCCGAGGAAAGAATATGCTTTCCACCTGGCTCACTTGATGTTCACCTTTGGAATCTGGCCACCATATTGTAAGCCCAAGACACACAAAGGGACTACAAGTGGATGTTTAATCCAACAGCCCTAGCTAAGGTCTCAGCCAGGAGCTGGCATCAACTACTATACATGTGAGTGAAAGACACTTCAGATGATTCTAGCCTCTAACCTTTGAGTCTTTCAGCTGAGACCCCAGGCTTTGTACAGGAGAGATAAGTTGCCTCTGCTGCCTGTCTGCATTCCTGACCCAGAGAAACTGTGAAAAACAATAAATGATTATTGTTTCATGCCCTTAAGTTCCTTATTGATATATCATATATATCCTCCCATGTTAAAAATACATTTAAATTTGATCATTTAAAATTACTTGATAATTAGAATACCAGGAGAAGAAGAAAAAGAGAATAAAATAAAAGGAATATTTGAAATAATAATGGCTGAGAATTTTCCAAAATTAGTGACAGACACCAAACCACAGATCCAGGAAGTCCAGAGAATGCCAAAAAGGATAAATACCAAAAATGCACACCTAAGCATATCATATTCAAATGCCAAAAACCAAAGATAAGGAGAAAACACATGTTTACCCATACAGGAACAAGGATAAGAATTACAGTGGATTTTCTCATTAGAAACCACACAAATAAGAAGAGAAATATTTAAAATATTTAAAGAAAATGCCAATCTACAATTCCATATTCAAGGAATTCAAAAGGGATGAGAAATAAACTTTCTCAAACAAGCAAAAACTTCATTACCAGCAGACCTGCCATGCAAGAAAATGAAGAACCAAGTTCTTCAGGGAGAAAAGAAAATAATGCAGGTCAGAAACGTGAATCTACATTAAGGAAGAGTGACAAAGAAGAAATAAGTCAAGGTATTTCCTTATTCTTAGTTGATCTAAAAGATAACTGTTTGCTTAAAGTAATAATAACAATGAATTGGGTGATTATAGCATATGATGAGTAAAATGACTGATAGTAATGCCATAAGGGATGGGTGGGAGGAATTGGGATTACTCTATTACAAGGTATTTGTAATACCTAGGAAGTAATATAGTATTATTCAAAGGTAGACTTAGATTAGTGGTAATTTATATTGCAAACTGCAGGACAACCATTAATTTAAAATAAAAAAGAAGTATTACTGATATGTAGAGACAGTACGAAGATTTGTGATTGCCAGAAGTTTGGAGTGGGGCAGGGGAAGATGGTTGAATAGGTGAAGCAAAGGGAAATTTTTAGTGAAACTATTCTGTATGATATTGTAATGATGGATACATGACACAAGGCATTTTTGAAAACTCATAGAAGTTTACAACACAAAGAGTTAAACTTAATGTATGCAAATTTTAAAAAATCATTTAGGATGTTGGGGGGTCCCAGAATGGAACACAGAATCTGACACAATAATCTATATAATACAAATGTATGACAAACACCAATGAAGGAGGTGGTGGAAAAGGTGCTGACCTTACTAACTTTGGAAATGAGTGGAGTCTGTAAGACAAAAGGAACTGCACATAAGTACTGTACTCTGGTTAATAAAGTAGTTTTCTGGGCAGTATGGATTAACAATTCAGATACTACTACACATGCAGACTGGAACTGAATGGTTAAAGTCAAAGGATGGCAGATGGTGGGAGCTAGGTTTCTCACTGTTGTTGGAATGGCAGGTTATAGGTAAGGAAGGGGAGCAGGCTAGAAAGATCCGTGTGGTAATAAATTAGAGTTGGAGACATTAGTATGAACTAATATGTAGCTTAACACAGACACAAGTGGTTACATATAGAAATATACACACACACATACACACACACATGGTTACATATAGAAATATTTATACACACACACAGAGGTTAGTATATACATATATTCCCTTGCTCTGTCAGCTGAGAGGATCTAAAAGCAAAGACACCCCAGTAGCAATGAGTAAACCTAAGGCCCAGATCTTGCTTTCTAATACGATTCTCCAAGAAAAGAAACCAAGGCTACTAGAGAGATAGATGATTCTGGTACTGGGCCAGGGAATAAACAAAATAAGCCTAGAGCACCTTACAGTACCAAAAGTAAGGAAGTACTCCAAAATCAAAACAAAAAACTACACAGTGATAGGGGTATGTCCAAGGGACAGAGGAACAAACTGAAAGAGCTCCCACTGGCCAAAGATGGAACAGTTTGAGCAACAAAATAAAGCAGTACTAGATTATAACCCAAAATATAAAATAAGCATCTGTGAGTCTATACTGATATAAATGGGGGAGAAGCAACAATCTTCCATTTAGAATTCCAAATAATTTATGTAGATTCTCTGCCCTCAAGGAGATGGAGCGTAACTCTCTACTCCCTACCTGTGGGCTGCACATAGTGACTTCTTTCCAAAGAGGACAGTGTGGGAAGATGGAAAAAGAGAGGAAGTTTACCGTGGAGAAACCTGGCAAACACACTTCAGTCAGGTGATCAGGTCAATATCAACAGTGATGAGTCATGTTATTTAATATGTAGCTTTGATGATGTGATGAGAATTACACTTTACCTCTGCGGTCTTCCTCCCCAAAACCTATAACTTCAGCCTAACATTTAGAAAAACATCAGACAAATCACAATAGAGGAACATTCTACAGAACATCTAACCAATACTCCTCAAAACTGTTATGGTCATCAGAAATGAGGAAAGGCTGAGAAACTGAGAGCCAGGAGGAGCCTAAGGAAACATGACAGCTAAACATAATATGGTATCCTGGATGGGATCCTGCAACAGAAAAAGGACTTTAGATAAAAACTAAAGAAATCTGAATAAAGTATGGACTTTAGTTAATGATAGTATATCAATACTGGCTCATTAATTACAACAAATGTTTCATAATAATGGAAGATGTTAGTAATAGGGAAAACTGGGTGCAGGGTATACGGTAATTATGGTACTATCTTTGCAATTTTTCTCTAAATCTAAAACTATCCTAAAAAAATAATTAAAAAAAATAGTGACAATCACAAAAACAAATACTGATTTACTGCAAAAAAAAAAGTTAATTGACAAACTATGACTATAAATCAATAAACACCAAGTCCTATGTATCTTTTCCCCACAAGATAAATTATATGCTGCATGGAAATAGAAGAGTATAAGGAATATTTATAAAATCTGCAAATATCCTGTTTTTTCCAAAAATTGTTTATTTGCTATTTGATTTTTCTAACAGACAGCAGAGAGAAATTCACCTCTGAGGACTGTTAATGAGGAAAGAAGTTGATATTGAATATTACCACTGAACTGATTCAAATGGGGTAATGAGACCTGTGATTGGGTCACCTCGGGGTCTCTAAGAGACTTAATCAAAAGGGTTAGATACTGAATTAGTGGTCCACAAAAACCGGCTCTGAGTTGCAAACATACTTCTCTACATCTTCCTTTAGCTAAAATCAAGTCAGTCTCTCCAGCTTGGGAGTATGGGAAAGCTCAGACAGTGAAAGCTGGGTTTTGCTTTGCACTGCATTTTGCTGGTTTTATATTTTGGTTTCCTGAAACACCCATCTTCTTGTAATTAAAGAATCAAAGTAAAGTCTAGCTTAGTGAGGAGATATGTACCAAATTTGGCAGGTCCTAAAATAATGCTGCTGCTGCTGTTACTAATGGTAGTGACAGCCAGCATTTACTGAGATTTAATATGTACTGTGAGCTGTTCTTAGCACCTTACATATACTTTCTTAGAGCATGTTAACTGTATAGACTGTTTTGTCAGGGTTCAAAAGCCAGCTGTACTACCTTGATTAAGTTACTTGCTTCTCTGTGCCTCAGTTTCCTCATGTGTAAAATGCAGATATTAGCAGTCCTCTTGTAAGGATTAAATGAGGCATGTGTATTACTAACCACACTTACAAATGAGGAAATGAGGCACCGGGGGAGAAAATAACTTGCCCAGTCACATCTCTAGCCTGCATGTGAACTCATAAAATCAACTTCCAGAGTCCACATTTTTAACCTGTGGGCTACCACTACGTTTTAGAAAAGCAGCCAGCGACAAACAGAAGGAAAGGAAGCTGGTATTGGGGGCAAGATGGGACTTCCATGTGGAAATATTGCATAAGAGCTTGGGAATGACAGACTGGATCTTTAGGAAAAAGTTCAGGCCTGGGGAGAGAGATTTGAGAAAGATCCTCAGAAAAGTGAGGGTTAAGTAATGAAAACAGATCTCAAAAGGGGAAGACCAAAAAACAAGAGCCCAGGAGGGGAGTCTGCAATAGCAGGGAAAAAACAATCATAGAAGGAGATAGAGGCATCAGTCAGATAGATGAGAGGGACATTTGGACGGTTTAGCATCACAGTTGCACTAGACAGAGGAACTCCCAAGAAAGAGGGAGCCCTCTGTCCTCCCCAGTGCCAGTCTCAGAGCCCAGGCCACGTTGAACTCCTTCTGTGATGCCCATCAGGTATCAGTCCTGACCTTTAGTATTAGCTCAAAATAACTCCACTTCTTGAATCTCTTCCCTGAATCTTCTTGGACATTCATTCCTAAGATCAGGACCAAAAACTCCCTGAAGACAGAAATAACAACTTTCCTCTTTGTACCCCCAGTGCCCTACACAGTATCCTGTACGTTGTCATGCTCAACAAATATCTGTTGAGGGTGTCTCTTTTGGCCCTTCCATGGCTTTGCTCCAAGGGACACTATATCATCTGTGAAGATAAAGACTCCCTAATACTCCACACTCCTCACCAAGCACTTATCCTATCTGGAAGCCTATGTTCAGAGCTGACTCAATCTTTGGTCATGAAGTGACTTTGGGGTGAATTAAGAGTGACCTCTGTCTGGGGACAGAGGATGCGCATTCCTCAGCAACCCCTTGATAAGGCCAGGACCGTGGGAAAGACCTATCAGGCTCTGGATTCTCAATAGTTTTCACTGGAAAGCAAAGTACCTGGACAAAGAATGGAAATATGTCCACCATCTCTGAACACAGAAGGCAATTCATTAAAAAGACAAAATTTACTTACTGTCCTCTGAGCAGGCAGCAAATCCACAGCCATTCTTTCCTTCTTAGTTTTCCTGTCAAGGGAGAGCAGAGTGCTTGACAAGGTAGGTCTGCAGAGAGAAAAAGGTACGTGAAGAACTCTGGTGTCAAGGGATGGCTTGGAGAAAGGAAGTTACAACCACCCATAATGTCCATCAGGTCCCTACAAAGCCACCCCACATAAATGATGCAAACCAAGTGTATGCCTACTAAGCCAATGAAGTTCTAAGACAATTTGCCGACCTCCACCTCCTCCTTGTATTAACCATACTTCTAATTTCCATAAACTGATGCTTTAACATCCATCTGGGGTCTATTAGCTACATCTGAGCAAACTGTGACTCACCACAGATTTCTGGAGTCCTTAAGATAGCTTTAAACTACACACTCAGACAGTCACAGCGAGCGTGAGATTCCTGGGCTCCCACTTTCAAACATAGCTAGCCAATCCTAAGCCCATTTGCCCTGCCTCACCCTTTCCTTCCTGAAGAAACCACAATAAAGGAACTTGCCCACATGTGCCCTCTCTTTCTCTGCGGAATGACCAACGCAGGCGCTCCTGAGTGGCTCCTTCCTGGAGAGCTGTGTTCTTCCTAGGGAACTCTCACACAATGCACGCCATATTGGTTGCCACTCCTAAACACAAATTCCACAGGTGCCACCTCTTGCAGCATCCACAGCTCCAAATAGTCCTTTGCTCTTCATATACAAACCCCAACAGGGAAAGCAAGGTAAGAGGAGCAGCCAGACAACTGTCAGAGAAGAGCCGTGGCCACAGCTGCCTACATTGGCCGCCTAAGTTTGCAGCGGGTTCTACAGGTATAGCACCTGGCATGAAAGCTCAACAAGCTGAGTATGCTGTGTAAACTCAGCCAGGGCATGGAAGCTGCTGTACAAGTATCATAGTTACTCTATGATGCACATCTTCTGCCCACCAGGAATCTTGCATGCTTTACATGTATTATTTAATCCTCACAACGACTCTAAAAAGTATTGCTACTCCGTATTACGGACGTGAGGAAGACTGAGAACCAGGGAGTCTAGTGACTTGTCCAAAGAAACAAAACTGGTAAGTAGTAGAGGCAAAAAGTGATCATGGTCTGAGTCCAAGGCCCCAATTAAATGTAGCAAATTATCTGTTCACTCTGTGCCTCATTTTCTTCATCTGTAAAACGGGGACCTACCTGTTATCTGAGGATGAAATGAGTTAATTCATCCAAGGCGCCAGACTAGTGCCTGGCACACATAAAGTCTCCACAGGCATTAGCTATTGTTTTCATTGTCTGTTTCATTTAGAAGTCTCAGAAAAGCCAGCCACAAAAGACCCCCACTGATAGCAGTCCCGGGCCCGCCCCAGCTCACCTGGAAGGGGCGCTCCCTCCCCGCGAGTCTGTGGGGTAGGGGGGTGGGGAGGGAGGGAGCGACGCCCTCGAAGCACCGTGGCTCGGGCCTTGTAGACAGCCTCCAGACCCACCCGCCCGTGGCGTCTCCCTGGTGCCCCCGCGCGCGTCCCCGCCCGGCCCGCACACTTGCCAGCCCAGACGGTCACAGGCGCTGGCTCCGACCGCCACCCGAAAGAGGCAACCGGGAGATTCTCAGTCCCAGGCACGGTGCCCTAGCAGTGCCGTGATCACCCGCGCCAAAAGCCCCAGAAAGGCCGCGAGCCGTCCCCACCGCCCCGCGAACCCAGGAGAACTACGACTCCCGGCATGCCTCTGGCCCCGCGCCGACTACACTTCCCAGGGGGCGCCGCTGGCGCCGGCCACTTCCGAGAGGTGAAAGTTCTCGGCTCTGGGGAGCTCTTGGTCCCACGCTGTCCGCAGGGGCCGCTTTGCGAGGGAGCGTTCACGGGACGAATGAGGGGGTTGGTCTCCTCCAAGTGCTCGTTGCCTAAATCAACATGCTGACTTGTTTTGTTAGGCAGGCAAAAATTATTTGAATAAAAACCCTGAATTTTGACGCCTTTAAGATCAGTGCGTCGTAGCTCTCACCAGCTAGTTTTGATTATTTTAAATTATTTTAATGTGTACCCAGCGGATAGTGTATGTATAGGTACGTTTAAGAATAATAAAATTAACACCCACATACCCAACACTCTGCTTACAAAAGAGAACTTGATCAGAATTTTGGAAGACTTGTCCATGATGCTCCCCATTTTTCTAAATTTTGTTAAACATTCCCTTCATTAGCCTGATGAGTAGTAGGTCATATTGATACAAACCAGGGTTCTTGGCCTTCCCCAACCAATAGAAATTGACAAAAGGCCAGACAAGAAATTCAGGCAAGGCTTTATTGGGGCCCCTGCTGCAGCAGGGGAGAGCAAGAACAAGTAACAGGTTTCCTTGCTCACTTCCTGGGTGGGGGGAGGGGTAGCTTGTTCGTTATATGGGGTGAGGGTAGGGGTGTGTCCAGGGATCCAGCGGGAGGGGTGGCTTAGGTGGTTTGCCCACCCCTTAGATGGTGTTGTGTGCAGGGGACATGGGCAGTACCCTGCTTTTGCTCTGGGCTCTTCAAAAGTGGCAGTTGGGTTTTCTGGTCTCTTTATATCTTTTGTCCAGAATTTGTTCCAACTGCACATGCAAGCAGTTATTTTTAGTCCCGTATAGTTTCTTTGTATTTTGTTGCTGGAGGAGAGGTGTGTCCAGGTGCAAGCATTGCAGCGCTACAGCAAAAGGTCCCAGTCCCAGTCTGTCTCAATATGTATATGTCCCTAAAACAGTTAGTGTTTACTTTTGCAAGGTGTTTGATATTTATATAAACAGAATCTGCTATATGTTCCTCTGTGACTTACATGCTCAACATGAACACTTATTAGGTTCACCTATCTTGATGTATGAAAACTTCATTTCCACTGTTGTATGATTCCATTATTCATTCATTGAACAAAGAAAAGTATATTTAACACCTGTCTTGCGCCTGGCATTGTTGTAGGTGCTAGAAATAGACCAGTAAATAAACCTGGCAAAACCTCTGCATTCATGCAGCTTAAATTCTCATGGCAGAGAAAGAAGAAAAATAATAACAAAAATAACTCAGCCACAAAAAAGAATGAAATAATGCCATTTGCAGCAACATGGATAGACCTAGAGATTATTATACTAAGTGAAGTAAGTCAGGCAGAGAAAAACAAATACCATATGATATCATTTATATGTGGAATCTAAAAAATGGTACAAATGAATTTATTTACAAAAGAGAAACAGATTCACAGACACAGAAAACAAATTTATGGTTACCAAAGGGAAAAGGGGTGGAGGAGGGATAAATTAGAAGTTTGGGATTAGCAGATACAAACTACTATATATAAAATAAACAACAAGGTCCTACTGTATAACACAGGGAACTATATTCAATATTGTGTAATAAACTATAAGGGAAAATAATCTGAAAAAGAATATGTATAGCTGCATAGCTGAATCACTTTGCTGTACACCAGAAACTAACACAACATTGTAAATCAACTATACGTCAATAAAGTAAATAAATAAATAAATAAATAGTATGTGTTTGGAAAGTGATGAGTACTAACAAGAACAAGAAAGGGGAATAGGAACCTTGGTGGGAGAGGAATTTTACAATTTTACACAAAGTGATTACGAAACATTTGACCAGCAAGGTGACATTTGAAGAAGGACCGGCAGAAGATGAGAAGTGAGCCAAGCTAAATATCTGGGGTAAGGCTTTCTGATAGACTAACAAGCAGATGCCCTGAGGTAGGAGCATGCCTGGCCTGTTCAAGGAACAATAAGGAAAACAGAAATAAGGAGGGAAAGAGAAATAGGGGATCAGCGGCAAGAGGACTAGAATTTATAGGCTCTTATTTGTCATTATGTCACTGGATTTTACTCTCAAGAGAATGCCCTGGGCACTGGAGAGACATACTCTTATGTCCATTTTTTTTAGTGATCATGCTGACTGCTGTGCTGAGAATAAACTAAAAGTTCAAAGGAAGAAGTAGAGAGACTAGGACTAGTTAGAAGGCTATTGTGGTAAATCTGTGAGAGAAAACAGCAGTTTGGACTGAGTAGAAGTTATGAGAAGTGGTTGGAAAAAGTAAAAATTCAAAATATGGAAAAGATGAGGATGTTAAGAACATTGGAATATAATGTTTTTCAACTATGAATTATATATATTCCTTTTAAATAGTCCTGGTAATATTACACTTTAAAAAAATATTCTTTATGTTCTGTTTTTCTGGTTATAAAAATTAAGAATTAGCTTATCTCTTGACTTCCTTTTGTTGACCTAAAACAAATAGACTGCCAGTATTTTCTCCAGCAAAAATGTGTTTATTCAGGATTAGCAAAGAATTGCAATTTGGGATCTGTAAACATGGTTGTGCAAGTCCTCAGCAAAAATGGAGAGGAGAACTTTTTTATAGAGGGGAAAACGAAGTTGAGAGGGCTATAAAGAAAGAGTCCATGGCTTTTTCATTGGCTGAGTCCTGACAGACTCTCATTGGCTGAGTTCCTTCCAGGAAAGAAGGGGAAGTCTTTCCTTTTCCTGTTGGGCTCTTCCTGTTGTAGGGGTGAGAGCACCCCCTTCTAGTCTCCCATTTCTGTTTAATTGAGGTTTCTGTTTATTAATTTCTTACACTTTATACTTTAAACCAAATGCAATTTTATTTTCTGTCCCATTTAAAATTTTTAAAAATATGAGCTAATAGGCCTATCTAATTTTAGTACTTCCATATTCCATTTTCTCTCTCAACTATGAATTTTGGCAATTTCCTTGAGTTTTATAATTTATATTTAATCTGTTTCTCTATTGACCATGTCTATACCATCACTTCCTTAATTTTCTCTTTTGGTCTTGACATTTCTGGGTTTTTTTCACATTGTCACAGCCTAGGTTTGTTTTTTTTTTTTAAAGATTTCTGCTGCAGGTATGAGAAAAATCCTATTCAACTGGCTGAAGAACTAAGAACTTTTTTTTTATTTTAATGATTTTTTTTTTAACTTTTTGGGTTTTATTTATTTATTTATTTATTTATGGCTGTGTTGGGTCTTCATTTCTGTGCAAGGGCTTTCTCTAGTTGCGGCAAGTGGGGGCCACTCTTCATCGTGGTGCGCGGGCCTGTCATTATCGCGGCCTCTCTTGTTGCGGAGCACAGGCTCCAGACGCGCATGCTCAGTAATTGTGGCTCACGGGCCTAGTTGCTCCGTGGCATGTGGGATCTTCCCAGACCAGGGCTCGAACCCGTGTCCCCTGCATTGGCAGGCAGATTCTCAACCACTGCGCCACCAGGGAAGCCCACAACCTAGTTTTTATCTGCGTCCTCTCAGTTATTCCATGGGCCTCTTTTACTTAGTTTTCTGGAGATATCTGAGGCCAATTTGATTTTTCTTCTCTTGTAGGTAATCTTCTTCTGTTTATTTATTTCTCTACATTGACTTTTATAAATCCCCCCCTTTATTTCCTGTATCTTTAAGTATTTCTATTTTTTCCCCCTGTATCTAGCAATTGGTTTTTTCCATTATTATTGCCTGGGACACAAAGAAAGGATAAGATTCTGTTCTATTTTTTTCTGCTTTCTTCATTGGCAACATATTAAACTGTTATTCTTGATGTCTGGCTTTCATGACAGTGTGCAAACCTCACATTTAATTCTTTGTCCTTTCCTCCATTTTCTGGGAGGAATCTTCAAATTTATCTTCCAAGCTTACAGAATCCAATTTATAAAGTGACTATCCTTCCACTTTCTCTTTCTAATGTACTTTATTCTTTTAAAAGAAATGACCATCTACTTTGTTTGAAAAAATGTCTGCACTGCATACGATATCCATGAAATAGTAAGAAACCCAATATCCTGACCTAGCAGGTTCCTTGGGTCCATTGTGGTGTAACTGAAGGTGGACTATTTTTTCCCTTCCTTCCTCCCTCCCTTCCTCCCTTCTTCCCTTCCTTTTCTGTACAATGGGGAAATAAAAAGAATAATTTTAGAAAGGGAAAAATGGGAATTGTTCCCAACTATTCAAAATTTGAGGATATTTTTTTTTTTTAATTTTTTTTTTTTTATTTATTTATTTATTTATTTATGGCTCTGTTGGGTCTTCGTTTCTGTGCGAGGGCTTTCTCTAGCTGTGGTAAGCGGGGGCCACTCTTCATTGCGGTGCGTGGGCCTCTCACTATCGCGGCCTCTCTTGTTGCAGAGCACAGGCTCCAGACACGCAGGCTCAGTAGTTGTGGCTCACGGGCCTAGTTGCTCCACAGCATGTGGGATCTTCCCAGACCAGGGCTCGAACCCGTGTCCCCTGCATTGGCAGGCAGATTCTCAACCACTGCGCCACCAGGGAAGCCCACAACCTAGTTTTTATCTGCGTCCTCTCAGTTATTCCATGGGCCTCTTTTACTTAGTTTTCTGGAGATATCTGAGGCCAATTTGATTTTTCTTCTCTTGTAGGTAATCTTCTTCTGTTTATTTATTTCTCTACATTGACTTTTATAAATCCCCCCCTTTATTTCCTGTATCTTTAAGTATTTCTATTTTTTCCCCCTGTATCTAGCAATTGGTTTTTTCCATTATTATTGCCTGGGACACAAAGAAAGGATAAGATTCTGTTCTATTTTTTTCTGCTTTCTTCATTGGCAACATATTAAACTGTTATTCTTGATGTCTGGCTTTCATGACAGTGTGCAAACCTCACATTTAATTCTTTGTCCTTTCCTCCATTTTCTGGGAGGAATCTTCAAATTTATCTTCCAAGCTTACAGAATCCAATTTATAAAGTGACTATCCTTCCACTTTCTCTTTCTAATGTACTTTATTCTTTTAAAAGAAATGACCATCTACTTTGTTTGAAAAAATGTCTGCACTGCATACGATATCCATGAAATAGTAAGAAACCCAATATCCTGACCTAGCAGGTTCCTTGGGTCCATTGTGGTGTAACTGAAGGTGGACTATTTTTTCCCTTCCTTCCTCCCTCCCTTCCTCCCTTCTTCCCTTCCTTTTCTGTACAATGGGGAAATAAAAAGAATAATTTTAGAAAGGGAAAAATGGGAATTGTTCCCAACTATTCAAAATTTGAAAGGCTAAATTGAAGTATACGCATAGTGTTTAAAATTAAATTACAGCTCCTCTTCCATCTTATTCTCTTAATCAGCTGATGATCTTAACAACATCCATCCCTGTGTACATGTGGAATTGAGGCTGATGGACTGGCTAGATTGGGGGGACACAAGGGTGTATATTGTTTAAAATGCCATCCAGATACTACTGCAAACCTGAGTGATAGAAACATGCAATAAGTTATTTATATCTTCCTGTCCTGTATGAACTCTTAGAAGTTTAAACGATTTTTGTACAAACACATTTAAGAATGATTGCAAATATTTATTTAGAAAAAATAATCCCACTGACCTAAGTGAAGAAATGTGCAGGCTGGATTGTATTGAAAAACAGGAATCCAAGGTGTAATTCTATCCTGGTCTTTCCATCACAACTTTTATGGGGTGAGTCATGAAAACCTACAATTTTTTTATTGTGTATAATCTATTTGCTTGAAAGAAACTGAAGCTTTGCTAGCTTGTTTTGCTTTGCCCATATCTTGCTACTGAAGCAGAGATCACAAAGCAAATGTTGGAGCACTGGCAGCTTTTAGACTTCTTGCCACAGGCATGACAAGAGTTTGCTCTGTTACAGAAACAACAAACTTTTTTGGATATGGCACATAATAAGCACTTAAAGAATATTGTTGGAATAAAGAGAAATAAAAATCAGGTAGAAATTCTGTGGAAATTGGATAACAAAAATGTTTCTTCAGGTAATTCTTGGAGGTGAGGTAGCGATGGTGGCATAATCTAAAACTCCCATCATATCCTTTAAAAAAACAATAAAGGATATGCAACAGAAAAGAGAAGAGGTAGTGGTGTTCCTAAAATTGATATAAAACCACTACCAGAAAGAGAAAGTACAGCCTATGTGTGAAAATATGCAAAAGTTTACGGTATATAAGAGAACTACATATAAGTAAGTGCTTAAAAGTACATGCAGGATATATAAACAACTTCCATAGCTCAATAACAACAACAACAAAACAATGCAATTCAAAAATGGGCCGGGGACTTCCCTGGTGGTCCAGTGGGTAAGACTCTGCGCTCCTAATGCAGGGGGCCTGGGTTCCATCCCTGCTCAGGGAACTAGATCCCGCATGCATGCTGCAACTAAGAGTTCGCATGCCGCAACTAAGAAGACCACATGCTGCAACTAAAAAATATCCTGCATGCTGCAACGAAGATCCTGTGTGCCGCAACTAAGACCCAGCACAGTCATAATTAATTAATTAATTAACTAAAATAATTAAATGGTTAAAAAAACCAAAAAACAAAAATGGGCTAAGGGGCTTCCCTGGTGGCGCAGTGGTTGAGAAAACGCCTGCCAATGCAGGGTACACGGGTTTGAGCCCTGGTCTGGGAAGATCCCACATGCCGCGGAGCAGCTAGGCCCGTGGGCCACAATTGCTGAGCCTGCGCGTCTGGAGCCTGTGCTCCGCAGCGGGAGAGGCCGCGATGGTGAGAAGCCCGCGCACCGCGATGAAGAGTGGTCCCCACTTGCCGCGGCTGGAGAAAGCCCTCGCACAGAAACAGACCCAACACAGCCATAAATAAATAAATAAATAAATAAATTTTAAAAAAAATGGGCTAAGGTTTCAAATAGACAGCTCTCCACATAAGATATACAAATGGCCAATAAGCATATTAAAAGATGCTCAATATCCCTAGTCATTAGAGGAACACAAATCATAACCACAATGAGATACCACTTCACACCTGTTAGAATGGCTATTATATAAAAAAAAAAAAAAAATAGCAAGTGTTAACAAGTGTTGGTGAAGACATAGAAGAATCCACATTCAAACTAGAACCCTTGTACATTGCTGATGAGAATGTAAAATGCTGCAGCCGCTGTGGAAAACAGTTTGACAGTGTCTTATAAAGGTTAATATCCACTTCTCAAATGACGATGCAATCCCACACTCTTAGGTATTTACCTGAGGAGAAACTTAATGTTCACACAAAAACCTGTATGCAATTGTTTGTAGCAGCTTTATTCATAACTTCCAAAAATCGGAAATAACCCAAATGTTCCTCAAGTGGAGAATGGACAAACAAACTGTGGTACATTCATATAATGGAATACCACCCAGCAATTAAAAGGTGCAAAATACTGATACAACAACATGGGGGAATCTCAAATGTACTAGCCTAAGAAAAAGCAGCCAGACATACGATACTCTATAAAGGCAAAACTATAGGGAAAGTAATTGAAAGCAAACAGAGTCAAACAGATACTTGTATGCCAGTGTTCATGGCAGCATTATTTACAATAGCCAAAAGGTGGAAGCAACTCAAATGTCCATTGACAGATGAATGGATAAACAAAATGTGGTCTATACATACAATGGAATTTTATTCAGCCTTAAAAAAAGGAAGGAAATTCTGATAACATGCTACAACGTGGATGAAACTTTAAGACATTACCCTAAGTGAAATAAGCCAAACACAAAAAGAAATATATTGTATGATTCCACTTATATGAACTAGCTAGAAAAGGCAAATTCTTGGAGACAGAACGTTGAATAGAGGTTACCAAGGGCTGGGGAAAGGGGAAAATGGAGAGTTACTCCTTAATGAGTACAGAGTTTCTGTTTGAGATGATGAAAAAGTTCTAGAAATAGATTTTGGTGATGGTTACACCCACATTGTGAACGCACTCAATGCTACTGTACACTTTAAAATGGTTAAATGATACATTTTAAGCTATAAATATTTTACAAAAAATTTTTCAAGTACATGCAGGATGCAAGGAGGCATTAGTGGGAAGGTAATGCTTCGGGGGAAGATTGTTAACAGAAAATAGAGGTGTGGAAACCATGTTTCAAGGGGGAAAGTAGCAAGAGGAGGAAATATAAGATACTGCAGAAGAAAAAGAGAAAATCCCCCCACTTATTTTTGACCCCACAATTCTTCTCCCCAACCCTCAAGTCATCTAGTTAATAAATCATACTTTGCTACACAGAAAGAAGTAGGTGTACTTGAATTACAAATCTTGTACACAATTCCAAGCTTGTTGTGACAGAAAGGACACAGATACCAGCTTGCAGGGAATCTCAGAGGCCAAGTCTGCGACAATTTCAGCCTCAAAATAAATAATGATATTAGCAGATTACAGTCCATTGAATAAAATAAGAAACTGTGCTTCCAGAGTCACAGAAACAAATAGAAGATAAAACTCTTCCCTAAAGTAGAAAGCCAATTAATAAGTGTAGAAGGAAAGATGGAATCAGAAAATTTCCATTTGGAAACCATTATAATAACAATTGATTACAGCAAGTGCCATCAATAGATGCTAAAACTAGTGAAGGGGAGTCTGACCAGTAAAAATATATATGCATACACTCTAGGATTTCCTCTCAAGATACTAAAGATTACGATGAGAAAAACGGTAACTTTACAGTGGGAAATTAGGCAGATACCACCTTAACCAACAGAGCAATGTTAAATTTCCCAGGAATAGGTTAACTCAACATCACAAGACTCCTAATGTGATAATATAATGTACTGAGACGAATACAATATTACTTTGGTGACTTTCTTACCAAAAAGCAAAATCTAATCATGAGGAAACATTTGACAAATTCAATGGAGCGACAGCTGAGAAATAAAATGATCTATTCATTTCACAGATTTCTTCATGAGAAAACATCTGTTTGATAATGCAACCCAAAGTGCTTGAAAAGATGAATGAATATTTTAAATAATTTAATCACTTTGAACACTGTAAATATATCAGGCATGTCAATTATCACAAAAATTAAAGTATATTTTGCTTTTTCAGGCTGCTTTGAAAATGTTCTATTAAGAAGCTATGAAAATGGACATTTTTCTCTTCTGCCTAGATTCTGAACAAGTCTCTGAGAGTAAGAGAAATAAGGCAAAGAAAAACCTATCGACAGCTTAATGATGATTGTTATTCCTTTGCCTTGTTCTCTTATGATGCACATGTTTTGGTTTACTACATTTCCTTACTTGTGATAGGAACCAATATTCTCTTCCTCTGGTGATCTAGGGAGATGAATGAGAAGGCGAAGGTGCAGACAGGAGGGAGATGTTGATGGTTCTGTTAATGAGACACATTTAAATTTAACAGTGGCCTGAAGAATGTTAATCACTTTGGGATAGCCCTTGGTACAACATCTGAGGTCATTACATCTTAAACTTTATCCTAAACTTTATCCTTAAACTATTTGTTCCTTAAACTTTATCTTAAACTACATGTTCACTTTATCCAGGGTGATCAGGCATGAAGATGTCTGCTTTATTCTCTCTCAAATCACCCAGTACAGTGTTGGACCAAAAATTTATATTTAATTTTTACGGACATACACACTGGCCATCATTCTAGCTGGCCTGGGCAGCCTCTTCTTGACAAGGGAGCCTCTTTCAGGCATCAAGCAAGCTGAGGAACTCTCTGCTCCTTCCCAAGTCATTTCCTTGCCTCACACCCTGAGGTAATTACCATCCAGAATTTTGTGTTTATGTGGTAGCTAGTCACGAAATATGGTCACCCAATGAACTATGCCCCCTGGTATTAATGCCCTTCTATAATCTTCTCCCCTTGAATCTGGGCCAAATCTGTGAATCATTTTTGATCAATAATATTCAGCAGAATTAATGTTGTGACTTCCAAAACTGAGTTATAATATTTGCCACTTCTACCTAGGTCTCTCAGAATGCTTGCTCCAGGGACACTCCCTCTCAGAAACAAGCCACCTTTCTGTGAGAAGCCCAAGCCACACAGAAGCCCAACCATGCTCCCACCTGGCAGTCATCAACAACGGCCCGCCATCTTGGGTATCAAGCCCAGTTGTGCCTTTAGCCTCAGCTGCCACTTGAACGCAAACACATTAGACACTCTAAGTAAGAATATCCCAGCTGAGCCCAAACGTGGAACCAAGACAGATATTAATAACTTGTTTTTTAAGCCAGTAAATTTTGGGGAAAGTTGTTACACAGTAGTGGATAATGTGGACCATGAACAACGAAATGGAGTTACTTATGTCAAAGGGATCTAAAATGGAGCCAGGAGGCCATTAAGGAAGTAGAACTTACACACATCCACCCCCAGATGCAATATAAACTTTTGACACAGCCATCCTGAGACCATCTGGAACTTTTTTTTTTTTAATGGAACTTGTTTTCTTTTCTCCCTAGAGACCACAGCTTAGCAACCAATCTGCTGTTCCCAAGTGACTGAATGCCACCAATCGTAGTTCTGTAAAAATAACGTGTATATAATGCTACTGGGATGTTTTTGTCTGTTGCTTTTATAAACCCTAGCCATTTTTTATTTCCCTCGGAACATATTTGAGTTGCTGCTAGAATCTGTGCCTCTCGAGTTGCAATTCTTAGGACCTCAAACAAACTCTTTTTTCTTATTTGCAGTCTTCTGCATTGGGGGTTGACAATAACTAAAATACCATCTCATCCAATCACTTGCTGTTTTTTATGATCTTCACCACATGTACATATCACTTAGTATAAACTTAATTTTGCAAAAAATGATATACCACATGTAGTTTCCTATGACTTTAGAATTCAGCATGTTTTACAATTCATCAAAGTTTTGTATATAGCTTTGGTTCATCAATTTTCATTGCTGTTTACTGTGTTAATACTCTAAAATGTATCCATTCTCCTACTAATGGACATTCAGACTACTTCCAAATATTTGCTATTATGATCAGTATAAATGTCTTTACACATAATTCTTGGTGCTCATCTGCAAACATTTATCTAGCATGTATAGGTGCCTGTGTATTACAACAAGCAGGTGTTCAACTTTGCAAGATGTCATGACCTGTATCAATTTATACTCCCACTAGTAGAGTATGAATGCCAGTTATTCCACATACATTCCAAAACTCAGTATTGTCATACATCTTATATTTGCTCATGTATACTTTAAGATCATGCCTGTGGTCCTAATTTACATTTTTAAACTAATGAAGTTAAGCATCTTTTCATGTTTTTGGAAATTTGTATTTCCTCTTCTGTGAAATATGTAGTCATGTATTCAGATCACTTTTTTCTATTAAGTTTTTCTTTTTAATTGATCCATACAAATTATTCAAAATTTCCAGAAAACATATTGGGCATGCTGTGGAAAGATTTCCTTCTGTTTTGTGTCTTGATTTTTCCTTTTTGGTATATTTTGATAAGCATAAGTTCCTTATTTCAATGTGAGCAAATAATATAAACATTTTATATAGCTTATTTATATCCTATTTAAAAAATTCTTCCCTATCTTGTGGTCATAAAGTTATTCCTTACATATTTTTCCAAAATCATATAACTCTTGATATGGTGAGGGTAGGCATCCATTTTTTTTTCTATGTGCATGAACCATTTCTGCTTCTTAGAACCATTATTGGGTAGTTCATTCTTTCCCCATACTCGTCATGTCATGAATACTTCTAACCTTTTATCATTTTTTTCAGCAGGTTTTTTGGTAAATACCTTTTTATCCGGTTAGAAAGTTCCTTTCTACTGCTGCTTGGCTAAAAGTTTTTATCATGAGTAGGTACTGAGTATTTTGGGTTTTTTCCTACATGTATTGAGATGAACATATGGACTTCTGTTAATATTAAGGTAGTGCACAGCATCTGTAAGTTTCCTAATGTTAAAATAACCCATGCATTCCCATGAAAAATCTGTATTTATCATGTGTTAACTATGTTTAGGTACTTTGGTTTACATTTGCTAATGCTTTGTTTAGGATTTTTACATTTCTGCTGATAGATGATATTGGCCTGCAATTTTTCTGTCTTGTATTTTCCTTGTCTGATTTTGGTACTGGGTTATATTAGAATCATCATGCTTATAGATTATCTCCTCTGAAAGATCCTGCAAAAGACTTAATCTGTTACAGTCAAGTTTGATAGACCTCGCCTTAAAAATAACTAGGCTTAATATTTTGTGTGATTTTATTTAGATTTAATTTTTTGATGATTTTAGGACTATTGATACTTAGGGAATGCTGTGGTCTGAATGTTTGTGTCCCCTCAAAATTTATGTTGAAATTCAACCCCAAAGGTGATGATGGTATTAGGAAGTGGGTCATTGGGTGATGATGATCATGAGGGTACCTCCCTCATGAATAGATCAATGACCTTATAAAAGAGGCCCCTGACAGCTCCCTCACCATGTGAGGACACAGTGAGAAGTCACCAGAAATGAACCAGGAAGAGGGTTAACGACAATACAGCCATGCTGGTGCCTTGATCTTGGACTTCCCAGCCATAATCACGAGAAATAAATTTCTGTTGTTTATAAGCTACCCAGTCTCTGGTATTTTGGTATAGCACTCCAAACTAAGATAGGGAAGTTATGTGTTTCCTAGGAATTTTCCTTAGGTAATTAGAGAATTTAAAAGAATGGTTGTTGGGAAAGAGACATTGCGGGTAGAGTACTAAATGACCCAGAAGAGTTTGTTCCTCACAAGTCTGAAACAGTGAGACTGATCAGTCCCAGGAGGCAAAGCTGAATTCACCGATTTTTGCTTTGCTTAATCTCCACTCCAAATAATAACTTTTTGGAATTTTTGTTTTGTTTTGTTTTAGCACCTTGGCAAATAGAAAAAAACTAACAGTTTTTAAAATGAAATGAGTATTCCTGTCCTTAACTGCTTGTCTACTCTTGATAAAATTGGCAAAACTGGATGTTAACCTCTGAACTTCTGTGAAGCTCAACAATTTTAGTATGACTTGTTTTTAGCTTGCTCAAATTATTGTTCACATTTTAGAAATGCTTTACTGGGATAAATAACTTGTTAAGGGACATAGCCCATTTTTTGGAGGAAAAAGCATCTGAACTTAGAGCCTGAATTTTTGTCTAGTGGCCCTGAGACTGTGGGAGGGAGAGAGGATCATCTGATGGAGGTGAAGGTAGAATGTAAGAGTGAAAGTTATCCTGTTCACTTGACCTCCTAGGAGGACAACCCAAGTTCCATGTTGTTCCTGGGCCTTACTCGTGGCTGGTAACCAGAGTACTCAAGGAAGCAGGCACAACCTGGGGGCCAAGAGTCATACTCCCTATGGCTACATTGCAAGATGATTTTTAACAACATTTATCAGTAAATTAACTTGCAAAAGCAGTAGTTATCTAAACAACCTCTAATTCTCAACTTAATACAGCAAAGGTAATCACCTTATGAGAAAAACAAGTGAAATACCATGCCTTGTGTGATTTGAAATCATGTGACTTTAGATCTGATTCAGAGTTTGGAATAGTTGGGGAGAAAACTCACAGGACTTGCACCTGTGGTTTACAGAGTGATTCTATTTTCAGGTGAATGGCTTAGGAAGCAGGAGAGAAAGAACTCAAAAGTTTTAACAACCACCAAATACAGAAGTTGCTTTTAAACTCTTACAAAAACAAATTTTAGTGACAGTGAGGTAGCTCCAGGTCACCTGCTTACATTTCCTTTCCAACACATTCTTCTTAGTACAACTGGCTTGAGTAACACTCAATTGCAGTTTCAAAAAAATAGAATCCTAGATTAATCTGAAGTCTGGATTTTATGGCTGCACTTTTCCATAAATCAACATGCTTCCCAGTGATGCCTGTGAAAGCTGGTGGCTGTTTTCATACATCACTAGAAAGAAAATAAAATACTAACCCTTTGATCTGACAAATTTTCTATTTTATAGTCAGTAATAACTTAAGAATATATGAAAAAAACTTCTTATAGAAGCTTTCCTAATATTCCTAAGGTTATCTTGCATCATAAAGTCTCTGATGTTTGATGAGGTCTAAATTCTGAAGTTTAATGCACAATTAACTAATCTTCATGATTTTCTCCCCAAGATGAATTCTTTGATATTTCATGTGGAATTAACTTCAGTTGGAAGGTTTTTCCCCATGCATTTAACTTATAGTTTTTCTCCAGTATGAGTCCTCTGATGATTTGTAAGGGATGAGCTCTGACTGAAAGCTTTCCCACATTCTTTACATTTATAAGGCTTTTCTCCTGTATGAATTCTCATATGTGTCATAAGGGATGAACTCTGTCTAAAGGCTTTCCCACATACTTTACAGTTATATGGTTTCTCTCCAGTATGAATTCTCTGGTGCTGAATGAGAGCTGAGCTTTGGTTGAAGGCTTTTTCACAGTCATTACATTTATAAGGTTTCTCTCCAGTATGAATTTTTCGATGAGTATTAACTGCTGAGTGGGAACTGAAGGCTTTTCCACATTCCTTACAGTTATATGGTTTCTCTCCAGTATGGATTCTGTTGTGTATATTAAGCCGTGAAATCCAGGAGAAAGCTTTCCCACATTCATTACATTTGTAAGGTTTTTCTCCAGTATGAATTCTTTGATGTTGTATAAGAGCTGAGCTTTGGCTGAAGGCTTTCCCACATTCTTTACAGGCATAAGGTTTCTCACCAGTGTGAATTCTCTGATGTATAATAAGAGCTGAGTGGTAACTAAATACTTTTCCACACTCATTACAATTAAAGGGTTTCTCTCCAGTATGAATTCTATGGTGTCTACTTAGCCGCGATATTGAAGTAAAGGCTTTCCCACACTGACTACATTCATACGGTTTCTCTCCAGTATGAATTCTATGATGCTGAATAAGAGAAGAGCACTGGCTAAAGGCTCTCCCACATTCATTACACTTATAGGGCTTTTCTCCAGTATGAATTCGCTGGTGATTATTAAGGGATGAACTACCTTTAAATGTTTTTCCACATTCATTACATTTATAGGGTCTCTCTCCAGTATGCATTCTCTGATGTCCAATGAGAGATGTAGTGAAACTGAAGGCTTTTCCACATTCACTACATATATAAGGCTTCTCTCCAGTATGAACTCTCAGGTGCTGAGTTAGAGATGAGCTTTGGCTAAAAGCTTTCCTACATTCCTTACATTTATAGAGCTTCTCTCCAGTATGGATTCTCTGATGTTTACTCAGAGAAGAACTGTGGAGGAAGATTTTCCCGCAGATACTACACTTGTAACACTTACGCACTGTGTTGATTCCCAGCTGTTTAAATAGAATTGAATACTGCTGTGAACAGGGTTTCCTTCCTCTGGAAACAATTCTGGGTTTCCTAATAAGTGATAATTTTAGATCAAAATTTTTCCCAAGGTCAATACCTGTAAAGTTCTTCTCCTTCATACAGGTTTTCTTGATGGTAACTAAGACTTCCCTCAAAGGTCTGTTCTTTTTGCCTTGCTGATTCTCTAGTTTTTCCTCATTTATGTAGATTTCTCCCAACTTGAAGTCAAAAGGACCATCACCTATGAGTTGATTCATTACTTCCTGATTTTCTTCTTCAGAAACTGTGGTTTCAAACAAGCTCTCCCATCCTAAAATAAATGAAACATGTAAGTCTCTCGTGCACTGAGAATAAAGAAAAATGACATCAACATATACAAGGATGGCTAACAAATGTATCCTGGGAGTCCTTAGAAAAGGATGAAAAAAGAAGAGCAAGAGAAAGAAGCCGGATGGAAGATGTGCCTGGGTGGGAAAGGGTCTTAAGAAACCTATGTGTGGGCAGGCTAAGGAACTGAGAGGGCAGCTCTTCCAGTAGAGCCAGGCCTGATCTAGTAACAAAGCAGAGGTCAGCACGGTATACAGCATTTCTGTGTACAGCAGGTTGTACTGTTATTCAGCTTCATCTCCCAGGTCAGCCACCAGTGTACTCAAGCCAAATCCAAGAGAAAACTGCAGAGGGGCTACAAACAAAAAGTGGAAGAAGCACTGCCCTTAAAAGGCTCTTTGAAACACCAGACCTCAGCTACTGAACTTCTGGGACTCATTTGAGTGCTGTGCATAATGTTGTAATGAACTTCACTGACTCAATCAGACAGTATCTACTGAGTATCCACTATGTATTACCATGCAAAGGTCAAGACTCAGGGTTAACGGGGAACATGCCAGATAAGAGTCCAATTTTCACAAGGTTTACATTCTAGTAGCCAACACTGACAATAACCAAGTAACCAAATAAAGTATTGGGAGTAATGAGAACTGTAAGAAAATAAACAAAAACAAGGCAATGTGTAGTATGAGTGAACAACCTGATATTTTAAACTGGGTGATGAGGAAATAAAATTAAGCATGAGATCTAAATAACACACAAGAGCTGGCCATGAAAAAATGTGGGTATAAAGATGATTCCACCCAGAAAGAAGAGCCATTACAAAGGCACTAAGGCAGGAGTAAGCTTCGTGTGTTTGCAGATAAAGAACCAGTGTGGCCTAGGCAAGAAGGAACTGGGGGAGAGTGCTACAAGGGGAGGAAATGAGGTGGGCAGGGGCCACATCATGTGGCATCTTGTAAGATATAGGAATGTGTTTGGAATTTCTTCTAAGGATCACTGGGGGATGGTTGTGTGACAAATGGGCTGTAATTGGGGGCAGAGGAAAACAGAACAAAGACAGGTATAGAGCAGCCAATTAGGAGGCTGCCGCAGTCTTCCTGGAGGAAGGTGATGGCAGTCTGCACTGGCACGGTCGTAGAATCAGGCACACTGGCATATTTTAAAGGCAGAGATGACAGGTATGTTCACCTATGAATAGGGGGTACAGAATAAGTGAGAAGACTCAAGAATGAGGACACCTAGCTTTTGGCTTGGGGAACCCAATGGAGATGGGTGCCATATAGGAAATACTGGGAGAAGACTACATTTTTGAAAATGATTTTCTGTCTACCTTTTTGATCACTTAGGATACAGTGCAAGAAATGGGATCACTGATTCAAAAGAAATGAATGTACCTTATGGAAGAGCTTTCATTTTCTTAACTAAAAAGGAAATATATAATCATTGTTAAGAAAAATTAAGAAAATACAGAAAACTAAAAATGAAAATACAGTTCACCCATAAACACATCATACAAAATAATCACTGCTATATGTGGAATTCAGCTCACCAAAATTTTTCTGTATATAAAGAAAACATTTTTACTTAAAAAATTAAAGTGGTTAAATCTTCCCCCTCCCCCACTTCACTTAAAAAAAAAATCATGAACTCTCTCCATGTCCATAAATGTAGGCTGACACCATCATTTTGATGGCTGCATAATATTCCAGTACATGAATATATCATATTTAATAAATCCCCTCTGGAGTCATTTAGCTTTAGTTACTCCTAGTAATGCCTCATGTTATAACAAACATTCTTTTACACTATCTTTGCAACTTTGCACAATTATGGAATTATTTTCTTAAGATAAATTTCTAAGCCTGGGATTGATTTTAATAAAGCCAGAAAGACTTCCAATCAAAATCCCACTAAAGATACTGCTTATTGCTCAGAACAGTAGCAAAACACTGGATGTGTATTTCTTAACCTTTGGTAATATTTCCTATTAAAGAGAAAAATGGTATCTCATTGCTTTAGTTTGAATTTCACTGATGTATAATAAAGTTGAGTAGTTTTTCAATAAATCTTTTTAATCATAATGCTCATGCCTTTGTGCTATAATTATTCAGACCTTCTCCCCCTTATATTTACTTTTGTATTCCATAGCCATGACAGCAATATTAATAGGGAAAAATGGGAAACTAAAATTTCCAAAAGGAAGATCGTTTAATAAAATATGGCTTAACAATACACTAGAGTTCTTTCAATGAAGTAGACCTCTATTCAATGATGGCTAAATAACTGAATGACATTCATAATTAAAAACAGACTCAAGAACAATATGTATAATCAATCTGTTTCTCTGCGTGCTTGTGTCTTTCTCTCTCATGTACAAACACACTCAAACAAATATTCACAGTTTGAAAAGATAAATAGTAAAATATTAACAATGGCTCAGCACACTTGGTAAAATGTCAAGTGAATCTCCTTTTTTTGCTCCTCTGTCTTTTTTTTACAATACCATGCACACCTTAAACAAATTTAAAATAATTAATTTTTTTTAATGCTTGCAAAAGAAGAACACAGTCAATTTGAAACTAATGATTCCTTTGCCAACTAGAAAGCTCACAGCCAAATTTGAAACTCATCCTTGGCTACCATCCTGGTTCTTACAACAGATAAATTTATTTTCTACAGTTCTGATTGAATTTTTATTTTATTATATTGTTATTCTTATAGTCAGGCTTCTCCAATTGTCCATGGAATATGGCAGAATATATTTTAGTATGTGGTAGAAAAAAGATCCCTGAACTGAAAAAAGACTTGGGTCTTCAAAGCAAAGGGCCCCGTGAATGCTGAATAATATTAAGAACAAAAACAAAAAAGCCAAACCTCCTTGATATCACTTAATGAAACTTCTGAATTCCAAAGACAAAGAGAATATCTTATAATATTCTAGACAAAAGACAAAAAAGGGGGAAAAGGTTTTCTATACAGGAAATAGAGGGGAAAAAAACTCCAGAGGACTTTTAATCAACAATACTCAGTGCCCCAACACAGTGGAGCAAAGTCTGAACAATTCTTGGGAATAAAAACTGATGCTAGAATTCTAGATCCCAAACATAATTCCCACAGGAGAGGTAAAAGAATTGGTATTAGACATGCACAAATACAGCACACATGAACCTTTCTGAGAACATTACTCAGTAAATATTCTAGTCAAACCAAAGCAAAAAATCTGAAGACAGAGTTCATGAATAGAAACACAAGACTGAACTGACATAGAAAGGCTATCTCTTGCTATCAAGAGAAATAAATTCTGGACAAGCAGCAAAACTCAAAAAGCAAGCCATCCTCTGGTGTCAGAAACAAAGACAAAATTCAAAGTAGAACAGAAAGCAAGAGCTTATGATTCAGCAACCCACAGGGATTTTAGAGACTGAGAGATATGTCTTAGCAGCCAGGGTCTGGAACATAATAGTTTAAAATTTTTCACACAAAAGAATTAGGAAAAAGGCATGTTGAACATCTGCAAACCTTCTGCCCGAATTCAGTAATTGTTACCATTTTGCTAACCTTGCTTTCTCTCTCTTGCATAGTACATAAATATACATGCATCTTTTCTTTGTTTAGTTTTTTCTTTTTTTGTATTTTTTTTAGCTGAAACGTGTAAAAAGTTGCAGATAAGTCAAAGCAAAAACCCAAGATGGGACAATGAGGAATGCATTGTAGTGACAAAAGGTTTGTTCAGACCATAAAAAGAAAATAATTTAAGAAAATAATCAATCCAGTAAAAGCAAGAAAAAAGGGGGAAGATATGAATCACAAACCTTTACACATTACATACTGCATTACATATTCTGCATTCAAATTACAAAGGACATATGACAAAAGTGCAACCCATACTGGAAGAATTCAACTCTCCCTCTGAACCTGCTGTACCAAGTACTCAAAAAGGTCAAGTAAGGATATGCCCTTCCCAGCATTTCTCACCTGGCCTGGCACATCAAGGAGGGCCTTGGTCAGTATCTCCTGAGTGCAGCCTCCTCACTGATCAGCAAAGCCCAAGCAGTCAGAAGATGCTATACCCATTTCCCAATTACTGTCACTCACCTAGACATGTGCTTTGAGAAACTCCATTTTCCACCATCCAGGGGTCTTCCCCTTGCTCTAACTGGAGGATAACTTTTGGTTTGGAAAACAGAATCCCTGTTCATGAGCAAGAAAGAGAATGAATCCATGGTGCAGACATGAGTGGCCAGTCTGACACTCAGATCCAGCCCCAGAGCCTGGGACAGAGGGACAGTTGAGAGGAAAGAGATTTGTTCTGAGAAGGGCTTAAAATTGGGCTCCCAGAGGATGGCCAGGAGGTGGTCTCAGGAAGAAAGTTAGGGCTCTGGCTGTGCACTCCTCTAAGCTGGAACCTCCTGTGAGGCCCAGAGGGACAGAGTTCAGGGGGCAGAAGACAGGAAAAGCACAGAGAGGATGCCCATCACCAACTCTACCAAGCCGAGACTTGTCCTGGCGGCCAAGGGCAATAGCAACCGCTACTTTCTGAGTCCACCTGTGGGCTGAACCTGGCCATGCCCTCCAAATGTCCTCCTTGGAGAGGGCACCAAGGTGCTCCTCCAGCAGATTCTACATCACAAGGAAAGGTCCTTACCCAGCGAGAACAGAGTGCTGTAGTTCTCCAGCATCACCTCCTGGTACAAGGTTCTCTGCGCAGAGTCCAGATGCAACCACTCATCCCGGCTGAAGAACACAGCCACATCCCTGAACGTCACAGACTCCTGGAACAGAAACCCACTCTTGCTCACCCAGGACCATGCCCTCTGTGGGATGACTGGGCAGCAACACTGTCACCACTCTAGGCTCTGAGCATTTCAGGCTGAATGCTTCCTGACCACCCCTCAATTACTGATCACATATATATTTGTCACCTACCTACTGTCAGTGAAGCACTGTGTTCCCAGAAAAATGAAACACAGCAGCCAAGCAAGGTAAAGCACTTGAAATAATTAAATAAAATCAGAATGACGGAAACACTGAACTCTAGACATGGACATGTACAATCACCTAGACCAAACTCATTTTACAGGTGAGACATGAGAATTGGGTTTTAGAAGGTTTTAGAGCCTCCAGTACACTCACTCAAGGAGGAATAGGTGTGCTTGGATTCTGTCGTCACCGTGGGCCATCTGTGTCCTGGGCGAGAGGACACTGACAGTCACAGTAAGGGAGGCTCGGAGAACGCCCCAGGCATGGGTTTCCCAGGAGAGGGCCCAGCGTGGTGGGCTGCACAATCTTTGAAGAGCCAGGTGAGAAGGCTGCAGTTGGGACTCTCTCTCCCCACCCCAGAAGTCTTTGTTCTACCTCTCTCTGATACCAAGCAGGACCCTGTGGGGCCCTCCTGTATAAAAAGAGCCTTTCCATGTCCCCCATTTCTTGTTTGTAGGAAAAGGGCTTCAGCTTCCTAGACCTTCCTGAACACCAAAGAGCATATTCAAACAGTTGCTAATCAGGGAAGTGAGGGAATGCAAAAACAAAGGAACAGACAAAGGAAACTGTTTCTGTTGTCAAGAAACAACAGTGCAGCCAAAAAGCAGGGTCCTGGTTCCTGCTCAAGGGACATACATAACAATATATCTTTGAGTTCTTCTGCAGGAACTAAGGCCCCCATCCACATAGAGAATGTTACTTAAGGCTGAGCGCAAGAGTCCTGGAACACTGCCCTGTTACCTCACCACCAACCAATCAGAAGAAAGTCACACACTCTGCAGCCCTCACCCCAAATTTTCCCTAAAAAAACTTATCCCTGAAAACAGTCAGGGAGTTCAAGTTTTTTTTAACACAAGCCATCCGTTCTCCGTGCTTGGCCCTGCAATAAACCTTTTCCACTCCAAACTCTGACGTTTTGGTTAGTTATGCCTCACTGTGCATCAAGGACACGAACTTGCCTTCAGTAACATCTCCCACTTCACTGCATCACAAGTCATCTCTTTTAAAGTAGTGGCCCCTTTCTTTTATTATTAAGAATCTTTTTTTTTTAAAGCAAATTAGGAATAAGCAAAAGAAAAAGGAATGTTAATCTAACTTTCTACCACCAGAAACAAGGTTTATTAACTTCTTGCTGTATGTCCTTTCAGACTTTTACGTGATAATATGGCTCTAAATTTAAACAAAAATAAAATGTTACACAGGTAACTTTATCCAGCAACATTTTTTATTTGCTGCCCAGCATCTCACTGTATAGATTACTTATAGATTATTAGATGGTTTATTTAACTAATCTACTGGTGGGCATTTAGGTAACTAATCTACTGGTGGGCATTTAGGTTGTTTCCATTTTTGTAACCCTAAATATATTGGATTGAGCATCCCTGCACATCACAAAAAAGCGTGCAAAGCCTATTTCCTTAGGACACATTTCTAGAGGCAGAAATACTTCCACACTTTCTCTTTATCCCCAAAACCCAGAAAGGAGATCACAAGGCCAGGGATGTTCTCTGACTGATAAGGGCAAAAACAAATTAAAACTAAGAGGCTGCTGGAAATAAGTGAGAAGACTCCCACCGCAATCTCCATTTTCTTTCTGAATTTCTTTCTTCGTCCTTACCAAATGTATGTAAATCTTTTTAATAGCTAAATAAACCATCTGTCAGTCTCACAACTCAGGACTGTTTCCTCAAGGACCTGGTAACCATTTCTTTGAATGCGCCAACATTCCCAATTCCTGGGAGGAAATGGGCCTAACTTGTCACCTGACAAATTTCCAAATTGCAAAATTGGGTTATAGCACTTAGCTATACAAGAGTGAGTTTTCTGTCTTTGCACTATCTTTAGTGGATTGCCTGTGATGCACATTACATTCTGGCTTAATGTTTATTCAATAATAAAAGTGTTTTCTTTCTCTTCTACCTTTGTGGAAAGGTTTCCTGGGTTGGGAAGACATTATGTTTTTAATTATAGTTCCCCAAGTGAAAGGGCAAAGAAGGGAAAAAATCACTGTGAACCAGATGCTTCCCACCTCAGGGAAGGCTCACTTCCCGAATCTGTCCCTGCACACCACTGCCCAAATTGCGACTTCTTTTCCTTTCACCATCTGTAGGAGCCTAATCCTGCTTGCATGTGCAAAATCGCACAATAGGAGGGAGTATCCCTGACCACACCTGCTGACTCAGA
Organism: Balaenoptera borealis; assembly: GCF_965194805.1. Lineage (NCBI taxonomy): Eukaryota > Metazoa > Chordata > Mammalia > Artiodactyla > Balaenopteridae > Balaenoptera > Balaenoptera borealis. The sequence continues at coordinate 167,851,045 of NC_138867.1, forward strand.
GATCTTCTTTCTAGGATCTTCTTAGAAACTCACCTGGACCCTTACCAGGTATTACTGGAGTAGACTGGTTCTCAATACCTTGAGGATAGAGACCTTCCTCTTCGATTTCCTAGCGTTATGGAAAGATCTGACTCCCCCATGTCTCTGCCCTCCCCAAGGCAAAACAGACCTGGATCCCACACAAAACTCTGGGTGTGGCACTGGCATGGGACCTGTGAGCCCATTCATTTCCTAGTCAACAAGCACCAACTGTTACGTAGAAAATTCACAATGAGACTGGCCCTGCAGCAAGGGAAACACCTTCTTTCTGAAGTTCCTCAACTACCAGGCCTTCTGGTCCCTCAATGGGCTTCATTACCTAGAAAAGCTCAACAATGGATGAAGCACGTTCCCCACCTCTGAACCCAGAAGGCAGTTCAAGAAAGAAGCCTTCACATACCAGAGCCGGGGCTGGCAGCAATCTTGTGGCCATGTCTCCCTCCTGCTGCTCCTCTTGGAGAAGGCACCTGAAACGGAGAAAGAAACTGTGAGATCTCTCCATCCTGCCTGCACTCCCGTCCTCATCATGGTTAGACTAGGTTAAGAAGTCTCCACACACTGAGCACCCTGCCGAAGGAAACCAGAAGGAACCTGGAAGCCCAGGCATTCCTGAGTGGGAGGGGCCCTGTGCTTGACCACCAAAACCAGGAGTGGGCAGTAAGAAGACTGCCAGTCACTGGGCCTGCTACCTTTCAGCCAGTGGTTTATGAATAAAGAAGAATCAAACTAAGGGCTTAGAACCATCTGATATGCATTAACAGTGTAAAGGGCAGTCACACCGGGCTCACAGAAATGTTAAAATCATTGAGAAATGACATAAATATTCCACACACCTGCATTTAGGTACTCTGAGCTATAGTAATTATGATATAATAATTCTTCAAAAATCATTTTAAGAATTGGTGTCCTTTTCAGAAATAGTCAACCAAAAGTTAGTTGTGTTTTTGGAAATTGTGTTTCCTTTCGAAGAGTTATCAAAGCGCCTTAAACGTAAAAGGAAACATTACCTTTCCACCTTCCCTACTCCCACACCCCCAAAAATACAAGACTAAGAAGAAATAGCTTCGTTGGCTAGAAATGAATTTAAAATTTAGAGAAAAGGGAAGTAACTTTGCAAGCGGACAAAATTACTCTGAACAAAAAAGGAAACAGTTAAATCACTTCGGATTCACTCTAGGAGAACAATGTCAAAAAACAAGGTTGGCAAAAACGGATAAACATAAAGTTTAAACTCTAGTGGGGAAAAAACCAACCAACGGAAAAAGCCCAAAACAGCCCCAGGGTTCACGAACCCTGAAACAAGGCACAGCTTGCTGCAATCTCTTTTCGAGGGCCGTTTCTCCAGGAGCCTTGCTCCAGGCATAGGCCCCGCTGTCGGGCGGTGAGACCTCCCCAGGCAACGCCCCCTCCTCGGGCCGCGTTCACCTGCCAAGGCCGCCTGGGCTGGCACGCCCAGAGCTGGGATCGCGCCGCGGCTGGCCTTCTGTCCTGGCCCCGCCGTAGGAGGCGCACACCCCGGGCCCACTCTCACCGGCAGTCTGTACCTGGGCTCGCCGGGACGGGGACTCGAAGCGGCGGCCCTTACTGCAGGCAAGGGGAACACCTAGTGCAGAGATATTTGTTGTCGCCGCCGCCGCCAAGCCGCCGGACAAAAATGCGCGTGCGCACAGGAGAACCGCAGCGCTTTTCCTTTCGAACTATACTTCCCAGACGTCTGCACTGTACGGCCCTCTACGGGGTACGAGAAGGGCCAACGGCGGGAAGGTTAGAGAAAGCAGTCTTGCGAGAAGGCAGAGGAAGTTGAAGCCTCTGCTGTAACCACGTGTACTCTCGTGCACCCTTTTTATTCATAATTATGATGACAATGATAGTAAGAGGGAAAAGTGAATATGTAATAGAAAATGTGGAAGACTAGCCGTTTGCTGCTCCTTATTGGTTACTGAGAAAACTGTTAGAATCTAACAAATTTTTGAATTAAAAAAAATTGTCTAAATTTTGTAGCCTATGATAAAAGATATATTTTTTAACTGACACACTGGGTAAAAACAAAAACATAGACCTAGTATTGCCCTTTTCATGACACTCATTACTTCTTTTAAAAGGGTTCCTTTAAATTGTAAAGCTTGTCTTCCAGTATTGACTGTACTTCCCTTCTTTACAACTGCATCCTCATTGTCTGGCACTGTACATATCAAATAATACGTATTCAATAAGTGTTGAATGAATGCTTTTTAAAATATCCACCATTACGGTTTACAAAAACAGACCTAAAATCAAAGGGCATCTTAAGGTAGAAAATAAAGAGATGAATTAAGATATACCTGGAAAAACAATATGAAAAAGAAATCTGGGATCACAATGTTACAAAGACAAAGATATTTCAAAGTAAAAATAGTTAAGTTGGACAAAATGGGTTGTTATGTATTGATAAAAGATAACAATACACATTACTAACCATTAGGGAAATGCAAATCAAAACCACAATGAGTTATCACTTTACACCCATTAGAATAGCTGCTATCAAAACAAACAAAGACAAAAACGAAATAATACAGAAAACAAGTGTTGGTGAGGCCTTGTTGAAATTGAATCCTTGTGAATTGCTGGTGACGATGTAAAATGGCACAGCTGCTTTGGAAAATAGTATGGTGTGTCGACTTAAAAATAATGCACAACGTGCAAGTTGTGAATCAAGTTTTATTTGGGGCGAAATGAGGACTATAGCCTGGGAGACAGCATTTCAGATAGCTCCGAGAAACTGCTCCAAAGAGGTAGTGGGGGAGGTCAGTATATTTGTGATTTTGGTGAAGGGGGAGTACATGCAATCAAGCACATATTTTTTTGCAGGTTTCTGCTAGTCAGGAGGAGCAGTCATCACCATGAACGTGCTTAGTGCTTTTCTAGATATGAGGAGATGCAAGAATTGGACTCATAAAATTGTCTCCTGAAAATATCTGACTATCTGAAGACCTGTTCTGCCAGTTTTTCCCAGAGCACAGAGTGCCTCATTTCTGCTCTCCACCCTGAATTCCTTTCAGGGGGTGTTGAAAGTCAGCAGCTGCAGCAGCACATCTACCTTGTAGAGGTAGATGGCAAGTGCCAATGGCAAGTGCCAATTTGTAGTTGACAGGCGGTTGCTCAAAAAATTAAAAATAGAATTACCATATAATCCAGCAATTCCACTTCTAGGTATATTCCCCAAAGAATTGAAAGCAAGGACTCAAGCAGGTATTTGTACACTAATGTTCACGGCAACATTATTCACAATAGTCAGAAGGTAGAAACAACTGAAGTGTTAATGAATGGATAAATGGATAAACAAAATGTGGTCTATCCATACAATTAAGTATCATTCAGCCATAAAATGAAGGAAAATCCAATACATGCTACAACATGGATGAATCTTGAAGACATGCAAAGTAAAATAAGACACAAAAGGACAAAAATTGTATGATTCCACCTATATGAGGTATCTAGAAGAGCCAGATTCATAGAAGGAAAGTAGAATAGTGGTTACCAACGGTTGAAGGAAGAGGGAAATGAGGATTTATTGTTTAATGGGTACAGAGTTTCATTTTGGGATAATGAAAATTTTCTGGAGGTGACTAGTGGTGATGATTGCACAACAATGTAAATATGCTTAATGCTATTAAGCTATACACTTAAAATGATTAAAATGGTAAATTTTATGTTATATGTATTTTACCACAATAAAATAATAATATAAAATAAAATAATAATTATGAACCATTATTGGCAAGACAGCATTGAGATTTACAAAGTAAAAACAAGGTGGCAGACTGAATACACATAATTACCTCCTTTTTTCCTCTTCATATTCTTTAAAATAACAAAAACACATGTATAATTTGAAAAGTAATAAAAACCATACAACTCTAGAAAAATACCACCAGAACACCAGAAATTGATAATCTTGGAAGGCATGCAGCAGATATGTGCCCTGAGAGCCAAAGGCCACCTAACAGAGCCATATGTCTCCTTGCATGACCCTGCAATAAACCTTTTTCTGCTCCAAACTCCGACTTTTCCGTTTGTTTGGCACACAAACTTGTGTTGGGTAACGAAAGTATTTACACAGATTATAGTTCCTAGAATAGCTCTGATGGAATTAATTATGACTATAATTCATTACAAAATCAAAGAAAGTAAAATTTGTATGGATTACAAGAAAATGAAGTAAGTAAATTAATCAGTAAAACATCTGAGTCAAAATTAGTGTTGAGGCATATTGTGAGGGTAATTAATCATGAGATTAAAAACCAAAATGATTACAAAAGAGAGTGGCAAAGACAATATGGTAGCAGGTTAGTGTTCTTGATTATTCAGGAGAATGACATAATTTCATAAATAAGTTTTTAAAATCTTTAAATGTGTATGTTAAATATTCAATAGAACCCACTAGGCAAATCAATATATGAATATCTAACCAACCACTGCGTAATCTTTTTTTTTTTGGAGGTTCAAATCTTACTTATTTATTTATTTTTATAATTTTTATTGGAGTATAGTTGATTTACAGTGTTGTGTTGTTTCAGGTGTACAACAAAGTGAATCAGCTATACACATACATATATCCACTCTTTTTTAGATTCTTTTCCCATATAGGTCATTACAGAGTACTGATTAGTGTTACCTGTGCTATACAATAGGTCTTTATTAGTTATCTATTTTATAAATAGTAGTGTGTATATGTCAATCCCAATCTCCCAATTTATCCATCCTCCCCTTCCCCCCGGTAACCATAAGTTTTTGTTTTGTTTTTAAAAAGAATTGTTTATTTACTGGACCTGGGACACATTAGATACACAACCAATTTTAAATTTACATCTTTTAACTCAGTTTTGAAGTGTTTTCACACACACACACACACAAATTGGCATGCAACAGTTGTCCTAAGGTAAAACGCAGTCACCTCAAACTGTTGCAAGTATTTTCACCCAAGGTTGAAAAATTGTTTATCCTGAACATGAAAACCTGTAACAAATTTAAATTAATTATATTAAACTCATTACCTGTAGTTTTCCCCTTGCAAAGATCCAAAGAAAATGTACAAGTAACTAATATACATCAGTCACAACATAATCCTGGATCATCCCCACACCAAAACTAGATGCTCCTTTAATTTTAACCCATCATCAGAGGCCAAGAGAAAATCATTTTGTTTTATACGAAACAAAATTCACATGTGCCAAAAAAGAAAGACCCAAGAAAAACAAAAACAAACACCCTAGTACTGACAGTAATGTTCAGTACGCTAATTAAACAGTGGCCAAAATGCCACTGATCAAAAATAAAATAGTGGCTGTATATCACTGCAAAGAAATCCAAGAGGCTTTTAACCCTTTGGCATCAGAAATCCAGATTTTTCCAATTATGTGAACGCATACCTCCTCCGTGCTAAGAGTAGAGAAAGTGGATGTGCCACACAGAAAGAAAAAGAACTACCGTTCACTGCAACACCCAGAGAACTGGGTTTAATAGGGACTTCTTACAAGGTTAGGCAGAAACCCAAAACTGGTTATTAGCTGCTTCTGTCAGCAATTTTAAGTGGAGGTGATTGAGTTCTAAGGTTCAAAGTAAAACTTTAAAGGGGAAAAAGGTTGTTGGTTTAAGTCTTATCTTTAAAGCAAAAACAAGATAGACAAAGTATAAAAGTACCAACCTGGTAGCATACTCTAGTCACAGAGCTCTGCCATTAGGCTGGATAGAAAATGTCAAGATTCAGATTGTTGTTTCTGATAAGGACTCAACAAAATGAATCTTTAATGACTTGAACTGCAGGTTAAGGGATCCCAAGAATGCAGTCATTTTTAGTAAAGTACTATCAGTAAAGTACAATCCTGAAAAAACTGCATTTGATTATAAAAACAAAGGAAAGAAGATATAATAAGAACTATGCACCTATATTCCACTTACAGTGCTTGAGTTCTGGAAGGACCTGTATAATGGAGGAAGAATTCAAATATGAAATCATGCTAATCACATGTCAAATTTCACTGTAACTTTCCTAAAAAATGTTTCTCCCCAATATCTATTAATCACAAAGAAACATAAGCTGTGAATGTACAGTTTAGAAAATAAAAACACAGAAACTAATGACATTATTATGACCAAGATGTTTGGTAAACAGTGAATTATGAGTTTGGGATCATCAGGAAAAGCCTTTTTAAACAACCCTCCTGACTTCAAAAAAATCTCTTCAGGAGTGGAAGGACTTGCTCTCACTCCCTCTTGTGAGAGCACCAGAATCACAACTGGCTGCTGGACGATCATCGACAGGCAGACACTGGAGCTCACCAGGGAAGAAGCCCCACATCCAAAGACAGAGGAGAGGCTGCAGTGGGATGGTGGGAGGAGCGCAATCACAGTAGGGTCGAGTCCCATAACTGCTGGGTGGGTGACTCACAGACTGGAGAACACCTGTACCACAGAAGTCCACCCACTGGAGTGAAGGTTCTGAGTGCCACATCAGGCTTCCCAACCTGGGGGTCCAGCAATGGGAGGAGGAATTCCTAGAGAATCAGACTTTGAAGGCTGCTGGGATTTGATTGCAGGACTTTGACGGGACTGGGGGAGGCAGGGACTCCACAACACTATGAGACTAGAAATGAATTACAGGGAAAAAAAACGTAAAAAACACCAACACATGGAGGCTAAACTATACGTTACTAAATGACCAAGAGATCACTGAAGAAATCAAAGAGGAAATCAAAAAATACCTAGAGACAAATGACAATGAAAACACAATGATCCAAAACCTATAGGATGCAGCAAAAGCAGTTCTAAGAGGGAAGTTTATAGCTATACAAGCCTACCTCAAGAAACAAGAAAAATCGCAAATAAACAATCTAACCTCACACCTAAAGGAAGTAGAGAAAGAGGAACAAACAAAACCCAATGTTAGTAGAAGGAAAGAAATCATAAAGATCTGAGCAGAAATAAATGAAATAGAAACAAAGAAAACAACAGCAAAGATCAATAAAACTAAAAGATGGTTCGTTGAGAAGATAAACAAAATTGATAAACCATTAGCCAGACTCATCAACAAAAAGAGGGTGAGGACTCAAATCAATAAAATTAGAAATGAAAAAGGAGAAGTTACAACAGACACCACAGAAGTACAAAGCACCCTAAGAGACTACTACAAGCAACCCTATGCCAATAAAATGGACAACCTGGAAGAAATGGACAAATTCTTAGAAAGGTATAACCTTCCCACACTGAACCAGGAAGAAATAGAAGATATAAACAGACCAATCACAAGTAATGAAATTGAAACTGTGATTAAAAATCTTCCAACAAACAAAAGTCCAGGACCAGATGGCCTCACAGGTGAATTCTATCAAACATTTAGAGTAGAGCTAACACCCATTCTTCTCAAACTCTTCCAAAAAATTACAGAGGAAGGAACACTCCCAAACTCATACTATGAGGCCACCATCACCCTGATACCAAAACCAGACAAAGATACTACAAGAAAAGAAAATTACAGACCAATATCACTGATGAATATAGACGCAAAAATCCTCAACAAAATACTAGCAAACAGAATCCAACAACACATTAAAAGGATCATATACCATGGTCAGGTGGGATTTATCCCAGGGATGCAAGGATTCTTCAATATATGCAAATCAATCAATGTGATACACCATATTAATAAATAGAAGAAGAAAAACCATATGATCATCTCAATAGATTCAGGAAAAGCTTTTGACCAAAGTCAACACTCATTTATGATAAAAACTCTCCAGAAAGTGGGCAGAGAGGGAACCTACCTCAACATAATAAAGGCCATATACGACAAACCCACAGCAAACATCATTCTCAGTGGTGAAAAACTGAAAGAATTTCCTCTAAGATCAGGAACAAGACAAGGATGTCCACTCTCACCACTATTATTCCACATAGTTTTGGAAGTCCTAGCCATGGCAGTCAGAGAAGAAAAAGAAATAAAAGGAATACAAATTGGAAAAGAAGAACTAAAACTGTCACTGTTTGCAAATGACATGATACTATACATAGAGAATCCTAAAGATGCCACCAGAAAACTACTAGAGCTAATCAATGGATTTGGTAAAGTTGCAGGATACAAAATTAATGCACAGAAATCTCTTGCATTCCTATACACTAATGATGAACAATCTGAAAGAGAAATTAAGGAAACACTCCCATTTACCATTGCAACAAAAAGAATAAAATACCTAGGAATAAACCTACCTAGGGAGACAAAAGACCTGTATGCAGAAAATTATAAGACACTGATGAAAGAAATTAAAGATGATACCAACAGATGGAGAGATATACCACGTTCTTGGATTGGAAGAATCAGTATTGTGAAAATGAGTATACTACCCAAAGTAATCTACAGATTCAATGCAATCCCTATCAAATTACCAATGGCATTTTTTTACAGAACTAGAACAAAAAATCTTAAAATTTGTATGGAGACACAAAAGACCCCGAATAGCAAAAGCAGTCTTGAGGGAAATAAACGGAGCTGGAAGAATCAGACTCCCTGACTTCAGACTATGCTACAAAGCTACAGTAATCAAGAGAATATGGTACTGGCACAAAGACAGACACATAGATTAATGGAACAAGATAGAAAGCCCAGAGATAAACCCACGCACCTATGGTCAACTAATCTATGACAAAAGAGGCAAGGATATACAATGGAGAAAAGACAGTCTCTTCAATAAGTAGTGCTGGGAAAACTGGACAGCTACATGTAAAAGAATGAAATTAGAACACTCCCTAACACCATACACAGAAATAAACTCAAAATGGATTAGAGACCTAAATGTAAGACCGGACACTATAAAACTCTTAGAGGAAAACATAGGAAGAACACTCTTTGACATAAATCACAGCAACATCTTTTTTGATCCACCTCCTAGAGTAATGGAAATAAACACAAAAACAAATGGGACCTAATGAAACTTCAAAGCTTTTGCACAGCAAAGGAAACCATAAACAAGACGAAAAGACAACCCTCAGAATGGGAGAAAATATTTGCAAATGAATCAATGGACAAGGATTAATCTCCAAAATATATAAACAGCTCATGCAGCTCAATATTAAGAAAACAAACAACCCAATCCAAAAATGGGCAGAAGACCTAAATAGACATTTCTCCAAAGAAGACATACAGATAGCCAAGAAGCACATGAAAAGCTTCTCAACATCACTAATTATTAGAGAAATGCAAATCAAAACTACATGAGGTATCACCTCACACCAGTTAGGATGGGCATCATCAGAAAATCTACAAACAACAAATGTTGGAGAGGGTGGAGAAAAGGGAACCCTCTTGCACTGTTGGTGGGAATGTAAATTGATACAACCACTATGGAGAACAATATGGAAGTTCCTTAAAAAGCTAAAAATAGAATTACCGTATGATCCAGCAATCCCACTACTGGGCATATACCGAGAGAAAACCATAATTCAAAAAGACACATGCACCCCAATGTTCATTGCAGCACTATTTACAATAGCCAGGTCATGGAAACAACCTAAATGCCCATTGACAGATGAATGGATAAAGAAGTTGTGGTACATATATACAATGGAATATTACTCAGCCATAAAAAGGAACAAAATTGGGTCATTTGTTGAGATGTGGATGGATCTAGAGACTGTCATACAGAGTGAAGTAAGTCAGAAAGAGAAAAACAAATATCGTATATAAACACATGTATGTGGAACCTCTAAAAATGGTACAGATGAACTGGTTTGCAGGGCAGAAATTGAGACACAGATGTAGAGAACAAACGTATGGACACTAAGGGGGGAAAGCCGCGGTGGGGTGGGGATGGTGGTGTGCTGAATTAGGCGATTGGGATTGACATGTATACACTGATGTGTATAAAATTGATGACTAATAAGAACCTGCTGTATAAAAAAATAAATTAAATTAAATTCAAAAATTAAAAAAATATATTAGGACACACAAACTAGCAATACATAAAAATGGTAATAATATATGATAACCATGTTGGGCTTTTCCAGAATACAGATTATTTTAACTCTAAAAATAATGTGATTCACCACATTAACAGATTAAAGAAGAAAACACACACACACACACACAATCTCTTCAGGTAGTAGATCTGTCCCAATGTCATGGCAACTAGAACAAGAGCTTCAAAGAAGGATCAAAGGACCACTCTGCTGTTTGTGCTGTCATTGATTGCTCTGTGTATTCTCTCCCGAACTTCCATGTATTCCTGTTCATGCTTTACAGCTGTCAGCGCCACTGTGAGCTCATTAATCATTTCTTCTAGCTTGTTCTGGTGAGCTTCTGTTTCCATGTCTTGTCCTTTGGGGGCCTCCTCAATATCAGTGGTGAACATCACTATTTTTGGAGTCATGTTGGACATCCTTTTGCTAAAACAAAACTTACATGTTCCATCCATGTGAGCAGCAAATGTGTATTTCCCACTGGACTCCCAGTCTCCTTTATAAATTCCTTTATTATCAGGCCCTGTACTCTCCACGTCCATGTCCAGGAAGACGCCCTCAGCCACCTCGAAGATGAGGCCCATCTTGGTGCCCGAGGTGACCCGCTTGAAGAAGCACTCCTCTGCATGCGCGTCAGTGCTGACGAAGTAGTCCGAGGCCATGGCCAGGATGGCGGCCAGGAGCACCAGCAGCTCAGCGAGCGTCACCATATTGGGGTTGGGGCCGAAACCAGGACCAGGACTGCGACCTCCAGAGCCACCGTCACCGCCGCCACCGGGGTCATCTCAGCTGCCGCCACCTCAGCCCATAAGTTTGTTTTCTACATCTGTGACTCTATTTCTGTTTGTAAATAAGTTCATTTGTACCATTTTTTTTTAGATTCCACATATAGGCAATATCATATGATATTTGTCTTTGTCTGTCTGACTTACTTCACTCAATATGACAATCTCTAGGTCCATCCATGTTGCAGCAAATGGCATTATTTCATTCTTTTTATTTTTTTATGGCTTAGTTATATATCGCATTTTCTTTATCCATTCATCTGTCGATGGACATTTAGGTTGCTTCCATGTCTTGGCTATCATAAATAGTACTGCAATGAACATTGGGGTGCATGTATCTTATTTTATATTTTTAAAATTAATTTTTGTTGGAGTATAGTTGCTTTAGCATGTATCTTTTCAAAGTAGCATGTGTACTTTTCAAGTATATTCTCCAGATATATGCCCAGGAGTGGGATTGCTGGATCATATGGTAGCTCTATCTTTAGTTATTAAGGAACCTCCATACTGTTCTCCATAATGTTTGTACCAATTTACATTACAACCAACAGTGTAGGAGGGTTCCCTTTTCTCCACACCCTCTTCAGCACTTACTGTTTGTAGATTTTTTGATGATGGCTATTCTCACCGGTGTGAGGTGATACCTCTTTGTAGTTTTGATTTGAATTTCTCGAATGATTAGTGATGTTGAGCATCTTTTCATGTGCTTTTTGGCCATCTGTATGTCTTCTTTGGAGAAATGTCCATCTAGATTGTCTGCCCATTTTTTGATTGGGTCATTTTTTTTTATATTGAGCTGCATGAGGTGCTTTGTATATTTTGGAGATTAACCCCTTGTCTGTCACTTCATTAGCAAATGTTTTCTCCCATTCTATGGGTTGTCTTTTCTTTTTGTTTATGGTTTCCTTTGCTGTGCAAAAGCTTTTAAGTTTCATTAGGTCCCATTTGTTTATTTTTGTTTTTATTTTCCGTACTGTAGGAGGTGGATCAAAAAAGATATTCCTGCAATTTATGTCAGAGAATGTTCTGCCTATGTTTTCCCCTAAGAGTTGTATAGTATCTGGCCTTACATTTAGGTCTTTAATACATTTTGAGCTTATTTTTGTTTATGGTGTTAGGGAGTGTTCTAATTTCATTCTTTTACATGTAGCTGTTCAGTTTTCCCAGCACTACTTATTAAAGAGGCTGTCTTTTCTCCATTGTATATTCTTGCCTCCTTTGTCATAGATTAGTTGACCATAGGTGCATGGGTTTATCTCTGGAGTTTCTATAGTGTTCCATTAATCTATATTTCTGTTTCTGTGCCAGTAACAAACTGTTTTGATTACTGTAGATTTGTAGTATAGTCTGAAGTCAGGGAGCCTGATTCCTTCAGCTCCGTTTTTCTTCCTCAAGTTTGCATGGGCTATTCGGGGTCTTTTGTGTTTCCATACAAATTGTAAAATTTTTGTTCTAATTCTGTGAAAAAAGTCATTGGTAATTTGATAGAGATTGCATTGAATCTGTAGAGTGCTTTGGATAAGATAGTTATTTTGACAATATTGATTCTTCCCATCCAAGAACATGGTGTATCTCTTCATCTATTTGTGTCATCTTTCATTTGTTTTATCAGTGTCTCAGAGCTTTCAGAGTACAGGTTTTTTGCCTCCTTAGGTAGGTTTATTCCTAGCTATTTTATTCTTTTTGATGCGATGGTAAATGGGATTGTTTCCTTAATTTCTGTTTCTGATCTTTTGTTGTTAGTGTATAGAAATGCAGCAGATTTCTGTGTATTAATTTTGTATCCTGCAACTTTACCAAATTCATTGATGAGCTCTAGTAGTTTTCTGGTAGAGTCTGTAGGATTTTCTATGTATAGTATCATGTCATCTGCAAACAGTGATAGTTTTACTTCTTTTCCAGTTTGGACTCCTTTTATTTCTTTTTCTTTTCTGATTGCTGTGGCTAGAACCTCCAAAACTATGTTGAATAAAAGTGGTGAGAGTGGACATCTTTGTCTTATTCCTGATCTTAGAGGAAACGGTTTCAGTTTTCACCACTGAGAATGATGTGAGCTGTGAGTTTGTTGTATGTGGCCTTTATTATGTTGAGGTACATTCCCTCTGTGCCAGCTTTCTGGATAGTTTTTATCATAAATGGGTTTTGAATTTTGTCAAAAGCTTTTTCTGCACCTATTGAGATGATCATATGGTTTTTATTCTTTGTTAATGTGGTGTATCTAATTGTTTGATTTGCTTATATTGAAGAATACTTGCATCCCTGAGATAAATCCCACTTGATCATGGTACATGATCCTTTTAATTTGTTGTTGGATTCAGGTTGCCTGTATTTTTTTGAGGATTTTTGCATTTATGTTCATCAGTGATGTTGGCCTGTAATTTTCTTCTTTTGTGGTATCTTTGTCTGGTTTTGGTATCTGGGTGGTTTCTGAAGCTCATAGAATGAGCTTGGGAGTGTTCTTTCCTCTGAAATTTTTTGGAGTATCAGGAGGATAGGTATTACTTCTTCTCTAAATGTTTGAGGGAATTCGCCTGTGAAGCAATCTGGTCCTGGACTTTTGTTTGTTGGAAGTTTTAAAGTCACAGTTTTGATTTTAGTACATGTGATTTGTCAGTTCATATTTTCTATTTCTTTTTGGTTCAATCTTGGAAGCTTGTACCTTTCTAAGAATTTGTCCATTTCTTCTAGGTTGTCCATTTTATTGGTGTATAGCTGCTTGTAGTAGTCTCTTATAATCCTTGTATTTCTATGGTATCAGTTGTAACTTCTCCTTTTTCATTTCTAATTTTATTGATTTGAGCACTCTCCCATTATTTCCTTATGAGTCTAGCTAAAGGTTTATCAATTTTGTTTATCTTTTCAAAGAACCAGCTTGTAGTTTCATTGATCTTTTCTATTGTTTTCTCCATCTCTATTTAATCTATTTATGCTTTGACCTTTATGATTTCTTTCCTTCTACTAACTTTAGGTTTTGTTTGTTCTTCTTTCTCTAGTTACGTTAGGTATAAGGTTAGACTGTTTATTTGGGATTTTTCTTGTTTCCTGAGGTAAGATTGTATTTCTATAAACGCCCATCTTAGAACTGCTTTTGCTGTGCTCCATAGGTTTTGGATTGTCGTGTTTTCATTTTCAATTGCCTCTAGGTATTTTTTGGTTTCCTCTTTGATTTCTTCAGTGATCCATTGATTGTTTAGTAGCATACTGTTTAGCTTCCATGTGTTTGTGTTTTTTACAGATTTTTCTTATAATTTATTTCTCATCTCATAGCATTTTGGTTGGAAAAGATGCCTATATGATTTCAATTTTCTTAAATTTACTGAGGCTTGCTTTGTGGCCCAAGATGTGAACTATCCTGGAGAATATTCCATGTGCACTTGAGAAGAATGTGTATTCTGCTGCTTTCAGATGGAATGCTCTATAAATAGCAATTAAGTCCATCTGGTCTAATGTGTTATTTAAGGCTTGTGTTTCCTTACTGATTTTCTGTCTGGATGATCTGTCCATTGGTGTAAGTGGGGTGTTAAATTTCCCTGCTATTATTGTGTTGCTGTCCATTTCCCCGCTTATGGCTGTTAGCATTTGCCTTATATATTGAGGTACTCCTATGTTGGGTGCAAATATATTTACAATTGTTATATTTTCTTCTTGGATTGATCCAATGATCTTTATGTAGTGTCCTTCCTTGTCTCTTGTAACAGTCTCTATTTTAAAGTCTATTTTTTCTGATATGAGTATTGCTACTCCAGCTTTCTTTTGATTTTCATTTGCAAGGAATATCTTTTTCTATCCCCTCACTTTCAGTCTGTATGTGTTCCTAGGTCTGAAGTGGGTCTCTTGTAGATAACATATATATGGGTCTTGTTTTTGTATCCATTCAGCCAATCTATGTCTTTTGGTTAGAGCATTTAATCCATTTATATTTAAGGTAATTATCAGTATGTATGTTCCTATTGCCATTTTCTCAATTGTTTTGGATTTTTGTTTTGTTGGTCTTCTTTTGTTCTCTTCTCTTGTGATTTGATGACCATCTTTAGTGTTGTGTTTGGGTTGCTTTTTCTTTTTGTGTGGGTATCTATTGTTGTTTTATGGTTTGCAGTTCCCATGAAGTTTTGATATAGCAGTCTGTATATGTACAAGGCTGTTTTGAGTTGCTGGTCTCTTAATTTCAAATGCATTTCCCATTTCCTGCATTTGTACTCTCCTCTTTACATGGTTGCTTGTTTTGATATCATATATGTATATGATAATCCCCTACTATTACTTTATGTTTGCCTTTACTCATGAGCTTTCCCATTTGTGATTTTCTTGTTTCTAGTTGTGGCCTCCTTTTTTTCCCTCTTGCTTAGAGAAGTTCCTTTAGCATTTGTTGTAAGGCTGGTTTGGTGGTGCTGAATTCTCTTAGCTTTTGCTTGTTTGTAAAGCTTTTGATTTCTCCTTCAAATCTGAATGAGAACCTTGCTGGGTAGAGTATTCTTGGTTGTAGGTTTTTCCCTTTCATCACTTTAGATATATCATGCCACTCCCTTCCGGCCTGTAGATTCTGCTGAAAAATCAGCCAATAACTTTATGGGGATTCCCTTGTATGTTGCTTTTCCTTTGTTGCTTTTAATAATTTTTCTCTGTATTTAATTTTTGTGAGTTTGATTAATATGTGTCTCAGTGTGTTCCTCCTTGGGTTTATCCTGTATGAGACTCTCTGTGCTTCCTGGACTTGGGTGGCCATTTCCTCTCCCATGTTAGGGAATTTTTTGGCTATAATCTCTTCAAATATTTTCTCAGGCTCTTTTCCTTTCTCTTCTTCTCCTGGGACCCCTATAAGTTCAAGTTCCCTTGTTTCTCCTGGAATTTACCTCTACATTTCCAAATTAAATAAAACAAAAGCAAAAGCAAACATGTTGCTATTTTTCTACTTTAAGATATTAAATATTGACAATGTTTTATCCATGGTTTCATTTGTTTATTTTTTTTAAATTTAGGAAATATTTGGTACAATGGTTAGGAAGTATAACTTGGTCTCCTTCTTTGTAGAATGCAGAAAGTACTAGTAACTACCTATTGATTTGTGAGGATTAAATGAGCTAAAGTACAAAAAGCACTTAGAGCAGTGACAAATATAACCACTATACAAGTATTAGACATTATTATACCATTATTGTCATTATTTTTTTATCTCCGTTCTCAATCCAATCCTCAACACTCCCTCCACCCCACCCCACCCACCACCAGTGGTAACCATTCTCCTGGATTCATGTTGGTGTTTTTAATGTTGTCCCAGAAGTCCCTGAGACTGTCCTCATTTCTTTTCATTCTTTTTTCTTTATTCTGTTCTGTGGCAGTGGTTTCCACTGCTCTTTCTTCCATGTCACTTATATGTTCTGTCTCAGTTATTCTGCTATTGATTCCTTCTAGTGCATTCTTCATTTCAGTTATTGTGTTGTTCATCTCTGTTTGTTTTTTCTTTAAATCTTCTATGTATTTGTTAAGCATTTCTTGTATCTTCTTGGTCTGTGCCTCCATTCTTTATCTGAGATTTTGAATTGTCTTTACTATCATTACTCTGAATTCTTTTTCAGGTAGATTGCTTATCTCCTCTTCATTTAGTTGTTCTTGTGGTTTTTTTCTTGTTCCACTGTCTGCAACATACTTCTCCGTTGTCTCATTTTGTCTAACTTTCTGTGTTTGTGGTTTCCTTTCCACAGGCTGCAGGATTATAGTTCTTCTTGCTTCTTGTGTCTGCCCCCTGGTGGCTGAGGTTGGTCCAGAGGCTTGTTTAGGCATCCTGGTGGGAGGTACTGGTGCCTGCCCTCTGGTGGGTGGAGCTGGGTCTTTCCCCTCTGGTGAGTGGGACCATGTCAAGGAGTGTGTTTTGAGGTGGCCATGAGCTCAGCACGACTTTAGGCAGCCTGCCTGTTGCTGGGTGGGGCTGTGTTCCTATCTTATTGGTTGTATGGCCTGAGGCTTTCCAGCACTTGGAGTCTGCAGGTTGTAGGGTGGGGCCAGGTCTTGGTGCTGAATTGGGGACTCCAGGAGAGCTCAGGCTGATCAATATTCCTGGGGGCCTCTACTACCAGTGTACTTGCCCCCACAGTGAGCTACAGCTGACCTTTGCCTCCCTGGGCGACCCTCCAAAACCCCTAGGTAGGTCTAGCCCAGGTTCTTATGGAGGTACAGCTTTGTGCTGGGTCCCAGTGCACATGAGACCTTGTGTGTGCCCTCCAAGAGTGGAGTCTTTGTTTCCCCCAGCCCTGTGGGGCTCCTACACTAAAGCCCCACTGACCATCAAGTCTAAATGCTCTGGGGGCTCTTACCCCCAATGCCAGACCATCAGACACTCTTGGAGGGCTATTTTTATGTGAGAATGTCCCTGTGTAGCCTGTGTGGGTTTAATATTTTTTCGTGCAAGGACTGTTTTTAGTATAGAAGTCTGCTACTTCTTTCCTCAGTTTATGCTGCCATTATCCCCTTGATAGAAGGTGTGACTGATGTTGTGGTGACCAGAGCCTGCACTGGATATTGAGCAGGGCCTCCCTTTTGCTCTGTGGTTGTCACTGCCCTGTCAGGGGCTGGGTCTGCTCCCTAGTTGTTGGAATAGAGGCCCCCAGATCTGTTTCATAGCTGTGTTTCTGATCAGCAGTGTGAGGTAGGTGGGATTGAAGCACTCCCACTGGGAGAGAAGATACTGAGTATTCCTCCTCTGGAAATGTTCACCTGTGGGTGTGCTCTGTTGTGTCACCTTTCACCTGTTGTGTGAACTCTGATTACACTGTTGTTAGCACTGCTCTCGGCCCCATCTTAGCTGTGAGTATGCCAGCAATTGGTCCTGGTGTCTCTCAGGTGTTGTTTTCAGCAGACCACCAGTAGAGACCCACTGAAGTCAGGTCCCTGGATTGCAGTAATCATGGATCTAGACCTGCTCTGGGTGAGTGGGGGCAACTCAGACCCTAGCCTGGCCCAACCCCTGCATGTACGTGCCCACAAAGTCCATAGCTGCTAAAGCTAGACCTGTCTTGGCTGTGGGAGCACTCATTGTCTGTTCAGATGTTCTGCAGGTGCTGAGTTTACAAAGTCGGTAGCAGTGGTGTAAATCTGCAATTTGCACAGCCGTGAGATATTTCAGCTCTTCTTCCTTAGTTGCATGGCCCCTGAGGTTCAGCTGTGGTTTCAGCCCCACCTCTGCATGTCGGCCACCCACAGGCATCTACTCCCAAGGATTCCCTGGAGCACAAAAGCCCACCCTAGGGGGGATGGGGTGCGGAGGAGGAGGCGGCAGCCAGGGCCATGAGAGCCTGCCCTGGTGGGAGCCCTTTCTAGTGCCCAGGGAGGCAGGGGCCAGTGCATGGAGATAGAGGTTGCAATGGCAGCTCTGCCCTTTGCACATCATTCAGCAATGGCACTTTGCTTCTATGGCAGTCTGGACTTCGTCCACGAGCATTCCTGGTTGCAGAGCTCCTCACTCCTGTCCCCTCAGTCTATCTCTGTACAGCCAACAGCAGCCCTCTCCCTGGGTCTGCTCTCCAATCCCTGTGTTCCATCACCCAGACCCCATCCACACCAGCAGACACATGTCTCAGGCTGGGGCACACATGGCTGTGGCACAGACTATCTGTGTAGGTCTCACTCTGTCCTGCCTGCCACAGATTGGTTGCTGCGCTCTCCTCTGAGCCCTGGGAGCCCCTCTTCTGTTCTAGCTGATCTCCCTGCTGCTGAGGGGGCTTCCCCAGATGCAGGAACCTCTCCTCTCCTTCAGCTCCTTCCCAGGGGTTGAGGTTCCGTCCTGCTTCATCTCCTCTTCCTTTTCCCTTCTTCTTTTTTTCATCCTACCCAGTTACACGGGGATTTTTCTTGTCCTTTTAGGTGTCTAAGTTCCTCTGCTAGTATTCAGCAGGTGCTCTGTATTTTTCCACTTGTAGTCTTTTTTTTTTTTAAAGATTTAATTTAATTTTTATTTTTTTGGCTGCATTGGGTCTTTGTTGCTGCGTGCAGACTTTCTCTAGTATGGCAAGTGGGGGCTACGCTTCGTTGCGGTGCGCAGTCTTCTCATTACGGTGGCTTCTCTTGTTGCGAAGCATGGGCTCTAGGCGTGCAGGCTTCAGTAGTTGCAGCACGAGGGCTCATTAGTTGTGGCAAACAGGCTCTAGAGCTCAGGCTCAGTAGTTGTGGCGCACGGGCTTAGTTGCTCTGCGGCATGTGGGCTCTTCCCAGACCAGGGGTTGAACCTGTGTCCCTTGCATTGGCAGGTAGATTCTTATCCACTGAGCCACCAGAGAAGTCCCTGTGGATGTATTCTTGATGCATATGTGAGGAGAGGTGAACTCCCCATCCTCCTACTCCTCCACCATCTTGACTCCTCTGAGTAATCTTAAACTATATTCAACATTCTTTTTTAATATAAATTACTTTATTTATTATAGTAATTATATCTTTACAATCAAAGTTGTTTTATCACTATGTTCTGTTAACATGAAATTAAATGGTAGTTATAAGCAAATTTGGTTGCCTAGGAAACAATAATTGTATATTCAGTTTAACAGAAATAAAAGAATTCGTGTCTGAAAATGCAAGATTGTTTGTTACATAGCCTTTGGCCTTGCAATTACAGTACAAAAAAGTTCAATTTCAAAGTGACAATTACTTGTGCTGTTTGAGCTTTAAGGGTTGGAATGTTAAGTACAACATCAGCTCCTTAAAGAAAAAGAAAAGTGATCTATGTCTCCCCTGCAAGAGAGTATTTAGATTTACAATTAACATGAAAATCTTGTATCAGACTTCAGTGGGAGATTCTTCAGCATACCTTATCCAGCATATTCATAATCCTATACCTGGTACGTACCTTGCCAACCTCACTTTCCCACATATGGAAGTACAGGTTCCCACGTACACACGGTGATAGAAAATAGAATACACTAAGTTAGCACTCTAAATTTCAGTTCTAAGTCTCCTTGTTGATACTAGTATGTACGTATGCAGGCCATAATAAGATAGACTTGGACCTGGGACCCTTTACCAGAGTGCTTGCACTTGCACCTGGACAAAAGTCTCCTCCAGCAACAAAATACAAAGAAACTAAATGGGACTAAAAATAACAACACTCATGTGCAATTGGGGCAATTATGAACAATAAACCATAAAAAGGGCACAAATTAACAGCCACTTCTGAGGTTCCCTGAGCAAAAGCAGGATACTGGGCATGATCCCCGCACACAGCACCACCAAATGGGTGGGCAGACCACCTAAGTCATCCCTCTGGCTGGACCCACTGGTCTGCCCCACCCTCACTCCATTTAAGGAACCAGCTTGCTCCTGCTACCCTTTGGGGGGTGAGCAAGGGAATCTTTTACTTGTTTTTGCTCCCTCATGTCCCACCAGTCCCAATAAAGCCTTGCCTGAATTTCTCATCTGGCCTCATAAATTTCTATTGATTAAAGAGTTCAGCAACCCAGGCTGGTATCAGTAATACTACTCCACGAGATGCAGACAGCAAAAAATACATTCCAGGATTTTGGAGGTAGTTGAGGGGAAACAAAAGCACTGATGAGCTAGAATCAATAAGGATGTTAAGCTGCCAACCACTAAAGTGTTAATTTGTTCCTTGGCTGAGGTTTCTCGGCAGAGGCCTGTGGTCCAAGCCACTGGTGCCTTGGGTCCTGGTAGAAAAGTTCTCCTTTAGGGTGTTGCTTCACTCTCCCCAAGCCCACTCAAAGCCTAGTCAGCATTACCTCCCAAGATCTCAGGTCCATGCCTCCAAACGCAGAAACCCTGGGTGGGCTGGGATGTCCCAGGGCAGTGGATGGGCACTCAGAACTGGGGCTCCCTAAAGCCCAGCTCTTCTCCCCACCTGGAGCAGCTAGGCAGCCCTGGTGCCACACCCCCACCTGGATCCTGTGCAGAGGCTCAGGGCCCAGGCAAGACTTGTGGGGAATGTGGAGACCTCCAGGGCCGGCTCTCAATTATCTTATTGAGATTTTTTTTAATGTTACTTCAAAGAACTTAAGTGGAAAAGGCTTTTGTCTAACCTGTGAACTGGGAAATATCAGAAATCAAAGTTTGGTTCTCAAAAAAAAGGTTTTTCCTGTCTCTATCTACTGTAAAGGCCTAGAAAGAATGACAATCCAATAGCAATAACAAATTATGGTCTCTAAGTAGCATTTAATAAAAAAAGTTTCCATAGAGAAATGGCTGATTACAAATCCAAGATAGGGAGTTCACAAAATAAGTCCGATGCTTGAAAGCTGGAAAGCTATCCATGACTACTGGGTCATGACAAAAGGACATAGGGGGCTTCCCTGGTGGCGCAGTGGTTGAGAATCTGCTTGCTAATGCAGGGAACAAGGGTTCGGGCCTTGGTCTGGGAGGATCCCACATGCCGCGGAGCGACCAAGCCCGTTGGCCACAACTACTGAGCTTGCGCGTCTGGAGCCTGTGCTCCGCAACAAGAGAGGCCACGATAGTGAGAGGCTCGCGCACCGCGATGAAGAGTGGCCCCCGCTTGCCGCAACTAGAGAAAGCCCTAGCACAGAAACGAAGACCCAACATAGCAATCAATCAATCAATCAATCAATAAATCTTAAAAAAAAAAGGACATAGGAACCAACTTGAAGAGTTTCTGTTGGACAAAGATGGAACGATTTGGGCATCAAAAAAGAATATTAACTGCAATGGATTGAAATGCATCTGATGCCAGAAAAATCTGTTTACTTGTGCTTCTGGCTAAGACAGAGTAAAAGGAACTAGAGTTATCTTCCCACCTTAAACAACAGCAATAGCAACAAACACAGATGAAATATATGAAATAATATTTTCTAGACACAAGACATCAGGTGACAAAGGACATTGGTTCCTGAGAGACAAGAAACAAAGGAGAAGAGCCCTACAAAACTGTCCAAGCTTACTTCTTTGACAGAGTTTTCAGGTCAAGGCACAATAAAAGCATTTGCAAAACCCAACATCCATTTCTGATTAAAAACACTCACCAAACTAGAAATAGAAAGGAGCTTCCTCATCCGCAATGTTAACAGTAGGTTTTACAGCTAACATCGTGCTTGATGATAAAAGACAAAATGCTCTACAATCAGGAACAACACAGGGATGTCACTCTCATCACTTCTATTCGTCATTTTAGTGGAGGTTCTAGTCAGTGCAATAGGGCAAGAAAAAGAGAGAAAAGGCATCAAGATTGGTAAGGAAAAAGTAAAACTACCTTTATTTGCAACCAGCACATATTCTTTATAGGAAAATCTGAGGGAATCTACAAAAAGCTTACTAGAACTAGAAAGTAAGCTTAGCAAGATTGCAGTATACCACTAGGTTGCAGTCAGCCACTATAATTCGGAAAAGGCAAGGAAATGGATTCTAATCTAGAGTCAGCGTGAGTTCGGCTCAGTGAAACAAATTTTTTGGACTTCTGGCCTCCACAACTATAGGAGAACAAATTTATTTTTTTTAAGCCACTGAATTTCAACAGCAATACACCTATTACAATTATTTAAATAATTTTTAAAAAGATAATACAAAATGCTGGTGAAATGTGAGGCAACTAGAACTCTCATACTTTGGAAAGCAGTTTGTCAGTTTCTTATAAAGTTGAACATACAGTTATCATATGACTCAGAAATCTCACTTCTAGGTTACTCAATAGAAATGAAAATATATGTCCATACAAAAATCTGTATGAAAATCTTACAGCAGCTTTATGCATAATAACCCGTAATTGGAAACACAAATGTCCAGCCACTGATAAATGAATAAACAAACTTTGGTACACATTTTTCTTAAAAAAAACCACTACCGTTACATGCAATAATGTAGATGAATCTCAAAAGCATTATGCTAAGTGAAATAAGCAAGACAGAAAAAGGATACATAGTATATAATTCCCTTTATACAACAAACAAGAAAATGCAAAACTATATGGACAGAAATCAAATCAGTGGTTCCCTGGTGCAGGGAGTAGAAGGAGGAAGAAGGGATTGACTGCCAAGGGGCACAAAGGAACTTTTTGTGGTGATGTATATGTTCTCCATCTCGATTTTTCTGGCAGCTACATGACTGTAGGCCAAGATTCAACAAACTACATTGAAAATGGGTGTATTCTACTGTAAGTAAATTATGCTTCAATAAACCTGAATTTTAAAAATGAGTACATCCTTGAAAAAAAGCAATTAATATAATCACTCATATTAAAAAATGAAAGGAGAAAGGGACTTCCCTGGTGGTCCAGTGGTTAAAACTCTGCGCTCCCAGTGCAGGGGGCCCGGGTTTGATCCCTGGTCAGGGAACTAGATCTCACATGCCACAACTAAAAGATCCTGCATGCTGCAACGGGGATCCCACGTGCCACGACTAGGACCCAGTGCAGCCAAATAAATTAATAAGTATTTTTTTAAAAAATTAAGGGGGGCCCAGTCTTACCTAAGGGGCCCCACACTTTTAAAAAAATGAAAGGAGAAAAATCACATGGTCATCTAAATAGATGCAGAAGTTTCATGAAATTCAACATCCATTCATAATAAAAATTTGCAGCAAATTAGGATAGAAGGGAACTCAATCTGATACTGGAGTTCTATCAAATACCTCCAACTTACCACCATTCCAAATGATGAAATAGTGAAAAAAATTTTCCTTTTGAGATCATGAATAGGACAATGGTTCTGGTATCATCCCTTCTATTTGAGTTTTTTAAGAGCTCATAAACAATCAAGAGTGGTTAAAAAATAATTTAAAGGCATAAGGATTTAATGAAAGGAATCACATTATTTGTAGGTGATATGCTTCTGTAGATACACAATCCAGCATATTCTACTGATAATTATTAGAATTAATGAGTTAGTGAAATTGATAGCTATAAAACTGATATAAAATAATTTGTTTTCCTATATATCAGCCACAAACTATCAAAAAGTGAAATTAAAGAGACACCATTTACAATAGCATCAAAAATATGCAGTCCTTAAGAATAAATCTAACAAAGATGTTCAAGGCCTCGATGAAGAAAATTATAAAACTTTATCGGCAGATGTTCAAAAAATTTAAACAAATGGAGAGAGAGACCATGTTCACAAATTATAAACCTAAAAATTGTAAGTATGTTCAATTACCCCCAAAAGATTTACCAATTCAGTGCAATCCCAACAGGTTGTTTGCTGAAGTTAACAGGTTGATAACTAAAATTTGTATCAGCGTGCGTAAGGTCAAGAATAGCGAGGACAATAATGAAATAGAAGTATATGAGAGGAATTGCTCTCTAAGATACCAAGCCTTATGATAAAGATAGAATAGTTATGACATGTGTTGTTGCAAGATTAGATAAACAGATGAGTGAAATGAATTGAAGAGCCCAAACACATACCTATGTGTAATTGGCCACTTAATATATGACAGTTTTAGCATGGCAGATCACTGAGGAAAGCATGAACTAGTCAATGAATGGAATTTGGATAGTTGGATACCATATGGAAAAGAAAAAAATGAAACTGGATCCTGCATCAGTCTGTTTAGATAAAGTTATGCTATAGTTAACAACCCCAATGTCTCAGTTGTTCTCAAACTTTAGCTCACATAGGAATCATCTGGAGGACTAATTGAAACACATTTCTTGGCCTCACCCCCAGAGACACAAAAAAATGTTTGAATAAATAAGTAAATGGGTGAGAATAGATAAATCACTCATGCAGTTAATATAGAAACTCTGTCTTCAAGGAAGTGGAACATAACTTCCTTCCAAAGAGGACAGTACAGGAAGGTTTGAAAAAAAAAAAGAATAACTTGACAGTGGAGAAACATGGCAACACACGTCAGCCAGGTGATTCAGGTCAACATCAATAGTTGTAAATTATGTTGATAGTATGTACCCTTGAAACAATGTGATGAAAACAGCACTTTACCTCTGTGGTCTTCCTCCCAAAACCCCATAACCCCAGCCTAGTAATGAGAAAAACGTCAAAAAATTTACAATAAAGGGAGATTCTACAAAATGCCTGACCAGTATTCCTCAAAACTATCAAGGTCATCAAAAATATGGAAAGTCTGAGAGTGTCACAGCCAAAAGGAGCTTAAGGAGGACATGGCAACTAAGTGTAATGTGTCATGGATGGGATCCTGGAATGGAAAAAAGCAAAAACTTAAGAAATTATTCTGAATAAAGTATGAACTTTAGTGAAAAATAATTTATCAATATTGGTTCATTAATTGTGTGAAATGCAAGATGTTCATACTATTGAGTTGAGTTGTATGGCAACTGTACTATTTTTGCAACTTTTCTCTAAATCTAAACTATTCTAAAATAAAAGTTTATTTTAAAAATGAGGCTTGGCCCAATATAAGGAGTTAGCTTTAATTTTAGGCAGAAGAGCATTATATGTGTTTAAATATTTTCATAGAACAGTTAGGATTTCTTTGATTTATAAAACATTTTCTCATATTCTTATTTTCATTTATATTTCCTTTTTGTAAAAAAAAAAAAAAAATTACTCCTTTCTTTTCCTGCTTATCTCTGTAAGCTATAGGAAAAAAATGAGACAGACTTTGAAATGGACCAAAAAGTTTACTGAACGTCCTTCTGGGTTATTTAAGCCTTTCATTGTCTTTCAGCCATTTCACAGTTCTGAAAGTTGTAAAAAATTGTTAATAATGCAAGCTGTTCTTACTTACAGAAATGCAAATAAATTGCGTCTGGGGAATGCAATTGATTCTGCATTCCTATGAATAGAAACTTTGTGCATCTATTTGTAGATCCAGATTTCCGCATTCTGGATTTGCTTATATATGTGTGGTTCTTTGAATTTTCCTGTGAGTTGATTTTAAAATCTTACTTGTTCCCTCATTAGTTAATAAGTTAAATAAAATCCTTGGCATGCATTCATTTTATATTTCTATGAGAGCCATGGTCTTACCTGTTTTCTTTATTCCTTAACAAGGCCTTTGTGTTTCTTTCATTTTTTGAATCATTCAAATATTTTATTAGGCTTTTAATTTTTCTTATAATTTTTCATGATATTCAGAAATTTAAAATACTTTTGTAACTCAAGTATCACAATATTTTCTGTGTCATTTATGCCATTGCAGAAAACATAAAAAAACCTTTACCATTCAGAGACCAGCTAGATCTCACATATTTTTATTCTAATTATATTTTTCAGTAAATTCTTTCTATCAAAAAAATGCATGCATATAGTATATATGCCAAATGGGAGGGGCAAGTTTTATCATCAAAAGGCAGGGCCCTATACAACTCCTCCCTAAAATGGAGTACCACATCTAGAGGAACCCTCTTTCAAGTTCCCTTGTTTCTCCTGGAATTTACCTTTACATTTCCAAATTAAATGAAACAAAAGCAAAAGCAAATTTATGCTGCTATTTTTCTACTTTAAGATATTAGATATTGACAATGTTTTATCCAAGGTTTCATTTGTTTATTTGTTTTTAATTTAGGAAATATTTGGTACAATGGTTAGGAAGCATAACTTGGTCTCCTTCTTTGAAGAATGCAGAAAGAACTAGTAACTACCTATGGACTTGTGAGGATTAAAAGAGCTAAAGAATAAAAAGCACTTAGAACACTGGGAAACTGTAAACACTATACAAGTATTAGACATTATTATACTATTATTGTCATTACTTTTTTAATCTCCATTCTCAATCCAACCCTCAACACTCCTCCTCCCCTTCCCCCACACCAGTGATACCATTCTCCTGGATTCATTTTTATTATTCCATTGCTTTTTAAAAACAAATATTACAAATACATATCCCTAAAATATCTGCCTAGTCTCCCGTAGTTAGATGTTTTGCTCATCACCTTGTTTGGAAGCTTCATCTATCTTAATACATGTGACTGAAGTTCTTAATTTTCATTGTTCTTTGGGATGCCATTGTGTGACTTTACTACAATTTATTTATCCATTATTCTGTCAGTTGTCCTATGGTCCCCACTCCTACTACACTGCCTTTTCTCTCACAGCCTGCACCCATGGCTTCATAGGGAGTTCACATTTGTGTCCATGTGAATGCTCACCAAAGGGTGACCTCAGCAGAGGAGAATTTCACTAATCAAGTGGATAAGATAACCTGTTCTGTGGAAACCAGTCAGTATCTTTCTCTAGCCACCTCTGTCATCAACCAATGGGCTCATGAACAAAGTTGTCATGGTAGCAAAGATGGGGGTTACATGTGGGCTCAGCAGCATGGACTTCCACTCACCAAGGCCGACCTGGCTATGGCCATTGTTGAACGCCCAATCTGTCAGCAGTATAGGCCAACACTGAGTCCTTGATATAGCACCATGCCCATGGTGATCAGGCAGTTTGATGCCTTATCCACCATTATAGTATTCCACACAGCATTGTTTGTGATCAAAGAACTCACTTCACAGCAAATGAAGTGTGGTTATGGGCCCATGCTCATGGAATTTGTTGGTCTTACCATATTTCTCACAATCCTGAAGTAGCCAGATTGATAGAATGGCCTTTTGAAGATCTAGTTACATTGCCAACTAGGTGAATACCTAGCAGGGCTGAGGCAAGTTTCTCCCTAAGGCTGTATATGCTCTGAATCAGCATCCAATATAGAGTTCGGTTTTTCCCATAGCCAAAATTCACAGGTCCAGGAATCAAGGGGAGGAAATGGGAAATAGTGACACCCCCCACTATTACCCCTAGTAACCCACTAGCAAAATTTTTGCTTCCTGTTACTGCAAACTTACATTCTACTGGACTAGAGGTCTTTGTTCCAGAGGGGGGAAAACTTCCACCGGGAGACACAACAATGATTCCATTGAACTGGAAGTTAAGATGGCCACTTTGAGCTCCTCATGCCTCTGTATCATCAGGCAAAGAAGAGTTATGATGTTGGCTGGGTGATTGATCCTGACTACCAAGGGGAATTTAAACAGTTACTCCCAATAGACATAAAGAAGAGTATGTCTGGAATACAGGAGATCCCTTAGGATGTCTTTAGTATTACCATGTCCTGCAATTAAGGTCGGTGGAAAACTACAACAAGCAAATCCAGGCGGGATTACTAATGGCCCAGGCCCTTTAGGAATGAAGGTTTAGGTCACCCAACCACGTCAGAAACTGATACCAGCTGAGGTGCTTGTTGAAAGCAAAGGGAATACAAAATGGGTAGTAGAAGATTGTTATAAATACCAACTATGACCAAGTGAAGAGTTACAGAAATGAGGACTGTAATATTATGAGTTCATTTTTTGGTTTTGAATATGTTTTCTTCCTTATCTTATGCTCTTATCATGTAACATAAGATGTATTGATTTTATATCATAGTATTTAAGTTACAAGATATCAGGAAGAGTAAACATTCCTCAAGGACATTACCTACTCTTTTGTGGAAGGGCTTAGTGAGTTTTTGATTGTACACAGGATACTTGTATCATTTGGGTAGAAGTATGACCTTGTTACTATCTTTATTTAGAGATTGAGTATGGTTTAAAGAGATGCATATGGAGGCCAAGTTGACAAAGTGTGGTTAATTTATTGTTTCAGTTTGAATAGGCCATAGAGCGCCCTGATATTTGGTCAAACATTATTCTGGGTGTGTCTGTGAAGGTGTTTCTAGATGAGATGAACATTTGAATTGGCAGACTGAGTAAAGCAGATTACCCTGCATTATGTAAGTGGGCCTCATCCAATCAATTGAAGGCCAGAATAGAAGAAAAAGGCTGATTCTCCCATGATGAACAAGGAACTTCTGCCTGACTATCTTAAGATGGAACATTGGTCTTTCCCTGCCGTCAGATTCAGACTGAAACATTGGCTCTTTTTGGATCTTGAGGCCCCTGGTTTTTGTTCTGGAATTTTTACCATGGGCTCTCCTAGTTCTCAAACCTTTGGAATCGAACTGAAACTACACCATCATCTCTCCCGGTCCTCCAGCTTGTCAATTGTAGAGCTTGAGACTTCTCAGCCTCCATAATCACATGAGCCAATTCCTCCTAATATAGTCATGTTCTGTTTCTCTGGAGTACCCCCGAATAATACAGAAGACAATCATATCTATAAATGATGAGAGTTGTATTTTTTTTTAATTTTTGAATTTTATTTAATTAATTTTTTTGTATAGCAGGTTCTTATTAGTCATCAGTTTTATAAACATCAGTGTATACATGTCAATCCCAATCGCCCAATTCAGCACACCCCCACCCCCACCCCACCGTGGCTTTCCCCCCTTGGTGTCCATACGTTTGTTCTCTACATCTGTGTCTCAATTTCTGCCCTGCAAACCGGTTCACCTTACCATTTTTCTAGGTTCCACATACATGCATTAATATACGATATTTGTTTTTCTCTTTCTGACTTACTTCACTCTGTATGACAGTCTCTAGATCCATCCACGTCTCAACAATTGACCCACTTTTGTTCCTTTTTATGGCTGAGTAATATTCCATTGTATATATGTACCACATCTTCTTTATCCATTCGTCTGTTGATGGGCATTTAGGTTGCTTCCATGACCTGGCTATTGTAAATAGTGCTGCAATGAACATTGGAGTGCATGTGTCTTTTTGAATTATGGTTTTCTCTGGGTATATGCCCAGTAGTGGGATTGTTGGATCATATGGTAATTCTATTTTTAGTTTTTTAAGAAACCACCATACTGTTCTCCATAGTGGCTGTATCAATTTACATTCCCACCAACAGTGCAAGAAGAGGGTTCCCTTTTCTCCACACCCTCTCCAACATTTGTTGTTTGTAGGGTATCTGATGATGCCCATTCTAACTGGTGTGAGGTGATAGCTCACTGTAGTTTTGATTTGCATTTCTCTAATAATTAGTGATGTTGAGCAGGTTTTCATGTGTTTCTTGGCCATCTGTATGTCTTCTTTGGAGAAATGTCTATTTAGGTCTTCTGCACGTTTTTTGTTTTCTTAATATTGAGCTGCATGAGCTGTTTATATATTTTGAAGATTAATCCTTTGTCCGTTGATTCGTTTGCAAATATTTTCTCCCATTCTGAGGGTTGTCTTTTCGTCTTGTTTGTGGTTTCCTTTGCTGTGCAAAAGCTTTAAAGTTTCATTAGGTCCCATTTGTTTATTTTTGTTTTTATTTCGCTTACTCTAGGAGGTGTATCAAAAAAGATGTTGCTGTGATTTATGTCAAAGAGTGTTCTTCCTATGTTTTCCTCTAAGAGTTTTATAGTGTCCGGTCTTACATTTAGGTCTCTAATCCATTTTGAGTTTATTTTTGTGTATGGTGTTAGGGAGTGTTCTAATTTCATTCTTTTACATGTAGTTGTCCAGTTTTCCCAGCACTACTTATTGAAGAGACTGTCTTTTCTCCATTGTCTATCCTTGCCTCCTGTGTCATAGATTAGTTGACCATTGGTGCGTGGGTTTATCTCTGGGCTTTCTATCTTTTTCCATTGATCTATGTTTCTGTTTTTGTGCCAGTACCATATTCTCTTGATTACTGTAGCTTTGCAGTATAGTCTGAAGTCAGGGAGTCTGATTCCTCCAGCTCTGTTTTTTTCCCTCAAGACTGCTTTGGCTATTCAGGGTCTTTTGTGTCTCCATACAAATTTTAAGATTTTTTGTTCTAGTTCTGTAAAAAATGCCATTGGTAATTTGATAGGGATTGCATTGAATCTGTAGATTGCTTTGGGTAGTATAGTCATTTTCACAGTATTGATTCTTCCAATCCAAGAACATGGTATGTCTCCCCATCTGTTGGTATCATCTTTAATTTCTTTCATCAGTGTCTTATAATTTTCTGCATACAGGTCTTTTGTCTCCCTAGGTAGGTTTATTCCTAGGTATTTTATTCTTTTTGTTGCAGTGGTAAATGGGAGTGTTTCCTTAATTTCTCTTTCAGATTGTTCATCATTAGTGTATAGGAATGCAAGAGATTTCTGTGCATTAATTTTATATCCTGAAACTTTACCAAATTCATTGATTAACTCTAGTAGTTTTCTGGTGGCATCTTTAGGATTCTCTAGGTATAGTATCATGTCATCTGCAAACAGTGACAGTTTTAGTTCTTCTTTTCCAATTTGTATTCATTTTATTTCTTTTTCTTCTCTGACTGCCGTGGCTAGGACTTCCAAAACTTTGTGGAATAATAGTGGTGAGAGTGGACATCCTTGTCTTATTCCTGATCTTAGAGGAAATGCTTTCAGTTTTTCACCATTGAGAATGATGTTTGCTGTGGGTTTGTCGTATATGGCCTTTATTATGTTGAGGTAGGTTCCCTCTCTGCCCACTTTCTGGAGAGTTTTTATCATAAGTGGGTGTTGAGTTTGATCAAAAGGTTTTCCTGCATCTACTGAGATGATTATATGGTTTTTCTTCTTCAATTTGTTAATATGGTGTATCACACTGATTGATTTGCATATATTGAGGAATCCTTGCATCCCTGGGATAAATCCCACTTGATCATGGTGTATGATCCTTTCAATGTGTTGTTGGATTCTGTTTGCTAGTATTTTGTTGAGGATTTTTGCATCTATATTCATCAGTGATATTGGTCTGTAATTTTCTTTTCTTGTAGTATCTTTGTCTGGTTTTGGTATCAGGGTGATGGTGGCCTCACAGAATGAGTTTGGGAGTGTTCCTTCCTCTGCAATTTTTTGGAAGAGTTTGAGAAGGATGGGTGTTAGCTCTTCTCTAAATGTTTGGTAGAATTCACCTGTGAAGCCATCTGGTCCTGGACTTTTGTTTGTTGGGAGATTTTTAATCACAGTTTCAATTTCATTACTTGTGATTGGTCTGTTCATATTTTCTGTTTTTTCCTTGTTCAGTCTGGGAAGGTTATACCTTTCTAAGAATTTGTCCATTTCTTCCAGGTTGTCCATTTTATTGGCATAGAGTTGCTTGTAGTAGTCTCTTAGGATGCTTTGTATTTCTGCGGTGTCTGTTGTAACTTCTCCTTTTTCATTTCTAATTTTATTGATTTGAGTCCTCTCCCTCTTTTTCTTGATGAGTCTGGCTAATGGTTTATCAATTTTGCTTATCTTCTCAACGAACCAGCTTTTAGTTTTATTGGTCTTTGCTATTGTTTCCTTTGCTTCTATTTCATTTATTTTTGGCCTGATCTTTATGATTTCTTTCCTTCTACTAACTTTGGGTTTTGTTTGTTCCTCTTTCTCTACTTCCTTTAGGTGTGAGGTTAGATTGTTTATTTGCGATTTTTCTTGTTTCTTGAGGTAGGCTTGTATAGCTATAAACTTCCCTCTTAGAACTGCTTTTGCTGCATCCCATAGGTTATGGATCATGGTGTTTTCATTGTCATGTGTCTCTAGGTATTTTTGGATTTCCTCTTTGATTTCTTCAGTGATCTCTTCGTCATTTTGTAACGTATTGTTTAGCCTCCATGTGTTTGTGTTTTTTACATTTTTTCCCTGTAATTCATTTCTAATCTCATAGCGATGTGGTCAGAAAAGATGCTTGCTATGATTTCAATTTTCTTAAATTTACTGAGGCTTGATTTGTGACCAACAATATGATCTATCCTGGAGAATGTTCTGTGTGCACTTGAGAAGAAAGTGTAATCTGCTGTTTTTGGATGGAATGTCCTATAAATATCAATTAAATCTATCTGGTCTATTGTGTCATTTAAAGCTTCTGTTTCCTTATTTATTTTCACTTTGGATGATCTGTCCATTGGTGTAAGTGAGGTGTTAAAGTCCCCCACTATTGTTGTGTTACTGTCGATTTCCTCTTTTATAGCTGTTAGCAGTTGCCTTATGTATTGGGGTGCTCCTATGTTGGGTGCATATATATTTATAATTGTTATATCTTCTTCTTGCATGGATCCCTTGATCATTATGTAGTGTCCTTCCTTGTCTCTTGTAACATTCTTTATTTTAAAGTCTATTTTATCTGATATGAGTATAGCTACTCCAGCTTTCTTTTGATTTCCATTTGCATGGAATATCTTTTTCCATCCCCTCACTTTCAGTCTGTATGTGTCCCTAGGTCTAAAGTGGGTCTCTTGTAGACAGCATATATATGGGTCTTGTTTTTGTATCCATTCAGCAAGCCTGTGTCTTTTGGTTGGAGCATTTAATCCACTCACGTTTAAGGTAATTATCGACATGTATGTCCCTATGACCATTTTCTTAATTGTTATGGGTTTGTTTTTGTAGGTCCTTTTCTTCTCTTGTGTTTCCTGCTTAGAGAAGTTCCTTTAGCATTTGTTGTAGAGCTGGTTTGGTGGTGCTGAATTCTCTTAGCTTTTGCTTGTCTGTAAAGCTTTTGATTTCTCCATCGAACCTGAATGAGACTCTTGCTGGGTAGAGTAATCTTGGTTGTAGGTTCTTCCCCTTCATCACTTTAAGTATATCATGCCACTCCCTTATGGCTTGTAGAGTTTCTGCTGAGAAATCAGCTGTTAACCTTATGGGAGTTCCCTTGTATGTTATTTGTCGTTTTTCCCTTGCTGCTTTCAATAATTTTTCTTTGTCTTTAATTTTTGCCAATTTGATTACTATGTGTCTCGGCGTGTTTCTCCGTGTGTTTATCTTGTATGGGACTTGCTGCATTTCCTGGACTTGGGTGGCTATTTCCTTTCCCATTTAGGGAAGTTTTCGACTATATTCTCTTCAAATATTTTCTCTGGTCCTTTCTCTCTCTCTTCTCCTTCTGGGATCCCTATAATGTGAATGTTGTTGTATTTAATATTGTCCCAGAGGTCTCTTAGGCTGTCTTCATTTCTTTTCATTCTTTTTTCTTTATTCTATTCCACAACAGTGAATTCCAACATTCTGTCTTCCAGGTCACTTATCCGTTCTTCTGCCTCAGTTATTCTGCTATTGATTCCTTCTAGTGTAGTTTTCATTTCAGTTATTGTATTGTTCATCTCTGTTTGTTTGTTCTTTAATGCTTCTAGGTCTTTGTTAAACATTTCTTGCAGCTTCTCGATCTTTGCCTCCATTCTTTTTCCAAGGTCCTGGATCATCTTCACTATCATTATTTTGAATTCTTTTTCTGGAAGGTTGCCTATCTCCACTTCATTTAGTTGTTTTTCTGGGGTTTCATCTTGTTCCTTCATCTGGTACATAGCCCTCTGCCTTTTCATCTTGTCTATCTTTCTGTGAATGTGGTTTTTGTTCCACAGGCTGCAGGATTGTAGTTCTTCTTGATTCTGCTGTCTGCCCTCTGGTGGATGAGGCTATCTAAGACGCTTGTGCAAGTTTCCTGATTGGAGGGCCTGGCGGTGGGTAGAGCTGACTGTTGCTCTGGTGGGCAGAGCTCAGTAAAAGTTTAATCTGCTTGACTGCTGATGGATGGGGCTGGGTTCCCTCCCTGTTGGTTGTTTGGCCTGAGGCAACCCAACACTGGAGACTACCTGGGCTCTTTGGTGGGGCTAATGGTAGACTCTGGGAGGGCTCATGCCAAGGAGTACTTCCCAGAACTTCTGCTGCCAGTGCCCTTGTCCCCACGGTGAGCCACAGCCACTCCCCACCTCTGCAGGAGACACTCCAACACTAGCAGGTAGGTCTGGTTCAGTCTCCCCTGGGGTCACTGCTCCTTCTCCTGGGTCCTGATGCACACACTGCTTTGTGTGTGCCCTGCAAGAGTGGAGTCTCTGTTTCCCCCAGTCCTGTCAGAGTCCTGCAATCAAATCCCAGTAGGCTTCAATGTCTGATTCTCTAGGAATTCTTCCTCCCGTTGCCGGACCCCCAGTTTGGGAAGCCTGACGTGGGGCTCAGAACCTTCACTCCAGTGGGTGGACTTCTGTGGTATAAGTGTTCTCCAGTCTGTGAGTCACCCACCCAGCAGTTATGGGATTTGATTTTACTGTGATTGCACCCCTCCTACCGTCTCATTGTGGCTTCTCCTTTGTCTTTGAATGTGGGGTATCTTTTTTGGTGAGTTCCAGTGTCTTCTTGTCTATGATTGTCCAGCAGCTATTTGTGATTCTGGTGTTCTCACAAGAGGGAGTGAGAGCACTTGCTTCTACTCTGCCATCTTGGTTCAGGCTCCTCTCTCCGTGAATGGGACATCCTCGACACTGCCCATGGAATAGCAGTTGTCTCCAGGGATGACACCTCTGGTGAAGACCTGATGCAGATGCATCTCCGGAGCCCCGGCCCGCCAGGCAAATGCACTAGAGACTCAATGAGCCCCGCTTGTGGGTTCTGCCCACGAGGGTGCTTCCCGCTCTGCCTCCCTCAGGACCCACCCTGCTGTGGCTCGGGCTTAAGGCCTCGCCCCCCTTTTGCCTTCCCCCGGCCTGGTCCCAGACATGGGAGCTCCTTGACTGCTGCCGCCACAACTGCTGCCACCACCAGGATCACCACTCGGCTGCGGAAGTGCCCAGATGCTCCCCAAGAGTTGTATATTTTTTAATTCGATTATTATGCTTATTTTTCTTGCACTGACTAGTGCCCCCTAGAGGGGGTGATAATTGGAATTACAGCTGACCCTTGAACAACACAGGTTTGAAATCATGGGTCCACTTATACACAGATTTTTTTTTTTCAGTGAATTCATACTACAGAACTACACAGTCTGTGGTTGGTTCGATCTGTGGATGCAGATCAGTGGTTAAACATAAAGTTATACATGTGAAGGGGGTCAGCATCCCTAAACCCTGTATTGTTAAGGATCAACTGTATTGTCTTCTTCTGGTTTTAAAGGAAATAAATACTTGAAATGACTCGTCACTGAATACAATATTTTCTGGAGGATGTTGGTAGATAATTTTATCAGGTTAAAGAAGATCCCTAGATTACTAAATTTTTAAAATTATGAGTGAATATTGGATGATCTCAAATGTTTTTTTCACATCCATTTAGATAATGTTTTTTCCTTTAATCTGTTAATGCCGTGAATTACATTAATAATTTCCTAAGTCGTTAATCTGCTAAAGTGCATTTCTGGGACAAACCAGACTTGATTATGATGTTTTTATGTTCTTCAGCTTGTAAATGTTTGACAAGGATTTTTGTATTTGTGCTCCTTGGTTTGGCTGTAAATTTTATTTCTTGTCCTAGTTAAGTATTAGTCACATAAAATATATTGTAAGATGCTTCCTTTTGTCTATTATGAATTTTTTGTGAAGAATATGTTCTGCTGCAACAGGTGCTTCTGTATTATGGATCAGTTTAGTGTGATGTGGAAGGTTTCTTGGTTCATAGGAGATTTTTTCCTCTAGCACATTAATATGTTAGTATTCAACTAAGAGGATTCTGAGTGCAGGTAAACCAACACAGCAGAGAGCAGTACAATTGGAGAAAATAGGACTGTTCCTGATACGCCTTTAACTCTCACAATCTCTCTCCTAACTCAGTGTGGCCACCTGCTTTCTCTCTCAGAAACACTTCTGAGTCTTCATGACTCAGTGGCATCAACCCTTCATCAATTTCTCTTTATCCAACGTACTTTCACCCTTTTTTTTTTTTTTTTTTTTTGGTCGCACCACGTGGCTTGCAGGATCTCAGTTCCCTGACCAGGAATTGAACCCCGGCCACAGCAGTGAAAGCGCTGAATCCTAACCACTAGACCACCAGGGAACTCCCACTTTCACCTTTCTTAATAGGAGAAGTTTTCTCTCTCTCTCTCTCTCACTTTCTCTCTCTTTCTCATGCGTGTGCATATATAGGTATCTAATAACTAATCATGTCTTTTAAATTATGCTGTTATTTTTTATTAGGATTGTTCCAAACCTGCTAAGGTTTGAGTGTTCTGTTCAAATCCTATTCTTCCCATAACTCCAGTTATTTTTTTGTCTGCATTTTTACTCAACAGAAGATTTTTCAGAGATATATATACTGTACTCCAGCAGAAGCACCTATATTCATTCCTTGATTAATTTGTGCCACCTGTCTGTACCTGGAGTCTCCAATTGCTGTCTCCTCTGCCTGGTAGATATCAACATTGCTTTTTCACACTTTTCATTCAGTTTCTGCCCAAGTATCACCTGCCATAGAGATCTACATATCAAACTGGATATCCACTTGCAAAAAACTGAAGTTGGACCTCTGCCACACCTCTGAGGCATACCTCAGAGATATCACAGGTTTGGTTCCAGACCACTTCAGTAAAGTGAATATTGCAGGAAAGCAAGTCACACAAGTTTTTTGGTTTCCCAGTACATATAAAAGTTTTGTTCACACCATATTGTAATCTATTAAGTGTGCAATAGCATTATGTCAAGACAATGTACATACCTTCATTAAAAAAGACCTTATTGCTAAAAAATGCTAAACATCATCAGCCTTCAGCAAGTCATAATCGTTTTGCTGGTGGAGGCTCTTGCCTTGATGTTGATGGCTGCTGACCAATCAGGGTGGTGTTTGCCGAAGGTTGGGGATGGCTGTGGTAATTTCTTAAAATAAGGCAATGATGAAGTTTGCCACATTCATTGACTTCCTTTCATAAATGATTTATCTGCAGCATGCAATGATAATGCAATGATAGCATTTTACTTGGAGTAGAAATTCTTTAAAAATTGGAATCAATCCTCTCAAACCCTGACACTGTCTTATCAACTAAGTTTATGTAATATGTAATATTCTTAATCCTCTGTTGTCATTTCAACAATCTTCACAGCATCTTTACCAGGAATAGATTCCATCTCAAGAAACCACTTTCCTTGCTCATCTATATGAAACAACTCTTCCTTCATTAAAGTTATACCATGAGATTGCAGCGATTCAATCACATATTCAGCCTCCACTTCTAATTTTAGTTCTCTTCCTATTTCTGCCACATCTGCAGTGACTTCCTCCACTAAAGTCTTGAACCTCTCCAAGTCAACCATAGGGTTGGAATCAACTTCTTCCAAACTGTTGTTAATGTTGATATTTTGACATCTTCCCACGAATCACAAATATTCTTAATAGCATCTAGAATGGTGAATACTTTTCAGAAGGTTTTCAACTTACTTTGCCCAAATCCATCAGAGGAATCACTATTTATGGCAACTATAGACTTGCAAGGCGTACTTATTAAATAATAAGACTTGAAAGTTGAAATTACTCCTTGTTCCATGGGCTGCAGAATGGATGTTGTGTTAAAGGGATGAAAACAACATTAATCTCATTGTACATCTCCATCAGAGCTCAGGGGTGACCAGATGCATTGTCAATGAGCAATAATATTTTGAGAAGAATCTTTTCTTTCTGAGTGGTAGGTTTCAACCATGGGCTTAAAATATTCAGTAAACCGTGGGGTAAATAGATGTGTTGCCATCCAGGCTTTGCTGTTCCATTTATAGAGCATAAGAAGAGTAGATTTAGTGTAATTTTTAAGGGCCCTAGGATTTGGGGGATAGTAAATAAGCTCTGGCTTCAACTCAAAGTCACCAGATGACTGATTCTTCCAGCTCCGTTTTTCTCTCTTAGGATTGCTTTGGCTATTTGGGGTCTTTTGTGTTTCCATACAAATTAAAAATTTTTTTTGTACTAGTTCTGTGGAAAATGCCATGGTAATTTGATAGGGATTGCATTGAATCTGTAGATTACCTTGGGTAGTATAGTCATTTTGACAATATTGATTCTTCCAGTCCAAGAACATGGTATATCTTTCCATCTGTTTGTGTCATCTGGTTTCTTTCATCAGTGTCTTGTAGTTCTTGGAGTATAGGTCTTTTGCCTCCTTAGGTAGGTTTATTCCTAGGTATTTTATTCTTTTTGATGTGATGGTAAATGAGATTGTTTCCTTAATTTCTCTTTCTGTTCTTTTGTTGTTAGCATATAGAAATACAACAGATTTCTGTGTATTAATTTTGTATCCTGAAACTTTACTGAATTTACTGAACTAAAACTAACAAAAACACATAACTTAAAAACAAAACCAAAGCAGTGTGCCAACTGAAGAATAAAGCAAGGAAACAGAACAAACAGATAAAAATGATTTAAAAAAAATAATAAAATAAAAAGGGAAAAACACAGGACAACAGAAAAGCAAAGTAGAAATATAAATATATATATATATATATATATGAAAGAAAAAGAGGAAGAAAACAATAAAGGAAAAAACACAGAACAACAGAAGAGGAAAGTAAAAATAGAAATGTTTGAAAAAAATTAAAATATGTTATAAAACACAGAGATCCGAAAAGAGTAAAAAAAAAAAACCACTAAACAACAACAAACAAAAAAAGAAAGAAAAAGAAACCAAAAAAAAAAAAAAAAGCTAGATCAAACAAGAGAATGAATCAAACCATACAAAAATTAATAGTAATAATTATGCTTCCCTGGGGTCTCTGCTGTAAGTGTCCTTGCACACACCACAAGCCACAGCCCACCTCCATCTCCCCTAGAGGCTCTCCTCTGCCTCTGGGCTGGTCTCTGGACCTGCTGTGGGCCCTGTGGGCACCATTCAGACTCTGATCGGGCCCAGTTCCTGTGTGTGCTTGACCCCAAAGTCCACAGCTGCCAGAGCTAGACCGTTTTCACTTGTGGGAACACTCATTGTCTACTCAGATATTACATAGACACAGGGTCTACCTAGCTGATCACAGCAGGTTAATCTGCAGCTTGTACAGCTGATGGAAAGATTTTCGATCTTCTTCCTTAGTAACCCTGTCCCTGGGGTTCAGCTTTGGTTTTATCCCCACCTTTGCATGTGGTCCACCCACAGGAGTCTGGTCCTGAGGCTGCCTTGTAGCTCTTGGGTCTGCCCCTGTGAGGACCAGACACAGAGGTGGTATGACTGCTTGGATCGCAGGAGCTCCAGTGGCACCAAATGCACAGGGAAGCCAGCGGCCACAGGCACAAGAGATATGGCCCTAGTGAGAGACTTTTCTGGTGCCCGGCGTAAGGCACATGAGGGCCAACCCAAGCCGGGGTTTTTCTGGCACCCAGCAGCAGACATGCAAAGGCCAGCCCTGAGAGGGCTCTTTTTTTTTTTTTTTTTTAATTGCCCTGCAGCTGGCACGTGAGGGCCAGCTCTGAGGGGGCTATTTTTATTGCTCAGCAGCCGGCGCACAAGAGCCAGCCCTGAGCAGGCTTCTTTTATTATCATCGGCAGGCAACGACATGTGGGGAGAGAGAGGTTACAATAGTGGTTCCTCCCCCTGCGTGTGACTCAGCAGTAGTGCCCTGCTTCCATGGCAGTCCAGTCTTCCTCCATAGGCATTCCCTGATGCAGATTTCCTCCCTCCCATCCCATCAGTCCGTCTCGCCACAGCCAACAGCAGTTCTCGCTCGGCGCCTGTTCTCCAATCCCCACACACCAGCTCCCAGCCCCCTTGAACACTTGTGAACACATGTCCCAGTCCGTGGCACATAGGGCTGAGGTACGGACCGTCTGTGTATTTCTCAATCTGTCCCGTCTGCTACAGATCAGCCGATTCACCCACTTACGACAGCCTCAAATGCTTCCCTTCTGTCCCAATCCATTTCCCCATCGGAGAGGAGGTTTCTCTGTCAGAGAGGGGGTTTCCGCGAATTCGAGAATCTCTCCTCTGCTTCAGCAACCCTGTCCGGGGGTGCAGGTCCCATCCCGCTTCCTCTCCTCCTCTTTCTCCCTTCTTTTTTTTCCATCCTACCCAGTTATGCAGGGATCTTTATAGTCCTTTCCAGTGTCCAAGGTCTTCTGCTAGTTTTCAGCCAGTGTTCTGTGAGAATTGTTGCATCTATAGATGTATTCCTTATGCATCCATGGAGAGAGATGAACTCCACGTCCACCTACTCCTCCACCATCTTGAATCTCCCCATACTTTGGGAGAACAGTTTTTAACCTAATATTTCCCCTTGCATATAAATCCTACTCATGTCTCATAAATTTTTCAGATGTTGCATTTTCCCAAAAACTTCCTCCAATACTGCTTGTATTAATCAAGGTTTTCCAGAGAAACGGAACAAACAGGACACGTGCATGCATGTGTGCACGCACCTATTTCATCTTAATTGTTTGCATCTTCTCCCTTTTTTTCTTAGTCTAGCTAAAGGTTTTTGAATTTTATTGATCTTTTCCAAGAACCAACTTGTGGTTTTACTGATTTTTATCATTTTTTTCCTATTTTCCATTTCAATGATGCCTGCTCTAATCTTTATTATTTTCTTTCTTCTTTCAATTTAGTTTGCTATTCTTTTTCTAGTTCTTTAGTGTGTAAAATTAGGTTATTAATTTGAGATTGTCTTCTTTTTTAATGTAGGCATTTACAATGATAAATCTCCCCCTGAGCTCTGTTTATGCTGCATTCCATAAGTTTGGTTATGTTGTGTTTTCATTTTCATTTCTCTCTCATGTTGGTATCCTTGGTGGTATCCCACAGACCTCTGGGGCTCTGTTCATTATTCTTCATTCCTTTTCTGCCCCTTCTTCCTTACCCTGGATAATCTCAATTGTCCTATCTGCAAGTTCACTGATTCTTTCTTCTGCTCTCTCAAATCTGTTACTGAGCTTTTCTAGTGACTTTTTCATTTTAGGTATTATACTTTTTAGCTTTAGATTTTCTATTTGTTTCCTTTTTATAATTTCTATCTCAATATTGATATCTTCTATTTGGTGAGGCATTGTTCTCATGCTTTCTTTTAGTTCTTTAGATGTGGTTTGTTTTAGCTCTTTGAACATTTTTAAAATAGATGATTTAAAAGCTTTGTCTAGAAATTTCAATATCTGTTCTTCCTCAGAAACAGTTTCAGTTGATTTATTTTTCTTTCCCCCATGAATGGGCCATACTTTCTTGTCTTTGCATGCCTATTTTTTCTTGTTGAAAACTGGATATTAAAATATTAAAATGTGATAGCTCTTAGAATCAGAGTTTCCCCTCCCCCAGGATTTGTTGTTTTCATTTGTTTGTTGTTCTTGTTTAATGACTATTTTGAACTAGTTCTGTAAAGTCTGTATTCTTTATTGCCTGTTGGCGAGCTTAGTGATCAGTTAATGACTGGATGGAGATTTCTTCAAACACCTGGAACAAATAATCTCCCAGTCCTTGCCAAGAGGCTCTGGGTACATGTTGGCGCATGCCTTCATCATTCAGGCAGTTGACAACTCTGCCTTACCTTTGCTTCCTGCTTCTGCAGAGCCTCAAGGTCAGCCAGAGTTGAGGGCTTAGTGCTTTCTCATGTCTTTCCTCAGTTATGTGCACAGGCTACACATGTGTGTGGACTCTAGATTCCCAGGAATATGTCAGAGCCTTTCAAAGCTCCAGTAGTCATCTCATTTGTCAGTTTTTAGAAAAATCCTTATTTGGCTTGTCTATTTTTTGCTCCAACTGTTATCCATCACCTTAGCCACAATATTATGACCTTTGCTTGCAAATTTTTTTCACAAGTGTTCCCTAGGGAAAGACTTTTAGCACTGGTTGAGCACCAAATCAGGTAAAATAAAGACAAGTCTTTCAAGTAGGGTCTTCCAGGGAACCATCAGATAGGTCAGACAGGTACACAACTTTGGGAACACAACTTTGTACTCTTATGTTTTAGGTGTGTCCCTTAAAAGCAACCCAAACTGGATTTTGTTTTACCCAACCTCAAAATTTTTTCTTTTAAAGGAAGCACTTAGTCCAATTACACTTATTCTAATTACTGATATATTTCAATTTAGTTCCCACATCTTACTTTTCCTATCTAATTGTCCTACATTTTCCATGTTTTAATATCTTTTAATTGTGAAAAATAACACATAAATTTTTAAAATGCAATTTTAAAGTTGCATTCCCTATTACAATCCTTGCTTGCATTTATTTGTGGTTTTACCACTGAAGTATGTATCTCTAAACACTATGATTTACTTTGCCTACTTATGTATACTATGTAAAATGGAATCACAGTGTATGTATTCAACAATATGTAAGATGTGTTGTTATGCATAGTTTTGGCTCACTCATTTTTCTATGTAATATTCCAGTCCATTGCATGAATATACCACAAGTTATTTATTCACTTTACTGTTAATGCAATTTTGATTTATTTTTATTTTTTTTCTCTAATGAATAATAATACTTTGAATATTCTTTTGTATGCATCTATGCATTCATTTCTCCAGGGAATATACCTAGCAGTAAAATTGCTAAGAAATAGGGCATGTATATCTTCAACTTTAGTTATAATGCAAAACTGTGTTCCTTAGGATTATATCAATTTATCCTCCTACTAGCAGTGTCTAAGAATTCCTATTACTCCCTATCTGCATTAACACATGGAGTTTTCAGTTGCTAGTTGGCCTGCCCTGCTTATTGTAATTTTAAGTTAAATTTTCCTAATTTTTAATGAGGTTGAATATCTTTTCATTTGGTTTTTCATATTTTGATATCTTCTTTTGTGAAGTGACTGCTCAAATCTTTTGCCCATTTTTCTCATGTGTAATTTGTCTTTTTATTACCTTCTGAATACAGTTATTTGTTGGTTATATGAGTTTTAAATATATTCTCCCACTCTGTGGCTTTCCTTTTCACTCTCGTTTTGTTGTCTTTTTCTCTTGTTTTGTTTTATAGAGAAAATAGTGTAATAAACTCTCATAAACCTATCACTTATCTTCTATAATTATCAACATTTTATCCTTATATCTTTTGATAGAGTTCTTAATTTTAAAGTTGTCGAGTTATAGTTATTATGGTTAGTACTTTTCATGTTCATTTTATGATATCTTTCCCTAAGGTCATGAAACACGCTCATATATAATCTTTTACCTGCTTTATCAGTTTCCATTTCCTATTTAGGTCAATAATGCATCTGGAATTGATTTAGGCATCTGGAATGAGGTATGGTTCAGGTTCCATTTATTTTCATATGGACACATGATTTTTCCACATTATTTACTGAAAAGATTGTCTTTTATCCAAATCTCTGCAGTGCCACTTTCCTCACTCTCTGTCTCTCTTTCTCCCTCTTTCTCTCAGCCTCCAGCTGGCCCTCCAGAACCCAAATCAGGCCTACTAGTTGGGGTTCCTGACCCAAGTTGATACAGAGAAGGGGAATCCCATTCACACAACCAGCTAGTGCCTTGTTTGCATTCCTGGCCATGACCCTGAGGCTGACTCTGGGAACTGTCTGTGACTGTTTTCACACCACATCAGCAGAGTTGAATACTTATGACAGAAACTGTATGGTCTGCAAAGCCTAAAATATTTACTACCTGGCCTGCACTAGTTTTCTATTGCTGCTGTAACAAATTACCACAAACTTAGTTATTTAAAACAACACAAATTTATCCTCCTACAAAGCTGTAAAATCAGTATCACTGGGTCAAAATCAAGGTGCCAGCAGAACTGTGCTCCCTCAGGAGATTCTAGGGGACAAACCATTTCTTCGTCTGTTCCAGGTTTTAGGGCTGTATTCCTCAGCTTGTGGCTCCTTTCTGCATCTTCAAAGCCAGCATTTAGCATCTTCAAATCTCTCTCTGCTTCTATCTTCACATCACCTTCTCTCTTATAAGGACCCTTACGAATACATGGGGCCCACCAGGATAATCTCTCCATCACAAATCCTTAATTAAATCACATCTGCAAAATCCCCTTTGCCATATAAGGTAACATTCACAGGTCCTAGGGATTAGGACTTGGACAGATTGAGGTGGGGGGGATGCATTATTCGGCCTACCATATGGCCCTTTTAAAAAAAGTGTTTTGCTGTGATCATCATACCTTGACACTGTGTATTATGGAGAAAATTCCATTAAATCTAAGTTCCATTAATTAAAAAAATTTTTTTCTGACTGCTGTTCTACACTATATCAGGGATAACTTCTCTGAGATTCATTCTATGGCTTTCCTCACTTTGATTTCTCTAATTTTGAAGAAAATGTATACTCTGGTTAAAGGTTTGCCATCATAAACAACAACAATTAGGCAGTATCTCCCAATGAATACCCTGCTATTTAGCAAATAGTTCCCTTAAAATGAACAGTTTCTCAAGTATATTTCACACGTGAGTAATATCACTGAGTCCACAGTGTCAAATCCTTGGCTCAAGCTGCCTCTACTCACCTCACAACTCATGTTATCAGTTATTATTGTCCCAAAGCAAAGGACTGGCAGACTACGAAGAAAGCTCATTTGCAAAGTTTTTCGAGGTGTTATGGGCTGATCTGTGTGTGTCACCCCCTGCCCCTCCGCACCCAAATTTGTATGTTGAAGTCCTAACCTCCGGTACCTCAGAATGTGACCTTATTTG
Source organism: Balaenoptera borealis (assembly GCF_965194805.1). Lineage (NCBI taxonomy): Eukaryota > Metazoa > Chordata > Mammalia > Artiodactyla > Balaenopteridae > Balaenoptera > Balaenoptera borealis. The sequence goes on from NC_138867.1 coordinate 167,895,876, forward strand.
GAGATAGAGTTGTTACAGAGGTAACCAAGGTGAAATGAGGTCTTTAGGGTGGGCCCTGTTCCCATATGATTGGTGTCTTTATAAGAAGTGGATTTGGATGTACAGAGGGAAACAATGTGGAGACACAGGGAGAAGCCAAGCCAAGAAGAGAGGCCTGGAACAGATTCTTCCCTCACAGCCTCCAGAAGGAACCAACCCTGCTGACACCTTGACTTCAGATTTCCAGGTTCCAGAACCATAAGACAATAAACATCTGTTGTGTGTGTGGTACTCTGTTATGGCAGCTCTATCAACTTAATATATGTGGTGAGAGACTCTTGCTTCCAAAGGAATTCCAGAGTTGGAATTCCCCAGGAACCAAAAAACCACACGTTCAAAATAAACAAATTGTAATTTCTGTAATTTCTGTAGCACTCTCTTCCCTTTCTGTCAGGATTACATCTACAACAAGCAGGGGCGTGGTGGGAGGTGCAAAGAGAAATGTATAGTTAGAAAGATGTATATGCACTGATGTCATCTGTATAGCCCAGTGAGCAATAGCCTAGTTCAGAGTCAGCCTGACTTGGCTTCACTATCCCAACTCTGTTACTTAATGTTTGTGCAATCCTGGGTAAATTAGTTCCTTACCTCTCTGTGCTCCTCAGTACCTCAGTTTTCTCATCTGTAATATGGGGATGATACTGACACCGACTTCACAGAGAGTGTTGTGAGAATGAAGGAGATTTATATATATATATTTCACACAGTAAGTGTAAGCTTTTAACACCCATTGTAATTACTTAATTACTACTCTCAACACTTCCTATAAGCCCCAGAAGAGAACATTATGGAGTCTAGACATTGGTACTCAAAACATTGAACTGAAATTTTTAAACTGTGGAATCTGCTGTATTAAATTTCCCCCTTTACTGAATCTAACCAGGAGCTTGACCTATCCTTTCAAATCTCAAATGAAATTCTTGGCTTTCCTGTGTCCAAAACCAAAGTCTTGGTTTCTGCCCTCCTCTGACCTGCTCTGCCCTGGTCCTGGTCCTCACATGCTCACGGGTGGCTACTTCCTCCTCCCAGATGCCCCAGCCATGATGCCTCCCTCTTCATCCTCAGAGCTGGTTCTTCCCCTTGCCAGGAACTCACCTACTTCTCTCCCCTTCCACCTCCCGCACTCTGGTCAGACACTCACCTCCCTCCTGCACCACAGTGAGGGCTATTGCCCCAGCTCCCTGGTGGTCCATCCTATACTCAGGGAACCAGTGAGATGCTCTCATCCTGTGAGTCAGGAACCTGTTTTGTGAAGTCAGCTGTGGCCCTGTCTAACCTGTCCTGAGCAGGGGAGGGCTGCGGGGGGCTGTGTGAGCCCAGCGGCAGGAACCTACTACCTCAAATGCCCAGTTTGTACAGACTTCTGCAACGTCAAGCTTGGGGCCTAGCACCAGCTAAGTGCCCCATGCTTCCCAACCTGTAAAATGGGTGAAGGCCAAGCTGGGCCTCCCAACTCTGCCAAGGACAGGTGTCTGGACAGCTCTGAAAACAGAGACAATCAGGGCCCTTGGATGTGGTGAGGGAAGGGAGAAGGGTGACACAGCTTTTGCTTGCTCCCTCTGCCAGCTTTGCCCAAATCCCTGTGACCACCCTAATCCACCCTCTCTAATGGAGCCCAAGCCAGCTCAGCCCCCCTTAGCACGAACTTGCTAATCCCTGGGGCTCAGAGCTCACCACCTGTCTCCAGGATGCACTTTGCTCTCAGTGTCAGAAAGGCAAATCCAGGACCTCAGATGGGGATGGTGGTAAAAGTGTCCATCACCTTGGCCCAAAACCTGAGATGAGGAAACTCAGGTACCAAGAGCCTCACACAGTGTGTCACTGCTTCAGACCCCAGACCCAGGAAGGCTTTATGAACCACCAGAAGAGCAACTCCTTAGGGTTCCATCATCAGATGCAAGAGGCAGGGGTGGGAACTGCAGGCCAAGCCTGCCCTGTCCCCTCCCTCCATCAAAGGCAGTGAGGGCTGCTCGTTTCACACCAACCTGAGTACAAATCCTGATGCTGACACATGTCCACTGTGTGACCTTGGGCGAGTCACTTAACTCCTTGAGGTCTCTACTTCCCCAACTGCAAAATGGGTCTGATGGTAGAGGTCTCTTCTTTGTAGGGTTGTGTGTGTGTGATAAGCAGAGACCTTGCTACCATTAAAGGTCTGCTTGCTCCTGCCTTCTTCCAACTCAGCCCTGTTCTCCCTCCTCCTGTTCAGGTGCAATCCTGTTTGCTCAGCCCGTGTTCCTTTCTCACTCCACTCACAGGTTTATTGCAGGGATTTGCAAGGAGGAAGCTGGGAAGTGCCTTAAGCAGCCTGAGCCAAGACACTGGTGGCCAGAAGAGAGAGGAAGAGTAACAGAAAACGGGTAAGAGACAGAGAGAGACAATGAGAGAAAGGGACACTGACAGAGAGAGATAGAATGAGACCGAGGCAGAAAGAGAAGAAAGAGAGAAGGGAGAGGGGTGGGTAGAGAAAGCCGGAGACAGAGATGAGAAATAGAGAGACCAGAAGACAGAAAAGGACAGAGTGTGTGTGTCAGACACATATCCAAAGACGGAAAGAAACAGACCCAGGGAGTAGGAGAGGGAGGGAAAGGAGATGTGGAGAGAGCCAGTCCTGCGCACACGCCTTGCTCAGGACGGGTCTCCGCCCTCAGGGCGGCCTCTCATCCCTTCCCCAGAATCCTTAAATCCTCTCTTCCTCAGGGCCCTCGGCATCTGTCACTGTCCCGTCCTGAACCGACAGCGGCTGGCGCAGGTGAGTGTGGCTACAGAGGGGGCCTGGGTGTGCGCTGGGGATGGACTCCCAGAAAGAGCGGCCCAGGGCTGTCGGGGAGGGCAGGGGTAGGACTGGAGCGGTGGAGACAGTGGTCGGGCAGGGGGGACCCAGGTGATGAGGTTCAGAGGGTGTGAGAGCCAGGTGGCCCGGGAAAGCTGGCCGAGTTGATGCTTCCTATCTTCTCCAGCTGGCTCGGCCAATATTTATGTACTGCGCGCCTCCCCTCTCCCCAAGGCTTGGGGCTCCCTCGCCTTTCCGCCAACCCGGGTCCTTCCTCTGCCGGGCGCTCAGAGCGTTCTCCCGTTCTGTTCCCGTCCCCACCCCGTCTTCCTCCCGCAGCCCCCGAGCCGATGGCCGGGGTCCTGGCGCTGCTGCCGCTGCTGCTGGCGCTGGCGCAGGCGGGCGTGGCGGGCGCCGCGGGCTCGGTGCGCCTGGCGGGCGGCCTCACGCTGGGCGGCCTGTTCCCGGTGCACGCACGGGGCGCGGCGGGCAGAGCGTGCGGGCCGCTGAAGAAGGAGCAGGGCGTGCACCGGCTGGAGGCCATGCTGTACGCGCTGGACCGCGTGAACGCCGACCCCGAGCTGCTGCCCGGGGTGCGCCTGGGCGCGCGGCTGCTCGACACCTGCTCGCGGGACACGTACGCGCTGGAGCAGGCGCTGAGCTTCGTGCAGGCGCTGATCCGCGGCCGCAGCGACGGCGACGAGGCGGCCGTGCGCTGCCCAGGCGGCGTCCCCCCGATGCGCGCCGCGCCCCCTGAGCGCGTGGTGGCTGTCGTGGGCGCCTCGGCCAGCTCCGTCTCCATCATGGTCGCCAACGTGCTGCGCCTGTTTGCGGTGAGGGCCCGGGGGAGCTCCCGGGTTGCAGCGTCTCTCCCTCGTCCTTTCCCTGGGCGTGGCTGAGGTCTGGTCTCCTTGCGAGAATCACTCTAGTTCGCAAAGAAACCTTGTCCCCTGGGCCAGACGCAAGCCTGTCTGGGAAGGTTGTTCGGAACATTAAAGCGTCTAGAGTGCCCGAGGTAACTACGGCGTCCATTAATTGCACCGTAACCCATGAGTGTTTCTCTGCCTCGTTTTCTCTCATTTTCCCTCTTTCTTTGTCTTTCTTCTTGATTTTCTCTTTCCATCTCCCTGTCTCTCTCTTCCCCCTTCTTCCTTCCATCTTTCCTTCTCTCTCTTCTCCTCTCCTTTCCGTAACGTCTTCACACTCCACCCTTCCTTTCTGTTTTAGCTTCAAACATCTCTGTCTTCCCTAGACCAGCTCCAGCCCGCTTCTTCCAGAACCTCCCCCTCTCTGCTCACCTTCATACCAGCTCCCACCTGCTCCCTTTTATGTGTGTTTTTGTTTTCTTTTCCTTTTTTTTTTTTTGCTCATGAGTCTTTCTTTAACATGAGGGATACACCCTCTTCTGTGCTAGCCGCCCTCTTCCCAGCCTCCCCAGCCACCATTCTCCACTCTGCTTTCACACCTACTGCCCCCACTCCTTCTCCTGGATCAGCTCAGCTGTAATCCTCGCTATTAATCACTCTAATACACACAGATAAACCCAGTTCCAAACAGGCCCCTCCATTAGGCCAGACACAGCCTTCAATCAAATAACCCCTCCCCAGCCCTCCTGCCTGCTCTGCCCCTCCTGGCCTCTCTATGTGGCTGTTCCAGCTTGCCCCCAGCACTCTAACCCCAAATGTCCATGTCCTGGGTCCTCATTGCCCTCCCTCCCTAGGGTTACTGACCCTCCATCCACAGCCCAGGTGTCCTTCCCCACTCCAGATCCCCCAGATAAGCTACGCTTCCACGGCCCCTGAGCTCAGCGACTCCACACGCTATGACTTCTTCTCCCGTGTGGTGCCACCTGACTCCTACCAGGCCCAGGCCATGGTGGACATCGTGCGGGCATTGGGATGGAACTACGTGTCCACGCTGGCCTCCGAGGGCAACTATGGCGAGAGTGGGGTTGACGCCTTTGTGCAGATCTCCCGAGAGGCTGGTGAGCTTGGGGCAGGGGGGTCTGAGGCATGAAGGAGCCTAGAGAGGGTCCGTTGGACAGGGCGTAAGCAGTGAGTTAGGGCACTGGGTTCATGATGGGGAGCCTGGATGGTGCCCCCTGTGGGGGTCCTTTGAAAGACTTAGCCCCTGCCACAGTCATGAGTGGTGGTGGCCCTGGTGGGTGAATGGGTGGGACCGCAGCTGACTTTGGCATCTCCGACACCCAGGGGGCGTCTGTATTGCCCAGTCCATCAAGATTCCCAGGGAACCAAAGCCAGGAGAATTCAATAAGGTGATCAGGAGACTCATGGAGACACCAAATGCCCGGGGCATCATCATCTTTGCCAACGAGGATGACATCAGGTGGGACAGATGGCATGTTCAATCACTGTGTTCTTCAGAGGCTCTCCTTGAAGACCCTGCCACCTCTTCTCACATATCCCAGCCAGCCACGTACATCGTCCTTTCCCTCTTTCTCGCCTTCCCTTCCCTTCCTGCCCCCACATACCTTTTCTACTGCCACCTCTCTGTCTGGTGCCCCCAGAAATGAACCAGGCCTGGTCTGGGTGAAGATGCTCCAAACCTTGCCAGGGAAACACAAGAATATGTGTCTGTTTCTATAATTAACAGTGGGGGAGAGACTGGTGGGCACATGTAAGTGCAGAAAATGAGCTGTCAGGGAAGGGCTCCCAGGGGTAGGAGGGTATCAGCAGAAGGCCATGGACCCCGGCCTGAGCCCCAGCAAGAGAAGGTAGGCCCTTCTTAAAGGCAGCGTGCAGTGGACTACGGTGCGTAGAACAAGAGGGCAGGCCTGGGGTCAGAGCCTGGCTGGACCCTTTACTACCTGAGAAACCCAGGGCAAGTGTCCTAACCTCCCTACATCCTACTTTTCCCGATAAACAAAGGGTCTGATGAGTGATGCAGAATGGGATAGATGGAGAGAGAAGAATGGAAAGTGACCAGAGTTAAGTTGGAGGAGGCTCTCCGGCCCTCACTCACCCCTACCCTATCCTTACCAGGAGGGTCCTGGAGGCTGCACGCCAGGCCAACCTGACCAGCTACTTCCTGTGGGTTGGCTCAGACAGCTGGGGAGCCAAGATCTCACCCATCCTGAACCTGGAGGACGTGGCCGTGGGAGCCATCACCATCCTGCCCAAAAGGGCCTCTATTGATGGTGAGTGGGGGGACGCCCTTCCCCACTGCATCTCCCACCCATATTTATCCTTCCCCGCGATCCCCTCTCGGGGGGTGCTCATTTTCCCCTTCTATAAAATTGTACCGTGATCCAGGGTCCCTTCTAGGATTCCCAGATTCTAGAATTCTGAGGTTCTGTGAATACATCCCTCCAAGCAGTGTTTGAATGAATTGGCAAATGAGGAATTGCACATCCCACTCTACAGGGTGAAGAATTGTTAGGTTTTGTTTGTTTGTTTAGTTTTGTGTTAATTCAATGCCTGTATTCCTGGTTCTGCCAAAGGCACTCTAATTTGAGGGTGACTGTGGGAGGGATAGAAACCAAGGATGTGGGTCATACTGTCCTGTTGATCAATTAATGAGGCCTTCCTCTCCACCCCTCCTCCACCATCCCGCGTGTGAATATCTGGAAGAATGCAGGAAAGATGGCCACTTTACACTAGGATTGCTCATTTCCCCAAAGGCTAAACTGAAGATGCTTTGATGAGGCACTTCGGGGCTATTTTGTGAAGCACAGACCCTTGTAAATGCTGAGCCCTGACTCCCAGGGGCTCCCAGCCTTTTGGAGGGGTACACCCACCCTTACACTCTTTCTTTCCCATAGAATGCATTCAGCTGCAAGCAACAGACTAGACTGAGAGTGGTTTTAGCAATAACGGCGTTTCATTACAAGACAAGAGGTTTCAAAGTAGGGGCAACTTCATGTTTGGGGCAGTGAGTCAATGATGTTCTCAGAGCCCTGAGCTCTGTCTCCCCTTCTGTTCCACCATCCTCTGTAGTTGCCATATGCCTTCTTTTTTTTTTAAAGTCAACCTGTTTTTGTTTTTGTTTTTTTTAATGAATTTATTTATTTATTTATTTTTGGCTGCGGTTGGTCTTTGTTACTGCGTGTGGGCTTTCTCTAGTTGTGGTGAGCGGGGGCTACTCTTCGTTGCGGTGCACGGGCCTCCCATTGCGGTGGCTTCTCTTGTTGCGGAGCACAGGCTCTAGGTGTGTGGGCTTCAGTAGCTGTGGCATGTGGGCTCAGTAGTTGTGGCTTGCAGGCTGTAGAGCTCAGGCTCAGTATTTGTGGCACATGGGCTTAGTTGCCCCGTGGCATGTGGGATCTTCCTGGACCAGGGCTCGAACTCGTGTTCCCTGCACTGGCAGGCAGATTCTTAACCACTGCACCACCAGGGAAGTCCCATGTGCCTTCTTGATTGTGGTGTTTTATTCACAAAGTGGCTGCTGAAGCTCCACCCATTACATCTTCATAGCAGCATCCTAACCAGGAAAGAAAAGGCAGCAAAAAATTCTCTCATGTGGTGAGGCTCTGAGCTTGTATCAGGTTGCAAATTTACCATGGAGTCCCTAGATGGCTTTGAACTCATTGGCCAGGCCAGAAATTGGTCACATGGGTATCCCCAGCTGCAAAGTAAGCAAGCAGTGAAGGGACACAAGTAGTGAGCTGTGGCTGGCTCAGACTATTGCCAGCCCCCTCCCTCCTTCCCTGTCTCTCAGGATTTGACCAGTACTTCATGACTCGCTCCCTGGAGAACAACCGCCGGAACATCTGGTTTGCTGAGTTCTGGGAAGAGAATTTTAACTGCAAACTGACCAGCTCAGGTACCCAGTCAGACGATTCCACCCGCAAATGCACAGGTGAGAGCTGCCCAGGGTGGCGAGGGTGGTGAGGGAGAAGGTGGGAGGCCCGGCTGGGCATCTGGGAGCCAGGCACACTTCCTCTGGGCATCCCTAGGACAGGTGAGGAACGCATCGGCCGGGACTCTGCCTACGAGCAGGAAGGGAAGGTGCAGTTTGTGATCGATGCTGTGTACGCCATTGCCCACGCCCTCCACAGCATGCACCAGGCTCTCTGCCCCGGGCACACAGGCCTGTGCCCCGCAATGGAGCCCACCGACGGGCGGATGCTGCTGCAGTATATTCGAGCTGTACGTTTCAATGGTGAGTGGGAGCCAGAGCCCCTACGTGAATGAGGGGAAACCTGCTGGGATGGAGTTCTCAGGACCTGGGACGACTCAGGATGGAAGGAATGGGAGAGCAGAAAGGTATAGTGGGAGCATCTGGGCCTGAGAGCTGGAGGCTCAAGCCAAGTTCTGGGGAACAGTTTTTAACACTCCTCCTTCTCCAGCCTTCAGTACCTCCTGCCCCAGGCTGCAAATTCCAGGTGTTGGGGAGCTTCTCTGTGACCCCTTCTGCCTGGATCCCTCAGAGGGTCACACACAACTCTCCTCTCCATTGCACAGAGTTTGGAGTCGTCTGGTCTCTGAGGGCACGCATGGGGCACAGTGCAGACTGTGCAAAGGCACTGCTTGCACAGTGGACAGGCAGCCCACTCCGAGTCTCAGGCCTCCGAATGCCTCCCCAGCCAGGCCCTGTGCTGCCTGAGCACAAGGCATGAGTCTGTGTCCCCCCAATATGAGTGGAGGGCCTGGCACATGGTCAGGGCTCAGAATAAGGGTTTCTGAAAAGGCCCAGATGGACTCAGCCGTGCTTATGGTTTGCTGGGGGGGCTTCACATTGTGTTCAATTACAATCCTTTAGTAAATTAAGAACTCTCTTCTTCCACCAAATGTTGAGCACCTTTTCTCTGCCAAGCTCTCTGTTAAAAGAGCATGACTTAGGGATTTCCCTGGCGGTCCAGTGGTTAAGACTCTGTGCTTCCACCACAGGGGACACAGGTTCGATCCCTGGTCAGGGAACTAAGATCCCTCATGCCGAGTGGCCAAAAAGTTATAAATAAATAAATAAAGAGCATGACTTAATAGCACTCCAGAACAGCTCTGCAAGCTGGTAGAACAAGCTTCTAAAAGAAATAAAGCTGATTGTTCAAATCAGTACCTTTGTAAGTCTGAACTCATCCTCTTGCCTGCGCAGTTAAGCTCTTTCTTATTCTTTTTAAATTGTGGTAACATGCACATAGCATAATATTTACTATCTTAACCATTTTTAAGTGTACAGTTTAGTGGTGTACATTGTTGTGCAGTCAATCTCTAGAACTCTTTTCATTGTACAGAACTGAAACTCTGTACCCATTAAACACTAACTCCCCATTTCCCCCTCCCCCAGCATTCTACATTTTGTCTATGAATTTGACTGCTCTAAGTACCTCATATGAGTGGAATCACACAGTATTTGTCCTTTTGTGACTGGCTTATTTCACTTATCATAATGTTCTCAAGGTTCATCCATGTTGTAGAATGTGTCAGAATTTCCATCCTTTCTAAGGCTGAATAATATTCCATTGTATGTATAGACCACAATTTGCTTACCCGTTCATCCGTTGATGGACGCTTGCGTTTATTCCACGTCTTAGCTACTGTGAATAATGCTGCTGTGAACATAAGTGTACAAATATCTCTTTGAGTCCCTGCTTTCCATTATTTTGGGTATATAGCTAGAAAAGAAATTGCTGGATTGTGTGGTAATTCTATGTTTAATTTCTTGAGGAACCACCATATTGTTTTCCAGAGTGACTGCATCATTTCGCATTCCCACCAGTGAAGTATAGGGTTTCAATGTCTCCGTATACTTGCCAACACTTACTTTCTGTTGTTTTGACAGTGGCTATCCTAAATGGGTGTGAGGTGGTATCTCACTGCGGTTTTGATCCAAATTTCCCTGATGATAGGCGATGCTGAGCACCTTTTCACGTGCTTGCTAAGCTCTTCCTTTGTCCCGGCTGGGCCTTTGATGGGCTCGAGAACCAGCTGAGGATGACAGGCTCTCCTTCCAGGCAGCGCAGGAACCCCTGTGATGTTCAATGAGAACGGGGATGCACCCGGGCGATACGACATCTTCCAGTACCAGGTGACCAATGGCAGTGCGGGCAGTGGCAGCTACCAGGCTGTGGGCCAGTGGGCAGAGACCCTCAGGCTGGATGTGAGTGGCACAGGATGCGCTCTGGGCACAGGGAGGCGGACTCACCTTCCTGGAGGCGGGAGTCGCAGGTCCCGGTGTTCCCTGTGTCCCAGGTGGAAGCCCTGCAGTGGTCGGGAGACCCCCGAGAGGTACCCGAGTCTCAGTGCAGCCTCCCCTGTGGGCCGGGGGAGCGGAAAAAGATGGTGAAGGGAGTCCCCTGCTGTTGGCACTGTGAGGCCTGCGACGGGTACCGCTTCCAGGTGGACGAGTTCACTTGCGAGGCCTGCCCCCGGGACATGAGGCCCACGCGCAACCACACGGGCTGCCGCCCCACGCCAGTGGTCCGCCTGTCCTGGTCCTCGCCCTGGGCGGCCCCGCCCCTCCTCTTGGCCGTGCTGGGTATCATGGCCACCACCACAGTTGTGGCCACCTTCGTGCGGCACAACAACACGCCCATCGTCCGGGCCTCCGGCCGCGAGCTCAGTTACGTCCTGCTCACCGGCATCTTCCTCATCTACACAGTCACCTTCCTCATGGTGGCCGAGCCCGGGGCGGCTGTCTGCGCTGCCCGCAGGCTCTTCCTCGGCCTGGGAACCACCCTCAGCTACTCTGCCTTGCTCACCAAGACCAACCGCATCTACCGCATCTTTGAGCAAGGGAAGCGCTCGGTCACGCCCCCGCCCTTCATCAGCCCCACTTCGCAGCTTGTCATCACCTTCAGCTTCACCTCCGTGCAGGTGGGTCCTCGGGGCCCCCAGGGTGACGGGGTGGGCAGACGGGGTCGGGGCTGGGGGTACGGGCACTGACCTCCACCTTAAAAATCAGAGTCCCTCTTCTATTTTGGCCTCTATGTTAAAAAAAAAAAAAAAAGTCCCAGGAGATAGGGCGCTACTGTTTCTGTAACTAGAAGAACTCATTTAGGAGCAGCTGTTTCCTCCTGCTTCATCCTTGGAGGAAAATGGATCAGTAAGGTGGGGAGTGCAAGCATCCAGTTATTTTTCTGTGAAACAGTGAAATTATTTTCAGAAAGTGAACATGCTCTTCCATAGTTTGGCTCCCAGAGCAAAGAGAATCTGATGAATTTCCCCCAAGCAGAGAATCTGTTTCCATAAAGGGAGTTCCTACTGCCCAGTCACTGGGTAACTTGGATAAGAGGCACAGGGTCTAATGATATTATGTGGAGTGAAGCATCCAATTCCATAGATGGCCAGAATTTCATGCTGTATGTGCAGCAAAAGCAGAGTTCCTTTAGGGTTTTCTCTGAGATGGTAATATTACAACATTGGAAATGGCTCCTGTGGTCTGGAAAGCACTGGATGTTTTCTATGTAAAGGGTGCTAAGAGACAAGTGTGTGTGACATTGTATGACATTGCAGAGCCAGCCCAGTTCTCAGGGCCAGGTGGATGGCCCATGCTCAGCTCATTTGGACACGGCTCACCCTCCACCCCAGGAGAGCCCTTCTTCCTACCCAGCTCTGCATATATAACATGGTCATTCCCACCCATAGGCCTCAGTCCATCCAGTTCTTCACAACTGGAAGGTGCTGCCATTTTCTGGTACATAGCAGGGTCTGAGCGTCCTCTGTCAGGGCCGGAATCTCAGTGCGCAGCCCATCCTCGAAAGCACCTCACTGCTTCCTGCCTGAAACCCCCGTGGCACCTCTTGCCTCAGGATAGAGATGTTTAGATTGCATTCAGTGCCCCCCTCCGGCTCACCTATGGACTTCCCACATTATACCTCCCTTTCTAGAAATCCCAAATCTTTTCAAAGATGCACACCTTCAACTTTACAAGGTTATTCAGCAATATGATGGATGTGAAATGGTATCTTATTGTTTTAATTTGTCTCTACTTACTTGTGCAGCTAGCCTTTGTACTTTCCTCTTCTGTGATGTGCCTGTGCCTGTTCCTGTGCTTTGCTCACTTTCTATTATTTTGTAGGCGTTTACTACCTGTACGGGATGCTAGTTCTTTTACCAAGTACGTGGGTTGCAAATTCAGTGGGGCACATTTTGGTTGCTACTCCCGTGTATCATAGGCCTTGGGTTTTAGTTTCTCTTGGGCAACTTTTCCCCCCATCTAGAGGAGTTCTAAGAAGAGCCTCCATGCTTCCTTCCTGGACAGTGGGTGGAGTTTTATTTTATTAGTCCCTTGTTCATGGAGCTGCTGCCTTTGGGAGAATCACATAAAGGTGCTCCTTCTGGGTGTACAAATTATTTAAAAAGCATCCTTTCCTCTAGGATCACATAGCCCTACTCCAGGTGCACAGTATGGCACTGAAGTGTTGGCTAGGTTTCAGCCCTGCTCCTCCCAAGTCAAGCATCTTGTGCAGTGAACGACCTGCACAAATGTAGGGGACGGCCCTTCCAGGGTCCCACCTTTATGCAGGTGTCTTAGTTCCTACTCCCCAGCTTCCCTTGGCTCGAGGTCATGTCTCCCCTCAGTGTGAAGGAATTCATACTCCATCTTCTCCTTGTTAGGGCCTGTCTGACTCTGACCTCCCTGGCCACCCGGCATCAGTTCACATTCTTACTGCTCTCCATCCAGTGCCTCTATATTTTGAGCCACACTATGCATTCACACGCAATTTCATTATATCTTGTTCAACAGTTCTCTGGATCTGGAGAAGGAAGGGGGTCCTCAGGAACGTGGTTTGCCATATTGCTAGATTGGATCAAGCTAGTGTTTTCCCACCTACCGAATACATGATACTGCGTCCCTGGAGGGTTGTGAAGAGGAACATCTCTGCTGGGCCTGGTTCCTAATCAGTGGGACATGCACTGACTCTTCCCCCAAGCTGGCATCATGTCCTCACAACAGATTATGAGGGTTCCCATTCAGTAGATAGAGGAGATGTGATTAGGGTCACCGTTCCAGAGCCTCTGCCTGCAGTCACTGCACCTTGCTGGCCTCAGTAAATGGTGCTGGTAATGGCTGAAATACAGGAAGAGGACATCCAGGGCCCCTTCCCCAATCAGCCCAGATGTCCCCAGCACATACTTCCACTGCAGCCCCTTCTCTCCACCTGCCTGTGTCACAGGCCTTTGCCCAGGCAGTCCCCTCCTGGACAACCCTCCCCTCTCCACAGTGGCTCTCAGGCCTGAGCATCCCACTCAATAGGCCAGGAGCCTAAAAGCAACCCTAACCTGCCAGAGATCTCAGGCGAGGGTGAGGCTGAGTGTGTCCTTGATACCATGTTGGCTCCTGCAGGTGGTGGGAGTGATGGCCTGGCTGGGGGCCCAGCCCCCACACAGTGTGATTGACTACGAAGAGCAGCGGACGGTAGAACCAGAGCAGGCCAAAGGGGTGCTCAAGTGCGACATGTCGGATCTGTCCCTCGTCGGCTGCCTGGGCTACAGCCTCTTGCTCATGGTCACATGCACGGTGTACGCCATCAAGGCCCGTGGCGTGCCTGAGACCTTCAATGAGGCCAAGCCCATTGGCTTCACCATGTACACCACCTGCATCATCTGGTTGGCTTTTGTGCCTATCTTCTTTGGCACTGCCCAGTCAGCTGAAAAGGTAATCTGGGTCCCCAGTCGGTTTCATGACCTCGTTTGTTTCCTGCCTGTCCACGGAAGGGCTCGATTATTCCAAGAGCTGGGCCACCCATATGAATGATTGCTTGGTTGGCTGATTCATTCGTGTACTCATTTGTCTTTCCAGTCTCCCTCCGGTTGTTCTCTCAGTCCCCTTTCCATTGTTCATTCATTCATTTTTTTCATCCATGCTTCTTCCAACCATCAATTAACTTTCTTTTATTCAATTATCTTTTCATATACTTTATATCTGCCAATCCATTCATCTATCGGTCTATTTGTTTGACAGTCATTTATTCATGTGTACAGTGGAGCATTTGTTTATTCACCTCCATCCTCCCTTTGTTTGCCTACTTGCTCCTTTATTCAGGTTTGGTTCATCCATTCATTTGTACATTTGAAAACATGTTCATTCATTCATTAACATGCTCTAGCACTTTTTAGGCATATGGACCATTTCCCCAGGTGTCGCTCTGTGAATGAACCTCTCACTTCCCTTGGTCACATGTCCACTCAGTGCTGTGTCGTTTACCCTTCTTCCTGCCTATACCAGAGCCACACTGTGACTACCAATTCTTCATGCCACGAGGCCTTTGCTTACACTGCTCTCCTTTATTGAGTGCTCATTCCCAGTCACTGGACTGAAATAGACTCACCTCCAGGCTGTGTGGGGGTGGAGGGCGGGAGAGACCTGGGCTGAGTCCCACCTGGTCCCTTCCTCCGTGGCTTAGATCTACATCCAAACCACCACACTGACTGTGTCCTTAAGCCTGAGTGCATCGGTGTCCCTCGGCATGCTCTATGTACCCAAAACCTACGTCATCCTGTTCCACCCGGAGCAGAACGTGCAGAAGCGGAAACGGAGCCTCAAGACAACCTCCACAGTGGCAGCCCCACCCAAGGGTGAGGACACAGAGGCCCCCAAGTAGCAAATAGGGGATGAATGGGACAATTGCTCCCCGTCCTCTGTTCTTTTCTTTCCCTCGCTTCATGGTGGAAGCTGTGAAGAGTCCAGATCTGCAGTGAGCAATCAGGGTGGGGAGTCCACAAAGGCTACGCCCAGCAGGATGGAGCTGGCCTGGACCCACATGACACATTTTTCTGTTTTTCTGTGCATGATGGCTTCATACTTCCTCTCTGCAGACCAGAATTTCTACTCCTGGTGGGAACAGCCACCGAGAGAATCCTACTCTGGAGAGGGACTAAACTTACACTCACTGGTTTGAAGTTCAGAGATCATGATGAAGCCTTGGGCTTGGTCCAGTGTGAGTGGATTTCCACCCCTTGATCAACCACCAGAATTTGGAGATTGGGCAGCATGTGAGAATATGTAGACCCCAGAATGAAATTCAGGGTTGGAGTCAGGGAGGAGCAGTTTCCACAAGAGCTCTGTGGGTCGGTATTTTGGACTGAGTACTTGGGCTTGGGTAAATATTTTGCTGGTACAGAGGGATTGAGCCTTGGGTGAGAGCCCTGTGAGAGAAGATGGGCCTGCACAGGACAGGGGGATGAGCAGAGGGAACTGGGATGCTCCCGTGAGATTATTTGTGGCAGGGTCTTTTCCTCGAGATCTTTTCTCCTGGGATCTGGGAGATGTCACTCTTAGAGAACTGCTTTTTTTTCCCTTTCCCATGTGTATTCCCTTAAAAGAACCCTGAACTTTAAGAAAATCAGATAAACTTGTGTGGTGGTAGGGGTGTGAGAATAAACTAGCAAGGGTGGCGTTTGCCCTCCTCTGATGCCTGTAAGGGATGGTGTTCACAAGTTGTAGGTTGGGACCAGTGACAGAGAGAGTTGTGTCCATGGCAAAGATTAATTCCAAGTGGATAACTTAGGATGAACATCAAAACTGTTCTCTTCCAATATTTCCTGGGGAGGTCCCCTTTGAAAGTCAAGCATGAGGCATGGGAAGGAAGATGCTTGGACTTCAAATGCATTTTTCAATAATCTTTTTTTAACAAAAAGTTCAGTTTAAGTTAATGGAATTTTATTTCTCTAAGGTAGAATTTAAATTTGTTAAATTGACTCTTTTTATTTATCAGTATGAATTCTGTAGTATCTAATGTCTGGAACTGATTTTGAAGATCAACCACACTTCATACAACATGGAGACTCTTCCCTAGACAGAGTCTCTGCATAAGAATTTTGACCTTGGGACTAGGTGTTTCTGCATTCTTTAATAGGGCTTCTCCTCAGAATAACATTTTTGGTGTACAGATTCTCCTTCCTCACATTTGTTGCATTCCTAGGAAATCTCCACAGTGTGAATTATGACGTTTCATATATTGCTGGATGCTTACCAAAATTCATTATTTCATACAGCTTCTCTCCTGTGTGGGTTTCCTGATGTACAATGAGGTATGTTTTCTTGCTGATGGCATTTCCACATTAGTGCTTTGATAGGGTTTTTCTCCTATATTAACTCTTAGAGAGCAATGAGCTCTGATCTCCAAATGAAGGTTTTCCTGTATTTATTATTTTCTTGGTGTTTCTCTCAGTATGAATTCTCTGATGTACAGTGAGTCTTGACTTCTAGTTGAAAACTTTTCCACAGTTTTTACATTTTGTGGTTTTCCCCACTCTGAACTCTGTGACTTAGATTTTGAATGATTTCTTAGTAAAAGCTTTTCCACATTTAGAGGTTTTCTCCCCATGTGAAGTTTCAGACTTAGAGCCCTGGCCTCCTGCTGAAGACTTTCATACACCCACACGTTCATTCAGACTGGTCTCTCTGATGTGGATTCTTTGATGCACAGTGAGTTCTGTCGTCTTCTTCTGGGTCTTCTCACATTCAGGTCACTTGTAGAAAATGCATGCACCATTTTGTGTGCAGTGGGGGCATCCTCTATTGCTAAAGGCATTGTCATATTTAGTACATTTGTGAGATTTCTCTCCTTTCTGAATTCTCTAATGTGTACAAAGTTCTGACTCCTGGAAGAGGGCTTTTCCACATTCAGTGTGTACATAAGATCTCTACCTTGGATCATTTCTTTGATGTTCAGTGGGGGTTGACAAATCCTTGAAGGTTTTTCCATGCTCTTTGCATGCATAGTTTGCCTTCTCCAATGTCCAATCAATCAATTTGAACCCCTGAAAAAAGTTTTTCCCCCAAATTTGTGGAATTTATAAGGCATTCTGCCTGTGTGTTTCATTTTCTGTTGAATAAGAGCCAGGCTATACCTATAGGCTTTCTCACATTCATTGTCCTTGAATGATTTCTCATCAGTATGGATTATATATTCCAGTGAAAACCGGGTTCTGGTTGGAGGCTTTTCCACATTACAATCACAGTATTTCTCTCCAGTATGAGTTCTCTAAAGCAGAGTAAGATTACATTTTGTTATAAGCTTTTATTCACCATGTTCAATGTGTTGAGACTTGTGCAGGAGGGATTTTTTTATATTACTTATATTCTTATGCATTTTCACTAGTGTGGTTTTTTTGGACACATTTATAACATTTATTACAACTTTGTCACATTTATTACATTTTGTGATCTTTGGAAATTTCTCCCAAATTCATTACATTCATTGTCTCTCACTTTATTCAGTAATCTCTCCGTAAATAAATGTAACTTTTCCCAAACGTTTGACTTGGGTTTTCTGTTCCTTTTGTATATAGTTATTGATTTGCAGGACTCCCTCTAAAATGGAATAAAATGATAATTCCAAGTGAATCTTTTCACCATCATTTTATAGAAGGAAACCTCTTCAGGAATACTCTGTTATATTGACGTCTTTGCCGCTAAATATGAAAAATTCCTAAACGTAAACATTTCCCACCTCTTGGGCTTTGAGGGGGGAAATCTGCTCAAGTGTGGAAAGAGCAGAGTACTGAAAGCTATGACAAGTAGGTTGGGAGTTTCAGAGATGGCATTTTAATCTGTGGAGCAAAAAGTTGGAATCAAGATGGGCTGCAGGTCTGAAAGGGGAAGACTGAGTGGGAGGATTGGATGGAAAAGGCAAAGAAAGGTGTAGAGAGGCACTAATGGTGATGGGACTGGGTTTGGACGTTTTTAGCCTCATCACTTCATTCATGGATTACTATCGCAAGACTTTTTTTTTTTTTTTTAATTTTATTTATTTATTTATTTATGGCTGTGTTGGGTCTTCGTTTCTGTGCAAGGGCTTTCTCTAGTTGCGGCGAGCGGGGGCCTCTCTTCATCGCGGTGCGCGGGCCTCTCACTATCGCGGCCTCTCTTGTTGCGGAGCACAGGCTCCAGACGCGCAGGCTCAGCAGTTGTGGCTCACGGGCCTAGTCGCTCCGCGGCATGTGGGATCTTCCCAGACCAGGGCTCGAACCCGTGTCCCCTGCGTTGGCAGGCAGATTCTCAACCACTGCGCCACCAGGGAAGCCTATCGCAAGACTTTAACTAGTCTTTCTGCTTTCTGTTTTTTCCCCCTTTTCATCCTACACACCAGTATCAAAATCATCATGCCAGGGCACCAGCTCCCCACATTTATAGGAACATTGCTGTGGGTTCTTCCCTCTCCCAACACCTGCATCAGGCTGTGATTCATTCTCACATTTACCTGCAGACTCAGAGGCAGAAATCGCAGGAAGGGTGCATTAGTCTAGAGAATCATGGCCTCATGCACTGTTCACTGATATAATCTGACAGGTTAAGCATCATTAGGTTATTCTACCAGAGCTCTTGAGTACTGAATTTACCTGTAGTATCAACTTTCTAGTTTTTTCCCCATTCTGATTTGCTACACAGGGAAAATTTCCAGAATCCACAGACCTTGTCTTGCCCCTGCCACTGTATACTTCCTTCAGTCAGCTTTCACATCTTGACTTGTACAGCACTGAAGTTAAGACATCTTGCGATCAATTCCAGCTCTGCCACTTACTAGATGGGTGACTTTGGGCAAGATAATTAGCCTCTCCCAAAGCCAGTCTCCTTAATGATCTCCACAGAGATGCCCAAATCATTGACCCCATTTACCTACTACTGACCCTCCTAGTCCTACCAATCACTGTCCATGCAGACCCCATTCATTAAGCGAAGTCCTCAGCTGACAAGTCCCAACACCCCATCTCAGACCCACTGGCTCTCTGATTCACTGATCTCGACAGACTGCTCATTCGTTGTTGCTCCAACAATTAACATTGGATGTTTCCTCTGTGCTAAGCACCTGGGATACATCAGTCTATAAAATAGACAAGGATTGTCTCCTTCATGGAACTTACATCCTAGTTGTGGAGACAAACAATAAACAATATATAAGACAAATAAATTATGAAATATGTTAGGAGGTGGTAAAGTGCTGTGGAAAAAAGGAAATATAGAAGGGTAGGGAGAAAGGGAAAGACTAGAGGGGATGGGCTGCAATTTAAATAAAGTGGTTAGTGTAAGCTTCCTTGAGAAGGTGGAACTTGAAGGAAGTGGGGAGTGAGCCATGGAATTATCTGGGGTAAGAAGGGTCTAGTGGATGGAGCGGCCAGTGCAGAAGCCCTAGGGCAAGGGCATGCATGTGTGCCTGAAGACCCAGTCAAGAGGCTGGTGTGATTGCAGCAGGGCGAGTGGAGGAAACAATGTGAGAAAGGTAGGTGAGGTATATCAGTCAGAGTTCTCCAGAGAAGCAGAACCAATAGAACATATTGGTTTCTCTGGAGAACGCTCATAGGTAGATTAGACAAAGAGATAGAGATATAGAGAATATATAGTATGTATAGATATAGAAAAGCTAACAAATAGATGGATAGATCTATCTATCTATCTATCTATCTTATCATCTTTCTATCTATCTGTCTAACTTATACCCAATAGGATGGGTATGTGTGTGTGTGTGTGTGTGTGTGTGTGTATGCATAATGTCAAGACATATATTTTAAGAAATGGCTCCCAGATTGGTTCAAGATGGCGGAGTAGAAGGATGTGTGCTTACTCCCTCTTGTGAGAGCACTGGAATCACAAATGACTGCAGAACAATCATTGACAGAAAAACACTGGAACTCACCAAAAAAGATACCCCACATCCAAAGACAAAGGAGAATCCACAATGAGATGGTAGGAGGGGCACAATCACAATAAAATCAATTCCCATAACTGCTGGGTGGGTGACTCACAGACTGGAGAACACTTATACCACAGAAGTCCACCCACTGGAGTGAAGGTTCTGAGCCCCACGACAGGCTTCCCAACCTGGGGGTCCAGCAACGGGAGGAGGAATTCCTAGAGAATCAGACTTTGAAGGCTAGCAGGATTTGATTGCAGGATTTTGACAGGACTGGGGGAAACAGAGACTCCACACTTGGAGGGCACACACAAAGTAGTGTGCACATTGGGACCCAGGGGGAAGAAGCAGTGACCCCATAGGAGACTGAAGCAGACCTAACTGCTACTGTTGTAGGGTCTCCTGCAGAGGCGGGGGGGGGGGTGCGCTGTGGCTCATCATGAGGACAAGGAGACTGGCAGAAGTTCTGGGAAGTGCTCCTTGGCATGAGCCCTCCCAGAGTCCGCCATTAGCCCCACCAAAGAGCTGGGTAGGCTCCAATGTTGGGTCACCTCAGGCCAAACAACCAACAGGGAGGGAACCCAGCCCCACACATCAGCAGACAAGCAGATTAAAGTTTTACTGAGCTCTGCTCATCAAAGCAACACCCAGCTCTACCCACCACCAGTCCCTCCCATCAGGAAACTTTCACAAGCCTCTTAGATAGCCTCATCCACCAGAGGGCAGACAGCAGAATCAAGAAGAACTACAATCCTGCAGCCTGTGGAACAAAAACCACATTCACAGAAAGATAGACAAGATGAAAAGGCAGAGGGCTATGTACCAGATGAAGGAACAAGATAAAACCCCAGAAAAACAACTAAATGAAGTGGAGATAGGCAAACTTCCAGAAAAAGAATTCAAAATAATGATAGTGAAGATGATCCAGGACCTCAGAAAAAGAATGGAGGCAAAGATCGAGAAGCTGCAAGAAATGTTTAACAAAGACCTAGAAGAATTAAAGAACAAAAAAACAGAAATGACCAATACTATAACTGAAATGAAAACTACACTAGAAGGAATCAATAGCAGAATAACTGAGGCAGAAGAACGGATAAGTGACCTGGAAGACAGAATGGTGGAATTCACTGTTGTGGAACAGAATAAAGAAGAAAGAATGAAAAGAAATGAAGACTGCCTAAGAGACCTCTGGGACAACATTAAACGCAACAACATTCACATTATAGGGGTCCCAGAAGGAGAAGAGAGAGAGATGGGACCAGAGGAAATATTTGAAGAGAATATAGTCAAAAACGTCCCTAACATGGGAAAGAAAATAGCCACCCAAATCCAGGAAGCACAGAGAGTTCCAGTCAGGATAAACCCAAGGAGAACCACACCGAGACACATAGTAATCAAACTGGCAAAAAATAAACACAAAGAAAAATTATTAAAAGCAACAAGGGAAAAATGACAAATAACATACAAGGGAACTCCCATAAGGTTAACAGCTGATTTCTCAGCAGAAACCCTGCAAGCCATAAGGGAGTTGTATGATATATTTAAAGTGATGAAAGGGAAGAACCTACAACCAAGATTACTCTACCTGGCAAGGATCTCATTCAGATTTGACAGAGAAATCAAAAGCTTTACAGACAAGCAAAAGCTAAGAGAATTTAGCACCACCAAACCAGCTCTACAACAAATGCTAAAGGAACTTCTCTAAGCGGGAAACACAAGAGAAGAAAAGGACCTACAAAAACAAACCCATAACAATTAAGAAAATGGTAATAGGGACATACATATTGATAATTACCTTAAACGTGAATGGATTAAATGCTCCAAACAAAAGACACAGGCTTGCAGAATGGATACAAACACAAGACCCATATATAGGCTGTCTATAAGAGACCCACTTCAGACCTAGGGACACATACAGACTGAAAGTGAGGGGATGGAAAAAGATATTCCATGCAAATGGAAATCAAAAGAAAGCTGGAGTAGCTATACTCATAGCAGAAAAAATAGACTTTAAAATAAAGAATGTTACAAGAGACAAAGGAGGACACTACATAATGATCAAGGGATCAATCCAAGAAAGATAATAACGATTATAAATATATATGCACCCAACATAGGAGCACCTCAATACATAAGGCAACTGCTAACAGCTATAAAAGAGGAAATCAACAGTAACACAAATATAGTTGGGGACATTAACACCTCACTTACACCAATGGACATATCATCCAAACAGAAAATTAATAAGGAAACACAAGCTTTAAATTACACAATAGACCAGATAGATTTAATTGATATTTATAGGTCATTCCGTCCAAAAACAGCAGATTACACTTTCTTCTCAAGTGCACATGGAATATTCTCCAGGATTGATCACATCTTGGGTCACAAATCAAGCTTCAGTAAATTTAAGAAAATTGAAATCATAGCAAGCATCTTTTCTGACCACAACACTATGAGATTAGAAATCAATTACAGGGAATAAACCGTAAAAAACACAAACATATGGAGGCTAAACAATACATTACTAAATAACCAAGAGATCACTGGTGAAATCAAAGAGGAAATCAAAAAATACCTAGAGACACATGACAATGAAAACACCATGATCCATAACCTATGGGATGCAGCAAAAGCAGTTCTAAGAGGGAAGTTTATAGCTATACAAGCCTACCTCAGGAAACAAGAAAAATCTCAAATAAACAATCTAACCTTACACCTAAAGCAACTAGAGAAAGAAGAACAAACAAAACCCAAAGATAGCAGAAGGAAAGAAATCATAAAGATCAGAACAGAAACAAATGAAATAGAAACAAAGAAAACAATAGCAAAGACCAATAAAACTAAAAGCTGGTTCGTTGAGAAGATAAGCAAAATTGATAAACCATTAGCCAGACTCATCAAGAAAAAGAGGGAGAGGACTCAAATCAATAAAATCAGAAATGAAAAAGGAGAAGTTACAACAGACACCGCAGAAATACAAAGCATCCTAAGAGACTACTACAAGCAACTCTATGCCAATAAAATGGACAACCTGGAAGAAATGGACAAATTCTTAGAAAGGTATAACCTTCCCAGACTGAACAAGGAAGAAACAGAAAATATGAACAGACCAATCACAAGTAATGAAATTGAAACTGTGATTAAAAATCTCCCAACAAACAAAAGTCCAGGACCAGATGGCTTCACAGGTGAATTCTACCAAACATTTAGAGAAGAGCTAACACCCATCCTTCTCAAACTCTTCCAAAAAATTGCAGAGGAAGGAACACTCCCAAACTCATTCTATGAGGCCACCATCACCCTGATACCAAAACCAGACAAAGACACTACAAAAAAAGAAAATTACAGACCAATATCACTGATGAATATAGATGCAAAAATCCTCAACGAAATACTAGCAAACAGAATCCAACAACACATTAAAAGGATCATACACCATAGTCAAGTGAGATTTATCCCAGGGATGCATGGATTCTTCAATATACACAAATCAATCAGTGTGATACACCATATTAACAAATTGAAGAAGAAAACCATATGATCATCTTAATAGATGCAGGAAAAGCTTTTGACAAAATTCAACACCCATTTATGATAAAAACTCTCCAGAAAGTGGGCAGAGAGGGAACCTACCTCAACATAATGAAGGTCATATATGACAAATGCGCAGCAAATATTGTTCTCAATGGTGAAAAACTGAAAGCATTTCCTCTAAGATCAGGAACAAGACAAGGATGTACACTCTCACCACTATTATTCAACATAGTTTTGGAAGTCCTAGCCACGGCAATCAGAGAAGAAAAAGAAATAAAAGGAATACAAATTGGAAGAGAAGAAGTAAAGCTGTCACTGTTTGCAGATGACATGATAGTATACCTAGAGAATCCTAAAGATGCCACCAGAAAACTACTAGAGCTAATCAATGAATTTGGTAAAGTTTCAGGATATAAAATTAATGCACAGAAATCTCTTGCATTCCTACACACTAATGATGAAAAATCTGAAAGAGAAATTATGGAAACACTCTCATTTACCATTGCAACAAAAAGAATAAAATACCTAGGAATAAACCTACCTAGGGAGATAAAAGATCTGTATGCAGAAAACTATAAGACACTGATGAAAGAAATTAAAGATTACCAACAGATGGAGAGATATACCACGTTCTTGGATTGGAAGAATCAATATTGTGAAAATGACTATATTACCCAAAGCAATCTACAGATTCAATGCAATCCCTATCAAATTACCAATGGCATTTTTTATGCAACTAGAACAAAAAAAATCTTAAGATTTGTATGGAGACACAAAAGACCCCGAATAACCAAAGCAGTCTTGAGGGAAAAAACCGGAGCTGGGGGAATCAGACTCCCTGACTTCAGACTATACTACAAAGCTACGGAAATCAAGACAGTATGGTACTGGCAGAAAAGCAGAAATATAGATCAATGGAACAGGGTAGAAAGCCCAGAGATAAACCCATGCACATATGGTCACCTTATTTTTGATAAAGGAGGCAGGAATATACAATGGAGAAAAGACAGCCTGTTCAATAAGTGGTGCTGGGAAAACTGGACAGCTACATGTAAAAGAATGAAATTAGAACACTCCCTAACACCATACACAAAAATAAACGCAAAATGGATTAAAGACCTAAATGTAAGGCAAGGCACTCTAAGACTCTTAGAGGTAAACATAGGCAGAACGCTCTATGACATAAATCACAGCAAGATCCTTTTTGACCCACCTCCTAGAGAAATGGAAATAATATCGAAAATAAACAAATGGGACCTAATGAAACTTCAAAGCTTTTGCACAGCAAAGGAAACCATAAACAAGATGAAAACACAACCCTCAGAATGGGAGAAAATATTTACCAATGAAGCAACTGACAAAGGACTAATCTCCAAAATTTACAGGCAGGTCATGCAGCTCATGCAGCTCAATATCAAAAAAACAAACAACCCAATCCAAAAATGGGCAGAAGACCTAAAGAGACATTTCTCCAAAGAAGATATACAGATTGCCAACAAACACATGAAAGAATGCTCAACATCATTAAACATTAGAGAAATGCAAATCAAAACTACAATGAGATATCATCTCACACCAATCAGAATGGCCATCATCAAAAAATCTACAAACAATAAATGCTGGGGAGGGTGTGGAGAAAAGGGAACTCTCTTGCACTGTTGGTGGGAATGTAAACTGATACAGCCACTATGGAGAACAGTATGGCGGTTCCTTAAAAAATGAAAAATAGAATTACCATTTGATCCAGCAATCCCACTACTGGGCATATACCCAGAGAAAACCATAATAAAAAAGACACATGCACCCCAATGTCATTTCAGCACTATTTACAATAGCCAGGTCATGGAAGCAACCTAAATGCCCATCGACAGATGAATGGATAAAGAAGATGTGGTACATATGTACAATGGAATATTACTCAGCCATAAAAAGGAACGAAATTGGGTCATTTGTTGAGACGTGGATGGACCTAGAGACTGTCATACAGAGTGAAGTAAGTCAGAAAGAGAAAAACAAACACTGTATGCTAACACATATATATGGAATCTAAAAAAAAAAAAAAAAAAAAAAAGGTCATGAAGATGTAGGGGCAGGAAGGGAATAAAGACCCAGACTTACTAGAGAATGGACTTGAAGACACGGGGAGGGAGAAGGTAAGCTGGGACAAAGTGAGAGAGTGGCATGGACATGTATACACTACCAAAGGTAAAACCGATAGCCAGTGGGAAGCAGCCGCAAAGCACAGGGAGATCAGCTTGGTGCTTTGTGACCACCTAGAGGGGTGGGATAGGGAGGATGAGAGGGAGGGAGATGCAAGAGGGAAGAGATATGGGGATATATGTATATGTACAGCTGATTCACTTTGTTATAAAACAGAAACTAACACACCATTGTAAAGCAATTATACTCCAATAAAGATATTTTTAAAAAAAAGAGAGAGAGAAACATCTTCTGTGCATGTGTCTTTTCAGAGTATATTACATGCAGACTAGTGTGGTGGACACATTCCTTCATTGAAATAACACTGTTCTCAATCATGTACGCACTAGCATTCTTAGAAACACCTTTTGATGTCGCCTTATATTTTGGGAAGGGTATAAAAAGGAAGAGAGAGAAGAGGTGAGTGGAGGACTCTGGCAGCCAGAGTGACAAAGTCTCCAATTCATGGCAGTGCAGCTTAGTGTTTAAGGGTTTGGTTTCTAGACTCAAAAAGACTTCACGTTTAAACACTTCTGTTACTCTAACACTGTGACTTTGGACAACTCACAGATGCCTCATCTATAAAGTGAGTACGATAATCATATCTAGCTGATAGATAATCATCTGCCCCCACAAACCTGGGGGTTTTGTATAAATTTCTTGGCAGAATGTAGGTAAAGTGTACAGAGCATGACCGATAGTACGTGCTTAGTGAATATTACCTATGATGTGAACATATCTATGACTCTATGATGGTATGAATAAAATCAACTAGAAAGGGTAAGAAAAGTTGATGCTTAAAGAAAACCTAAAAGATGAGGATGAAGATGAGGATCACAACTTACTTCTCAAAGAATAGCCATAGACACTTTCTTTACTGATATTATCATTTAACTCACACAAATTATTGTAACAGCTGCATAACTAGACTCTCAAGATCCAGTCTCCCCCTAACTTCAGGTATCCACAATATTTTCCTACCACAGAATCTGTTGGAGTAGGGTCAAAGATATAAATAGCTGCATTTTTTAACACCTCCACAGGTAATCCTGATAACCATCCTTGCTAACAAATCACTTTCCTAATGAAAATGTGTAATCATGACCTTCTCTTTTCTTATCATCCCAGTCCATCCCCACTGCCTACTTAATAAGATCAAACACATAACATTGGTAACAAAAGCCCTTTAAGATCCATTCTCAGACTACATCCTCATTGACAAAGAATGGCAGAAATAATATAAGTGGATAGGATATTTAAAATTCTCTGGTCTGCTCCTTTTTTTTAATCAGTAAAGAAACTAAATACTAGAAGATATAAGATTTGCCCCAAGTAACACACCTAGGAAATGCCAGAAATGAAAGGCAAGTCTGTGTCTCTGAGTGCATCACCCCTACAAAAACAGCATGACTCTTTCAAAAGTACCCACGCATAGCTTCTTCCACATTGCTTACCACTTGATTTCAGTTTTAAAGATCTTACTATATGTAACCAAGTTTCATGAAGGCTTTGCCAAGACTTCTGTCATTTCTGTGAATTCCAACAACAATTTGTTCTTATCTCCTCATGGCACCTCATGCATTGTGGCTGCTTGTGACCATCAAACCAAATGACTTCTAATAGTTCATGGCTCATTCATCTTTTTTAACTCCCGTGATTCTGAACATTCATAATCAAATCTCAGGGGAAAAATACTTGCAAATATATTAAATTTAAACCCTTAATTTTTTAACAATTCTCATCTCTAAAAAACAAAGTGTGTAAAACTTAGTATTAGGACAAATAACAGAACTGTGTGAACAATAACATTAAGGTGGAGGACTTACTTCTGCTGACACTAAGGCCCAGTAATTTTCATTCAGTATTTATTCGTCTCAGAATTTTTTTCATACAAACGCTTCATAATAATACAGTAACATCAGAGGCAATATGATTAACTAATCAAGGTTGGCCCCGTTAGAATTGATCGAAATTTAACTTCACCTTATGTTCAAAACTTATTACACAATTTCTCCCAAATGATGTACCTTAGTTTTCTGGAAACACATATTTTCCAGAAACAGGTTATTGAATATCCTTGTTTACATGAAAGCCAGACTCTACTTACAACTATTCTACTCCAACTTTAGACATTCTTTGCCTAAAAGATAGTTTCC
The DNA here is from genome assembly GCF_965194805.1 of Balaenoptera borealis. Lineage (NCBI taxonomy): Eukaryota > Metazoa > Chordata > Mammalia > Artiodactyla > Balaenopteridae > Balaenoptera > Balaenoptera borealis. The sequence continues at coordinate 167,923,117 of NC_138867.1, forward strand.
ATGTAATGTATTGACCTATGGAAAGCTTCTGATTTGCTATACTGTTAGGTTTCAATGTTGATCCCTGGATATTAATGCCCATTTCAACTTTTAATATAATGTCATGAAAAGAATGAGGGTGGACATGTGCATAGAGAACAAATTTCAGTTCTAAATAGCATAACACCAAGCTATGCCAAAGGCTTACTTTTCTTTTGTCTTCACCTCAATAAACTGATATATAGCCTTTTGGTTTAAGTGGCCAATTAAACACACACCTATCTTCTCACCTACTTAAGGCCCCACTCAAATGACAAATATAAAAATTATATAAATTCAAAAAAAAAAAATTATATAAATTCAGATGAACAAAGAGAGTATAAAAAGGGACAAAGTAGGCAACAGTACTATGGAAAATGGAAAGCAGAGAGGGCTAATTTGCACAAGAGTCTCCCATAAAGACTGAATGCTTAGAAGTAGTAGGTAAAGAAAAGAGGGGGAGTGTGCCTGGGCAGGGGCAGAGAAAACAGGAAGTTATTTTGAAAGTCCATCTATGACACAATACACCTCTACACTCACACCAGATGCAGAGAGCCATCAACAGACACCTACCCACCAGGGATGAGAGGAGAAGATAGTTTTTTTCTTAGACACATTGACTGGGAAAGACTGAGGTCTTAGATACAGGGGCAGGGCATGGCAGGGTACAGGGGTGAGGCATGGGACTAGAAACAAGGGTATTATTTACAAACCTAATTACAGAAAAATTCATCTGCCCCCTCACCCACCCTTAGAATTTGATAATCAATCAACTACCAATCTGAAACAAAGGCAGAATGAAGACATATTCAGACATGCAAGGACATGAAGTTCATCTCTCATGCTTCCTTATAATGCTTTTGGAGGATATCCTCCAACAAAAACTACACAGTAGGGACTTCCCTGGTGGCGCAGTGGTTAAGAATCCACCTGCCAATGCAGGGGACACGGGTTCGAGCCCTGGTCCGGGAAGATCCTACATGCCACAGAGCAACTAAGCCCGTGCGCCACAACTACTCAGCCTGCACTCTAGAGCCCGTGAGACACAACTACTGAGACCACATGCCACAACTACTGAAGCCTTAGCACCTAGAGCCCATGCTCTGCAACAAGAGAAGCCACTGCAATGAGAAGCCTGTGCACTGCAACAAAGAGTAGCCCCTGCTCACCCCAACTAGAGAAAGTCCGCACATGGCAACAAAGACCCAACGTGGCCAAAAATAAATAAATAAATGTATAAAAAACAAACAAACAAACAAAACCTACGGGGTAAACCAAGAGAGAAGGATACATGGGATCCAAGAAACAATGGATCCAATCCAAGAAATTAGTGAAGAGAGCCATTACCTCCCTTGAGTGTTCTAAAATATCCCAGATCATGAGGTGCTTCACATAGGCAAATGCAAATCTTCTCTGGAAGAATGCACCTTCAGCTAGGCTTCAGAATTCCTCCAATATAGTTATTCAAAGACAAGGAATAGCATAGCTTCAAAAAGTAATCAATCAAAGAGGGAAATAAAGCACCATGATAAGCAATCAGCAGAAAACTATCTGGAGCAAAGACTCCAGATATTGAAATTATCAGACACAAATTAAAAAATAACCTGCTACACCTTCCCAAAATCACTTTGAGCCTGGGAAATAAGACCCTCAACCCCTCCACTAGCATTGCTTCTTTAAAAACTGCTATGTAGAGAAATCTGAACTCTATTTCCTTTATAAAAATATGAATTCTTCAACCAGGCTCCTAGTGACAGACTTAGGTTTCCTTTAAGTCCAAGGTTATTTTTTGTAGCTTTCTTTTTTCCTTTTTTATACTAAACAAAAGCTAGTGATGACTTCCCTTGAAGTATTCACATGAAAAAAAAAAGACTGCATTTTCAAGAAAAAATAATAAAATAACCTGCTTACTATGAAGACAAGCTTGAAAATATCATCCATGAAGGGGATCACACACAATCTAGCATTTTGAGTAGAATAAAATATCTACATTAATTTTGATATGTAACATTTCATTACCATCAGTTTTCTGCAAGGATCAATGATGCATTCTGTATATAGTCCCATAGGGTCAAGTTTGTTAACCATGATTTTTTGTATCATACTGACTTTTTGTCCAATGACTCAAGTTAAAAATAAAGCAAGAAAAGATAAAGGGCTAAAACCACATAGAAACAAAGACACATGGACACACTTAAATGTGCCAAAAGCACATTAGATCTTTAATCCATTCTGAGCTTATTTTTGTGTATGGTGTTAGGGAGTGTTCTAATTTCATTCTTTAACATGTAGCTGTCCAGTTTTCCCAGCACCACTTATTGAAGAGGCTGTCTTTTCGCTATTGTATATTCTTGCTTCCTTTGTCATAAATTAGGTGACCATATGTGTGTGGGTTTATCTCTGGGCTTTCTGTCCTGTTCCATTGATCTATATTTCTGTTTTTGTGCCAGTACCATACTGTCTTGATTACTGTAGCTTTGTAATATAGTTTGAAGTCAGGGAGCCTGATTCCTCCAGCTTCGTTTTTCTTTCTCAAGATTGCTTTGGCTACTCAGGATCTTTTGTGTTTCCATACAAATTGTATGGAATTAGAAAATTAGAACAAAAATTTTTGTTCTAATTCTGTGAAGAATGCCATTGGTACAGATGGCCAAGAGGCACATAAAAAGATGCTCAACATCACTAATTATTAGAGAAATGCAAATCAAAACTACAATGAGGTATCACCTCACACCAGTAAGAATGACCATCATCAAAAAATCTACAAACAATAAATGTTGGAGAGGGTGTGGAGAAAAAGGAACCCTTTTGCACTGTTGATGGGAATGTAAATTGATACAGCCACTATGGAGAACAGTATGGAGGTTCCTTAAAAAACTAAAAATAGAGCTACCATATGACTCAGCAATCCCACTACTGGGCATATACCCTGAGAAAACCATAATTCAAAAGGACACATGTACCCCAGTGTTCATTGCAGCACTATTTACAATAGCCATGACATGGAAACAACCTAAATGTCCAACGACAGATGAATGGATAAAGAAGATGTGGTACATATATACAATGGAATATTACTCAGCCATAAAAAGGAAGGAAATTGGGTCATTTGTAGAGATGTGGATGGACCAAGTGTCTGTCATACAGAGAGAAGTAAGCCAGAAAGAGAAAAAAAATATTGCATGTTAATGCATATATATGTGGAATCTAGAAAAATGGTACAGATGAACCTATTTGCAGGGCAGGAATAGAGATGTAGACGTAGAGAATGGACATGTGGACACAGTGGGGGAAGGGGAGGGTGGGGTGAATTGGGAGATTAAGATTGACATATATACACTACCATGCGTAAAATAGCTAGTGGGAACATGCTATAAAGCACAGGAAGCTCAGCTCAGTGCTCTGTGATGACCTATATGGGTGGGATTGGGGGCGGGGTAGGAGGGAGGTCCAAGAGGGAGGAGATATAGGTATACGCATAGCTGATTCACTTCACTGTACAGCAGAAACTAACACAACATTGTAAAGCAATTATACACCACCAACAAAAAAATCATCACATTGTACATCATAAACTTACACAATGCTGTATATTGATTATATCTCAATCAAGCTGGAACAAAAACCCACCTTGAGACACCCTTTTATCAGATTGGCAAAGATCAAAGAGTTAGCTAATGTTCTGTGCTGGCAAGTTGTGGGGCATGACCCCCACCTCCCATGGCCAGTGGAATACACACAGTACAGCCTCTAAGGGGGGCTAGATGGCACTGTTTTGCTAAATTTAAAAATGCACACACCCTTTGAACCTAGCAGCCCACTTCAGGGAGTTTTTCCACCAGAAATATTTGCCAAGGCATGAAATAGCACATATCTAAGAACATTAATTGTAGCATTGTTTGCAATAATGAAAGATTGAAAACAACCTCACTGCACCTCAGTTCTGAGCACTGATTTAAGTGTATTATGGTGCATCCATGTGTTGATGAGGTCAACCAATAAATAATCTATAATAGGAATAGAAAACAGTTTTATTTGAGCCAAACTGAGGACCATAGCCTAGAAGACAGCCTCTCAGATAACTCTGAGGAAATGCTCCGGAGAAGCATGGATTTCAGCACAGTTTTATATCTTGTTAGAACAAAGGACATTAAACAAGTCAGGGATACATTCCTTCAAGTTTTCAAAAAACATATCAGCACATACGCAGTAAGTCAGTATGGCCTTGGCACCTGGGAAGCAGGCTTATCATAGAAGGGGTACCAGCATTGATGTCCCAGGAAGGGAGGCATTTAATCTTTATTTTTTATTTATTTTTTAAAATTTATTTATTTATTTATTTTTGGCTGCGTTGGGTCTTCGCTTCTGTGCTAGGGCTTTCTCCAGTTGCAGCGAGCGGGGGCCAGTCTTCATCGCCGTGCGCGGGCCTCTCACTGTCGCGGCCTCTCCCGTTGTGGAGCACGGGCTCCAGACGTGCAAGCTCAGTAGCTGTGGCTCACAGGCTTAGTTGCTCCGCGGCATGTGGGATCCTCCCAGACCAGGGCTCGAACCCGTGTCCCCTGCATTGGCAGGCAGACTCTCAACAACTGCGCCACCAGGAAAGCCCCTAATCTTTATTTTTAATATGGACATTACTGTTGGCCAATGTGTCCTTTTCTTTAATAATTAAAGCAGGTGTACAATGTATGTTTGATAGGCCACAAACAGGCTGTTTTAGTTAGCATCAAATTCAAGTTAACACATGTATAAGCCAGAATGACTTCCCCATACTTCAATATGTGAATATTTCCTTTATCACAAGAAATGGAATATTTTGCAGCCACCGGAAAGAGTGAGGAAGTCCTATATGTACTGCAACGAAAAGATCTTTGAGATATGTTGTTAAATAAAAGCAAAACGCAGGACAACATATCTAGTATCTGTGTTATAAAAAAGTTGGGGGTTGTATATGTATAGACTATCTCTGGAAGGACACATAGAATCTGGTAACTGCTGTTGCCTCTGGGGAAGGAAACTGGGAAGGTAGAGGAATGGGAGAGAGGCAGTTGCTTTTCACTGTACAAGTTCTGAATTGGTACCATGTGCTATCAAAAAGGAAAAAAGAAACCACATTAAATCACTTAAAAAACAGTGATATATCTACTGAATAACACTCAGAGGATAACGCAGCCACTCCTCCCACTTCCTTTCTCCTCCCCAACATTTATACACAGGGTAACTGGCTGAGTACAGAATTTTCCCTTATAATGTAGCCCTGGGAATAGAAGTGCATTTTATAACCCATAAGCCAACTAAAGGCATTTTACTTTAAAGAGATGTGTCATAAACCCTACAGACCTCAGCAAATTATTTGTTGGAAATAGGATTACCTGTTTACTAATTTAATACACATCTGTTGACATCACTATGTGCTCAACTTGAGTTGGGTGCTGGGCCAAGTTCTTAACATTAGCTCACAGCCTTCTTGGGGAACTAGACAAAGAGATGATGATAACCCAATCTGGCATGCCAGGAGCTACTGGCAGTTCCATTTTTGCAGGGTAAGTTGGGGAGATGAGGCTGGAGAGTCTACATGGATCTGTTTGTGAAGGGTCTTGAAGGCCTTGCTTTTGAGCAGGTGAGACCTCACCATCTGTAGGGTGGACACGTCACTGGTTGCTGGAGTGGAAGATGGACTGGAGTGCACCAGAAAGATTGGTCAGGAGCCTGGGGCAACTTATCAGGGGGAATCTGGCATATGCCTGCCTGAAAATATATTTATAATTCCTTTATTTTGTTGTATCCAAGAGCTAGAAGTTATAAAATAACATCAGGTAATAATCAGGGTTGTGTCAGAGAGCAACCCTGTACGTTGGTTAAGGTATATTGCTGAAATAAATTCGCAATTGAACTTTAGGTGGTTAAATAGTTTTTCCAACTTTGGAATTTCTTATTCATTACAAGGAAAAATAATTGGGAAAGAAAAAAATCAGAAAAATTTACAATCTTTTATGCTCTAGTAAAATTTATATATCAGTGGCAACTCTCTGTAGCTTAGAAGTTTGAAATGCAAAAGCTAAAACCTAGCAGTAGCTTCCTTTGTGTTAAACTACCAAAGCTCATTGCACAGGCTGGTCCCGCTGTGTGGTCTCACCTCTTCCCATCCAACCTCATCTTGCTCACATGGTTCCCAACTCTCTCTACCCACACCACCCCTTTTTAAAAAAAATTTATTTATTTTTGGCTGCGTTGAGTCTTCGTTGCTGCGCGGGCTTTCTCTAGTTGCGGCAAGCGGGGGCTACTCTTCCTTGCAGTGCATGGGCTTCTCATTGCGGTGGCTTCTCTTGTTGCAGAGCAGGGGCTCTAGGCGTGCGGACTCAGTAGTTGTGGCACGTGGGCTCAGTAGTTGTGGCTCGCAGGCTCTAGAGAACAGGCTCAGTAGTTGTGGCACACGAGCTTAGTTGCTCCACGGCATGTGGGATCTTCCTGGACTAGGGCTCGAATCCGTGTCCCTTGCATTGGCAGGTGGATTCTTAACCACTGCGCCACCAGGTAAGTCCCTACCCACACCTTTTTAAAGGCTCCTAACCAGCCCATGATAGTTTCTGCCTCTGAGCTTTCCCATTTGCTCATACATTCACTCTATCTAGAACACCCAAACCCCTTTGCCTGTCTTACTCATCTATCCTTTGTGGCTCTTGTCATAAATTAATTCTTCACTGAGGTCTGCTGCAACCACACAATCTAAAGCTGGGCCCCTGACACTATTTTTCATAGTATCCCAAGCTATTTACTCATTCCACATATTATAATTACTTGCTAAATATTTATATTTATTTTTATAATACCCATCTTCACCATTTAAGGTTCATGAAAGTGGTAATATGCATGTATAGACATTGTATACTATGCTTGGCAGAAATTATTAAATGAATGATTATTGCCCCCCTTCTGTTTTTTTGGCCACCTCAGCATTCCCCTTTTGGAACACCTCTAGAACGGGCATTCCTTGTAATAACTCTCATTTGGCCTGGGCGGAGGACCTCCTATGGTTATCACAGGCTGCCCTCATGAGGTGTCCCAAGGCCATGTTGTTATGCCACACCGCCTCCCACCTACGGCCACATCAGTCCCACCCTGACACCTCAAGCCAAGTGGCTCTCTAGGGTGGCCTAGAACGTGCCATCAAGGAGGTGGCCCAGTGCAGTAAGCAAGCATGTGTGCCCTGGAGCTACATAGGCCTGGGTCAAGTCCTAGATTCACCATTTACCAGTTGTTGTGTGACTTCTGACAAGTTTTCAGTCCTCTCTCTTCAACATTCAAGTGGAGATGGTAGAAATGGTCTCACATAATTATGAGGATTAAGTGAGTTAATATATGCAGAGTGCTTACGACGGTACCTGGCACAGGGTATGCCCTCAAATGTTAACTGTTATGCCTAGCGACTGGGGACACAGCTCTTTATATTCCACAGCCTGAACGCTATGGTTTCTGGGGTCAGGTAGGTTTGGATAGTCATTGTGGGGAGCTAGGACCAGATTGGCCATAAAAAGGTAAACACACTCAGAAGCCGATTTCTGGCCATGTCTTAGTGATATCTAATTAGATACAGGCAGCTTGCACATCTTAGAACACTGGGTACTTTTCTCATTTATTTTCAGAAAGACACACTGATGAATAATTCTTACGGCAACATTTTGTGTGTGTGTGTGAGGATAGTGACGTGCGGTGTACAGGGTAACACATAGAACGAGGAGGGACACATCCACATGACCAAATCCTGACACAGGCAGAGAATGATCATGAGCACAACGGAGACGCCCTTGAATGATGGGAACAATAGAGCTTTGTATTTTTTTCCCTTCACAAATTGGTATAAAAACATTAAAAGTAAAATATTACCCAAAATACATTTAGCAGGAATTGAGGTGGGCCAAGAAGCTAGGCACCTTCCCACTGCAGTATAGAGTAGGGTAGGAGCATTTTGATTATCCTGCTGGCTAATCCAGCATAGGCGGGTAGGGCAAAGTACAAACAGGGTAAGGAATTAGACAGCTGGAGTTTATGCATTCTTAGATTAAATTCACGTATAAGGGAATTAAACGTGGTCATTTTCTCAACTGAAGGCATGTGTGCGGTTTAGGGCTATTTTGTTTCAAGACTCTGAGGCTGGAAGCCCTAGTCTGCTGCAGAGTCAAGGTGCCATTTTAAAAGCAGTCGCTGAATATGGAGGAAGGCAACATGTTGGTGAGATGCTGCTGTCTAAGTTAGGCAAACTTACGTGGACAGGGAGAACCGAGGTGCAAAATCAATCAGCTGGAGATGAGGAAGACCTGATGAGAGAAGAATTAGGACTTCCCTGGTGGTGCAGTGGTTGAGAATCCGCCTGCCAATGCAGGGGTCACGGGTTCGAGCCCTGGTCCGGGAAGAACCCACATGCCGTGGAGCAACTATGTGCGTGCGACACAACTACTGAGGCTGTGCTCTAGAGCCCGTGAACCACAACTACTGAGCCCAAGTACCACAACTACTGAAGCCCGCGCACCTAGAGCCCATGCTCCGCAACGAGAAGCCACTGCAATGAGAAGCCCATGCACAGCAACAAAGAGTAGCCCCCGCTCGCCGCAACTAGAGAAAACCTGCACACAGTAACAAAGACCCAACGCAGCCAAAAATGAATGAATGAATGAATAAATAAATAAATTTATTTTTTAAAAAAGAGAGAAAAATTAGAGGAATTTGAAAGGGGAAACTTGGAGCAATTATTTTTTCCCTCAGGAGATGGCACTTTCAGTGGCTATTCATGGGAACCTGGGGACATTGAAGAATATAACAAAGTTTACATGCTAATTCTCTACTCAAAGGCTTCCCCAGGAAGAGTAGAATTGGTACTTCCAAGGGGTGTACCCACTGGGCAATTCCAAAGCACCCTAGGAGAGTGCTGGTGTGGGAGACGGGTTCTAGGTCTACTTCTCTGAGTCCAGACGAAGGGATTGGGTAGACTGGCTCACCACTTCCTCTGTCACATGCACAGACCCGTTATTTTTTTTTAAATTTATTTATTTTACTCATTTTTGGCTGCATTGGGTCTTCATTGCTGCACACGGGCTTTCTCTAGTTGCAGCGAGTGGGGGCTACTCTTCGTTGTAGTGTGTGGGCTTCTCACTGCGGTGGCTTCTCTTGTTGCAGAGTATGGGCTCTAGGCATGCGGGCTTCAGTAGTTGTGGCACGCGGGCTCAGTAGTTGTGGCTCACAGGCTCTAGAGCTCAGGCTCAGTAGTTGTGGTGCACGGGCTTAGTTGCTCCGCGGCATGTGGGATCTTCCCGGACCAGGGCTCGAACGCATGTCCCCTGCATTGGCAGGCGGATTCGTAACCATTGCACCACCAGGGAAGCCCCAGACCCGTTATCTTGAGATGGCATAGTCGTGGGTGTGCTGGGAAGTGTTTGTGCCAGTAGGGAGTAGTGGGGGATGGGTTGGATGTGCTGAGGATGGCACATTACCATCTAACCCTGGAGTGTCCCAAACAGTGGTCCTCATCTTCTGTCACGGTGTCTATCAGTAAAACTAGAAAAGCGAGGTGCAGAATGAACTGCTCCTCCTAGGAGGATGGGGTAGAGAAAAGTCCCTGTCAATAATTGCTCAACTCTTGTTAGGCACAGATAAGACAATTCATCTGAATATATTTTTTATAAACTAATTCACCAATATAAGCTTAATATTATCTACGTTACTTTAGACTTTTTCTATAACAAGGTATTCATGAAAAATACTATGAAATGAAGTATGTTAAAGAAATTTAAAAAAATAAATAATTGCTCAACTCTTGTCTAATACCATGCAGATCAGCTGGCAGAAGAAAAGGTGGCTGAGGGACTTTAACTCAGAGTTCTCAAAATCGCAATTTTGGGGGGTTAAGCCAAAGGTCAGACTGCCAGTGTGGAGAACCTACTTCAGATTTTAAAAGTATGAAATAGCACCCAGGCAAATTTTGGCTCACTCAGTTGAGAAGGTCATACCATAAGGTGTTAATCATATGGCAGAATATAATAAAGCCACTGTTAATGGTCTGGTCAGATGAAGAGTACTATCGTAAATATATCCAAGTCGACACAGGCATTTCTAATAGGCCATTTACTTTTTGCCTCCCCAGCCAGGGATGAGTGACTAGGCATCTCAGAGGTCTAATTTCATGAAGACCCAAGCCTGACAGTGGTGGGCTCAGGGAAAGTGGACTGTAATCATATGGAGGGCTTTCAGACTGCACTAATGCTGGTGGAAGAACAGCTGCTGGAGCTGCCCCTGGGATGAGTGGCAGCAGGTCTTGGCCTTAGCCCAACTGCAAGCACATTCCAAGGGGCAGCAGCTCTCATTAAAAACAAACAAAAGGAACAACAAAGCGAGCTGAGAAATATGTTCCTTGTGAGGGATTCAAGGCAAGGAGGTAATAGTGAGGACAAGGCGGGCCACAGGGATAGTACTGAAGGCAGATCTCTGTAGCAGTGAGCAGTTTTCCAAGTTTATTGTGGAATCGGGTTGCCAGCCATGTGAGGCTGCAGATGAACATGTGTGGGCCCAGGGCATGGAGAGTTCCAAGCAACCTCTTGAAATGCTGCTTCACCTGAAGCTCAATAGGGGAGAAAGGATGAGTTGCTGATCATCTAACAGGAGATGCCTACCCACACAGGTGGCCTGTATTAGGTGGGAGCTGAATTTAGAGAACTTGGGTATTTAAAGCTGCTGGAAGCTTCCAAGTCTATGTTCAACCTGAAGTCCTGATTCCACCATGACAGACTATCCTCTCCTGTAACTTGGAGCTGAGGTGCAGCATTTGTAGGGGCCGGCAGTTGCCCAACTTGATAGAGAGCACTTCCACAGACCAGGAACCTGTCACACTGCTTCCCAGACAACAGTTGACTTGCTCTTCTACCTTCATGCTGTAGTGTGCTCCAGCCTGCAGTAGTGTGGGCTCCCCATTCTTTGTGGTGGGAAAGGGGAGGTGCCCCCAGAGGCTGTGTGTGAAGGGACACAGATGTTATTTTATCTGTGATTCCTACTGACAGCACTGAAGAATTAAAAATAGTGAAGGAACTGTACCTGCAGGACTAGAGTATCACTCAGACTTCTGGGCGTGGACACTGCCCCTGCCAGAGAATGTCATGGTGCTGTTGACTACTCCATGGAATTACTCAACATGCTGCTCACCACTGTCAGAATGGGGTAATCTTTAAGTGGTGGAATACCCAGGTGGAGGACAGGAAATGGCCACTTCCAAATGCAAAATCAGAAATTCAAAGCTCTCTGTGTTTTCTGTGAACAGAGTTGATACCTTCAGAAAAGTAGACAAAAGCAGGGCAAGAACTAGGATGCAGCAGTTCAGTATTCTGGGAGTAACAAATATACGCTAATGCAGTGGACACAGAGGACTGCCCAGCCAAGGGAAAAAGTGGGTGAGAGCCTTTTGACAACTCCCTTGAGGCTCTAACCTCCCTTGTCAGATGCACATCAGGAAATGGCAAGTCACAGAAGTGGCAGTGGCCCAGAACATCTCTAGGGATGGGATCATCACATCCGAAGCTGAGCATGCCCCTGACTGCTGTGTGTAGCGTAACTACGGTGCAGAACTGGCTGGGGGAATGTCTGCACAGATTAAGCCCCTACTTTAGGGATTATCCCAGGGTCAGAGTCAAACTGAAGCCCAGAGGAACTGGGTAACTCAGGAATTTTGATCAACCTCTGCCTTCCAGATAGGGGTCCTGAGTTCTGAGAGCTGGGTTTGGAGCAACATCCAGAATCATGGACTGTGTGTGAGGTCAGATCACCACAGTCTTCAAGGGCAAACTGAGTGGTAGTAAGTGACGTGATGTTATCAGTTAGGAGTTGCTAAATCAAAAAGCAACACACGGGGGGCTTCCCTGGTGGCGCAGTGGTTGAGAATCTGCCTGCTAATGCAGGGGACACGGGTTCCAGCCCTGGTCTGGGAAGATGCCACATGCCGCGGAGCAACTAGGCCTGTGAGCCACAACTACTGAGCCTGCGCATCTGGAGCCTGTGCTCCGCAACAAGAGAGGCCACAATAGTGAGAGGCCCGTGCACCGCGATGAAGAGTGGCCTCCCGCTTGCCACAACTAGAGAAAAGCCCTAGCACAGAAACGAAGACCCAACATAGCAATCAATCAATCAATCAAATAAATCTTTAAAAAAAAAAAAAAGCAACACACGGTTCAAATGAATTGTCCCAGGAGAAGAATACAGGTAAGAAGCCAGCGGACACACAAACCAGGGAAATCTGACAAAAGGTGGTTTGAAGCAGAAGGTGGGAAGCATAATTTAAGTAACTCCTGGGCCAATGCACAGGTGACTGCACTTTCTTTACACTGGGTGTAAGCAGTGGGGGTGAGGAAAACAAAGGGTTCCACTAAAGGTAGAAACCCTCCTATATAAGAGAATCAAGTACAGTAAAATGCTTATAGACCATTTTCTTAGTTTTTTTGTTCCTGTGCTTCTCAATTTTTACAATTTTATAATTTCTCTTAATGGTCAACTAATTTCTATGTTGTTAATGAAGGTCCATTTTGGTTCTGATACTTGGTAATTCAGACTAATTCAGACTATTCAACTGAGGCAGTTCTGAACTATGAGGAGTGTTTGCCATTAAGTTCTCAAAACCCACACTACTGTGAACCTTGACTCTCAGTAAATAAAATGACTATCTTCATGTAAGCTTTCATGGTTATTCTGTAGAATGGAAATTCTCTTGCATTCAATAATTAATACACTTAGTCTCAAAGCTCTTCCATATCACTTTTCTCCAATATGATGTCTCTGATGCTGAATGAGGTTTGCAGTCTGGTTGAAAGCTTTCCCACATTTATTACATTTATAGGGTTTCTCTCCTGTGTGAATCCTCTGATGTTGAGTCAGGTGTGTACTTCGGATAAAGGCTTTCCCACAGATTTTACATTTATAAGGTTTTTCTCTAGTATGAATTCTCTTATGTTGAGTGAGGGCTGAATGGTCACTGAATGCTTTCTCACATATATTACACGCATAAGGTTTCTCCCCAGTATGAATTCTCTGATGCTGGGCTAGGGCTGATTGGTCCCTGAAGGCTTTCTCACACAAACCACATCTGTAAGGTTTCTCTCCAGTATGAATTTTCCGATGTCGAGCAAAGGATGAATTATCCCTGAAAGCTTTCCCACATTCATTACACTTATAAGGTTTCTCTCCAGTATGAATTCTTTGATGTTCAGTGAGGGAAGAGTTCACCCTGAAAGCCTTCCCACATTCATTACATTCAAAAGGCTTCTCCCCAGTGTGAATTCTCTGATGCTGAAGAAAACTTGTACTCTGATTGAAGGCCTTCCCACATTCATTACATTTATAGGGTTTCTCTCCACTATGAATATTCTGGTGTTTGGTAAGATGTGCCCTGCACACAAAGGCTTTGTCACATATGTTACATTTAAAAGGTTTCTCTCCAGTATGTATTCTATGATGGTGGGCAAGGTGTATGTTTCGGATAAAAGCTTTTCCACATAAGTTGCATTCAAAAGGCTTCTCTCCAGTATGAATTTTCTGATGGTAAGTAAGTGAGGAGCTCACTGAGAAGGCCTTGCCACATTCCTTACATTCATACGGCTTCTCACCAGTGTGAATTCTTTGGTGATGGATGAGGTGTGTGCTCTGGTGAAAGGCTTTCCCACATTCTCTACATTCATATCGTTTCTCTTTAATAAGAATTTTCCGATTTGCATTAAGTTTTTCAGTATGAATCTTCTGATGTTTATTGAGGGTTGAACTCTTAGTGAAGACTTTTCCACACTCACTACACTCAAAGGCATTTTTGCTAGATTGAAATCCCTGACTCTCAACAAAGGATGAGCTCATGGTGCAGTGCTTTCCAGATTCATCACATTTCTGGTCACCAACCACAGATGAAGTTTTCTCGTGAGCAAGCATCACTTGCTGCAACTTCATCTCCTGGCTTCCATGCTGCCATTCCAACAGTGTATCATATTTCCAGTGACTATCTCTAGTGACTCTTTCCTTTATCATCCACTGACCCAATTCTCCTTCAGGAATATCTGCCTTGAAAGTTGATTTCTTACTCACAGGTGTAGTCATCCAGTCTGAAAGATATCAAAAATAAAAATGTCTGTTTTATCCTAGTAAAACATCTAGTTGGGATAAGAACGTGACCTTGTTTATAATGCTAACAGAGAGGTTGTAATTTTGAAGATTTCTTGAAGTGAAGATAAAACAGGAAAAGGGAGAAGAGGTGAACAGAGGACATGGCAGGAAGGGGTTGACAACTATACAATGTATGAAGCAGGAGAGCTTGGAGCTGGCATTCAGAAGTCACAGGCCTGAGCTGGGATCCTGAGTACAATATTTATTTTCTTTGTGATTACAGAGAAGTTACCTGAATTTTGAAACCTCATAAAAAACCTGTAAGACCACACTATGCTAACAGATAAGAAAAAAATGTACCTTATCTGTTTTAGTGATATGGTTTTTAAAATAACCTAGATGTGACCTTAAGAAACCATTAAAACTAGAGGTCAACACTTGGTAGGAAAAAAGTTCAGCTTCGGAGTAACTACTAAAACCAGCATTTATGTTTTATAGACTCATTTTAGCATTCAGATGGAAAATAAAAAGTTAGGCTACTGTAGAGCCTGTGAAACACTGATATCTACTAATAAAGTTAGAACCTCCTGCTACCGGTGAGGAAGCAACATCTTCAAACCTATATCAATAATGTGACATCGATATAAGGAAAATGTACCATGAGGATGTATATGTGAGTATAAAAAATTAGGAACAAAGCAGCAAATCTGCCAGGATATATCCAGTATGTCTTGGAGGCAAGGCCCTGAATTTGGGGAAAGGAGTATACTAGTCATTAGAAATGGGACTCTGCTACTGGGATCTGGGCCAAGGTCCCAAGAATTGTCTGACAAAATGATTCCTCTCCCCACAAACAAATTTCACACTTACTCAACAACAGTCTCACTTGGTCTCATGGGTATCCTCATATTAACAAGCAGAGTTCTGAATGCATACTAGTTTTCTGTACATATTTGTGAATATCTGTCTTTTGTGTTAAGTCTATTTAAGACTTTGTACTAAGAAATGCATGATAAGGGCTTGATACTAACACAGATGATGCAAAGATTCCTGGGAAAGCCTATCAAGAACAAGCCTCCCTCAATGTTTTTTTCTCCTACTCACTCTAGAAAATCTATAAAGAGCTATAATAATAATAAAACTCCTTGTACTTACCTGGAAAAGAAAGTTAAACAGGTGCACTTTAAGGCTAAAATCCTTGTAAGCTTAGAATAATATATCCTTGCTCAAAACAAAGAATGTTTAAAGTTAAACACCAGGTTTGCCAAATCTCAAAATCTTAAGAACTGACTTTTGCTTCTGGACCTGACAGAGTAGCCTGTGGAAGACCAGATTCTTGCAAAAAACACCCGAAAAATCTGAATTGAAAAAAAAAAAATCTGTCTAAAGGCATCAGATATCACTTGAGGCCAACGTGATAGTCTAATATTTGGGATAGAAGGGAAATATAGAGGTGATCCTAACAGTGTTTTTTTTCCCTCAGAGAATTTGCTGAATTCTTAAGCTTCTCATGGCAAGAGACTAAGCTAAGCAGAAATTCAGAATTCTCTATAGTCTTACAGTACTGTTGAGCCAAAAACTGGAGTTCAGGACCTTCTGGGGGGCTGTGGGGTGAACAGTGGTCAGAGTAAACGTGTAAAGCTCTCGGTTGGGACTCCTGGAGGGCTACAACCTAGCAGCAAGGGCAAACAAGAGATAGGTAAAGCTTCACAAACATTCAACCCAATCTCCAGCTAATGAGTCCCTGGGTGGATAGATTAGGGTGGTTTGCTTGTACTCCAGCTGTCTACCAGAGGGAAGGCAAATCTTCTCTGGAGGAACATAACATCATCCAGAGCCTATTCACTCCTTCACACATAATGTCAAGGATTCAGTCAAAAAGTACCAGGAGTACTAAGAAATTATTGAATCAAGAGAAAAAACAGACAGTAGACAAAGACCCTCAGAACTCAGATACCAAAATTATCAGACATGGGGTTTAAAATAAGTGTGACTAACATGTTCAATAAAACAGATAAGAATGAGAATTTTAACAGAGAATTGGAACCAAAGAATCAAATGAAAATTCTAGAACTGAAAAATATAACTGAAATTAAGAACTGAATAGATAGCTTTAACAGTATATCGGACATTGGGACTTCCCTGGTGGTCCAGTGGTAAAGAATCTGCCTTCCAATGCAGGGGACAGGGGTTCGATCCCTGGCCAGGGAACTAAGATCCCACATGCCGCGGGTCAACTAAGCCCGTGCGTCACAACTACTGAGCCTGCACGCCTCAACTAGAGAGCCCGTGTGTAGCAAACTACAGAGCCCACATGCTCTGAAGCCCAAGTGTCACAACTAGAGAGAGAAAACCCACATGCCACAACTAGAGAGAAGCCAACATGCCACAACGAAGAGCCTGTGCACTGCAACAAGAAGATCCTGCATGCCACAACAAAGACCCGACACAGACAAAAGAAATTTTTTTAATAAATAAATAAAATGAATAAATATTTTTAAAAAACAGTATATCGGACATAGCAGAAGAGAGGAATAGTGAACTAAAAAAAATACATAGGCAGAAAATATCCATGGTAAAACCTGGAGGAAAAAATTTAAAGAGACATATAAGACATGGTGAAAACGTTTATTAACACGTGTGATTGTAGTTCTGGAATGGGAGGAGGAAAAGAATGGGGCAAAAACACTATTTTTTTAAAAAAAGGTTGAAAAATGAATTTGAGAAGCACTACAAACTCCAAGCAGGATAAATTCAGAGAAAATCCACCTAGGTACACCATAGTAAAACTACTGAAAACATAAGACTAATTTGAAATTTCCTTGAGAGAAAAAATATATTACCTTTAAAAGAGAAAAAAATAAAACTGATAGCTCTCTTTTCAACCAAAAACAAGGGAAAACAGAAGACAATGAAATAGGGACTTCCCTGGTGGCACAGTGGTTAAAAATCCGCCTGCCAATGCAGGGGACATGGGTTCGAGCCCTGGTCCAGGAAGATCCCACATGCCGTGGAGTAACTAAGCCTGTGTGCCACAACTACTGAGCCTGCGCTATACAGCCCGTGAACCACAACTACTGAGCCCTCATGCCACACCTACTGAAGCCCGCACACCTCGAGCCTGTGCTCCGCAAAATGAGAAGTCACGGCAACGAGAAGCCCGCGCACCGCAACAAAGAGTAGCCCCTGCTCACCACAACTAGAGAAAGCCTGCATGCAGCAACAAAGACCCAATGCAGACAAAAATTAAAAAATAAATTAAATAAATAAAATTTAAAAAATAACTCTGTAATTGTGTAAAAAAAAAAAAAAAAAGAAGACAATGAAATAGCATCTGAAGTGCTGAAAGAACATAATTGCTAAACTAGAACTCAATAGAAACAAAATGTCCCAAAAAAGTAAATATGAAATAGATATTTCCATACAAATAAAAACAGGGATTGTGTCA
Source organism: Balaenoptera borealis (assembly GCF_965194805.1). Taxonomy (NCBI): domain Eukaryota; kingdom Metazoa; phylum Chordata; class Mammalia; order Artiodactyla; family Balaenopteridae; genus Balaenoptera; species Balaenoptera borealis. The sequence continues at coordinate 167,940,698 of NC_138867.1, forward strand.
ACAGCAGGCCCCTACTAAAAAAATAAAATAAAAAGGAGTGTTCCAGGCAGAAGAAAGATAATCCCAGGTGTAAAAGTAAGAAAAGGCAATGGAAAGAGTAAATATGTGGGTAAATAAAAATATTATTGCACAAAACAATAATTATAATGTCTTGAGAGGCTGAAAATATATACATAATTAAAATACATAGCAAAAATAACACAAAAGATGAAAGAAAGAAAATAGAATTGTTTTAAGCTATTAGCATTGCCTGGGAATTATTTATTTTGGATAGTAATAAGCTGGTTTTACTTATTAGACTTACCAATAAAAGACTAGTTAAATAAGATACAAGCTCATACAGTCTTTAAGACTAGTTAAAGAAGATACAAGCTCATTGGAATACGGAACAATAAAAATAGTTGATTCAAAAGAAGGCAAGACAAGAAAAAAAACGGACCTATAGCAGGTGAGTAAAATTAAAATTAAATAATGAAATAGCAGACATCCAATCCTATACATATTAGTAATTGGTCTAAATTATCCTATTAAAAAACTAAGGTTGTGAGGCTGGATTAAAAAAATAAAATCCAACTATATGGCACTCAGGAGAGAAATACCAAAAATATAGATCCAGAAATAAAAGGAAAGAAAAGAATGGAAAAGGATTTATCAAGCAAGAACTAACCACAAGAAAGCTGGTATACCTATACTAATATCAGACAAATCTCATATTAGAGATATTAGAGAAAACAGGCTTTAAGATAGTTCATATTGACAAAAGGTTCAATTATCTAGGAAAATATAACAAATCTACATTTTCACATAATATAACTTCAAAATGTATAAAGTAAAAATTGAGAAAATAAAAAGGAAAAATAGAGAAACTTAACAATGATAGTGAGATATGTTTACATACCATTCTCAATAACTCAGAAATCAAACCATTAAGAATAGGGGATCTGGGCTTCCCTGGTGGCGCAGTGGTTGAGAATCTGCCTGCCAATGCAGGGGACACGGGTTCAAGCCCTGGTCCAGGAAGATCCCACATGCCGTGGAGCAACTAGGCCCGTGAGCCACAACTACTGAGCCTGCGCATCTGGAGCCTGTGCTCCGCAACAAGAGAGGCCGCGATAGTGAGAGGCCCGCACACCATGATGAAGAGTGGCCCCCACTTGCCGCAACTAGAGAAAGTCCTCGCACAGAAACGAAGACCCAACACAGCCAAAAATTAATTAATTAATTAATTAATTTTTAAAAAAAGAAGAATAGGGGATCTGAATAACGAGATAAACAAACTTGATCTAAATGATATACTTACAACACTATACCCAACAATGACAGAATATACATATTTAAGTGCATATAGAACATTTACCAAAACTGAACATATAGTGGGATGTGAAGTAGTATGAACACATTTCACAGGGCAGAGATCATTCAGAATGTGTACTCTGAACTCAGTGGAATTATGGCAGAAATGAATAACAAAATACCAAAAAGACGGCTAGAAAATCCACAGATATTTTAAAACTAGTCCATATATTTCTAAATAACTGATAAAGCAAAGAAGAAATCAAAACAAAAATTAGAAAATATTTTAAACTAAATGATAATAGAACCATGAAATGGAACTTACAAAATGCAGCTACAGCATGGTTAGAAGGAAATGTACATCTATCTTTCTGTATCAATTATCAATCTCAAGAAATCAGAAAAATAGCAAATTAAATACAAAGGAGAAGGAAAGAAATAATAAAAATAACAGAAATCGATAACTTAATAAAAAATTGATAGACCTCTATCAAGGCTAATGGAGAAAGACAGAAGGCACATATTACCACTATCAAGAATGATAAAGGTGACATCAAGACACATTCTAAAGAGATTTATAAGATAATAACATAATGAGGAAACTTTATGCCAATAAATTAAAAGACTAAATTCTAGGAAGGTATAGTGTATCAAAACAGATGCAAGAAGAAACAGAAAATCTGAACGGTCTTACATCTAATAAATAAATTGAATTTTCCATTTAATACCTTCTCACAAAGAAATTTCCAAGCAGAGGTGGCTTCACTAGTGAATTCCTCTGAACATTTAAGGAAGTCCAGTCTGTATACAAACAGGCCAGTGGAACAGATTATAGACCCAGAATCAGACCTATGTACATGCAGTCCCCATATGTATGACAAAGGTACACTGCAGTACAATGGGGAAAAAGATAGTCTTTTCAGTAAATGATCCTGGGTCAAATGAATACCTTTATGGAAAATAATGAAAATAAATCTTCCATGTGGATTGTAGACCTAAATATGAAAAACAAAAGAATAAAGCTGTTAAAGGAAAACACAGAAGATCTTCATGGCGTTAAATGTCTTAAGTAGGACACAAAAAGCATTAACTTTAAGAAATACCCCAATTAATTGGACTATCCTAAAAGTTTAGAACTTCTGTTTACCAAATAACACCATTATTCAAAGTGTGAAATGATATTTATAATGCATATGTATCTATATGACAGAGGATCAAATCCCAAATGTACAACCCTACAATATATCATTAAGGAAAGATTAGACAACTAAATAGAAAATAGGGGAAAGACTTATAGATACTTTACAAAAGAGGATATTTAAATGATCAATAAAAAAATGAAAAGATGATCGACTTCATCAGTCATAAGTTGAGATACAATGAGATACTCCATATATCCTCTAGAATGGTGAAAAACAAATTTTTAATGACAATACTAAGTATATAAGAGGATATGGAACCCTCATGTCCTGCTGGCTGGAGTATAAACTGGTATAACCACTTAAAAAAACTATTTGGCGGTTTCTATTAAAGCTTGCAGGGACTTCCCGGGTGGTCCAGTAGTAAAGAATCCACCTTACAATGCAGGGGACGCAGGTTCGATCCCTAGTCAGGGAACTAAGATCCCACATGCCGTGGGGCAACTAAGCCCACAAGCCACAATTACTGAGCTCACATGCCTCAACTAGAGAGCCTGCATGCTGCAAACTACAGAGCCCACGCACCCTGGAGCCTGCACCACAACTACAGAGCCCACGCGCCCTGGAGCCTGTGCACCACAACTAAAGAAGAGAAAACCCTCACGCCACAACTAGAGAGAAGTCCGTGCGCTGCAACTAAGACCCAATGCAGCCAAAAAAAAAAAAAAAAAAAGCTTGCCTACTCATGAACATAGTACTCCTAGCTATATGCTCAAGAGAAATGTATAACGTACATTCTCTAAAAGATGTACAAGAATGTTCATAATAGTTCCAGTATTACTGATAATAGCTCCAAGCCAGAAATATACCAAATGTCTAGCAACAGTAGAATGTATAAATAGTGGTAGGTTTACAGAGTGAAATATCATACCTCAATGAGAATGAACCAACTATTGCTACATATGACAACATGGATGAATCTCAAATACACTGTGGAAGCAAAGAAGCCAGACACAAAAGAGTAGACACGTAAGATTCCATTTATAAAAAGTTTTAAAATAGGCAAAACAAAGTTATGGTCAGGGTAGTAATTATCTTCAGGACAAAAGAAACAGGGGATAGGAGGGGATCTCTGGTGTTCTAGGAACATTTTATTTCCTGATACAGGTGCTGGTTATACAGATGTATTTATACTGTAAAAATCTGATGAGCTGTACACTTATAATTTATGTATTTTCCTGTGTTAGTATTACTTCAATAAAAGTTTACTTTAAAAAATCTGGCAGTGGCTTTCAAAAATAATAATTTGGCTCAATAAAAACAACAAATTGCTAGCTTTCTTTTCTAGCAGCTATTAGATAGCTATGTTTATTAAAGCCTTTTCTTGATTGTGATCATAAAACATCACCTATATATGAGAAAATTGGCTTTTTAATGTTTTGTGTTACAGGAAAACACTCATCTAATTGTGTATCAAGAGGGGGTCAAACACACCCTGGTTTCACCACGCTGAAGATGAACTGAGATGGGGAAAGACTGGACCCTCAGAGTCAGTTCTCACTGGGGCCCAGGTCACTTCACGGGGGCTGAATTAGGAGCAGTACCTGTAGCTGCATTGGGCCACACTAAAAAAAAAAAAGTATGGTTTTAAAGTATATATCAATAACTCTAAGGTATCAAGCAAGGCATGCAAGTAGTATGATCGAAACTCTATACAATGTAGTCAAGAGGTCACCCCCAGGGAGGGACCAGAAACTAACCCAATTTCCTCCAAATCATCAAAAGTTTCAAGACTTGGCACTATCAAGTACATCTGAGAGGGGGGAGGATAAAATAAGGAGTTTTGGTTTAAGGTCAGTTTATGAAGCCTTTATGCCCTCAGATCCCTTCCCCAACTCAGAGGAGCTGGAAGGTTTCCCTCTCCCAACTGAGGAAAGCCTCTAACATGAAAGAGATACCAAAGAGATATCAAAACAAAGAGAAAATTTGAGAACACAGTGCCTATAAAGGAAGATGAAAGTGTTTTTGGAAATCATTATGTTTAGAGGTAAAATATTACAATTGTAAAACACGAATAAGAGCTTACAAATAAAACAAGAGTTCTTGGAAATTAAAAAGGATGGCAGAATTTGAAAACTCAACAGAGAATTCCCACCATAAACAATTAGAAAACCAGGGAAAAAATGAAACAACTATTTTTAGGCAACGGAAAAGCAATCCTGGAAAAGTAAACTCACAGTGACAGAAGCAGACCAGTGGTTGCCAGGGGCTGGGGACAGGGGATGGGATTAATTGCAAAGAGGTAAGAAGGAATTTTTGGTTAGAGATGACAAAAATGTTATTCCTTTGATTTGGTGATAAATTTGTCAAAACTGATCAAATATTATACTTAAAATGGTAAATGTTATTGCATGTAAATTATACTTTAATGAAGCTGATTAAAAATATTTTAAAAATCTCAATAGGTGAACTGGAAGACATAACTGAAGAAACCTGTCAAAAAGTAGAACAAAAAAACATAAAGATGGAAATTTTAATAAAAAGATAAAATTAGAAGACCAGTCCAGGTGGTATCAGGCATTCCATCAAGAGAAAATAGAGAAAACTGAAGGTGGAAATTAAAAAATGCTAAAAGAAAATGTCCAAGATCCACAGGGCAGAAATTTAGATGGAAAGGCTCACCCATGCTCAGTGGATCCAAGTATAGGAGCACACCAGGATACACCACTGAGAAACATTGGAGTAAATGAGGAGATCCCACAAGCTTTCAGAGAGGAAAAACAGGTCACAAATGATGAAGAACCTGAAGATTTTGGATTTCTCAATAGCAGACTTAGGTCTAGAAAACAACAGAGCAATGTCTTCAGAATTCTGAAGAAAAAAGATTTCCAGTGTTGAATTCTATCTAGTCAAACTATCCAGAAAGTGTTACGGCAGAAAAAAGACACTTACAGACTTGCTAGGTTACCAAAAACTTATTCCTGTGCATCCTTTCTTAGGAAGCTACTGGAAGACATGTGCAAATGAAGAGATAAGCCAAGAAAAAGGATGATGTGGGACATGCAGGCCAGGAAAGATGGGATTTGCAGGAGGATGACAGCTAGGCACCTACCGTTCCAGAACGGAGCAGGTCAGATGGCTCCAGAAGAGACTTTTCCAGGAAAATGAAATTGTCAGAAGGACTTCTGATCTAAAAGTCTTGAGAATCGAGATGCAGACAACTAGAGAAGGTCTGAGATTAAATTAAATTAAATTAAACTAAATGAACCCTGGGAAAGATTGCTTAGGAAAGCAAAAGCAAAAGTTGCCAGGATTTACTTCATGGATCAGCTGTGAATAGTGCTTCAGAATGTAAACAATGACTATTTCTCTGACCATTAAGTACACTATAACTCTACTGGGAGGACAGGGAATGGAAAAGGTAGTAAGACGAATAGTTGGGGAGGTGAGTTTAATCCTCACTTTTTATAGAAGGAATTCAGTAAATAATGCCTAGAACTGAAAAGTCAAGAGGTAGCAATATAAACACATTCCTTGGAGACATGGAAACAAATATACCAAATAATCAGCTGAAAGAAGAGAAAATGGTTACTTCTAAAGAGGAGAGAATGGGGATAAGGGGGGATAAGAGGCCATCAGTTTTCATAATAAACATTGTAGTTTCATTAAACTAAATGCATTATTGTGATGAAATTTAATACTAAAAATAAAGAAAAAGGACAGAATAAGCTCCAAAAAAGTCAAAGGAAAGAAATAATGAAGAGCAAAAATTAATGAAATAAAGATAAAATAGAAAGGATCAGTAAAGTCAAAAATTATTTATTAATTAAAAAGGCAAACCTCTGATAAGATTTATACAGAAAAAAAAAGACAAAAGTAAATTATTATTAGAAAAAATTCATGCTTTCATTCAACAAATACATACTGGGACCTGGTGAGCTGAGATACAAGAGCAAACATGACCAAGTCCTTCCCTCATGGATCTAAGGGTAGAAAGCATTATATAAACAGGACACAGAAAGCACTAAGATAAAGATCATTAAGACAAAGACTGGGGCTTCCCTGGTGGTGCAGTGGTTGAGAATCCGCCTGCCAATGCAGGGGACACGGGTTCGAGCCCTGGTCTGGGAAGATCCCACATGCCGCGGAGCAACTGTGCCCGTGAGCCACAACTACTGAGCCTGCGCGTCTGGAGCCTGTGCTCCTCAACAAGAGGGGCCGCGATAGTGAGAGGCCTGCGCACCGCGATGAAGAGTGGCCCCCGCTCGCCGCAACTAGAGAAAGCCCTTGCACAGAAACGAACATCCAACACAGCCAAAAATAAATAAATAAATAAATAAATTTATTAAAAAAAAAAAAAAAGACAAAGACTGATTACGAACTTCTGCTAGTAAAGAAAGAGAAAAGATAAGCTATAGACTGGCACACATATTAACTGATAAAGTATTCAATTCCTAATTATATATAGAAGTCCTACAAGTGAATAAGAAAAAGATAAACTATAACAGAAAAATGGACGAAGAATATGAATATGTCACAGAACACAAATAATCAACATATGAAAAGATGTTCAACTCTACCAGTAAACAAGGAAGTGCAAATTAAAACCACAATGAGATACCATTTCTTAGGAATTTTGGTTAAGTTCCTGTTACTTGCCAAAGTAACATCAACTAACCTGCATCAACTATTAGTATAATTTGGATCAACTAATTTAATCAGCAATCTGGGACCATTTAGTAGAGCTGAAGAAGCATATACTCTTAAACCCACTATTTCTGCACCTATGAATACACTTAAAGAAATTCCCAAACAAGGCCCATGTGTATAAGGAAGTATGTACAAGAATATTCAGGTCTGGACTTCCTTGGTGGCGCAGTGGTTAAGAATCCGCCTGCCAATGCAGGGGACACAGGTTCAAGCCCTGGTCCGGGAAGATCCCACATGTCGCGGAGCAACTAAGGCCGTGCGCCACAACTACTGAGCCTGCACTCTAGAGCCCGCGAGCCACGACTACTGAAGGCTGCACGCCTAGAGCCCATGCTCCGCGACAAGAGAAGCCACCTCAATGAGAAGCCCACGCACCACAACAAAGAGTAGCCCTTGCTCACCGCCACTAGAGAAAGCCCGCATGCAGCAATGAAAACCCAACGCAGCCAAAATTAAATAAATAAATTAATTAAAAAAAAAAAAGAATATTCAGGTCAGCATTATTCAAAAAGCAGCAAAAAGTCTGGAAACAACCTACAGGTCTATCAGCAAGAAAATAGTTAAATAAAGGTATAGCCATTGAAGGAGTATCAAAGTGCAGTTAAAAATGACTAGAGCTACACATCTCAACAAGGATTTAAAAAAATGCAAGCTGTGGAAAGGTATCTATAGTACAATACATATATATCAAGCTTTAAAGTGCACAAAGCTAAACAATATTGCTCAGAGCTATGGATAAATGTGGTAAAGAGCAAGAAGAGCAGCACAGGAGCTAATGTAAAATTCAAGCTAGTGGCTCTCTGGTATGAAAGGAGGAAGATCTGATGAGGAGGGGCACATCGAACTTCACATATGCAGCTTTGCTCTGTTTCTTCAGCTGGAGAGCAGGGTATGGGGGGTGTTTGCCCATTCTTCAGGCTGTTCAAAAATGTTACATATTCTGTTCTGTAGATAGGATTACAGTATCAAAATACATTTGCTTTAAGTAAAAAAAGGAAAAAAAAAAGGAAATAATAATGCTAAGTGTCGAAATAAAATTATAGCATGTAAAAGAAATAGGAGCTGGTTCTCTACAAAAAGTCTCAACAAATTTTAGAGGAAAAAAACATAGATAAAGTTGGAAATGAGAAAGAGGATATAGAATGTTAAAATTATAGATGAATACCATGCACAGTTGTAAATGAAGACATTTTATGGCTCAAGAAAAGATAATTTAAAGCTAAAGGGCAAAATGTACAATTGATATAACAAAAAGAAACTAAACAGATTAATAAATAAGGAAAACATGTAAAAAGTTATTAGCAAACTACTCAAATTAAGGGATCAGGCCATTTTCTTTAGGTTTACTGAGTGAACAATTTCTGTAGAATTAAAGCTATTTTGGAGAAGGGGGGCGGAAATGACACCATTTGAGGGTCACACTGGTTTAACCCTCATCCTGACTTGCAACAAAATGGCAACATTAAATACATTGATATTAGTTAACCAGCCTGAAGTTCAGTTTTCTGGGTTTTCTGTAAGTGGGGTTAATCATATTTGCCTCACGGGTTGTAAGGTTGAAAAGGGGCAGCTAACAAATCCCTGGAGATCACCCAACACAGTGCTGACCCACAGGGGCTCAAATGTCAGCTCCCTGCCTACACTAGATCATGGCCCAGGGAAGAGAAAAATTTTAAAAGAAAGCTATCAGAAGGACTTTTTCTTACTATTATTAAAATTAAGTCTCTTTCTAAACCAGGAGTGATTGACGCAACAATGGAAAAGTTCTAGATCCGATCCTTTGAAAAATCAGAGATAAACCTATTATCATTGTTCTACATGGTTTTTGAAGTCCTAGCCAGTCATTAAGAAGTGAAACAGAAATAAGAAAAAACTATACTAAAAATGATTCAGTGAACACTTTAAGAATAAGAATTGGAGAGTGACAAGAGGGGAATAAATATTTGGAAATGACTACCACTTCTTTACAGCAGCAATTTCCAGTTGAAAAACAAGGATGTAGTTCTATTAAAAAGCAAAACTATAATTTTAATAGGAAATTGAAGGAACAACTATAAAACTTTACTGGGGGAATTCCCTGGCGATCCAGTGGTTGGGACTCTGTGCTTCCGCTGTTGCGGGCCTGGGTTCGATCCCTGGTCGGGGAACTAACGTTGGGGAACTAAGATCCCGCAAGCCGCGTGGTGAAGCCAAAAAAAAAAAAAAAAAAAACCAAAACACAAAACACCAAACAAACAACACAAAAACCCAAAAGTTTATTGGGAAATATAAGATTTCTTTCCATGTCTGACTGGCTGACCACTAATCATCCTTCGTGAATCAGCTCACAGCTTAGGGTGTCCAGGAAATTCAGAAACAAGAGGTGCTGGAACAGAGGCTTGTGAAAGGCATCTGGGAAGGACTGAACCATGACCTCATGGTTTTTCATGTCATTACTCACACCTGACTATAAAATCCCTTCTGGGCATAAAAGTCCTCTTCATCTTCACAATCCCCCCTCAGAAGTGCAATAAAGAATCAGTGTCAATGATGAATAATGGAAGAATAAATGATGTTATTATGCCAGAGTACTGGGACAGTGGATTAATTTCTTTTAATTCCCATCCCTTGTCTTTTTTTTTGTTATAACACTGCTTGTATAATATAATACTGAGTGAAATATTAAAAATACCTTAGCTTGGGTGTAATAGAACATACAAATTCAGAATGCTATTGGGGTAAGTTAAAAGATTTTTTTGATAACTGAGTTTTGGAGTTAAGACATATAAATTCCATAACATTTTAGATCCTAGACATTCCAGTAAACAGTTATTTACTGTAGGATATAAAGTCCTGCCTACTTCATTGGGCCCCTGTGAAAAATCAGTAACAAAAGGTTTTTAAAAATATTGTACAGTTGGCCAAGCGCTGGCAGAAAGTGAAATGTAATGTCTTGAATATGCCAATAGCTCTCTAAAATACTGGGGGGTTTAGGGAGAGGCACCCCTGCTCCTGTTCTTAAGCTACCAGATCCAATGGGTTCCTCAAAACAAGTAACAGCCACTAGACTGTCGTGTTCTCTGTATCCCCAGGCAACAAGTCTTTGCCACTTACTAGGTGCCAAGCGCTGTCCTGGGCATGAGCAATACAGCAAAACAGGCAAAAAATCTGGCTGTGCTCGTATGGTGCTTACAGCCCAGTGCAGCACCAGCAGAAGGTGGAGAATGATTAAATGCTGAATGCAGGTACATGTGGATGAACAAATATGAAGGGGGTTGAAGAAATGTGCAATGTTTAGCTAGAAGAGCTGCCTCAGTAGGCACATGGTGACTGGCCCTGAGGACCAGAAGCTGCTCAGCTGTGTGTAACCCATGCTGTTCCTCCTCACTGGAGAAGTGTGAGCAGAGACTGCACGGTCAGATGCTGAAGGGAACAACAGGACACGCAAGCACAGTGGGGAGCTGTCCATCTACGCCAAATAGAGAGAGAAGAAAAATCATGGGAAGGAGGATCCAGGGAGGCACAAGCTGCCAGAAGAAAGGAGTGCCACATGCACGTGGGGACAAATGTGGCAACAAGGTATTGAGGTGAACATGAAGGGAAAAGATGCTCGTTTCTCAGTCCACAGGCTTGGCACACGTGCTGTGTTCCTCCCAATGCCTCCCACATGCAGGATGCTTACCAAGACAGAAGCCTCCCAAGGAGTCCTCCGGCATCCATTCTTCCCCTTTTCCCAGCTGGGAAAACGTATCTGGCTTGGGTCCTAAGAGTCCTGTTTTTGAGGGAAAAAAAAAAAATGGGCCATATCTGTTCATACTAGAGATAAAATCATTGCAAGGATGAGATCTGGTCCGTGGAACTTCCTGGAAAAGGTGGCCTGATAGGGGCCCAGGGTAGACAACAGTTCCCAGAAGGAGGAAAAGATGGTTTGGGCCTGACACAGAGAATCTGTTCCCGTCCTTCTCTCTGCTGGAAGGGAGGGAGGATTCGACCTCTAGTCACCTTTGAGACATCTGCACTTAGACTCCAAAGAGCCCTGTGCCCAGGGCACAAAGGATAGGCATTGAGGTAACATCCTCAGAACAGCTCACTCCCAACCCAAACTTCTGTATGGAACCAGTTTAAGGGTCCCAAAGAAATCTCCAAATATGAAGATGAGCCTTCAGAGGCTCCCACTTACCCAGGGACACCAGGTTGCTGTAGTTCTCCAGCATTACATCCCTGTACAGGGCTCTTTGAGCAGGGCTCAGCTGCACCCATTCATCCTGGGTGAAAAGCACGGCCACATCCTTGAAGGTCACTGATTCCTGTAAGGGCAAACCCATCCCCGTTGACTGGTGGCTACTCCCTCACATGAGTCTCTGGGAAATGCTGTGACCCTCTGCAGGGCTGTTAGCACAGAAGGGGGATGGCGTGCTGTGACAAGGGAAGCACTTCCTCAGGGTCTCCTAGGGGTCAAGCTTTTATCAGACTTCGTTCCCCTGAAGAAAAATACCTTGTGGAGAAGATAGGCCTCCTCAGCACTGGGACTTCACACTGGCTGTTCATCTTGCCCAAAACATTTTCTCCCATCTCCATCAATCTGCACAGCCCTGCCTGTACCCCCACCCCTATGACCAATCCTACCCAGGTCTTGGCTTCAGCATTACCTCTTCAGCACCCCTCCTCAACTGCTCCCATATCACCTGTGCAGGGCCATCCAAGCACTGTCCCACTTTACTGAGTTTTGGTTTCCCCCACTGGACTGTTAACTCCAAGAAGCTATGGACCATTTCCACAGCTCCCTTGTCTTCCCATCATGTCTTCTAGAACAGGGCCCATGTACCCAGCACCTGTTACAAATGTTATTCAGCAACTCCTGCTTTTTTTCAGCTGAACCCAACACACATACACAGTTCCCATGGAAACAGTCCTTCTGGACAATGTGACTTTGTTCCCTCTGATCACAACTAGTACCTTCTTTGGAAACTCTTGGCTGAGAGGCCAAGGGAGCTGGTGTGAACTGAGAAAGAAGAGTTAAGTAGAAGCCCAGAGAAGAAAGGCAAAGGTCCAAGAGAAAGGACTTTTAGATTATTCTAGACCCCACTTGCATAGCTGAAGTACAGGTGCATTTTGGCCTTTGGATTTTGGGCAATATCCCAGTATCCTTCCAATAAAGGCCTGCTTTTGCTTAAGGTAGTCTGAGTTAGGTTTCTGTTACCTGCACCCAGAGCCTTGCACAAAGTAGGCTGAACCAAGGAACATTTGTTGGACTGAACCCATGAACCAATCTGTCAGGGACCATTGTTCACCTTTGTATCATGGGCATAGATCTAATACCTGGCACATTTTACATCCCTAGTACAGGTCTGCTGAATGGCAACCAAAATTATGGCAGCCTGTAAACACAAGATAATTGTGTGACACCAACAATGAATTTGAGGAAAAGGTTAGGGAAGAGAAATATCACAGTGGACTGGCACCGTGAAGACAGGTTTCAAAGAAAAAGTGGTGCCTGACATGGGTTCTAAAGGACAAGCTAGATACCAAGGAGAAGGGTGAGCAACCAGTGAGCTGGGACTGGGTTGACACGGCACTTTCAATCGGCTGCTCAGCCCTTCCAGTGATTTCTGCCACAGATTCCTGACCTGCACAGGTTTAAGTGTGAATGAATTAGAACAAATTTACCAAATTCATCAGAATTTGTACACTCAAATGAATGTTGTCTCCTTCAAAGTGGAGTCCATACCCTTATTCTAAAGAAGTTAGCACTGCTCAAAGCTTTTTAGTAATTAGTTGAAATTGAAAACATACCACTAGAATGATTTCATTTGTACCCAATATTCCTCTTAAGTAAAAAGCCAAATATCATTAAAAAAAAAAAAAAAAAAAAGCCCAGTAAATCCCACCTTTCTAAGAAAGCATTCCAATTTCTCTCTTCTATCACTCCTATGTTAGGTACTGCCTTTACCACTTTAGACACTTATTTTACTTGCTAGTGGAAAGAGTGCAGGTTTCCACTTTGGACCAACCTGGGTTTCATTTCCAGTTGTGTCACTTAGGTGACCTTTAGCAAGTTCCTGAGCTCTGACACCCACCAGGATGTGCCCAAGATGGGGGGGGGGGGGGTGGGCAGGAGCGGGTCAGGCTCCTGAGTGAGACTGGACTGGGAGAAAAGCTCCTGGTCAGGGGAAAGAAACAGGCCCACCCTCTTCAACCACTACATTCAAATCTCCTAAGACAATTTAGAGGGGGAAGCCCACAGCAATCCCTCACTCACCTGGACCAGGGTTGGCAGGCACCTGACTGCCATTCCTTCTTCTCTAATGAGCCTCAGGCTGGTAACACCTTCTACTGTTTATGAGGAGAGGACTGGGTCAAAAGATATCACACAGCCGTCCAGAGTGGGGCTTTGAGCATTCACACCCTGGGAATCTACCAATACTCCAGGTAGTGAATTCTTAGTCCCTATTTGCTCCCGAGCCTCTCTCCTCCTGGAGGGTCTTTCTGATGGCCTCCCCTGTAAAGGGAATAGCTCACCTTGCAGCTACTCCCACCACCCCCCACCAATTTTCCCCCTAGCAATCTGAGTCAGATCCTCCATATCTTCCTTCTGTATCTTTAAATACTTTGACTTTTCTTGAAGAAAGCATCCTCCAGCCCGTTTTCACACTTTCTACACACCCTCCGGCCTTTTGCCCTTAAATTATGCTGAGAGATCTCAAGAAAAGTGTGTCTCCTGCCTGGACAGCTGCCTAATCCTGGGGCGGGGAGTGAAAGAAGTAGGGAAGGAGGGTCGTCTTCTTTCTCCTAGAAAAGAAGCTAAGAAGGCTGGAGTTTCATTGTCGAGACGTCTCTCAAGGCCATGCCGTTCTCTGGCCTCAGGCCTCTCCTTCTCTGGCGCCCAGTTTGGGAGACCTGGAGTCAAAGGTGGGAGAGAAACAGTGTATTTGTGCGGGGTGGGGGTGGGCGTGGGCGTTGGGCGCCACGAATGTTAATCGTACAAACCACCCTCCCGCCCCCTGCCAGGTCCCCTGGGAAGCTGCTGCAGGTGCTGCGCAGCTGCTGACCCGGCCTCAGCAAGTTCCGGACACTGTGATCCGGACCACACCGGGAGCATCTACCCCAGGGCGTAAATGGGCTTCCCGGAGTCGTTTCCAAAACACACGCCAGAGGCCCTGACCGCATCCTTCTCCACATGCACCCGCAGATTCGGACCCTAAACCCGAGAGCTCACACCTGGCCTTTTTGTCTTCGGAATCAAACCTTAGCCATACGTCCCGGGAAGTTGGGGGCGTCAGATTACCGTCCTTCAGAACGGACCACGACCCAGACCTACTCGGTTTTCATCCGCTCTTCCCACCGGGCTCCACCACCCCAAGGCTGCTCCCGCTCTCCCGATGCGGCTTCGGCCACCGTGTCTAGTCACCACTGGGTTGCCCTTCGAGGAGCCTCTGCCCGCGGCGAGAGACCGCCACCGCCACATCGCAGGCAGAACACAATGAGCTGGAGTCTGCAGTCCGGATCCGAACTGCGCTTGCGCGTTGCCGGGAGACCCGCCGAGCCGGATTCCCTCAAGTCAGAGCTGCGGCGCTTCTGCTTCGCAGACTCCACTTCCCAGAGGGCGAATCGGCGGCAAGCGCCCGCACCAGCGCCGGGCGGAGAAACTGACATTGCGCGCCTGCGCAGATTAGGGCCCCGCCGCTCAACACCCCCACCCCCTACCCCACCCAGGCCAAGGGGGTTTCCTTGCAGAAACTACATTTCCCAGGGACCTCGGCGGAGGCGTCACGGTTCCCTAGGCAGGTAACCACCCGCGCGCTAACCCTCACGTGCGGATTTGGTTCCGTCTTGGTCAGACTAGGGAAGGCAGAGACCAACGAAAAGTTAACGAAGGGATAAGGAAGGTCAGTCCGAGGAAGCGGCACCTGATCCGGTGAGGAGAGCTAATCCAGGACGGCCCCCAAGGACTCAGAAGGAGGCGACAAGTCGAAAAGGAGCGTTCCTGAGGGAGGACCGCGCGGAGATGACTTGAGAAGGCAGCGGGGCTGTGCCTCGGCCACGGGGATGCAAAAAATGCTAACAGTGTGGCCTGGCGTTCGGGCTGGGGCGTGGTTCGGGCGATGAGTGGGGCCCGGGGACCGGGAGGACGGAGGTGCGGGCTGAAGGCCTGCGGACCAGTGAGGAGGCTGCTGCGGCAGTTCAGGACCCAGCGGATAGAGGCTGGGACCAGAGTGGTGGCCACGGTACCAAGGGCATGGAGCGAGAAACGTCGACAGGTAGAATAAACTTGGTTCTCCACGACTTATCAGGAGGATGGAGCTGGATGCCAAGGAGTCTGTCTTGTACAACTGGGTGGTATTTAGAAAGGTGGTATTTATTTTTGTGGACAGTATTTTGCGGAGGCGGGCAAGGATGAGGTAAAATATAGAAAGATCCAACTGGAGATATTTAGTTGCCTTTGAATTTTCACGGAGCTTGGGAAGGAAAGATGAGAGAGTTTTAACTTTGTCGGTGGCGAAAAAAAGCCAAGAACGGGACCTGAGATTTGTCAGCTAGGGAACTGTTGGCCACCTCTTAGTGAGCAGTGTCAGTGACTTTACTTACGTGACACTATGGCATTATGTTTTGGCTTTTACTGAAGATTTCATTCTATAGACACTTTTGGAGCATTTATGTGTCAGGCATTGTGCTAGGGGCTGGAGAAATAGTGAAACCCTGAACTTACGCAGGTTGAATTCTACTAGAGGGGGTACTCAATAAACAGAAAATATTGATTAGGTAGTGATGACACACTGAGGCTGTGTTACGGTTTAGAGTGTGACGGGGGTGGGGAGGTGGGGATTATTTTCAGGAGCGTTTTGAGAAGTTAGTTCTCTTTGAGGAGGTAACATTTGAGCAGAGATTTGAATGTAGTGAGGAAGGAAACCATGTGAATATCTGGGAAGAGAACAGAAATGCTGACCAGAGATAGAAGTGTGCTTGGTGAGCCTGTGGTTTAGCAAGGCCAGTGTGACAGGAGAGGGCATAGTGAACAAGGGAGAGTGGGAGAGGAGGTTGGAAGGGTAATTAGAGGGCTTGAAGGCCATCGTAAAAAGTTTGCATGTATTCTCTGTGTGACAGAAAACCATCGAAGGGGTTTGAGCAAAAGAGTGGCTTGGCTGAACACATTTTGACAGAATCACTGGTCCGCTGTGGGGCGAACAGGCTGTGGTGCAGCTAGAGGGAATACAGGGAAACCAGTTAGGAGGCTATTACACCAGTGGGGGGGTGGGGGAAAGAGAGAGCCTCCTACAATTATATCACCTTCCTACAAGGCATTTGCTTTGAAAGCCTAAGATAATTAAGGGTTCTGGATGCCATGCTAAGGAGTTTGGATATTGTTCTGTTTTCAGATATATAAGGATAATAATAATAAAATATTTATTGAGCACTAAATATGTGTTGGGCACTTTCATAAGCACTTTACATTAGTATTGAATGTAATCCAAAGCTATGAGGTTTGCACTGTTAACAAATAAGAAAACTGAGACAGCTATATATTAAGTGCCTTGCACAAGGTCTCATGTCTAGTAAGTGGGACCAGGAGTCCTGCCCCTGCTGATAGAGGAAAGGTGCAGAAGTTTCCTCCTGACTGTTGCCCAGAATGGCTGAGCACTGACATACCAAGGCCCGAAGCTTCCAAAACTCCTGAAAAAGTAGTGAAACCTTCATTTATCTGACCCATTTCTCCTGCTGCTCCCTCTAAGTGTTAATATTTTACCAGTTTGGGGTTATTGCATCCATCTTAGGCTTGAATACATTTTATTCTTCCTTTCCCCCTTGTCCTCTGCCTTCCTTTTGAGCCTTTAATTTTGCTACTGTCTTTATAATCTTCCATCTGTTTTCTACCCATCTCTCTGCCTCCTTCTTCCCCTCCATTTCTGTCTCTTGAGATCAGGTGGGGAACAAGAAAATACATGAAGGGAAAGGAAGAAGCTGGATGCAAGGGAGAGACATTATTTAAAATCTTAAGTTTCTGAGGTTACAATTAATTCAGTGTTTCATTCCTCCTTAGTCCTTGCCTTTTCTAATTCCATAGAGGTCCTGTAGCCCAAAGAGCCCAAACTGCTCAAATTCCAAACACTCAGAGTCCATGGGGCACCTCCCTCCATTGCCACCCACAAATATCTTCTGTACCCATCGTTTCTTGATTCCCACCTCTCCCAGTGGAAAGTTTCTTTCCTCCTGTTGAAAAAGATCCCTGCAGCCTCCACCTGTGCCCCAAGTCTTATTTTCCCACTTTGAGCTGCACATCCCCTCCTTACTGCACCTTCAGACTCTCCCATGCAGTGATAAATATGCTCAGTTCTTCTACCTTAAATCATACAAACGCTCTTGGCAGATTATTCGTTGGCTAAATCAACACCTTTCTCAATCCCCCCTTTTCCTTGCCTACCTCCTCTATAGAGGCTGGAAGAGCTAAGTACTTATTTTTTTCAGCCTCCTTTGCTCCTAGCCTCCATGCAACACAGCTGTGGTCAGTGAGGTTTAGGCAGAAGTCTGCTGAGGGGCTTCTGGGAAAACCTTTTCTGATAAAAGGCACAGATGTTGCTGGTGCTACACACACCCTTTCTTCCTGCTCTGAATGCAGATATTTTACCTGAAGCTATAGGAGCCATCATGTGACATGATGAAAAAGTCATGAAACTCAAGGCATTGAATTATTTTGTCTGAACCAATGCCAACCACCTCCAGATTTGTTATGGGAGAAAAACAAATCCCTATTTGCTTGTAAGCCATTGTTATCTGGGCTTTCTATTATTTGTAGCCAAAAGCTCTTCTGATATATACACCCTCTCTCAACCACAATCTCTCTCTAGTTATCTTCCTAAATCTCTCCTTTCTCAAACTACTAAGTTCTTTTCAACCTTTAACTCACTCTTCAACCCACTAAAATTTACAGAGGTTATCAATAACCAAAACCAAAGGCCATTTTCTATTTTTACCTTACTTTAATCCTCTGTGGCATTTGAAAATATGAAGTATTCCTATCCCTATGCTAAAATTCTTTTTTCTATGCCACCACCTTCTCCTGATTTTTTTCTGTTTTTCATTTTTCTTTTGCCTGTTGTTTCCCCTCAGCTTCTACTGATGACGCCTTCCACTTACTGCATTCAAAGACAGTACTCCCAGAAAACCCTTTATCACTGCCCCTTCTTATTCTACTGCCTATCAGGAATCTTCACTTGGATACCCACAGACTCATATAATACCCCCTGACCAAACTCATCATTGCCCCACAAAGTCGGTCAACTTTTTGTGTTCTTAATTATGGCACCCATCCACCCAAATAAATTAAAGTGCTCACATTTAATGGATTACATTACCTAGATTCTGCCTTATTATTGCTTGAATTCTTCCTTTCCTCTCCCATCCCACTGCCAGTTTCTCGGTTCAGCCCTTAGAAAACAAAACAAAGACTATCTTATGCAGTTTGATTTCCTAATCATATTTATCACCTATTTAGCACTTATTAAATGTGTATAAAATAAATGAAATGGCCTTAACTACTCTCATAACTATAGATCTAAAAAATCTTTCTCTATGATTGTTTTGAATATGTTGTGAGTAGCAAAGATTTTGTTAATATGTCAAATTTTCATGTCTGTTAGTGTTTAGCCTCTTCTCCTTTCCACTTTGATAGTTAGAGTACAACACAAAGATGTATTTTAATCCTATGTACTCAAAGACTATATTTGTTATATTGTTTTCTAAGTAATTAGCTTATTTAACAATAGTTTAATGACTGTTAATTGAAAACTTAAAACAGCATGCTATTGCATTAAGATTTGCACAATTATTCTATCACCTGGTAGCAAGCAGCCAATATTTCAGAGGAGAAAATAACAGGGGGAGGGGGAAGGACATGGAGGGATAATAGAAGTTGGTATAGGTAGAGAATTTTGACTCAAAACATTCAGGGAAACCAGATTGTGGAACAGGAGCATCTAGATAACATATATAACATGGTGAAAAATCAAGCATATTTATGTTTGTAGCATTTTAGAGCTTATAGGGATCTTGGAGCCTTCTAAATCTAAAATCCCTCATTTACCAAATAAGGACACTGGGACCTGGTGAAAGTAGGTGACTTGTCCAAGTTAGTGGCAGATCAGGACTACATACCAGGTCTTTGGGCTATCCAGTTAAGCACTCTCACATTTCCTCTCCAGTGTGAAGTCTCTGATGTCCAAAGGAGAATCTGCAGTATAATACAATAGAACTTATCTTCAGCATGAATCCTCATTGCTTAGAACATTAGCTACTTAAACCTTCCGGTATAAAGTTTTACTTTCTGAATCAAGATTTCTCCACTTTTATATGGTTTCTCTGCAGTGGTCTGTATTTTCTGATATGGTATATTATACTTCAACTAAAAGATTACTACAATCGTTACATTTATTAGGTTTCTACATTACATGACTTATCTGATTATCACTGAAGAGTTCATCACGGTGAAGGATCCCATGGAAGCTTCCCTCACGTATGAGTTCTCTGATGCCGTGTAAGATTTGTACTCCGACTGAAAGCTTTTCCACATTCATTACACTGATAGGGTTTCTCTCCTGTATGAGTTCTCTGATGCACTATAAGGGATGAATTCTTAATGAAGGCTTTTCCACACTGATTGCATTCATAGGGCTTCTCACCAGTATGAATTCTTTGATGCTCAATAAGGTATGCGCTCTGGCTGAAGGCCTTTCCACATTCACTGCATTCATAAGGCTTCTCTCCAGTATGAGTAACCTGATGTACAGTAAGGGATGATCGCCCAGTGAAATGTTTTCCACATACCATACACTCATAAGGTTTCTCTCCAGTATGAATTCTCCGATGCTGAGTAAGAGATGAATTCTTACTGAAAGCTTTCCCACACTGATTACATTCAAAAGGTTTTACTCCAGAATGAAGTCTCTGATGCTCTATAAGGTATGTACTTTGGCTAAAGGATTTCCCACATTTGTTACATTTGTAGGGTTTTTCTCCAGTATGATTTCGCTGATGCAGGGTAAGAGCTGAGCTCTTACTAAAGGCTTTTCCACATTCACTACACTCATAGGGCTTTTCTCCAGTATGGCTTCTCTGATGAACAGTAAGATGCATACTTTGACTGAAGGCTTTTCCACATTCATTACATTCATAGGGTTTTTCTCCTGTATGAGTTCTTTGATGCACTGTGAGGTTCATACTTTGGGTAAAAGCCTTACCACATTCATTACATTTGTAGGGTTTCTCTCCAGTATGAATCCTTTCATGTTGAATAAGGGATGAATTCTTGCGGAAAGCTTTTCCACACTCTTTACATTGATATGGTTTCTCTCCAGTATGAGTTCTTTGATGAACAGTAAGGTTCATGCTCTGACTGAAGGTTTTCCCACATTCGTTACATTTGTAAGGTTTCTCTCCAGTATGAATTCTTTGATGCACAGTAAGCGAGGAGCGTTCAATGAAGTGCTTCCCACATACATTACAGTTATAGGGTTTCTCCCCTGTATGAGTCCTCTGGTGCTTAAGGAGGGATGAACTCTGGCTGAAGGTTTTCCCACACTCGTTACATCCATAGATTTTCTTTCCTGCAAACATTCTTTGAGTTTTAATTAATTCAGCATTTTGTTTAGTGTCCTTTCCATGTGAATTCCAACTGTGAGGACTTTTCCCCACAGGAATAGTTTGTTGTGTATCAATGATTGAACCCTGACTGAAACATCTTTCAAATTCATTACCTCCACATGTCCTTCTCACAGTGAGGGTTTCCTTATGGGTAATGTGTACTTGGCCCAGGTGTCTATCCTGGTTTTTCTGTTGCCCCTCTAACCAATTATCAGGTTCCCAGGTTCCCCCTAAAGAAGAATGCCAGAGACCTTCTCTTTCCATTATTACCCCATAAGATAAATCTTCAATAATTTGGGCTTTGTAGTTGACTCTTTGGTTTCAAGTCTTGTCTCCCAGTCTGAAAAAAATAAAAAATTCAAATACACATTGGTTTCTGTGCTGGGAGACTGAAAACTGTATAAGGCAGGAATAAGAGAATGAAACTGAGAATGACTATAGGGCACATTTGAGAGCTTTCAAAGATGTCCCTATAATTAGGAAGAGAATTGGAAGGGAGGGAAAGAACAGTGAGCCGTCCATAAATAATAGGGAAACTAGAAGCAGGGTAAGCAGAGGAAAGAGTGAGCCTATGCAGGAGGGATAGATACTGAAATCACTGCTGGACAAGGCTAAATAATGAATACGGAACTAAGGGAAGATATACAGACGAGCTGGGATTGGGAGAGGCAGATCACAAAGCCCTGGCACATTTATCTGGTACTCCTACCAGCAGTTTCTTCCCTCCCGAAGGCTGCCTATAATTCTGATACTAAATCTTCATAAAACATCACAGTGTGACACAGTGAAAAGATTGTTTACCCTAGAGTCAGACAAACGTGGGTTTAAACACTGGCTGTTAATCACTTATCATCTTAAGTAGTTGTTTCTCTGAGTCTGAGTTTTCAGAGCTATAAAATGAGGATAAAATAATCTGATAAGGATTAAGTAAATTAATGTATGTAAACTACCCTTAGGGAACATACTTGTCTGGAACGTAAAATACCAGAACATACTTGAAACTTAAACTCTCAAGGTAGGACAGCAAAATCTAAAAGCTCCTCTCTGCTCCGCAAGGAGCATGTGATTTTCTCACTCTCCTAAGAGAGGACTCTCTTAAGAGAGTCCTAAAGGGCCCTACCCTTTCCTAAATATCCATTCCTTACAGATAAGAACTGGTGGCAGAGGCAGGTAGGGGAGAATCTGTTGAACTGCTTGAGATGGGGCTGGAGGAAAGGCCTTGTAGCCACTCAGACTTTATTTTCTCAGATCCCATTTCTTATCCCAGACAAAACATCCTGGAGGCAGAGAGGCAGAGCACAGGGAACTACAATCTGAGAATCACCTTGTCAGCTTGATCAAAATTATCAACACTGAACCAACAGACCAAAGGTCTGTGGACAGGAGGTTTACTATGAAGCAAAAGATATGCATGAACTGGACTTCCTCCTTCCAATCTGACCTGCTTACATAAAACAAGAGAAAAAGTGGAAAGCCAAGCAGGCTCCACCTATAAAACACACACACCACCAAGTAACCTCACAGAGGACCTATCCAGTCAAGCATGAAATACCAACAGGCAACACATGAACTGGAGGCTGCCTCTTGCCCCACTTCACTCTATCATATCCAGCTATCCAACTGAAGTTCTTTGAGATCATTCCAAGTGCTACCCAGTAAACAACATAAAGGACATGGGGCATCTATTCACACTGTTAGACAAATACAATGTCCAGACAGACAAAACTATTCAAAGATAAATGACACAGAAAATATCAAATTTGGAAACTAGGTAGAGGTTCAAGAAATTTTTAAAATAATAAAAGCAGGAGAACAAGGCGGGGGGGAAGCATTAAAACCAAATGGGAGAATAAACATTGGAAGAATAAATGCTTCCAGTCATCAAAAGATGTAAAAAGAAAAAAAAAGTTACATACTGGGAGAAGGGATTTGCAACACGTGACCCAAAAAGAGCTCTAGAACTTAGACTTGGAAAACAATACCTGTAGAACACTAAGCCCACTAGAAAAATGGACAAAAGGCTTGAATAGACACTTAAGGAAAGGAAACCTGGGGACTTCCCTGGTGGCGCAGTGGTTAAGAATCCGCCTGCCAACGCAGGGCACACGGGTTTGAGCCCTGGTCTGGGAAGATCACACATGCTGCGAAGCAACTAAGCCCGTGCGCCACAACTACTGAGCCTGTGCTCTAGAGCCTGTGAGCCACAACCACTGAGCCCACATGTCACAACTACTGAAGCCCGCGCGCCTAGGGCCCGTGCTCTGCAACAAGAGAAGCCACCGCAATGAGAAGCCCATGCACCACAACGAAGAGGAGCCCCTGCTCGCCGCAACTAGAGAAAGCCCACACACAGCAATGAAGACCCAATGCAGCCAAAAATAAAAATAAATAAATAAATTTATTTAAAAAAAGAAAAAGAAAAGGAAACCTGAATAGTGAGTAAACATAAGCAAAGATGCCAATCCAACAGTAACCAGGAGAAGGTTGAGTAAAGCCTCAGTGAGATAACTATTACCACATCCACCTGAGAAACAAAATTCAAAAGTTCAAACTGACAGCTTCAGAATTTAGAAAGATGTGCAGTATGGGGGAACTTTCACATACTGCTGGTAGGAGTGTAATTTGGTTCAAGTATTTGAAAAACAGTTTAGCACTACCTAGAATGTAGAACAGGCACACAGACTATGATTTAGCAAATCCACTAGTAGGTACATACACTTAGGTAAATCTATCTTGTAAAGGTTCACCACGATTCATAATTTTTAAAGTAGCATTGTGTACAATAGCAAAAAACTGGAAACAACCCAAATGTCTACCAACAAGAGAAACGATAATTAAATTGTCAAATACTTATACAAGAGAAATGAAAACAGTGAATGTTATGGATTTCACGTCTGTTCTCCCCAAAATTCATATGTTGAAGCCTAATCCCCAGTGAGACAATATTAAGAAGTGGGGGTCTTTGGGTCATTAAGTCATGAGGGTAAAGCCCTGATAAGATTAGTGCCCTGATAAGAAGTGGCACACACGAGGGAACTTGCTCTATCCTATGAACCAGGAGGAGGGCCCTCACCAAAAACCCATCCATGCTAGCACCCTGATCTCAGACTTCCAGCGTCTGGAACTATGAGAAATAAATGTCTGATAAATTCAGTCACCTGGTCTATGGTATTCTGTTACAGCAGCCTGAACTGCTTAAGACAGTAAACATTAATAAACTAAAGCCACACATATCAATATAAATGAATAAATAATTTAAGCAAAGTCACAGAAAAATAAATACAGTAAGAGTCTATTTAGGTAAAGTTTAAAAACAGACTATAACTAAATATATTGTTCATCTGTGGATAGCAATACTATAAAGAAAAGCAAGGGAAGGGATTTATCACAGAAGTGAGAACAGTGGTTATGTCTTGGGTAGAGGAAGAGGATGGGAATGAGGAGGTGCATATAAAGCTACTAGGGTACTAGCAGTGTTCCGTTTCTGAACCTGAATCTGGGCTCTAGTGCCTGGGTGTTTGCTTTCGTTATTATTCATTCATTTTTATCATCATGAACTATAAAAAAAGCAGTACGGTTAAGACAACAACTTTGGAGCTGCTCCACCTGGCTCCATCACTGTTAGCTGTGCGACCTTGGGCAGATTACTTAACCTGTCCTGTGCTCCAGTTTCCTCATCTGTAAAATGGTACCTATCTAGTGTTGATATGTGAAAAATAATTAGTTGATATTTATAAAGGGCTTAGAAGACTAGGTAGGTTTTTGCTAAGTAGTACCCATATTTTACACATTCTTCTGTATATATGACATTTCAAAAAACAAATGAGAACAACAACAAAATGTTTTCTATTTTGGAAAATATTGATCATTTTAAGTTGAAACATATACTGCAGAAAACTTAATAGTAAGGGTTCAGTATATCTTCATGGAATTTAGAGACCTAACTTAAAAAGTTACCTCTGAAGATTTGCTGCTTAAGAAAAAGAAAAAAAATAGACTGCACTACAAATTTTTTAGAAACTGGCCTAAGTGATCACTCCAAGAACATGGGATGCCGAAGGACAGTGGAGTCATGTCTACAAAGGACTGAGGAAAAACTGATGTGACTCAAGAATTCCACATAGCCAGTCTCTATACATGCATAGGTAAAAAACAAAACATGTTCTTAAATATGAAAGATTCAGTAATTGCAATACTCCTAAACCATTCCTGAAATATTACTTAAATATTTAAATGTTTGAACAAAGGATTTATCCAGGAATTCCAGAATGCTCACTATTAGGAATCTAGTAATATATTAATAGGTCATGGAAAAAAGGGCATATGATCAACCTGATGGATGCTTCAAGTATTTGATAATATCCAACATCCAATCTTGATTCAAAAACAAAAATATTAGCATTGTACCAAGCATAAAAATAAAACACTAGAAGAATTCACACTAAAAAACAGAATCAAGGAAAGGATGCTTACTATTACTGCAACTATTTAATATTGTTCCAAAAGTGTGATCACTTTTAGACAAATGAGAGGGGAGGAAGTTTCATTTTTCCCAGATTACATGACTGTCTCTGTGGAAAACATAAAATTGTTAAGGTGGCTTTACTCATATTAGTGAAGTATTGAAGGTTGGAACTGAGCACTAAAAATCAAAACCATAGCTCTTTCAGGATTGGATGACATTTCAGATCCTTGCCATTTTGCTCTCATTAAATAAGGACCTGTAACATGCACAGCTTTATGCTTGGCCACAATAAGAGTTCAATGATTGTTAGAGGTTATCATTATCATTATTATTTTATGTCAAACAATATACAGCTCTCTCTTCCATTCCTTTATTCCTAAGCAGTTCTTTCAAGTGATGGCCCATACTCCCTTACAGTCTTAGAATGCCTAGTTAACTTTAGGATTTATATTAACTTTGCTACTCATCAGTACATAAGAGTCCCCAGGACCAAGGGGTATGGGAAAGCACAGCTCTTTCTGTATTTATGGCTGGGACTGGCTGTAGTAGAGGCCAAGAACCTGCAGAGTATTTGGCCGGGGGTCGGGGGCCTGGGTGAGAGACTTGGGCAGCAGGCCCTGCTCTTCCTAGGGCAAGCTGATTTCTTTCTTTTCTCCTTTTATATTTCTTCCAGCCTAACAGTTAAGTTACTCCTTCCATTCAACCAGACTATTTCAGTACTCAGCTGACTGGACTTCCTACGTAACACTCTTGCTACCCTACAGTGCATTCTCCACAAAGGAGCCAGATCGATCTTCTGAACATGATAAATCATTCATTCAATAACTATTTATTGAGTGAGGCACTGTTCAAGGTGCTAGGGATACAGCAATGAACAAAAGTGCCCTGGAGGAACTTATATTTTAGTGAGAGGAAGAAGGGTAATCAACATAATAAATAAGTAAAATATTTAG
Organism: Balaenoptera borealis; assembly: GCF_965194805.1. Classification (NCBI taxonomy): domain Eukaryota; kingdom Metazoa; phylum Chordata; class Mammalia; order Artiodactyla; family Balaenopteridae; genus Balaenoptera; species Balaenoptera borealis. Next base: position 167,966,869 of record NC_138867.1, read on the forward strand.
TATTTAAGTGGTATACCTTATGGACAAAATCAAAGCAACAAAATGGAAATAGGGAATATGATGGGTAAGGGGAAAAGTTTGTCATTTTAGATACAATCTTCGGGAAAGGGCTCACTGACAAGGTGACATTGAAGACAAGACTTTAGGGGCCAAGGAGGGAGTCACAGGACTATCAAAGGGAGAGCATCCCAGGCAGAAGGAACCACCAGTGCTGAGAGCCTGTGCAAGGATGAACAAACTTTTTGGATTCACCTACATTGATTACAGTCTTTTAGATTAGTTTTCCTACTAGAAGCAAAGATACGTGCCTGTACTAACCATTAATGAGGCTCATTATGAAGGTGGCATGAAGGTACATGGGGACTCGGTAAGAGCACATAAATTCTCTCTCTTTGTGTGTGCATGTGTACACACGTATACATTTACTCACACACAGAGGTAAATCAGATGATGCCTGGGGAAGAGCTGAGCACAGCACTCGGTTGTCGCTTTCCCCTCTTGGTTTTGGACAGCATAATGAGACTAACTGGCAGTAACATCAAAGAAAATCTAGACAGAACAAGATCTGGAGTTTGCACATCATCATGTTTTCTGAGCTCCGTTCTCTTCCTCCACTTTTCTTTGTCTTTATTTCCTTCTCTCCAACGGGTACCTCTCTGCTCTTGTAAATGCATTCAAGTCTCTATCTCAGTAAAAAACAAATCGGAGGCATTCTACATCTGACTTCTTTCAGGTCCTGCCCTTTCTTCCTTTTCCTTCAAAGTTAACTTTGTTGAAAGGATGGTCTGTACTTAAAAGTCTTCCTCTTTTTTGTCGGGGTGGTGGTGGTGGGACTTGCCACATGGCCTGTGGGATCTTAGTTCCCTGACCAGGGATTGAACCTGGGCCCTTGGCAGTGAGAGTGCAGAGTCCTAACCACTGGACCACCAGGGAATTCCCCGTAAAAGTCCTTTTTTACTTCTTCACTCTTCTCCTCAGGCACATGTCCTGCAGCACCAGAGTGCTCCTCCCTGGGTTACAGGCCACTTCCTCAACACTAAGACCAATAGCGTTTCTCATTTCTTACTTGGCACTGTTGCACTCTTCTCTGTTTTTCTCTCTTCCCTTGGCCCGGCTCTCCATAACTCTCTCCTCTCCCTCTGACCACTTTTTCTGTCACCTTTGCTAGAGCATTTTTGTCCCCCAGTCAAATGTTATTCCTCAAGATTCCATCCTTGCTGCTTTGCCCTTCTTACTTGCTCTTCCTGATAATTAAAAATATTCATTGATGTGAGTATCATAAATATAATTATAATTTTCAAAGCTATAGTTTTACCTGATTACTAAAAATTCTACTTGATGTCATCTAATATTCACTCAACAAAGATATTAAATACCTGCTCTCGCAGATAACATGCTAGGCAGGGGATATAAATAAAAGTAAGCTCAATCATGACAATTCAGTAAGCCTACATACTAGTGGCTAGATAGATATTCAAAGAGACAAGAGAAATACAGTGTGAAATGTAATCATACGCAAGTGATAAATCTTTAGTATTCAGCCCAATAGAGAAGTTGGAAGGTGGGTAAAAAACTGGGAGAGGAAAACCCAGTATGAGCAATACCTTTGTTTGCCTCTGATGCTTCTAGAAAACCCACCAACATGACAGTGAAAGAATGAAAAAGTCATAAATAAATGCACTAAAATAATCTAGGGAACAAAATGCTGCAAAAGAAAACAAAAACATAAACAAAAAACCCCTACCAAAAATATAATTTATATATCCTCATACAGACAAGAGAAGTTAATACATGCATTTTAAAAGACTGCTATTAAAAAAGAAGGAGCACTTAGAGAATGAGAAGGCTCATAGAAATAAAAAATATGATAGTAGAAATAAATTTTTTCACAGAAGGACTGAAAGACAAAGTTTAAAGAAATCTTCACATCTCACATTTTCCCTTCAAACAATGCCATGCAATTTACCACAAGGTCTTTGCACCTGCTGCTCCCTGTGCCCAGAATGTGCTCCCACATGACCATCACTTTGAGTATCTGTTCAGTAGTCACCTTAAAGAAGAGGCCTTCCCTGATCACCCCTATAAAACAGCACTCCTGTTAACTGATCTACTTCCCTTATGATGTTTTGTTTTTCCACGGAGCACCTGACCCTATGAATAGTCAGTCCCTCCCTTCTTCCTTCCTTTCTTCTCCCTTCTCCTTCCCTGCCTTCTTTCTTGATTAATTTATTGTTTCCCCGACTAGACTATAAACTCCACGTGGAAACTCTGCCTGTTTTGCTCATTGCTCTACCCCCAATGTTAGGAACAGAGCCCAGTGCTCAAAAAACATTTGTTTGTTATTTATGTAAGAATACAAATAGCAATAGTAATTGAATCCACAGAAATCTGTAATAAAGTTAATTAAAGCTACCTTAAGCAATCATTCTATACCTAAAAATTAGCATGAAAAGCATAAGATCCAAAGTTGTACAATATGTAGCAAGAGCCACAAAAATGTATATATCCTTTGACACAGTGACCCTTCCAGAATCCTGTTCTTTAGAAAGCTTAATGGAAACAAGCAGCGATGGTCACAAGATGATTTTTTTCCTATCAATGTTTTTTTACTGATTTCTTTTATTGCTCTGTACTTAGATAGCCATACACTATCCAGAGATCAAAAAATATCTGCCTAACTCTTTAAACAGTGTATGAAAAGAAGTGATCAGCACTTTCACATGAGTAGAAAAGATAAAGGTGGAAAAATGCATTTTTTCAGAGAAAAGTCATGATAACATCTAATAAAGAAATTTCAGTTGTGAGGGGGATTAGTAGGCAGATAACAAAGATTACGAAGCATTAAATGCTTAGAGGAGAATGGGATTAAATAAGTAGTAGATTCAGATTAAAAATTTAGGAATGAGAAAGGAAATACATAAAATGTAAGGTTACTAGTAAAAAGAACAGGGCTAAACTCACTTGTCATTTGTTTTTAAATGAAGACTGTATAAAACACCTATATAATTCAGAGGAGGAGAAATGTTAGTTTCCTTTTAAAAAGCTGACAAATGTTTAAATGAATAATGGAAAGGAAGCTATGGATATAGGTAATGGCTGAGAAGAAAGATTCACAAAAGAAAATAAAGAGAATAAAGTAGAGGGGGATAGAAAGACAGGGATTGAAAGTACAGATGAGGGAAATCCCTGGTGGTCCAGTGGTTAGGACTCCTCACTCTCACTGCCGAGGGCCCGGGTTGGATACCTGGTCAGGGAACTAAGATCCCATAAGCCATGCAGCATGGCCACAAAAAAAAAAAAGAAAGAAAGAAAGAAAGAAAAAGAACAGAAAGCACAGATGACAGAAGAGGAAATAATAACTGCTGACATTTACTGAATGTTCAGTATGTTCCAGGCAATTTAAAGGAGTCACAAATGTAGTAACTCATTTAATCCTCATAAGATATTACCTCCCACTGAGGTAAGGACACATGCAAGACCTCGGCAGGATGAGTGACATCAACAATGCAGAGGCATTTGAGAAACACACAGCAAATGGTACAGGTCTCAAGAGACCCAGGGACCTCTGAAGTGGTTTCTCCCCAAGGTGACACTCATGGAACAAGTTCTTGCAGCCAGATCCTTACCTGGGGAAATGCACCCTGGATGTTCTTTTGTCATCAGGCTCAGTACTCAATCCAGCTGAGATATCACATTTGGTTTGGAAAGCTGATGCCCTGCTCGGGAGGAGAAACACTAAATTTGACTTCTGAACTGAGTATAAAAACCACTCCCAGCATATGTCTTATCCCTTCCTCTTCAGGGCTTCTGTAACAAAGGAAGGTGTGGCTTCTGAGATTTCCCATTTTTCCATTCTCTATAGAAAAGGCCTTTCACCTTGAAAGACAGGACACTAAGGAACTACCCTAAAACAATGTCCTGTAGTATCAGGATTTCAAGTCCAAATTCACAAATTTCAGAGGCTGTACAAGATGTCAATAGTGGGAAAGATGGCAATAGGTAGGTTTTGAGTTACGAGGAGAAGTCCTTACCCAGCGAAACCAGGTTACTGTAGTTTCCCAGCATCACTTTCCCATACAAGTTCCTCTGAGCAGAATTTAGATTGGACCCACTCCTCCCAGGTGAGATCTACAGACACATCCTTGAATGTCACTGATTCCTGAAACTATAAATTTCTACTGAACAAAGAATTATGCCAATAACACCCTCTAAGGAAATTAAAAAACAAAAACCAAAAAAACAAGCATTAGAAGGGACAGAAGAAAGAGATCTGTGAGAGAAAAATATTACCCTCCAAAAGAAACTAAACATCTACAACAAAAACAGACATTATCATGAAATAATCAGAGACAAATATAGAAAGTGCTTTGACATTTAAGGACAGGAAGAGGAGGTACAAGGAGTCATAGGGAAGGATAGTGAAGGCTGCTCTAGATTAGCACTGGAGAAGAGTAGGTGGTGTTCTGATTGTATCCTGTTCACTCCATTGATGAAGGAGGGATTCCCCACCCTAAATAGCACACAGTGACCAAATATATCACACCCAGCACTGGACAGATGAGCCTGACAGGAGTTCATTAGTCAGAAGTTGGCCTCACAACCCCACACCATGCAAGACCACTCGGGGCCTGTACTCAGGCACAGTGAACCGCAGGCGTTGTGGGAGGCAGACTTGGTACTGACAGGAGGCTGAGGTGACCCTTGGTTCCCATGGGAAGATGTGACTGGCTTGTTTGAACACTTTCGTGGGCTGCTAGGGAGGTGAAAACCATTAGGTCGAGGATTAGGAGGGGTGTACCTGGCCAGGCTGACAGGGGAGCTAGTTGGGTGTGGAGCCTTTAGCAGTGGGTGGGGGCCTATCTGGGGAGAGCAGGGGAACTCACAACGAGGTCTTTGGAGCTCCCTAAGGCTCAGAGTTGTAGAAGCAGCACGTGAAATTTTAGGCTTTACAATCACTGGGTGGGAATTCCAGTTAATGTGGGGAAAGCATGTGCAAAGAGGATAAATCTAGACTGTGGTTGGTCTACGAGACAACCAACAAAACACCCAGCTTGACTTGAAAATGGCATTTCAAATTTATAAGCCCATTTGAGCTTTGTTTTCTAGCCCTTAGACTAGGAAATAAAACTCTGTAAGCATTCACTATCTATTTGATGCGTATAATGGTTAATTTCATGTGTCAACTTGACTGGGCTAAGGTATGCCCGGAGAGTTGGTAAAGCATTATTTCTGGGTATTTCTGTGAGAGTTCTCCCATTTGAATCAGTAGACTGAGCAAAGAAGAGGTGGGAGGGCATCATCCAATCTGCTGAGGGCCCAAATAGAACAAAAAGGCTGAGGAAAGGCGAATTTGCTCTCTCTGCTTGAGTTGAGACAGCCATCTTCTCCTGCCCTTAGACATAAATGCTCCTACCTCTTGAGCCTTCAGACTCAGACCAGGACTTAACACCATCAGTCCCTGGATCTCAGGCCTCCGGGTTTGGAGTGGGACTGCAGCACTGGCTTTCCTGGGCCCTACGAGTGTAGATGGCAGATCATGGGGACTCTTTGTCCTGCATAATTGTGTGAGCCAATTCCTCATAATCTCTTTCTGTATATCTACATATATCCTATTGGTTCTGTTTCTCTGGAGAACCCTAACTAATACAAGGAGGGAACACTAACTGAGTGGCAGTTACCATAAATGATAACTCACATTGTACTCAGTTTTGTACTAACAGGAGGTTCATATGCCTCAGCTTATTTAATCCAAAGGACAACCTGCTAAAGTGACAGAATTAAAGTCATCATTTTACAGATGAGGAATCTGAGGAACAAAAAGGTTAAATAACCTCTCCAAGATCATACAGCTTGAACCCAAGGCCATCCAACTCCTCATGTTGTGAGGAGAAGGCCAAGAAAAGACCCTAGCAATCCTCAGCAAGAGGAAGAGCGAGAGAAAGACAGAAAGGGAGATGGAAGGAGACTCAGGATTGAAGCTCAGGAGAAAGAGGGTTTCAAAGAGGAGGGACTAGTCAACACTATCAGAAGCTGGGTAGGTCAAACAGAATGATGATTGAAAAGAATCTGCTGATTCGAAAATTAGCTAATTTTAGAAGAGTCGTGAAGGAAGAAGTCAGCTTACAGTGAAGAAGATAAGGAAGATAAGATAAGGAATCAAAAGCAGTCAGATGAAATTACTTCAAACTTTTTGTGAAGATGCGAGATAACACTGTATGAAAAGAAGTAAGGAATAAGTCGTGTAAATAAAGCAATGGAAAAGGTTTTCGTTTAAGGACAGAGAGCATTGTAATATGCGAATAGGCAAAGGGGAGAAAGTTAGTGGAAAGAAAAGGACTGGAGAGACCAGAGATGGAATGAAACCAATTTCCAAGCAAGTTGTGTATTTTACATCCTACTGGCTATGAACTCCAGAAAAAGTGTCAACCCTGAGGCACAGAATGTATTATATATCTTTCTACCTCATTATTTTCTCCTAATACTTTTAAATCAATATATCAAAATAACAAAAAAATGTTAAAAATCACTGACAAATAGTGTCAAGAAAAGTAAAAGTAGCTACTAGCAGGATATAAATACATGGCAGAATTTTCATTTTATGAAAGGAAGAAAAGAAAACAAGAAAAATCATCAGTTCAAAAATTTAAAGAAAGGAGAAGAAAGGAAACAAGAAAGCATAATAAGGACAAATCATTAAATAACCAGAAAAAGACTTGATACATGTATAACAACAAATGTAAATGGGTTGACTTTATCTATTAATAGACAAAAACTGTAAAATTGGTTTAAAATACAATTATATGGCACATACAAGAGATACACCTAAAACACAAACCAAAAAACTGTTAAAAAGGGGTGGTGATAGAGACAAGATATAGCAGGCAAAAGCAAACAAACAAAAAGGCATGGAGGAGACCATATCAATATCAGATAGGGTAGAATATACGTGGAAACAAAACATAAGCCCCTTCTTTCTGAAAAACATAACAGATCAGAAATATGACACTCTCTTTCCAAAAATTAATCTACTTTCAATAAATTAATTACAAGGCAATCGCCTTTTTAGCTGAACATATTGGGCAAAATTAAAAGCCCAAACTCAGACTCCTGTGGGCTATATGCTGGTCTTCCCCACTTCCCTAGATTCTTCTATTCACTAGATTCCCTTAAGTGCAGAACCTACCCACCCCCAACCTCCAGCCCTCGTGCTGCAGAGCTTGTCCCTACTATGTAACGTACTACGGAGCCCTGGGTAGATTAGTACAGAAAGGCATTTTAAAAGGCTGAAGCGGGCTTCCCTGGTGGCTCAGTGGTTGAGAACCTGCCTGCCAATGCAGGGGACACGGGTTCGAGCCCTGGTCTGGGAAGATCCCACATGCCGCGGAGCAGCTGGGCCCGTGAGCCACAACTACTGAGCCTGCGCATCTGGAGCCTGTGCTCCGCAACAAGAGAGGCCACGATAGTGAGAGGCCCGCGCACCGCGATGAAGAGTGGCCCCCACTTGCCGCAACTAGAGAAAGCCCTCACACAGAAATGAAGACCCAACACAGCCAAAAGTAAATTAAAAAAAAAAAAAAAAAAAAGGCTGAAGTGAAACTTAACTGTATCGTTCATAAAATGTATTTGTTGTTAATCCCTTAAAATGTTTTCTGCCTTTCTCCTTTCCACTTATTATGGGTTTTTTCTCCCCAGCACTACATTAAGCACGGGGTAACTCAGGGTGTTTGAAATAAGCAGCTTCATGGGTTTATCTCCTTTATGCAGAGGTTTTCTTAAACCTAAAACACAGGCTTTTTTGATATTGTTATTCTTTAAAAAGATGAATTATCAAATGGAATAAATAGGGATATTTTAATAATGAAAGTATACTTTATAAAGAAGATATGATAGTGATGAAGTTTTAGACACCACAATGGCAAAGTGTCTTCAAATATAATTCTTAGCAACCCAATTTCTTCTTTTTTTTTTAACAAAGTCACAATCATGGATAAATCACAATCACAGTGCAACAAAAATGAAACACCTCAGAATATACTTACTAGGAATAAGCAAGAGCCTCATGATCAAAGTTAACAAAATCCATAATGAAAGATCCAAATAAAATGAAGGGTAAGTTTTTTACTCAATAGGAAGAATAAACATTGTAAATATGGTAATCTTCCTCAAACTGATACAGCTTTAATGAATCCAAATCCAAATTGCATATTTTTTCTTTTTAACTGTTTCTGTTAGAACTTGATTATAGTTAACAAAATTTGACCCTAAGGATAAATGTATAAGAACAGTACAGTAACCAAAATTTTGAAAAGAAAAACAAGGTGGGGGGGTGGATTTTCTTTATAAAATAACAAAATAAATTCTAAAACAAATAGTGTGTTACTATAGTAGAAATAGAGCAATAGAACGGAATCCAGAAAAATAAACTCATGCGTGTATGTATGTGTGTGAATATATTATATGTGAACATCTTATATACACATATAAATTTAGTATATTTTAAAGGTAGCATTTCAAATCTATGGAGAATAAGCAGATTATTCAATAGATTATTTCAACAGATTTACAACAGTTTGAATGCCATCTCCTCAAAGGTGCCCCGTCACACTCAGCCAGGCCACCCTGCTGCGTGGCCATCACACATAACCTCGTCCTCAGTAGTATTTCTTCTTCACTGCTGCCTCCTCTTTCTAGAAGAGAAGATCCAGGAGGAAGGGGCTTTGCCTGTTTCATTCACTGCTACCTTCCCAGCACCCAGAACGCTGCTTAGCACATGGTAGGGAGGTGCTAAAAATCTGTTTAATGAAAGGATGGATGATGAAATGCCTCACCACACCATGTTAAATGAAGTTAGAATACAACCTCACATATATACAATAAATTCCAGATAGCTCAAGAATCCAAATTTAAAATGATAAAACTAATAAAAAATGTAGAAAAGTATTTCTATAATCTTAGGGTACAGAAAGCCTTTCATAGCAATGATTCCAAAGCCAAACAAGGGAAAAGGAAAGTTAACTGCATAAAACTTCAAAACTTACTTGTAGAAGATTATAAAAAATTTTAGAAGAAAAATGACAGGGAACAGGAATGCCAATTTATGGGAAAGGACGAATATCCACATTATATAAAAGGCTTCTTTTATATATAAACAACTCAATATAAAAAGGGGCAAAGGATATAAAAAGCTATCTTAAAAGGCTAGAAGAATGTACATCCATAGTTATTTTTGAGGATTTGAGACCTAGAAATATATCTTATGGCCTTAATTTTTTTTTTAGAACTATATGCCTAATATTTATATTCAGAAAAGGAAGATAAAATTTAAAGGCAAACACAAGTCATACTCGGGCAATTCACAGGCACATCACTGGCCAATGTAGGAAAGATGAAAATATTAGTAAAGATGAAAAAAGGAATACAGCTCTAACGCTGCACTGATACCTCCTAAATCAATCGCTGTACTCTTCGAAAGTGTCAAAAGTCATCAAAGACAAAGACTGAGAACTGTTCCAGATTAAGGGAGACTAAGGAGACAGGACAGCTAAATGCCAGATGTGATCTGGATTAGTTCCTGGACCAGATAAAGGACATTTGTGGCAAATTAGGAGTAAGGTCTGTAGATTAGTTAACAGTAGTGTATCAAAGTAAGTTTCCTCATTTTGATAATTATATTTTGGTTATGTAAAACAGGGTCCTTTGCTCAGCAAATGCCTTTTGGCTAAACTGTTAAATATTTGTCAAGTTAATAATGGCCAATATATTCTCCACTGCATTCCCTGGGTGGGGCTCAGCACAGCCCTTACACTATATATATTTTTACTGCAGGCCTCAAGCTATCACCATTCCCACCCTCTGACACTATGACAGCACTTTTGCTGGTGGGTCATGCCCCTCTCCCAGGAATGACCTTGCTTTGCTTATGCCTGAGTGAAAAATAAACATGTACCTTTTTTTACAAAAAAAAAACCAGGGTCCTTATTTTTAGGAAACACATACTGAAGTATTCAGAAATCAAATCAGTGTTTGCCTGGGATGGGGATCGTGGATAGGAAGGGTATGAGGATACTTTCTGGGGTGATAAAAATGTTCTATAGCTTGACTGGGGTGGTGATGATGTTGGTGCATAAATTTGTCAAAACTCAATGAATTATATGCTTTAAGTGGGTTATTTTATGTAAATTATACCTGAAAAATAAAGCTGATTTAAAAATTTAGTTAGTACTATTTTAACTAAATAAAATAAAATCAAGGCTATTGACAACCAAACCACAACCTTCATCAACCAAAATTTTCTGAGTGCTCCCCCCTTAAACCTTCCCCTCTTCCAGAAACTCCCTCTCTCTGATACCTATTTTTGTGAGTTATGTTGCATTTTAAAACTGAGCTTGATAACACTGAGAAGAGAAAGTAGTACAAATAGAAATCACAACAGTTGGACTTCCCTGGTGGTACAGTGGTTAAGAATCCGCCTGCCAATGCAGGCGACATGGGTTCAAGCCCTGGTCTGGGAAGATTCCACATGTCATGGAGCAACTAAGCCCGTGTGCCACAACTACTGAGCCTGTGCGCCTAAAGCCTGTGCTCCTCAACAAGAGAAGCCGCTGTAATGAGAAGCCCATGCACCACAACGAAGAGTAGCCCCCGCTCACAACTAGAGAAAAGCCCGCACGCAGCAACAAAGACCCAATGCAGCCAAAAATAAATAAATAATTTTTTAAAAAATCACAACAGTTAATGCTTTTCTTCATGAAGCCTTTAGACTGGTTCCTCTTGTAAATAACCAAGTGACATATTTAAGAGAATCCTAACACATGATCTTATGAATAAAGAAAAACCACAAGTCCTTTGGGACGGCAGACAAAGTTAAGTAAACCTAACCCTAAAAAGAAAAACAAAAACAAAAAAACCCCAAGAACTTAAGGTTTCCTGGGTAAAGTGCCCCTGATGTCTTATTTCCTTTTCCAGAGAAGGAACAACTCCAGGTTCTAGCAAAAACTAGCAGGTTCCATTTTCAAGCAATCTCACAGGGCAAAAAAAACCTAGGCTCCTTACTCACTTTTTCTCCTCTATGATTTCCTCTAGCTGACAGACACTGCTTCTTCTTCTTCTTTTTTTTTTTTGGTTGCACGGGGTCTTTGTTGCAGCGTGCGGGCTTTCTCTAGTTGCAGTGAGTGGGGCGCGGGTTTCTCATCGCAGTGGCTTCTCTTGTTGCGGAGCACAGGCTCTAGGCACGTGGGCTTCAGTAGATGCAGCAGACAGGCTCAGAAGTTGTGGTGCTCGGGTTTGGTAGTTGTGGCTCACGGGCTCTAGAGGGCAGGCTCAGTAGTTGTGGTGCACGTGCCTAGTTGCTCCACAGCATGTGGGATCTTCCTGGACCAGAGACTGAACCCGTGTTCCCCGCATTGGCAGGCAGATTCTCAACCACTGCGCCACCAGGGAGGTCCAACACTTCTTCTTAGAAAAGCTCTTATCATGCCAACCCCCTTATTTAAATTCCTCTGACTCCTCCTCTACTCCCATGCCTACCACCCCACCAAACACACAAACTCCTCCTTCCTGGTACTTGACCCCAAACTGTATCTGATTCCCTCTCCCTTCCAGTCCCTTCTACCTTCGCTCCACCTCTAAAACTTGTCACCTACAAATTGGCACTTGCCATCTACCTCTACAAGGATCAAATTACGAGCCACTACAGCTGCTGACTCTCAACATCCCCTGAAAGGAGTTCAGGATGGAGATCAGCACTCTGCTCTGGGAAAAACTGGCAGAACAGGTCTTCAGATAGTTAGATATTTTCAAGAGACAATTTTATGAGCCCAATTCTTATATCTCCTCACATCTAGAAAAGCACTAAAATCCTTCATGGTGACGTCTGCTCCTCGTGACTAGCAGTAACCTTCACGAGACTAGCAGAAACCTTCTGCAAAAAAAAAATATGTGCTTGACTGCATGCACCGCCCCCCCTCACCAAAATCACATATATACTGACCATCCCCCCTGCTTCTTTGGAGCAGTTTCTCAGAGCTATCTGAAATGCTGTCTCCCAGGCTATAGTCCTCAATTTGCCCCAAATAAAACTTAACTCACAGCCCTCATGTTGTGCATGTTTTTTCAGTCGACAAACTCTAAAACACCAAGTTAGTGGCTGGAATAGCGCTAAGAATGCCTGCCGCTGAGCTAGTACCTTCAACATTCCAGGAACCAAAGCTGGGCTCTTTTTACTTACATTATTTCATTTGAACTTTCAACAAACTTATGAAGTAGGTATTATTAAATGAAATAAGTCCAGTGAAATTCTTATCAATGTCAAGTATGTGGCAAACACTCAGTTAATGCTGTTATTTCTATAATCACATGAGGAACTGATGCTTCAAGGGAAGTCAAGTCACTCGCCCAAGACAGTGCAGCTATTAAATGGTAGTCAGAATTTAAACTTGGGACACTCTGACTCCATTACAGCAAATCCTGTCCAGGTATCCCTACCCAACCCTACTTCTGGTCACCACACTGATCTTCTCTCTTTCCAGGTCTTGGAACACTGACAATGTGGGTATTTAACCACACTTGTTCTTATTATCATACACGTGTGCAATCATCATGACTGTTCCTTGTAGAGATGTGACCTCTTTTATGTTCCCTGAAAGTCCATAGCCCTATAAGCACCAGGACAATCTCTCACATGATTTTTGTTCCTTTTCTGACACTTGGACAATACCAACAGCTCAGCAGGCCAAGGCATCCAGCTGAATAAGGAACTGGAAGCTGAGAACCTAGCTGAGGGATGCTGAGGGGGAGTTTTGTGGAAAACATCCAACATTCAGAGATCTCAATGGCCCTGTTTTCTGTGGTGAGGCCCACCTACAGTATAGGAACAAGGAGTAAGGGAGAGGTTTAAGAGAGAAAAATGAGCTCACCTGAACTCCCAGTAGTAGAGGCCCAGCAGCCATTGCCTTCTCCTTCCTTCCTGTGGTGTCCTTCCCAGGGGATGGGCAGGATCAGAGGAGGCAGAGCTGAGGGAAGGAAAAGATGTGAGAAACAAGACTCCAGCCAACAACAAAAAATATTGAGAAATGGAACACTGCCTGCCATATCAGTAAACAAAGGATGTCACAGTCATCAGCGATTGCAGCCACCACCAGCGAGCTGGTGAGCCCTGAGGGAACTTAGAAAGGAAGAGAATACCTGTCATCTAGCAGCCATCAGACTGCAGCCACTCCCCACAGTGAGCCCTGAGGAAACTCAGGATGTGAAAACACAGGATACTGGCCCCAGATAGCTGAGGTGCATATCAAAGGAATGATTTCAGTGAACCCAGACTCTTACATCTTCCCATACATAGAAAAGTGCTAAATTCCTCAACTTGAGATATCTGGTCTTCTTTAATTAACCATAATCTTCTGATGGTCAGACTACCTGCCCTTTGTTGCAAAACTCCTATATATCCTGCCCCCACCCCCACCTCCTTGGGGCAGTTCTCTCAGGGTTACTTGAGATGCTGCCTCCTGGGCCTGAAGTCCTAAAAATTCCTGCCGAATAAAACATAACTCTCAACTTTTAGGTTGTGAATATCTTTTCTCATCGACAATATAATACCTACAGATAAGCCAAATAAGAAGTGTATAGTATTAATGTAGAGAAAACTGTACTTTTTATTTATTAAGCTTATTTAGATATATAAAGAAAGCTGAACAGAGAGAGACATACCATACTCCTGGATAGGATGTCACAGTATCCTAAGTTGTCACTTCTTTGAAATTAATTTATAAACTTAACATATTCCCAACCAAGTTACAGCTAAATAATAATCTTGTAAAGTTAATTATGGAAAAGATGATTTTTTTAAAAAGTTAATTGTGTTGTATAACAATGGATGTGAGAATTTGCCTTCCAGATATTATAAAGCTATGATAATTAGAACATAGTGTTACTGTATAATGTCACTCATTCACCAGATATATTGTTGACCACCTACTGTGTACCAGGCACCATTCTTAGGGCAAGGGATGAATACAGCTGTAAACAAAATAGATAAACTCTCTACCCTCGCGGATGTTATAGTCTAACAGGGAAAAGGGTGAATAGAACAAATTAAAATCCTACCAACGCAATCAGTTCAGAAAAAAAATTTATATATAAGAATTCAGGATATGAAAAAAGTGACATTTCACATCAATGAATAAAGGATGAATGATTCAGTAACTTGGAACAAGGACTTACCATTTGGAAAAGAATAAAAATTTGCATATAAAGTGAAACTAAAGTACTATAAGAAAATGAAGATGAACATTTTGTGACATATGGAATAGAAGACCCCCTAACAATGATGTCAAAGACACAAACATGAAGGGAAAGGTTTGCACATCTGAACATATGAAAATGTAACATTTCTGCATAGAAATTGGAAATATACTTGTGTATCAGACACAATTTAAAAACAATGCAAACTGCATAAAAATATTCACTAGTTTTCAATATGCAAATCTAAACAACCTTATTGTTTGCACCTCTCAGAAAGTTAGAGAATAGTAACACTCAGACTTGCTGTGGGTTAATCAGGCACCCTTACCTTGCAATGTTTATAAACTACTACTTTTCTAGAGAAAATAGGACAGGAGGTATCAAAAGCCTTACAGTATGATCTAGAAATTTCACTTGAAGCGATTTATAGAATGAGACAAGAATGCAAAGATATATGTAGCCAGATGACCTATATTGTTTCTAATACTAAACAAACAAACAAAAAACCCCACAACAACCCTGAGAAAGAACACAAAGGCCTAAAGAGAGGATTAAATATGGCACAGACATACTTTTCCTCATATTCATTAACAAGCAGACTTAGCTGTTCTTAAAAATTGGTATAAGTAGATAGTTTCAAAACTTACAAAAGGTTATTCTGCATCTTAAGTGGTACTACACAGGTAAAAATATTTATTAAAAAATCACGGAGCTTAAGACTTGTGCACTCATTTTTGAAGTAAATGGAGAAAAGAATACTAATATCCATATATTTGCTTAAAAACAAAGCGTTTCTGTGTTTATACGTATATACATGCCGACATGCAGATTCTGACAGTTTTCAAATAATTTTTTCCTTTTTGCTCCTCTGAATCTTCTAGTTGTCCTATAGTGAACTTTTTTTTTTTTGGTAAGAGAAAAACTGCTTTAAATAAATAAATAAAGGAAGAAAAGAAAGAAAAGGATTCCCTTAAGTAGAAATCTGCACAAGGTTGGCCTCCCCATTCTTACAGAGAGATGAGTTAAGGGGAGCCCACGCCATCACCCTTAGGAATCGGAAATCAGAGGGCGGTCCCCGAGATGCGGTTTACACAAAGGGCAGGTGCTGGAGCCCGGAGACCCGCACCCTGGTCCAGCATCCCCCGAGAATTCCGAGGTGGGTCCGGGGGACAGCCCGCGACGGGGAGGAACCCAGGGTCCGAGCGACTTCCAGAGCCTTCGGTCCCTCACTTGCCCCTGGGACCCGGGGCCGCCGCGTCGGGTCCCCTGCCCTCACCACTCGGGGGACAGGTGGTGGAAGGACCACGTCCGGCGCCTCAGCTCTCGGTGTTCCCAACCCGGCTGGGCCCCGGGGGCGAGAGGAGGAACATCTGGAGCTAGAAGCCCGGCGCTGCGCAGGGTCCGAGAGGTCGCGGCCCATCTGCAGCCCGCCCCGCCCCGCCCCTAAGGAGCCTCGCCCGGCTGTGCCGGACTCCTCCCGCCAGGCCCTCCGGCGCCCGCCAGACCCGGCACCTCCCGCCGTGGCCCCGCACTCACCCTCTCCCAGCAGGAGCCAGAGCAACCAGCGGACCAATGCCGCCCCTCCCAGCATCTCCACCCCGGGGAGCCGGACTACATTTCCCACAAAGCTGCGGGGGCGCGGCGCGGGCGTCAGGAGTGCGCAGGCGCGGGCCTCGGGTGGTGGGGGGAGGGGCGGTTCCAGCGGGACGGAAGGTGGTGGCTCCCCGAATGGCTACCTCATCTTGGTGGGGTTGTGGCTTGCCAAGCCAGGAGTTGACTGCGCGGTAATCTTACCCCGGCAACCCTAAAGAAACCTCTCATTAGAACCTGTGGGTTCCTAACCCATGGGTAGGGAAGAAGGGGCAGACAGCCTTGGCTAAGCCTCACTTTCCTCCTCTGAAATAAAGGGAGCCTAGAGGAGTCCCTTGCAAAGTTGTCAGAAGACTGAGTAGATGTGGTAGTTAACAAACCAGATGCAGAGTGAGCACTCCATGAATGGTGGCTACTGTACCTCCTTTCCTATCTCAGTGACAGGTGCTGCCGTATTTGCTTCCGAATTATCACTGTATAGAATGCAGACAAGGGCTTCGCTGGTGGCACAGTGGTTAAGAATCCACCTGCCAATGCGGGGCACACAGGTTCGAGCCCTGGTCCGGGAAGATCCCACATGCGGCAGAGCAGCTAAGCCCGTGTGCCATAACTACTGAGCCTGCGTGCTGCAACTACTGAAGCCCACGCATCTAGAGTCTGTGCTCTGCAGCAAGAGAAGCCACTGCAATGAGAAGCCCGAGCACCACAACAAAGAGTAGCCCCCTGATCACCGCAAACTAGAGAAAGCCCGCGTGCAGCAAAGAAGACCCAACGAAGCCAAAAATAAATTAATTTTTTAAAAAAGGAATGCAGACAAAATCGCTAATTAAATGTGTGGCCAGAGCTGTCAGTTACATCTGGGTCTGCCACTGGAATTTGGAGAAGTACATGACATTTGGGGCAGATCAATATGGTAGCTTAGATTGTAATATTTGTTTTTCTAAAAATAACCAGTACCTTCATCTGCCTCTTTCTGTTGATATGACAAAGACTCCACCTTTGACCAAACTTTAGGAAGGTTCCTATGAGTCTTCTTTTCTACTAGGCCTCCTCCTTGAGCCCTGTACTTGGCTTGTGGAGCCCGGTTTTAGCAAGAATACTTGTAAGTCAGTTTAGGTAGAATCCCCCATTCTTAACATCTGATCAAATTCCTTATCCCCTACTCTTGATGTCTAAGTCCTTGGCCAGCCTTTGGCAAGGATCCCCCCAAATTTGCTCTCTCCTTTTTAGTAATTTTCCATCCACTGACCCCCTTTACCCTGCTTGTTGGAGCTGTAAATCCCCAGCTGTCTTTGCTCTACTGGGAGTTGGGTTCAGTTTTACTGAAGCCCCTATTGCAATAGTACTGAATAAAATATGTCTTTACTGTGTTTAACTAGTGTCCAACTCTGTTTCTTTTTGAGAGATGCTTGAACTATTTCAAAATATTGAAAAACATGAAAATCTTCACAGTTCATTTAATCAAGTGAAGGTAACTCAGATAGCAACAAACAAACAAAGTAAAAATCTACCACTGTATTTTTCGATTCAAATACTTTGAATCAGACAGTTGTTCTAGGACTACAAGGTCGTTCGTACATCAGAAACTGCATGAACATATTCATCATGGTTTGGTGGAGAAATGGCCCTTGATAAAACTCACAACATAAGAGTGTGCAATTTCCCAACAAGTAGGCAGAGAATGTAGAATAGAGAGAGGGAGAAGGACCAAAAGAAACCAACCCCCTGCCCCCCGCAACAACGCAACAACCCACAAACATAAAAATTCAGGTAAATAAAAAATATACAAGAAGATGATAGCAATAATGTCAAGTCTATTAGTAATCACTACATATGCACATGAACCGAACTTTCCAATTGAAAGAAAAATACTGTCAGACTACATTTTTATAAATCTAAGCTATATGCTAAAACATAAGGATACACAAACCTTGAAAGTGGAAAACTGGCAAAAGATATACCTGGCAAATATTAACCCCAGAAAGTTAATGTAGCTACTAACGCGCGCGCGCGCGCGCACACACACACACACACACACACACACACACACACACACACACACACACACACATTAAAGCAAAAAGTATTGCTAGAGGTAGAAAAGGTAATTACATAACAATAAAAGAGTTAATTCACCAAGAAAAGAAAATATTCATAAACTTTTATGTGTTTAATAATGGAGTTTCAAAATAAAGCAAAAATTGACAGAACAAAGAGAACTGACAAATCTACTGAGTTATTTTTAAACTATCTTTCTCAGTAATTGATAGAAAATCTCACCAAAAAAATCACTAAAGATATAGAATATCTGAAGAGCAAAATTAACAAGTTTTACTTAATGGACAAACACATAGAATATTGCATCCCCAAATTAATGAAAATAATTTTTAATCATAGGGTTATAAAAAAATGACCTTATGCTAGGCTATAAAAGTAGTCTCAACACATTTCAAAGAACTGGTATCGTAAGTACCACATTCTTTGACAACAATGCAATTAGACATTTTTTTAAAATACCAGAAAAGTTTTAAAAAATTTAGGTAAAGGGAATATTTAGAGATTAGGCTGGTCACACTCTAATCAGGCTCCTCTGAGCTCTTTTTCAACTAGGCCTCAAGAGTTGGGTTTTAATTTTTTTTCTGCATTGTCAAATTTTAGCAAGAATACTACTAAATCTGTTTAGCCAGAATACCATATCCTCCATATCTTATCACTCTTGATATCTGGTAATTCCTCCTCCACCATGCCTCAGGTGATGTCTGTTTTCAGCAAGTATTCCATTAGTTTGGTCCCCCCCTCACCCCTGATGTTTCCTCTTAGTAATTATCTATTCTCTGACCACCCCCACCTGGCTCATTGGCTATAAACTCCTACTTGCTTATGCTGTATTTGGAATTGATCCCAGTCCCTCTTCCCAACTGCAAGATTCCATTGCAGTGGTCCCTATACCCAATCACAACGGCCCCCCTTGAATAAATTCTTCCTTACTGTTCTTTAACAAATATCATGAACAATTTTTTTTAACAGGTAGGATAATACTTTTTTCTCCAACAATACATCAAATTTTGTTCCCTTCCAAAACCCAGTAAAGCCAAAATTAAGGTATTATTTGAAAAGTTAACTCACAAGTTCAGGAAAAATCAGGCAAGGACACACCAGCAACATTTTGGACCTGAAAAGTAGACGGTTGTTATTTTCTTGGCAAACCTGAAAAATGCCAAATCCCCAGACAGCTATAAAAAAAAGCTGAAAGCCAGTTTGACTTTATATCTCAGAAACCTCAAAAGTACAGGAGTGGTAATACCAGATACTTCTGGAACTGGGACTGAAGGTGGAGGCTAAAATAGAAAAAAGGTAAAGAGGGCAAGGAGAAAACTCTTTGAGGCAGATCTTTAGATCTCCTTTCCCAATCAACATTACAGTCAATTTCCCCTGCCCCACCAAGTAGACATCTGGATAGTTAGTCTCTGGAGAGGGAATTGGGAAGAGGGAAGTAAGACAGAGGCCAGCCATGTGGCAAGGGGTTGAAGCTTTAAAGAAAGCTGGTCAGTGCGGAAGTCTCAGGAATTTAGAGTAGCCTTGGGGAACACCTGAGAAAGCTGATGCATGGGTTACAGAACTCTCTACTTTCCTTTATTTAATTTTATTTTTTAATAAACTTTTTAAAAATGGAAGTATAATGTACAGACTGACAACTCTTAAGTTATGTAAAAGACTGTGAAATGGACCAAAAAGATTATCTGGTGTCTGCAGGAGAGAACTATGTGTCTAGAGCATGCCCTCCCAGGTTATCTGATTCTATAAGGTATGAACATTTCATTATCTTTGAGCTATTTTAAAAGTTTGTAAGTTTAAATATCAGTAGACAGCTGAAAACAATACAAATTATTCTTTTCTGTACACTGGCAAATAAACTGTCTGGTGGAAGGACAACTGATTTCCCTCCAGCCACCCCCCACAAAAAAAACAGTTCTGTATCTGTTTTGCACCATTTGTAACTTTTTGTTTGTTCCCTCACTAGTTAATTAAGTAATTAACTTAAAATCTGTTCATTTTATATCTATATGACAGTCATAATTTTACCTTAAAAAAAGCCCTATTCTTTAATAGCATACTGCTTAATGGGTCATCACAAGTTAACACTGCTATATAACTGTAACCAAGCAGGACCCTATGGGACCTTCCTGGGACAGACCCCTCCCCTATATCCTCTGCTGTAGCTCCTCTCTGAAGTACCTATAAAATAGTATCTGATGCACATTTCCTGAGTTGTTTTGCAAATGCTAAAACCCCTCCAAATGGAAGAAATTAACTACCTGATGACCATGAGCATGTTGCCACCAGACCTAGTGGTGCCTGAGGATTGATAACGTTAACCCCAGTGATACCACCCTGTTACCTCACCATCAACCAATCAGAGAATTGTGCATGAACTGATCACAGACCCTGGGACTCCTCCTCCCTCACCTTGCCTTTAAAAATGTTTTGCTGAAACCCATCTGGGAGTTAGGGCTTTTTGAGCACTAGCTGTCCCAGACTCCTTGCCTGGTGCCTTACAGTAAACGCCGCACTTTCCTTCACCACAACCCAGTATAGTAGATTGGTTTACTGCCTGCAGGCTAGCGGACCAAAGTTTGGTTCCATAACACAACCACCATCCAGCTATATAACTGCCATCCAGGGAAATAGAATGTTTTCAGTACTCCAAATACTCCCCTCATGCCCTCCCAACAACTACCCCATCCCTTCTACCCAAAGGTAACTGTTACTAGACACTATTGGTCCCTCCTTGGGGTGCATAGCCAATGAACACACCAAGTACTTTCCATTAAAACAGAAGCATTTATTACTTTTGACAAGTAAGGAGACAGGGACATAACTCTCCATGAACAGCTGGACAGGGGAAGTTTTAAGGCTGGGGACATCACACATATTCATGAAAGGGTAGGCATGATCATTATAATGAGGTAAAGGTTACACTAGGTTGCCAAAAACTGCAAGCAAGCAGGTTCTTGGTTGTTAGCACTGTGGTATCTTGTTGACTGGAATGCACTGTAACCTTTTTGGGACATGGTGTGTTTCTGCCATTTAACTGATAGTTTCTGCAAAACAAATCACACTTTGGTTTAACTCTATCCTTTCCCTACTGCTGCCTAGCTAACATGACCACTATCTTGACTTCTAACACTGTAGATTATTTTTGCATTTTAAAAACTTTAAATAACTACAGTATACAGTATATATTCTCTTGTGTCTGGCTTCTTTCATTCAACATTATATTTGGAGATAAACTCATATTGTTGTATATTGCAGCCCATTACACTGTTATGTGAATACATCATAACTGATTTATCCCATCAAACATTTGGGTTGTTTCCAGTTGTTGGATATTAAGAAGAACGCCGCTATGAATATTCTTTTACTTGCCTTTTCGTGTATATATATATATAAAAAATAAAAAATAAAACTTGATCCTTTCCTTATCTTATTCACAAACTTAATAGTGTTGTCGAACCCTAGTTAGTGTGCTCAACACACAATGAGCCCAAACAAACCAAAACATCGGAGTTTGGAGCAGAGAAAGGTTTACTGTAAGGGCCAAGCAAGGAGAACAAGTGACTTGTGCTCAAAAAGCCCAAACTCCCCAATAGTTTTCAAGGAAGAGTTTTTACAGGAAAAATTTGAGGGAAGGGCTGCAGGGTGTGTAACCTTCCTCTGATTTGGTTGGTGGTGAGGTAATGGGGTGGTGTCCCAAGAATCTCAATCATCAACCTCCTGGTTCCAACCAGTCTGGGCCCATGTGCTTGTGCTCAGCCTGAAGTTACCATCCTCCACCTGGGGGTGGGGAGGCTAGCTCCTGTAGAACAGAGACATATTGTTATGTATATCCCTTGAGGAGGAACCAGGACCCTGCCCCATGCTCTACTCCCGTTTCTTTCTGCATTCTCTCACTGCCCTAATTAGTAACTATTTGAATATGCTTGAATATGCTCTTTGGAACTCAGGTAAGGTCTAGGAGGCTGAAAACCTTTTTCCTACAAACCAGAAATGGGGCACACAGAAAGTCTTTTGGGCCCAGGAGGGCCCCACAGGGGCCTGCTCAGTTTCAACTCCCTCCCCCCACCTTTTCTTTGATACTCTTCAATCTTGAGGGGAACAGGTGTTGAATAAGAAAGGGAATAACATTTTGGATAGAGAGGTTAATCATAAATTTTGTCAGAGGAACTCGATTTTAGGAGGACTCAGTTTCAACAGTATGTGGATTATAGATCTAAAGGTGAATGGTAAAGAAATGTAGAATCTAAATCAGTGCTGTTCAATAAAACTTTCTATAATAATAGACATATCTTACACCTGCACTTGTTACCGAGTCCAAGCTCGCTCTGCTCGTCGCAGACAGGCCAATGAATTGGAGATGAGGTGTTGATGCTGCCGAAATATCAGCTTCTCTGTGCACCGATGCTGAACAGAAACATGGAGGCAGAGATTTTGGACGAAGAGAGAGATGGCTTTATTTTTCTGCCAGGCAGAAGGGAAGACACAGCAGGCTAGCGCCGCAAGAACTGTGCCCTCCTGTCCTGGGGAATCACAGGGTGTCTTGTAGGTGGAACTCGCAGTCCAGGATAAGTGGTAAGGATCAAAGTGGTGAAGGTCTTGCATTCTTCTTCTTGCAGTATTTTAAAACAGTCACTGCTGGCATCAGGCAACCTGGTAATTGGGTCCGTTCATCTCTGGGTTATGGCCTGCGACTTTTTTTCTTAAATGTAAACAGCTACAAGGGGTGATTTGCTACAAGAGAATGCAATGAGAGTAAATGCTAGAGGCAGGGAACAATTCATATGGAATCAGAGTAATTAGCTTTGTTTAGCTTTGTGAAGTACAAGTCTAGCTGCAAGTGTTCATTAGTAGTAACAGCTAAAGAATAACCAAGATTGCTTAACTCTTTCAGGCCTGTTTACGTTGTTTCCCCAGCCTGTTCACTGTTGCTTGTTTTCCTTGTTTATCAGAAAAGTCTCATTTCTATTTTTGCTGCAACAAATTCCCCACTGCTAGTTCATTCCCTCCATATCAATGGAGGAAGGGAAACGGGCGCCCTTCTTGTCTGACTTAGGACAAAACTTCAGTTTTGCTCCATTTGACAAACACCAGCTGTCCGGCCCAGGGGCCCATCTATCTTCCATTTCAAATCCCACCTGAGACATGAACCCCAAGAAATCTTTATTGGGAGGATGAGGGACTATGTTCTGTCTTCTGTAGCTTCGTCAGGCTGGCAAGGGGCTCGTAGACCCCACCTAGTTGGGGTCATGGAGCTCTTGCCCTGTTTTACTAAGGGGCCCCACGGTGACTTCTGCTGTTATTTTGGCAGGATCTGTTCTTCGAAGTGGCTGGAATCTTTGCATCATCATTATCTTGATGTGAACCTGTTGTAATCTGGAGGAGACAGAATTTAAGTAGTTTAAAAAAAAAAAGAGGCCAAAGATTAGTAAAAGAATTATTGTAACCAGGGGCCCAAGCAAGAGTAAGAGACACGTTTCGTTTGGTAGTAATTTTGATCCTAGTCCAGATAAAGTCAGCACTTGGGTTACCCTGTCCAAAGGAATGGAGCCATTTGGTGTGGTCATGTACATTTTTGATGTCCTTTTTATTAACCCAGTGTGATTGATGTCGGTGTAACAGACTCAGAAGTAGTTGAAGGAGTGACAACCTGAACATTTATAGACAAAATAGATCTTATCTCTTTTTAGGAGAATAAGCCTGAATCCCAGTCGAGACCTGGCACTTTGAGGAGACCTGTAAGCAAGTAGCCAGTTGGCTAGGTTTATCCAAGTAGGTTTTCATCTTTGATGTGGTATTAACACATAAAACAAAGCAGTTGTCACCATTAACAATTTTTTATGCTTCTCTAGGTAAGAGAAGGTAAGAGAAGATGCAAGATTTGGGGCTCATAAAATCTTTTCCTGAAAATATCTAACCATCTGAAGGGCTGTTCTGTTTTTCTCAGAGCACAGAGTGCCTCATTCCTGACCTCCACCCTGAATTCCTTTCAGGGGGTGTTGAAGGTCACCAGCTACAGCGGCTCATGATTTAAGCCTTGTAGAAGTAGATGGCAAGTGTCAGTTTCTAGTCAGCAGGGCCCCTTTATAGTCATAAGTTCAACCATGGTTTGGCGCATTTCATGACCATTTTGTCCCATGGTGCTAGGAATGCTCATTCCCAGGTCTGGCAAAGATTTTGCTGATAGGGCACTCCATGTGCTATTACTGGACTAGGCCTTTACTGTATCCAAAAGTCTCTGGACCTGTCTTCCTAGTCTTTCATGGTCCAGGAAAATAATCCCTCTTGTTGCTTCTCTTCATATCTAGAGTTAGACTACTGCAATAATTGATCTCATATGGAACTACATATCACCATTTTATCAGAGGATCAGTCACACATTTGGTAATGTAAGAAACAACAATTTTCTTTTGAAATAGGCAAAATACAAACAACATAGCTACTAGTATTAGTAAAGTCATAAGTAAGAATTAAGCCAAGAACTTCCATTAGGTGCAGCCCAGTATATCCCAGGTCATCTAACTTATTAGTGTGTTCTGTACCAATCCTTATCTTTCAGGGAAACTATATATTGGCACTGTCCATAAGGCGTCCAGTCCAGTTTCTTAGCGTTACTAGACTGATTATCCTTAGTATGATTTATTTGTTCCTAGCATAGGGGAGTCTTTAAACTTAAATTACCACAGCCTGGTGTTAATTACATAAGTCCATCCCATAATTGTGGGAGGTTTTATTCCTTGGCTGAAATTTTGCTTGTTGTTCTGATTGAACTTTGAGTAATAGAGGAAAATTCTTATTTATGGTCAGTGTCAGAGCAGGTACTATTAACTGGTCAGGTGAGGGGATCTCATCTAGTAATATCAATAGTGGCCTGAACATGACTGTAATTTTCCTTTTAAGATAAATTTCCTAAGAGTCAACCAATTATAGCCTTGGAGTAGAGAAATCCACTCAGGTAACCCAGAAGTACTAGACATAGGTAACTGGCCACAAATCAACAATTGGATCGATTTTTAAAACCAGCATAGGATTGTGCCTATGATAGAAAAACATTTGATTGATATACAAAGGTCCAAGAAGTCAAGAAAACATTATAAATGATCATACAAGTCAGGTCCAGGATCGTGGGTAAGCTGTCTACTTTTGATGTCTTCTTCTCATCCTGATGTGAGTGTAGTTTCTCCTCTGTTTGAGCGTTGTTTTAAGGTGATTTTGAGGTCAGCCATTCTCTCTGATAAGGGTCCTTTCATCCAGGTTGGAGATAGTCCTTTAAATTGTGTCTTTTCCAGTATGTATAATCCCCTGGTTGTAAGTCATAGGGCATCCGATCTTTATCTAAAGATAGACTACTGAGATAAGCTTTAGAAACAAACTTAGAGTGTCCTTTAATAATCTAATTAAGCTTTTAGCAATATAACATAACAGCAAGGAACTATCTGGGAAGTGAGTCTTGGTAAACACAGACCTTAATTAACAAAACTAGAATTTAATATTTAGTGAAACATAATTTTTTTCCATTGTGAGGGCATTAATCTTGTAGCCAGGGAAGGCTTTATCCCATCAAATAAAATGAGATTTGTCAGGGAGCCAGAAAAAGCCAAGTGGCCATCTTGGATATTCTATAGCCCTGACTGTTTAATTTACAGCTATTGCTTACCCATTTTAAACTCTCCGACTTAGGAATAGACCGTTGCCATGCTACAAAGACATAAGGATAGCAAAAGTCTGACAATGAGGGGTTAATTTGTGTAGAAGCCAAATGAACTTTGTCTACATGTGCCAAAATCTTCATAGATCATTGTGAAATAATACTTATTTACTTAACCAAAATAACGAGAAATTTTAAAAGCACATACAAATCACTTGAAGGCAAAGAAATTTACATAGTCTGTTATTAAAAGCAGCACTCCAAGAAAACTTTGTTCTCTTAACAGAGAGAGAGAGAACCAAATTTCAGTCTGGTCTCAACAAACTTGGCCTGATGATTTATGTAACTGTAATTGATCATATAGGCTTTTTTGCTTGCTGAAATTTTTATAAGGGGTCTCAGAGTGAACTTTTAAAAGACCTCTCAGAAAAGTCACACCAAGGGCTTGTCACAGATTTTGCTTACCAGATCTAGGTGAATTCCTCCCTTTTCAAGTTCCCCAAAATACCTTGAGATTTCTGTACCTGTGAGATAGCTTTCCTAATTGATCTGATAAAGCTGCTGGGGACCTAAGAGTTTCCAATCTCTGGAGGGAGCAGATAGAGAGAAAAGATAAATGTTTTAATTTTACACATAGATGGAAATTACCAAATTATTGTAAACCATAAGTAGCTTGAGGAGAAGAGCTTCTTTATATCCAGTTTATCATTATGGTCTGAAAGTCAGAAACTTGTGTTTATCCAAAAGTCCTTTTTATAAATCTTCTTGAAGAGGAGCATTTTTGCAAAGGCATCAGAGTGAAACCGTGTAAGTATCTATAATGACAAAAGACTTAAGGCACGTTTAAAATCTGATTACAATGTAATTAACAAGGTAACTTGGTTACTGTTGTGACATATGACACTTACGATAATAACTAGAATTATAACTGATAACATTTTACCAGGGCATATCAGAATTTTTTGAAATTCCATATATAATTTCTAGAATATCTGTATTAGTAACAATTACCATACAATGTAACCTAAGAAGATTTATTACACATTTGACAATACTTCCCATGTACTTTTAAAATACCAAATGAACCTAATTAGTGTAATATCTCTCTTTGGGATGTTTCAGGGGCCCTTTGAAGCATCCCAAAGTTAGCTAGAGGTCAAAGAAACTTCGCTGCCCCTGTTATCAGAGCCAATTTGAGCACTATCTGGTTTAAATTTTAGCTATGAAACCACGACCACAGAAAGAGAAAGATGATTTCAGGAGAAGTTGATAACAGGGGGATGATAACAGGGGAAGTTTTATCAAAAAAAAAAAAAGGGTTTAGAACACTCAGTCAGATAAGATCATATGTCACTGTGAAACAATAGTTATTCACTTAGCCAAAGTAACAGTAAAAGATTTTAAGATATAGACCTGATCACTTAAAAGGTAAAGAATTAAAATCTGTCATCCAAGGCAGTTCAACATCTTAAGAAAACTTGTACCATGCACAAAACTCTTTTCTCGGGGTCCACTTTCCACAAACTTTTTTTGTCACTTTCTGTATCCATCACTTTAATTTCCCATTCAGAAACAGCCACCTGTAAGTCAGTCCTACTTCCTTTTTCCTTAATAAAATGTAATTCCATTCCTCATACCTTTTTTTAAAATAAATTTATTTATTTTTGGCTACATTGGGTCTTTGCTGCTGCACGCGGGCTTTCTCTAGTTGCGGCGAACTGGAGGGTTGCAGTGAGCAGGCTTCTCATTGCGGTGGCTTCTCTTGTTGTGGAGCACGGGCTCTAGGTGCGCGGGCTTCAGTAGTTGTGGATCGCGGGCTCCAGAGCTCAGGCTCAGTACTTGTGGCGCACGGGCTTAGTTGCTCCGTGGGATGTGAGATCTTCCCAGACCAGGGCTCGAACCCGTGTCATCTTCATTGGTAGCGGATTCTTAACCACTGTGCCACCAGGGAAGCCCCCTCATACCTTTCTTTACTAAAAACATACATCTTACTTTCCTTAAGCAACCATGAACTATCCTTTATATCAGCACTCTGTAGGTTGGTAAATATACATCCAAATAATAATTTTTGAAGAATGTGCTTTGTTATAGAAAACAACTCAGTGTGGCACCAAACACATTTTGTAATAGTTCTAAACCTTTTGTTTCTCTGTAAAAGGAAGCCAATGTTCAGTAATTACAGTTTCAGTATCTTATTTTATTTGGAAATGGACTAGTTATTTAATAAACTTCCATCCTTTAACTTAATTTAGCACAACTCTAAATGTTTTAAGTTGTCGAATATCTAGAGAGATTATTCTTAAGTAGATGTTCCTAAAGCATAATTATTCCTAAAAAGTTCACCCAAGGCTCTTATCTTATTTGCATTTTTTTTTCTTGGAAGTTTCTTCACATCGAGTTATTTTCATTGCTGACAAATTTGTAACAGATATAATAAGATCTTATTTAGTTTATATTAAACCTAGGCACAATAAAAGTATTATCTTAATGTTGCTGGCTCTAAAGACATGTCTATATTAACTAGATCAACAAACTTAAACATTAATACCAGGTATTAATTTAATATTGAATATTTCCCAGGTCACATGAACCTGAAATTTATTTAGCCTAATTTTTCTTGTATTTAGAATTGTTTGATTTGTAAGGGCTTACTTTTCTTTTAAGCCAATTAAATAGAGCTCATTTACAAATTAACCTCAGCAATATTATCCAAAGACAAAAACACATACTGAGACATACACATATATCCAGACAGAGAGAGCTCTCATAGTTTTCACTTGAGATTTAAAATGTCTCTTTGCCTCTTTTTTTTTTTTTTCTTCTTGGCTTGAAGTTCTACTAATTAACCCAAGGCTGAAGTCTCAGGTAATGTGGGCTGTGTTTGTAGCTCAAGGACATGATAAGAGTTAACTTCAAGCTTTGTCTTAGGTATATTTTTGTTCCCTCAGGGTCAGAATTTTGAAGAGAAGTAGTTTAACAAGGTAGCTTTTTCTAATTGCACATGCCAAAAGGACTGGTTTTTGCAATTTTAAGAAAAATTTTATTTTAACCAATTTTCTCCGGAGTCTAAAGAATATTGTGGCCATACTGTCGAAAATCATCTTTCTCTTTCTGTGGTCATGGTTTCATAGTTGAAATTTAAACCAGATAGTGCTCAAATTGGCTCTGATAACAGGGGTAGACTGGCTGATAAAATGTTGTCCCAGCAGGGATTGTCCCTCTGGGGAGGTGGGGTCTTAGTTTGATCAGAAGAATCTGAAGGAGTAAGGGAACTTGCAGGAGTGGGGGAAGCTTGGTTCCCCCACCCTGAGAGTTGGGAGAAGTTAGAAGGGGATCATTTAGAATGTCAGGAGAGTTGGGTTTTTTTCCCTCAGGCTTTTGATTGTGGAGCCACCCAGAGCAGGATTATAATAAAAGGGACATAAATTCCTGAACATAAGGGAACCTCAGTCCATTTTCCCATCCTGTGGCAATAGAGATCTAATTGTAGGAGACCCATTTTCAGGCCATTTTTCTTTGTCATTGGATCATAGCTATAGGTCGACCAGTCATTTAAAATTTTCCCCAAGGGTTCCCAGATTGGGGTGGAACCTTAGGGGAAGCGCTTCCCATTTTGGCTCGAGCAGTTGGTAACAGACGTTAGACGTTAGCGCGCTCAAATCAAAACATAAACCTTCACCTCGTCAGCTGGAAGTCGCACATAAAACATAAACCGTAAAAGGAAACAGCAAAGGGATGCTCAAAAAGAAAAAGGATAAACATATGGCGGAGACGCGCCCAAACGTGACTTCCGAGTCCCACTCAACCTGGACCGTTGCCCCAAAGCGGCGCCTTACATCAGAATCTCCCTTTGCAAGGAGAATTCCACATCAGAATTTTCCCTTTGCAAGGAGAATTCCACATCAGAATTTTCCCTTTGCAGGGAGAATTCCACATCAGAATTTTCCCTTTGCAGGGAGAATTCCACATCAGAATTTTCCCTTTGCAGGGAGAATTCCACATAAGGATTTCCCCTTGCAGGGAAATTCCCAAATTGGAACCGAAGTTCCCGTACGGGGACAGTCAAAGGTCATGGAGTGCACTCCGGGAGACTCACCGTAGGTGCTGACAGGTGCGTCTCGATTTCCAAACGCCCTTTTTCTGATCCTCCAATATTTAGTGTTTTCTTGGAGTGGAAGTCCAGGCCGACGCGGGCATGAGAAGAGAAGGTGTCCTCAAGGCAAAAGGAGCTTCGGCAGCTGCTAGGTTAGCCTCTCCCCCATTCTACGCCTCAGCCTCGGAGTTCCACAGCCGAGTCGGCAGGCCGGGTGTGACCCGGGCACAGCCCTGTGTCAGGGAGTCCCTGGCAATCTGGACTCAGAGATATTCTCCGACCCTCTGCTCTCCTGAAGGAGGCTGGCGTAGAGAGAGATCCCCGAGCTTCCGATCAAGCCCAGCAGCCCTGTGGGGCAGCCTGCCCGTGAGCAGATCCCCATGTTACCGAGTCCGAGCTCGCTCTGCTCGCTGCACGACAGGCCAGTGAATCGGAGAGGAGGTGATGAGGCAAGGAATACGACTTTATGCGGAATGCCGGCAGACCGAGAAGACGGCAGATTACTGTCTCTGAAAAACCGTCTTCTCAGGGTTTGGATGCCAGTTTCTTTTATAGCACAGAGATGGGGAGGAGATGAGGAAGTAAGGTAAAAAGGCCATAAGTTTTGCAAATATCTCCTGGAGTGGCCAGCCTCGGCGAGGGGATGTGTAAATTTCTTCTTTCTGGCAGCCATCCACAGGTGGGCGGGGTCAGATTGTCTTCCGTTGAGCTGAACAGAGGCACTTTAGTTTAACATTCTGGCAGAGGGGCAGGGTTCCCTGAGGCCGGTCATTATGTATGATTATAATAACAAAAGCCACGAAAAGCAAAGGTTAAAGTGAAAGAAACAGATCAAACATGGAGTCCAGTTTAGCTCTTCCCTGTTATGATTCCCCACTGTCAATGTCCATTCCACAATCTTGTGGAAAAAGGGGTGACAACGTTTTAACTGCTCAGTAAGATGGATCTTTCTGGGAGTGTCTGCCATCGGTGTCAGAGTTCCAAATGTTGAGATCTGTCTTTTGTTCCGCTTTGGAAGAGTCTACTTTACACCTGTAGACTTAAAAATATTTACAGCCTAAAAGTTGAGAGTTAACAAGAATTTTGAGGGCTTCTAGCTCAGGAGGCCACATCTCAAGTTAAGGAATTTAGCATTTTTCTATGTATGGGAAGATGCAAGAGTCTGGGCTCAATGAAATCATTTCTTTGATATATACCACAGCTATCTGGGGCCTGTATCCTGTATTTTCATATCCTGAGTTTCCTCAGGACTCACCATAGGGAGTGGTTGCAGTCTGATGGCTGCTAGATGGCAGGTATTCTTCTCCTTCCTGAGTTTTCTCAGGCTTCACTGGCTCACGTTGGAGGGCTGCAATCCCCGATGATTGATCTTCTCCTCTTGGTCAGGAATTTGACCAATATTTGGGAGACATTTTATGACCAAATTTTGTCCCACAGTGCTGGGAGGCTTATCCGAGGTCAGGCGAAAATTCTTGATATGCCACTCAAGGTGCTAATTTTTGGATTAGGCCCTATTGATAATTAAAGATTCTCTGGATCCTCTGTCTAATTATGATCCAGAAGACATTTTCCCTTGTTGCTTCTTCCCATACCTAGAATCACATTATTACAATTATTTTATGTTATAAATGTGATCTATTTCCTTAAGATGTTTAGCCATAGAAGAAGTTTTGTTGGAGGCCTGGTTACACACTGGGTACTACAAGAGGCAACAATCTTATAAAATAGACAGGATATAAGCAATGTAGCTAGTAACATTGACAAAGACATAGTGCAGCAGGGAGACACAAAGCACAAACAATTTGGAAACAAAGAACAAATTAAAACAATGATTAGCATAATATCAAGTCCACAGGAGAGCCAGCTAGAGACAACAAATTCTGGCAGGATCAAGTAGAGAGAAAAAAAAGGTTTCATCTTTGTTTACAAAGGCATATTTTATCAACTTGTTGTAGGTCATAGCATAAGAGAAAAGGTTTTTCCGAAAAACAAAGATTAAAACCAGTATATTTCCCAAAGTCATAAAGTTATAAATCATATTTACCAGTTCGTTCAGCACCATGTAATTAATTCCCGTTGATCTGGATGAAATAATCAGGTTTCCCATTAGTCTTGTCATTTGTTACCCAGTCCAGTGATATTATCTAAAGGCTATCAGAAACTTATATTTGTTTAAAAGTTCCTTTTTTATCAGCCTTCTTGAAAATCTTCATTTTGTAAAAGCATCAGGACAAAACTTAAAATAGCATAGTTAAAGATTTGAGTACAATGAAATAAGCAGGAAACTTGGATATACCATTTTAGAATAACTAGTATTATGATTGATAACATATCAGGATATATCAGATGTTAGGGATTACATATAAATTTTGGAATATCTATATAAATGACATTTATCCATACACTATAACCTAAGGTTCATCTCCAATCACTTGACAATGTTTTTGAAGTAGTTTAACATACCAAATAAACCTAGTTTGACATTTCTCTCTGAGATGTCTCGGAGATGTTCTTTCAAAGTATCCCATAGTCAGCTGGAGGCTAAAAAGCTTAGATTTGATATTTGGGAAGTTTGTTAAAAATATCAAAACAGTTTTAAAACACAACAGGTCGCTGTGAAACAATACTTATTCATTTAACTAAGGTCACAAAACGATTAAAAGAAAACAAATACGCATCACCTAAGGGCACAGAAACTTATATAATCTGTTATCAAAAAGAGCACTTCTAACAGAGAGAAATCAAATTCCAGTCTTGTATTAGCTTACTTAAAAAAATCCACTTACTTTGTTAACTTCAATCTAAATTTAGTTAATCCTGACAAGGTACAAAACTTTTTCAGCAAAATGTAATTCCCTTTCTCATACCATCTTAACGGAAAACACACATTCTACCATACTGAAATGTTTTATTATTTTCAGTAGCTTTAATTATGTATTTAAATTAGAATCCCCTACTCTTAAAAACCTGGATTTCTAGTGACAACCAAGAGGCAAGTAATACTAAAATCTGGAGAAACTATTTTAGATGATTTTTAGAAGGTAATTGTTTTTAGTTTACCTAAAAGCACTTATCTCATTTATATTTACTTTAAAGTTTCATCATATCAAGTTATTTTTCTTGCTGACAATTTGCAACAGATACAACAAGATTTCATTTAACTTCTATTAAACCTAGGTGCAGTGAAAGTACTATACTTAATGTTGATGGCTCTAAAGACATGTCTATATTAATTAGATCAACAAACTTAAAAATTAATACCAGGCATTAATTTAATACTAAATATATCCCAGTTCACGTGACCCTGATACTCATTTAGCTTAATTTCTCTTGTATTTAGAATTGTTTCGTTTGTAATCACTTACTTTTCTTTAAGCCAGTTAAATAGAGGTCATTTACAGATTAACTTCAGCAATGTTATCCAAAGACAAAAACACATACAAACACACAAACAAACAGAGAGGCATCATAGTTCTCATTTTAAAATTTCAGCCCTGAGTCAGGTACAGCAATGTAAAATACATCAGTTTACAAAAGAGGTTGGATTAAAGTTGGGTTTCTGGCAGATGGAACAAATCAAGCTCACTTATCTAGATGGCTAAAACCTTTCTACTAATATTTATGGACAGCAAGTCAAGTTCTAAATTACTGTACCCTCTTTTTTTTTTTCTTAATTTGCATTTTAAAAAGATGGCAGAGAAAAGGGTTTCTGAGAAGACCAGATAGGACATTTGTATCTCAAAGATACAGGCAAGTTTCTCCTAGGATGACTTTGTTTCCCCTTTGTTTAATATTTACAAGCCTCTTAAGATCACCTGTATCTATTAGAAAATCAATCAACTTGTTCCCCACTGTCAATGTTACCTGGGGCTCCTGTGGGGAAATCAGAATCGGATGCCTCAAGTCCAAGGGAGTCCCCTGGCCTCTTACAGGATATTGGGGCAGGGGAAATTGCCCAGCTGCAGAAGTAGCTCCCGGTCCAAATTGGGTGCCCTGTCGGGTCTTAGATGGTGATATTAAAACAGGTCCCCGTGCTCCAGTTTTTAACATAGAAACTTCTATTTGATCCCCACAGGTAAGGGAAACAGGAGGTAGTGAATATGATGGTGGCATGGGGTGGGGGCAGTTGGAACAACTGCTGGTGCAGCCTGCTTGGCCATTGGGGAAGCTGGATAGGCTGGAGGGCGGGTTTAAGTTTTGAAATAACATGTCCCCACTCTCATTTTCTCCCTTTTCCCTTGTAGAACAGATTTCCCTTTTTGTTTCCTTTCAGACTGCTGCACCATAAGGTGGCAGCCCTCTGACTCCATTTCCTCCTGATACAATAGCATAAATGCTCCTACATATGGAATCTCATCTCTTTTCCCTGCTCTTTTGCAGAACATTTCTAACTTCAAGATTGTATAATAATTGAGTGAGCCATTCAGGGGGCATCGTTCTTCTGATCCTAACATATATTGGGTCCACACACTATTACAATAGTATATCATGTCTTTCTTAGTCATAGGCTCACAGCTATGTTTTGCCCATTTATCTAATTACACCCCAAAGGGCTTTCCTTTGGGATAGATGGAGTATTTCCCATTTTTATAAGTTTGATAACACCAAAACACAAAAGACGCAGACAAATTCCAACAGAAAAGGCACAAATTATAGCATTGATGCACACAAAACCAAGACATAACCAACGAACTAGTTCCCAGATGGGTAGACTTACCCTACAAAACCAATGAACTAGTTCCCAGCGAACCGGTTCCTAGAATCAGGTAGAGTCCAACAATTCTCCCTGCCAGCAGGGTACCCCAACCAGATTGGCTTGTCCCATAAAGGAAAAGCCCACATTGAGGGGGGAATATGTTCCTGGTGTGCACTCTGGAGCGACTTACCCTCCAGAATTGAATCGAGTCCATCGACTCATAGCCCCAGATGGAACCGAAGTTCCCCAAATGGAACCAAAGATCCCCAGATGGAACTGAAGTTCCCCGGATGGAACCAAAGTTCCAGAATCGAATCGAGTCTGTCGACTCGTAGTCGCAAATTGAAGTTTATCAGTTCCTTGCTTCAACTGCCAAGCGCTGGGGTAGCTGGTTCCACTTCAGGGAACTTTGAAGGGAAGATCCTCAGGACAAATGGTCCTGGCAGCTGTTAGGGCCTTGCCCCAATATTCCCTGACCGGGTCTGGCTAGCTACTAGCAGCAATGCTCCTGGCTGGCTCGCCAAATTTGTTACCGAATCCAAGCTCGCTCTGCTCACCACACAACAGGTCAATGAATCGGAGACGAGGTGTTGAGGCAAGGAATACGACTTTATTCAGAAAGCCAGCAGACCAAGAAGATGGCGGACTAGTGTCTCTGGAAAACCATCTTATCTGGGTCTGGATGCCCATTTCTTTTATAGAATCAGAAAGGGAGAGGTGGTGACTAAGTAAAGTAAAAGGGCCATCAGTCTTGCAAAACATCTCCTGGAATGACCAGCCTTGGTGAGGGGATGTGTTAGTTTCTTTTTTCTTGCAGCCATTCACAGGTGGGCAGGGTTCCCCGAGGCAGGCCATTATGTATGATTATAATAACAAAAGCAACGAAAAGCCAAGGTTAAAGTCAAAGAAACAGATCCAACGTGGAGTCCAATTTAGCTCTTCCCTGTTACACACTCTCCAATGTTATAATCCCTACTGTATGCTGTTATTGAGTATTTTATTAATTTTTAAAAATATTTATTTATTTATCTATTTATTTAGGCTGCACAGGGTCTTAGCTGTGGCATGCAGACTCTTAGTTGGGGCATGTGGGATCTAGTTCCCTGACCAGGGATTGAACCTGGGCCCCTGGCATTGGAGGCACAGAGTCTTAACCACTGGACCACCAGAGAAGTCCCATATTGAGCATTTTAAATGTAGCTAGTGCAACTGAGAAACTGAACTTTTAACTTAATGTAATTTTAATTAATTTAAATAGCCATATGCTGCTAGGGACTACCATGTTAGAGAGTACAGTTCTAAAAGATAAAATAGGAGGTCATCTTTATAACTTTATGGATATCTTATTTATTTATTTATTTATTTATTTATTATTTATTTTTGGCTGTGTTGGGTCTTTGTTGCTGCGTGCAGTCTTTCTTTACTTGCGGCAAGCGGGGGCTACTCTTCTTTGCAGTGCACGGGCTTCTCATTGCGGTGGCTTTTCTTGTTGCAGAGCACAGGCTCTAAGCGAATGGGCTCAGTAGTTGGGGCACATGGGCTTAGTCGCTCCACGGCATGTGGGATCTTCCTGCACCAGGGTTCAAACCCATGTCCCCTGCATTGGCAAGTGGATTCTTAACCTCTGTGCCACCAGAGAAGTCCCCATCTTTATAACTTTATGATAGGGAAAGTGTTTTCCTTTTTAAAGGTTGCAGAAAGCACTAATCATAACGGAAAAAAACTTGATAAATTAGACTATATATGAAACTGCTGCCAACTGAAAAAAGACACACAATGTGAGAATCGTGAGTTAAGTTTTATTTGGGGCAAAATGAGGACTATAACCTGGGAGACAGCATCTCGGATAGCTCTGAGGAACTGCTCTGAAGAGGTGGGGGTGTCAGTATATACGTGATTTTGGTGAAGGGGGGTACATGTAGTCAAGCACACATTTTGGCAGAGGCTTGCTGGTAGACATGAGAAGGTTGCTGCTAGTCACCAGGAGCAGATGTGTCCATTGATTTTAGTGTTTTTCTAGATATGAGAAGATACAAGACATTGGGCTCATAAAATCTCCTGAAAATATCTAACTATCTGAAGGCCTGTTCTGCCGGTTTTTTCCCAGAGCACAGAGTGACTCATTCCTGATCTCCATCCTGAACTCTTTTCAGAGTGTATTGAAGGTCAGTGACTGCAGTGGCTAATGACCTAATCCTTGTAGAGGCAGACGGCAAATGACAATTTTTAGTTGGCACCACCATTCGTTCAAATTAGAATTTTCTGTTTATTAAAAGATAGTTAAGGTAATTCAAATGCAAGACACACAATGGGAAGAGATATTTGTAGCATACTTAACTGGCAAAGGACACATCCAGAATATATGAAAAGCTCCTAAAAATAAATGAGAAAAAAAGCAGAAAATCCAGTTTAAAAAGAACAAGTAATTTGAACAGAAAGATATCAAAATGGCCAATAAACTTTTTTAATTATCAGGGAAATGCAAATTTAAATCACAACACAATATTACTACATCCCCAGCAGAATGGGAAACATTAAAAGACTGACAATATCCAGTGTTCATGAGGATGTGCAGTAGCTGGCTGGATACAAAATGTGTATTGTACAACTTCTTTGGAAAACTCTTTAGCTGTAACTACTCAAATTGAACATTTACATCCTTATGAGCCAGCAATTTCACTAAGATATCCATAAGACTCTTTGATTTTTAATAGTATGAGTCTGTCACCAAGGGTATGCTCATCTTTGTATGCCCTCAGAAAGTCAGTTTGTGAATCTGAAAGAGAATTGGACTCAAATCTGGAAATGCAGTTAGAAGCTGCCTCTAAGAAGGGCCTTCAACAACAACTAGCGTCCCTTCACCAGCAGTCCTCCAAAAGGTAACCTAATTAGTACTTGAGGAAGTGGGCAGACAACTAAGATAATGAAAGGCAGGCAGTTGAGTGGGAGAAGATGTTTGTAATACTTAAATGTCTACAAAAACTTGAATTCATGAAATATAAAGGACTCCTAGAAATCAGTAAAAAACAGACAACCCAATAGAAAGATGGGCATGAAACATGAATACGCAAGAAGGATATCAAAATGGAAAAAAAAGTAGGATATCCAAATAACCAGTAAACATAGGGAAAGATGCTCAACTTGATTAGACACCAGGAAATCATAAAATAAAATCACAATGAGGTGCCAATACACACCCACCAGATCCATTAAAATAATAGATAGGCAACACCTTGTTTGCAATGATGAGGGAAATATAAATTGGTACAATCACATTATAAAATTGTTTGGCAGTATTTATTAAATATTAAAGCTGAAATATGTCTACCCTACTACTCAGCAATTTCACTCCTATTTTCAACAGATATGGATACATATACTCTCCAAAACACATGCAGAAAAGTGTTTTGTAGATCTAGTCCTTTTATTTTCTAGGAGGATAGTAATTAATCCTCAGTTAACATCAATTGACATTGGTCTTTGATAAATACTAATGCATGTGGTGCATTTCTAGGCTAATCACTAGAATAAAAATGACAGAGTGAGTAACTTCTGCTTGGAAGAGAGAAAAAAGATAGAATGAGTAAAAGTTATTAATCCAAAAGAATTCAAGGATGGAGAAAAGAGAGGGGACACAGAACAGATGGAACAAATTGAAAGCACAAAGTAATATGGTTTATTTAAATATAAATGTATCAGTACTTATGTTCAATGTAAGTGGACTAAATCTTCCAGTTAAATGACTTATTAGAGTGGAAAAAGTAAACAATATTTAATTATATGCATTTTATAAGCAAAACATCTAAAACAAGAAATACTGAAAGGTTGAAGTTGAAAAGAGATTTGAGGGACTTCCCTGGTGGCACAGCGGTTAAGTATCCTCCTGCCAATGCAGGGGACACGGGTTTGAGCCCTGGTCTGGGAAGATCTCACATCCCACGGAGCAACTAAGCCCGCACGCCACAACTACTGAGCCTGTGCTCTACAGCCCGCAAGCCACAACTACTGAGCCCACGTGCCACAGCTACTGAAGCCCACATGCCTAGAGCCCATGCTCCACAACAAGAAAAGCCACCGCAGTGAGAAGCCTGCGTGCTGCAACAAAGAATAGCCCCCACTCACCATAACTAGAGAAAGCCCGCACGTAGCAATGAAAACCCAACGCAGTAAAAAATAAATAAACAAATAAATAAATAAATTTTTAAAAAAAGAAAAGAGATTTGACTGAAATATTAACAACAACACATAAAGCTTGTGTATCTAAATGAATAGACTCAGAATACCAATTCTGGAACCAGCTGCCTTTGCTGGGTTCCCCAAAGCCAGCCGGAAGACGGCAGGAACATTGGGTGTGTGCCCTGTGGCTGCAGGGGTTGCTGTGCCTAAGACCACTCTGGCCCTGACTCTGACACCAGTGTGGACTTTGAACTTTTAAGATTTCTGCCATATGTTCTTGCATTTGCCACCAGCTCTCTTAGCAGCCACTCTTCTCTACACAGTGGGGACCTATGCCCGAGTTGGAGCACAGTCTCTATAGTTGATGGCTTTGATGCTCATCAGCTGCAATTATTTGTGATTATAAAAAATAAAACCTTTAAACAACAAACAGTATCAATAACAAAAATTTCCACTAAGAGAACATTGCCTGTCCTCTGGGTAATAGAATAGGCCTTGAAGATGCAGAGAAGAGAAATACAGACTGCTCTCCAGAATTTCAGTGTTAAGTGCAGCTGAAATCTCAGCAATAAAGGAGGTAAAATAGAGCTATCTACTTACTCTGCTTATGGCAGGTCACTAGCTTATGTGTCTTTCAGTTATTTCATATGTATTTATACAGCCCTGAAATATCTTCTATGTTTATAATAAATATTAAGTCACTTGTCTTCATAGCAACTTACAAGGAAGGTATTATTACAATCCCTATTTTCCAAAATAGAAAACTAAGGTCCAGCATGTTTTCCTCACTGGAGCAGGACTCCACAGTTGTAATTTTCAGAGCTGGGACTAGAACTTGCCACTTGGCCCTGGAGTGCATGATCTTAACCACTGTGCTATGCTACCATTCTAATTTTAATGAGAATGTGAAGGTGCTTTGATTTTTCAGCTCAGTTTATATCTTTCACATCTCAGTTATTTATGTAATAGTTATTTTCAAGTCCTTGTCTACTAATTCTTTTATAAATATCACTTATGGATTTGTTTCTTTTTAAAAATTATTTATTTATTTATTTATTTATTTATTTGTTATTATTATTACTTTTTTGGCTGTGTTGGGTCTTCGTTTCTGTGCGAGGGCTCTCTCCAGTTGTGGCGAGCGGGGGCCACTCTTCACCGCGGTGCACGGGCCTCTCACCGTCGTGGCCTCTCACGTTGAGGAGCACAGGCTCCAGACGCGCAGGCTTAACAGCTGTGGCCCACGGGGCCAGCTGCCCCGCGGCATGTGGGATCCTCCCAGACCAGGGCTCGAACCCGCGTCCCCTGCATTGGCAGGCAGACTCTCAACCACTGCGCCACCAGGGAAGCCCTATGGGTTTGTTTCTATTGATTGGTATCTCTCCTTTTCATGAATTGGATTTCTTGCATGCCTTGTAATTTTGGCCTGGAGGCTAGACATCATTAATTTTATGTTGGTGGTTGGTAGCTTGTATATATATGTGTGTGTGTGTGTGTGTGTGTGTGTGTGTGTGTGTGTGTATTTGTATTAGTCAGGGTTTTCCAGAGGACCTATTATATGTAATATACATATATCCCATTGGTTCTGTAACCAATATTATATTATGTATAAAAGGAGATTTGTTATAGGAATTGGCTCACACAGTTTTGGAGGCCAAGAAGTCTCATGATCTGCTGTCTGCAAGCTGGAGAACCAGAAAAGCTGGTGGTACAATACAGTCCAAGTCCAAAGGCCTGGGAAGCAGGAGCTGGGATGTTCAAGGGCAGGAGAAGATGGATGTCCCAGGTCAAGGAGGGAGAAAGAAAATTCACCCTTCCTCCACATTTTTTTGTGCTATTTCGGCCCTCAACAGACTGAATGATGTTCGCCCACATTGGTGAGGGTGGATCTTCTTTGCTGAGTCTACCATACAAATGCTAATCTCTTCTGGAAGCATCCTCACAGAGACACCCAGAAATAATGTTTTACCAGCTATCTGGGCATCACTTCACCCAAACAAGTTGACACATAAAATTAACCATCACAGAATTATTTTAAATATTTTTAGACTTTTTAAAATGATGCAGTCATTTTAAAGATCAAGAGCTTGATCTTTTGAGGATACTATAAAAGCTTTGTAAGGCAGGACCAGGATAGGCTAATGTGGCTTTGCTAGTGGGGCAATACATTTCTAAGGACTCTATAGCATGACCCACCAGGTAGGAGGTTTTTCCATTCTGACTTCTGCGGACACAGAATGACCCACTTGAGTGACCCTGGGGATTGTTCAGCTTGCTCCCCTTTCCATGGTTCTTATCCAGCCTGGATAGTTTCCTCATGTGCATATACTTATTAGTTCCTGTGCAAAGAGTTCAGCAAACACCCATGAAGATCTCCAGAGTTCTCTCTGTGTGCAGCAACCTTCTCTTTATACTGTGGCCCTAGATTTACAGCTGCCTTTCCCTCCTCAAAATTTTATCCCTGTTTCCTTAACTTAATTCACTCTCTGCCTGAATCTCCTCATCACTGTATCCTGGAAGCTCTGCAGGCTCTGAACTGGGGCAGCTGTGGGCCTTCCCTCACTTGCTTCCTGCCTCTAGACCACTGTCCTGTGCTCTTCTCATCCAGTGTCTGAAATATTTGCTTTACATAGTTCATCTGGCTTTTTACTCATTTGATGTTGGAAGGAAGTCTGGATCTTGTTATTCCATTATAGGCAGAAGGGGAGGCTCTGAAAGGATTTTGAAATAAATTCTTGATTATTAACTTGGGGCTGAGAATCTTTGTTACATTTTTTAAAAAATAAATTTATTTATTTATTTATTTTTGGCTGCGTTGGGTCTTTGTTGCTGCACGCGGGATTTCTTTAGTTGTGGCAAGTGGGGGTTACTCTT
This sequence comes from Balaenoptera borealis, assembly GCF_965194805.1. Lineage (NCBI taxonomy): Eukaryota > Metazoa > Chordata > Mammalia > Artiodactyla > Balaenopteridae > Balaenoptera > Balaenoptera borealis. The sequence continues at coordinate 168,008,236 of NC_138867.1, forward strand.
CGTTGGGGTGCGCAGGCTTCTCATTGCTGTGGCTTCTCTTGTTGTGGAGCATGGGCTCTGAGCATGGGCTCAGTAGTTGTGGTTCGAGGGCTCTAGAGCACAGGCTCAGTAGTTGTGGTGCATGGGCTCAGTTGCTCTGTGGCATGTGGGATCTTCCCTGACCAGGGCTCGAACCCATGTCCCCTGCACTGGCAGGTGGATTCTTAAACACTGTGCCACCAGGGAAGTCCTATTACTTTTATATAATGTAATTCTAGCTTACTTCTTAGTGTTAAGAATGTTAGATTTTTATTTTCAATAGTGTGATTTTCCATATTTTAACAGATTCACGAGCAAGGATTGTGAATTAATAGTGATTACCTCATGTTAAAATATCTTCATTTTTAAAAATTAGGTGATGACTGAAATATTAAAAATTTTAAGTCATTAAGAAAGAAAAGGAAACTCAGGGACAAGAGAAGCTTTCTGGTTACAACATTCTATCAGTCACTTTTCTTTCTCTCTAAACTTTCTGTCTCAGCCTCAGGACCTGCACCAGCTCTAAATTCCCCTCCCAGGCCCACAGGGGCATCTCTGAGGCTGACAGGGCCTGTGGCTCCCTGTACCTAGAGCTCTGTCTTTGTCTACAGAGTGGTAAGCAGAGGGTGATCAAGGCCCCTTCTGAGGATAGATTACATTCCTGAAACAAAGGATAAGCCCTTTCAGGCCATGAAATACTTAGTCAAAGTCCTTGTGTTCTGTCAGTTTTCAGATTTTGTTATTCATTAGTGAACTTGAACAATACCCAGGCAAACAGATGTTTCCTGACAAGCCCTAGAGTACAGGGATTGAACATTACTTCTCCCAGTGATGCTGGGTTCTGACCTTCTTGTTAATGTTTTATCCTCTCCCACTGACAGACACAAAGGCATGTGTGGGCCTTGTCAGTGTAGAGGGAGGGTCTCTGAAAACCACTCAAATATACAGAGTGAGTCATGCCAAGGTGCATCCACATTTCTCTGTCCCTTCCTGGCCAGTCCTTGTTGTAAGAATGGGGAATCCTTTGGAAGTTTCATCTTGAGTCAAGGAAGAAGAATCATGTACAGCAAAGACAACTGCCCAGAGTCTCAAGCCCAGGGCCACAAAGAAGAACTGGAAACAATGTCCCCAGATTAGTTTGTAAGACTTGAATATTCAAGAGGCCAAGTGAACACTGGCCCGTCATTATGGAGAAGCCCTACAGCAGAACCTGGGCCAGACTGGGAGGAACATATCCCCTCAGGTGTATGTCTCTTCTATACTCCACTTCATGATCCTTAGGTGACCAACAAGGGCTGGCCCAACTCATCACACTGCCCTGAGCAGAGTAGAGAATTATGAGACCAGCCTCTGCCCATGGTCTTGTCTTCACAAGACTGGAAAGGACTTCACACACTGAGTTTGCCCTGCTTCTCTCTCCCCTATTTGCTCCTCAGCAACTGCGGCCCAAAGCAACAATGCTGAGGGAATCATCTGGGGATATTGTGCAGAGTGTTCATGGCCCCTGAGAAAGGCAGGTTCAGAGGCAGAGAGCCAAGGAGTAGGTCTGGGCCACCTAACCCAGCCCTGATGGTGTTTGTTCCAGCCAGCTCTTCCCTGTGCATATGGCCACCTCCCACTTCCCAGGACCAGCTCCAGGCTTGGTCCATCTACATTCCTGAGGGTCAGAGCTCTGGATCTGCCCCCTCAAAAGTGAACTATATTGAGACACTCGAGTACTGTTATGGGTTCTGTGAACCTTGGGTCCTGTCTGGTTATCTCGACACCCATTTCCTGGCCTTCTGTTGACAGATCTCAGGCCCAGCAGCAGTGGTAGACTCCATCTGATTCTGAACCAGATCCTGATCTTAAAGACAGGACTTAAAGTCATGTAAACCTGGATCTCAATTCTGTTTGAGAGACAAGTGTTGCATCCATTGAATTGTACAATATCAGAAGGTTAACACTGTGAGTGGTGTGTGTGTATGTGGTAGAGTTCGCTAAAATAATTCAGCCAGTCATTAACAGTATAAATATGAACATAAAAGTAATGATATACAGGGATTGGAAATACTCCAAAAATACAACAAAAATACTCCAAAATACAACAACAGATATGAGACACATAAAAAAATAGAGAAGCATGGCCCATACGCTGGAAAATAAGCAGGCACCAGAAACTGCCTGTGAATAGATGTCAGATGAAACAGAAAAATACTTCAAAATAGCTGAAAAGTACAATTGAAATGAAAAACGTGCTAGAGTGTCTCAATAGATTTGAACTAGTAGAAGAAAGAATTAGCAAACTTGAATGTAGATAATAAAAATGATGTAATCTGAAAAAGAGAGAGAAGAGAGAATGAAGAAAAATGAAAGGAGGCTCACATAAATGTTGGCCATGGTTAAGTACACCAATGAATGCATAATGGGAGTATCAGAAGGATAGGAGAGAAGGGAGCAGAAAATTATTTTGAGGAAACAATAACTGAAAATAACCCAAATTTATTTAAAAAACACAATAACCTATACATTCAGGAAACTCAACAAACTCCAAGTAAAATAAATGCAAAGAGAGCCACAATTATATACATCACATTAAAAATACTGAAAGCCGAAACAAAAACATAATCTTGAAGACAGCAAGAGAATAACCACTTGTCACTTATAAGGGAAACCTAATAAGAATGACAGCTAACTTCTTATCAGAAACAATGGAGGCTAGAAAGCAGTGGGATATTCAAAGAGCTAAAGGAAAAAAAACAAACCTGTCAACCAAGAATCATATATTCAGCAAAGCTATCTTTTAAAAAATGATGACAAAATAAAGATATCTCCAGATAAACAAAAGCAAAAATTTGTTTCTACCAGACCCACCTAGCAAGAAACTTAAAAGGAAATTCTTCAGATGGTAGTTCAAATCCAAATGAATAAAACAGAGCACTGGAAAGGTAATTATGTAATTCTAATAGATAATATATATACATATTTCTTATTTGTCTCAACTGATTTTGAAAAGTAGCTGAATAAAACAGTAATCATGTAATGTATTGTCAAGCCTAACATTTAGAAAGGTATTATATTTGTCAATTATAGTACATTTTTTGTGGGTGGAAACAAAGCTGTACTGGGATAAGAAGATAATTCTAGATGGTAATCCACAGGAACAAATGATGAGAACAAGAAATGATAAATAATGAGGTTAATATAACAAAAGCTACAAACATTTACTTGTACTCCTTTCTTTTCTCAGCTTTTTAAAATCATAACGTTACATAAGATAATCATTATAACAATGTACTGTTGGGTTTGTTATATTTATAGATGTAATATGTATAACAATAATACCACAAAAAGGGGGGAAGAGAATACAATTATAAAGAAGTAATGTTTCTATACATCACTGGAATTAAGTTAAAATAAATTTGAAGCTGATTTTGATAAGTTAAGATGTGTAAGGTAAGCCCTAGAGGAAGCATGAAGGAAACAACTTTAAAAATTATAATGAAACAATCATAGAAATTAAAATGCTATTTTGGAAAATATCCTCTTTAACATAAAAGACAGCAGTGCAAGAGGAATAGAGGAACAAAAAATACCTGAGACATAGAAATCCAAAAGTAAAATGCAGTTTGTAAATAAAATATTTTACATATGAGTAGATTACACAAAACATAATAAAAAGTCAGAGATCATCAGTCTAGATAAAAAAACAAGATCTATCTATATACTACCCATAGGAGACAATGTTAGATACAAAGAGATTAAAAGTAAAAGGATGAAAAATATATTTCAGGCAAAGAGCAATGATAATTGCTGGAGTGGCTATACTAAAACCAGACAAGGTAAACTTCAAAACAAAAAAGTTAGTAGAGATGAAGAGGACATTTATAGTGATAAAAGAACCAATGCACTGAGAAGATAAAATAATTCAAGGTGCGTGAACCATTTTTAACCCCTCAGCTGTGTGAGAGTGTTCTATTGTACTATATCCTTGTCTGCACTTGGTATTATCAGTTTTTAACATTTAAGGCATTCTGGTGTGTGCGTGGTGGTGTCTCATTGTGGTTTTAATTTGCATTTCTCCAAACTTGCCTCCTTAGCGAAGTAGGCACTGCATCAGTCTCATAATTTTCATTTCTCCAATAACTACTTTTGAATAGCTTTTCATGTACTTAATTGACATTTATGTATCTTCTTTGGTAAAGGGTTCAAATCTTTTTTGGGGGGTTATTTGCCTTCTTATTTAACTGTGAATGTTCTTTATATATTCTGTGTTAAAGCCCTTAATCAGAGAAAAAGAAAATATAATAATTCAAAACATATATGAACCTAATAACAGAGCACGAGGCTCAGAGACCTCTGGGACAACATTAAGCACACCATCAACCGAATTATAGGCATCCCAGAAGTAGGAGAAAAAAAGAAATGGTCTGAGAAAATATTTGAAGAGATTACAGTTGAAAACTTCCCCAGCATGGGAAAGGAAAGTGTCAACCAAGTCCAAGAAGTGCAGAGAGTCCCATACAGGATAAACCCAAGGAGAAACATGCCAAGACATAAATTAATCAAACTAACAAAAATTAAACCCAAAGAAAAAGATATTAAAAGCAGCAAGGGAAAAGCAACAAATAACATACAAAGGAATCCCCTTAAAATTAACAGCTGATCTTTCAGCAGAAACTCTACAGGCCAGAAGGGAGTGGCAAGATATATTTAAAATGATGAAAGGGGAAAACCTACAACCAAGATTACTCTACCCAGCAGGATCTCATTCAGATTCAATGGAGAAATCAAAAGCTTTACAGAGAAGCAAAAGTTAAGAGAATTCAGTACCACCAAACCAGCTTTACAATGAATGTTAAAGTAACTTCTCTAGGCAGGAAACACAAGAGAAGGAAAAGACTTACAAAAACAAACCCAAAACAATTAAGAAAATGGTAATAGGAACATAAATATCAATAATTACCTAAAATGTAAATGGATTGAAAGCCCCAACCAAAAGAAACAGACTGGCTGAATGGATACAAAAACAAGACCCATATATATGCTGTCTACAAGAGACTCACTTCAGACCTAGGGACACATACCAACTGAAAGTGAGGGGATGGAAAAAGATATTCCATGCAAATGGAAATCAAAAGAAAGCTGGAGTAGTTATATCTTCTTCTTCAATCCAAGAAGAAGATATAACAATTGTAAATATCTATGCACCCAACACAGGAGCACCTCAATACATAAGGCAAATGCTAACAGCCATAAAAGGGGAAATCAACGGTAATACAATAACAGTAGGCGACATTAACACCCGACTTACACCAATGGAAAGATCATCCAAACAAAAAATAAATAAGGAAACACAAGCTTTGAATGACACATTAGACCAGATGGACTTAATTGATATTTATAGGACAGTCCATCCAAAAACAACTGAATACACTTTCTTCCCAAGTGCACACGGAACATTTTCCAGGACAGATCACATCTTCTGTCACAAATCAAACATCGGTAAATGTAAGACAATTAAAATTGTATCAAGCATCTTTCCCGACAACAACTCTATGAGACTAGATATTGATTACAGGAAAAAAACTGTAAAAAATACAAACACATGGAGGCTAAACAATATGCTACTAAACAACCAAGAAACCACAGAAGAAATCAAAGAGGAAATCAAAAAATACATAGAAACAAATGACAATGAAAACACGACGACCCAAAACCTATGGGATGCAGCAACAGCAGTTCTAAGAGGGAAGTTTATAGCAATACAATCCTACCTCAAGAAACAAGAAAAATTTCAAATAAACAACCTAACCTTACACCTAAAGCAATTAGAGAAAGAAGAACAAAAAAACCCAAAGTTAGCAGAAGGAAAGAAATCATAAAGATCAGACCAGAAATAAATGAAAAAGAAATGAAGGAAACAATAGCAAAAATCAATAAAACTAAAAGCTGATTCTTTGAGAAGATAAACAAAATTGATAAACTATTAGCCAGACTCATCAAGAAAAAAAGGGAGAAGACTCAAATCAATAGAATTAGAAATGAAACAGAAGTAACAACTGACACTGCAGAAATACAAAGGATCATGAGATTACTACAAGCAACTATATGCCAATAAAACATACAACCTCGAAGAAATGGATAAATTCTTAGAAAAGCACAATCTTCTGAGACTGAACCAGGAAGAAATAGAAAATATAAACAGACTAATCACAAGCACTGAAATTGAGACTGTGATGAAAAATCTTCCAGCAAACAAAAGCCTAGGACCAGATGGCTTCACAGGCGAAATTCTATCAAACATTTAGAGAAGAGCTAACAGCTATCTTTCTCAAACTTTTCCAAAATATAGCAGAGGGAGGAACACTCCCAAACTCATTCTACAAGGCCACCATCACCCTGATATCAAAACCAGAAAAAGATGTCACAGAAAAAGAAAACTACAGGCCAATATCACTGATGAACATAGAGGCAAATATCCTCAACAAAACACTAGCAAACAGAATCCAACAGCACATTAGAAGGATCGTACACCATGATCAAGTGGGGTTAATCCCAGGAATGCAAGGATTCTTCAATATATGCAAATCAATCAGTGTGATAAACCATATTAACAAATTGAAGGAGAAAAACCATATGATCATCTCAATAGATGCAGAAAAAGCTTTCGACAAAATTCAACACCCATTTATGATAAAAAACCCTCCAGAAAGTAGGCATAGAGGGAACTTACCTCAACATAATAAAGGCCATATATGACAAACCCCAGCCAACATCATTCTCAATGGTGAAAAATTGAAACCATTTCCTCTAAGATCAGGAACAAGACAAGGTTGTCCACTCTCACCATTATTATTCAACATAGTTTTGGAAGTTTTAGCCATGGTAATCAGAGAGGAAAAGAAATAAAAGGAATCCAAATTGGAAAAGAAGAAGTAAAACTGTCACTGTTTGCAGATGACATGATACTATACACTGAACAGCCTAAAGATGCCACCTGGAAACTGCTAGAGCTAATCAATGAATTTGGTAAAATAGCAGGATACAAAATTAATGTACAGAAATCTCTTGCATTCCTGTACACTAACAACAAAAAATCAGAAAGATAAATTAAGGAAACACTCTCATTTACCCCTGCAATAAAAAGAATAAAATACCTAGGAATAAACCTACTTAAGGAAGCAAAAGACCTGTATGCAGAAAACTGTAAGACACTGATGAAAGAAATCAAAGACGATACAAACAGATGGAAAGATATACCATGTTCTTGGATTGGAATAATCAACATTGTGAAAATGACTATGCTACCCAAAGCAATCTACAGATTCAGTGCAATCCCTATCAAATTATCAATGGCATTTTTCAGAGAACTAGAACAAAGAATTTTACAATTTGTATGGAAACACAAAAGACCCTGAATAGCCAAAGCAATCTTGAGAAAGTAAAACGGAGCTGGAGGAATCAGGCTCCCTGACTTCAGACTATACTACAAATCTACAGTAATCAAGAAAGTATGGTACTGGCACAAAAACGGAAATATAGATCAATGGAACAGGATAGAAAACCCAGAGATAAACCCACGCACATATGGTCAACTAATCTATGACAAAGGAAGCAAGAATATACAATGGAGAAAAGACAGCCTCTTCAATAAGTGGTGCTGGGAAAACTGGATAGCTACATGTAAAAGAATGAAATTAGAACAGTTCCTAACACCATACACAAAAATAAACTCAAAATGGATTAAAGACCTAAATGTAAGGCTAGACACTACAAAATTCTTTGAGGAAAACATAGGCACAACACTATATGACATAAATCACAGCAAGATCTTTTTTGACCCACCTCCTAGAGTAATGGAAGTAAAATAAAAAATAAACAAATGGGACCTTATGAAACTTAAAAGCTTTTGCACAGCAAAGGAAACCATAAAGAAGGCAAAAAGGCAACCCTCAGAAATGGGAGAAAATATTTGCAAACGAAGCAACTGACAAAGGATTAATCTCCAAAATATACAAGGAGCTCATGCAGCTCAATATAAAAAACACAAACAACCCAGTCCAAAAATCGGCAGAAGACCTAAATAGACATTTCTCCAAGGAAGACATACAGATTCCCAACAAACACATGAAAAGATGCTCAACATCACTAATCATTAGAGAAATGCAAGTCAAAGCCACAATGAAGTATCACCTCACACCAGTCAGAGTGGCCATCATCAAAAAATCTACAAACAATAAATGCTGGAGAGGGTGTGGAGAAACGGGAACCCTCCTGCACTGTTGGTGGGAATGTAAATTGATACAGCCACTATGGAGAACAGTATGGAGGTTCCTTAAAAAACTAAAAATAGAACTACCATATGACCCAGCAATCCCACTGGGCATATATACTGGGCATATACCCTGAGAAAACCATAATTCAAAAAGAGTCATGTACCACAATATTCATTGCAGCTCTATTTACAATAGCCAGGACATGGAAGCAAACTAAATAAATGTCCATCGACAGACGAATGGATAAAGAAGATGTGGCACATACATACAATGGAATATTACTCAGCCATAAAAAGGAATGAAATTGAGTTATTTGTAATGAGGTAGATGGACCTAGAGACTGTCACACCGAGTGAAGTAAGTCAGAAAGAGAAAAACAAATACCAGATGCTAACACACATATATGGAATCTAAAAAATGGTACTTATGAACCTAGTGGCAGGGAAGGAATAAAGACGCAGACATAGAGAATGGACCTGAGGACATGGGAGGGAAGGGGAAGCTGGGACGAAGTGAGAGAGTAGCATTAACATACATACACTACCAAATGTAAAATGGATGGCTAGTGGGAAGTTGTTGCATAGCACAGGGAGATCAGCTCGATGCTTTGTGATGACCTAGAGGGGTGGAATAGGGAGGGTAGGAGGGAGGCTCAAGAGGGAGGGGATATTGTGATATATGTATATATATAGCTGATTTGCTTTGTGTGTTGTACAGCAGAAACTAACACAACATTTTAAAGTAACTATAGCCTAATAAAGACATTAAAAAACAAACCAACAAAAAAAAACAGAGCACCAAAAACATGAACCAAAAACTGACAGAAGTGAAGGAAGAAGTAATAGTTAAACATTAATACTTGGAGACTTTAATATCCCATTTCAACAACAGAACAACCAGGCAGAATATAAACAGGGAAAGAGAAGACTTGAACAACACTATAAACAAATTAGACCTAACAGATATTGGTAAAACAATTCCCCAAACAACACAGAGTATATAATCTCAAGGGCACATGAAAAATTCTCAAGGATAGATCACGTACAAGACAAAAAGAAACAAACAAAAACAAAAACAGAAAACCCTCAATAAATTAAAAGTATTGAAGTAATACGATGTACATTATCCAACCACAATGGAATGAAATTAAAAATCAATAACAAGAATATGGAAAACTCACAAATATGTGGATATTAAACTATACACTCCTAAAAAAATCAATGGGTCAAAGAACAATTCAAAAGAGATATTAGAAAGTACTTCGAGATAAATATTTGTGTTTCAAATTATACCATCAAAAAATGAAAAGTTAACTCACACAATGGGAGAAAATAATTGTAAATCATATATCTGACACAGAACTAGTATCTGGAACATACAGAGAACTCACAACTCAATAATAAGACAAATAATCCAATTAAGAATGGGCAAAGATGGACTGTTTTTGTTCTTTTTGATGGTAAAATAAATTGAATAAGTAAATTAATTCATTAATAAATAATGTCTTCATTTTCTGATATCTTTTTAAACGAACAAAGGATTTTCAAAAATAAATTTATGTATTTTTATTTATTTATTATTTTTGGCTGTGTTGGGTCTTCGTTGCTGCCCATGGGCTTTCTCTAGTTGTGGCGAGCAGGGGCTACTGTTTGTTGTGGTGCATGGGCTTCTCACTGCGGTGGTTTCTCTTGTTGCAGAGCACGGGATCTAGGCACGTGGGCTTTAGTAGTTGTGGCTTGTGGGCTCTAGAGTGCAGGCTCAGTAGTTGTGGCACACAGGATTAGTTGCTCCGCCGTATGTGGGATCTTCCTGGACCAGGGCTCAAACCCGGGTCCCCTGCATTGGCAGGCAGATTCTTGACCACTGCACCACCAGGGAAGTCCCAAGAACCAATATTTTTAAACAGGACTGAGGAGACTAACTTTAAGTTCATACATATTCTCTATCCACTCAGTTCTGTTCTTGAGCCCATACAGTGAATTTTTAAAATTTCTGTTACTGCATGTTTTCAGTTCTAAAATTTCCATTTGTTTCTTTTTTATCTTTTCTACTTCTTTGCTGAGACTTAAATTTCTTTGATAAGGCTCTGTTTTTTGTTTCAAACATTTTTGAAATTGCTCATCGAAGTATTTTTATGATGGCTGCTATAAAAATCTTTGTTACATTATTCTAACATCTCTGTCACCTAATTGTTGATGTTTACTAATTGTCTTTTTCATTCAAGTGATCTTCCTGGTTCTTGGTATGATGAAAGTCTTTTGTTGAATCCTGGAAAATTTGGGTATTATGTTATGAAACTCTGGATCTTATTTGAATCTTTTGCTTCAGCTGACGTGCTTTGATACTGCTACAGCAAAGATGGCATTATGAAGTTCCACCTCATAATGGCCATGTGGGGTAGAAGTTCAGCTTTCCCATTTGGCCTCCCTAGACACCCAAGGAGTTAAGGGTCTCCTTTTTATTCCTTGATGAGGGTGGGACTTCTAGTTCCTCACTAAGCCTTCACTGATATCACTCTGGTTGAGACAGATAAGAGTGCCTTGTTTGCTCCCTATTTGGCCTCCAATGGCACTATGGGGTGGGAGTGTGGCCTCATCACTGTTGGGTAGTGGTAAAAATTCTGTCCCTACACTAGGCCCCCTCTGATACCACCCCAGCAGGAAGAGGATGCGATGCTCTTACTACTGAGTGGAAGGGAGGGGGGTGTCCCAGTTCCCCATGTAGTGTCCACTATTATTGCTGGGAAGAGAGGTGGTTTATTACCACCGGGCATGAATGAATGTCCTAGCTCTTGGCCTTTTCTGGCACCACCAGCAAAGTTTTCTGGCCCCTCTTTACAGTCTTATAAGGGTGGAAGCCTAGGCTCTCCACTCAGCCTTTGCTGGTGTGTGTAGTGATGGGACCAGTTTTTTCCGTGTTGTTTGTCTGGAGTAGAGTGGTTATTACCTAAGAGTTTTCTGTCTTGCTAGGGCACCCCTTTCCTGGTCCTTTGGCTAATGAAAGTAGGCTTTGTTGGGGTTTTGTAAATTTTTTTGTGTCTATGTCTCTTGCTGTTTCTGGGTTCCTGCTTCTTCAGCTCTATATTTGGGATATATGAGGCAAAAACAACTACCGTATCACTGGTCCTGAGGTTCTTAGCTGGCCTATATGCTTCTTTCCATTTTTCAGAATCTCATGATTGTTTTAAATATAATAAAGAGGGGTTTTAAATGTACTTAGTGGGAAAATAGCAAAAAGTATATATCTGCCTACTCCATCTTCCTAGAACAATTTAATTTTTAGATTGAAAATTTTAGTTTGTAATATATAACTTGATTATTTTATCCAACAATATATGCTAATATTGTTACCAACTAATGATGTTTCTACCTCCAAAATACATAAGATGAACATTTAAAAATTTGAGTTAATCTATACCATTAGGAACCGTAAAGCAGTATATGAAAAAACACAGTGGAATTTCTAGGTTTGAAAAGGCCAGGGACTATGTAACTTGAACCAGAATGGGGGCAGGAAAACACACAGGTCTCTTGACTTTTTGTCCAATGCTCTCATTGAAAGTTCTCTCTCTCAAACAAAACAAAACAAAACAAAAACTTTAAAAATAGTTCTTGAAAGTTGTATTCCTTAAACAACTGTTTTTATAACCTGAAGCATACTGACTTACAATACTAACTGAAATTATATGTTCTCATTTTGAAAGCATAACTGCACCTTAATTAAAAAGAAAATAACACTGTCAGCTTGAAGAATTTTAGCATCTGTGGTATTTGTCAATTTGTGCAGGACAATTGTCAGGCACCAAGAGCAGAGCTAGCCTCTGTTTTTGTTTTTGTTTTTTTATCTTCTCACTAACATTTCTCACAGACTGTCCCAAACTCCTATTCTCAAGAATCCATCCTTCAGCCAGTTTCTCAAGCCAGAAACTTTGAACCTTCTGCCCCATCAGTCTTCCTAAAACAGCTTTCACATTGGCCATTTGCTCCTCAGAAATATACTCTGATTTAATATCTAAGGATCATATCCAAACTCCTGTACTCTCAGATAGCATTTAAAGTTTCTAATAACCTAACTCTAGCTTTCATTTCCAATATTATATTTTTCTTTTATCCTATCAGGAATCCTCCACATCAGCAAGGCTTGTTTACCTACTGGTCTCTATAGATGCGACATACACTCTCCTTCTGAGCCTTTTGCTCCTGGGGTACTTGTCCTTGCCATCCCCTTCCTCTCTCTAGGTATTATGATTCCATCCATCCTTCAGATTTGGATGATAAAAAAATTTGCTCTGAGTTCTTAAACACATCTTGGTCACTTCATCAAGCTTCTACTTATTAAGAAACCTGATCTTATAAACACATACAACGTAAATGATGATGTATCATGACCAGGTACAATTTATTTCAGGAACGCAACATCGGTTAGCATAAAAATTCAGTCCATATAATTACCTATTAAAAGTGTGAAGAGAACAATTATGATTATTCCACTAAATGCAGAAAATAAAAATGACAAAATACTACTCCCATTTATGATAAACACTCACAGCACACTGGGAATACAGGGGTATGTTTCTATTCTGATAACAGATATCCACAGACAAATTAAAGGTAACATCATTAAATGGTGAAAAATGAATGTTATCATTCATATTCAACATTGTACTGGCTTGTATATAGTACTATAATGTAAGAAGAAAATTTTAAATGTATTACAACTAGAAGAGAAAAATAAAACGGTCATTATTTACAGATGATCATTGTGTTTGCAGAAAATTCCAAAGAATCTACAAAAAAGCTATTAGAAAAAGTCAATTTAGCAAGGTTATTGGCTATAAGGTCAATATATAAAAATCAATTGTATTTCTATGTACTAGTCACAAATAATTGGAAAATGAAGTTTAAAAAATACTACTTACAAGTGTACAGTGAGGACATCATGTCCTCTTATGCTTCCTTTCCATTGCACAAACTTTTCCCCTATGTGAATGTCTTTCCATCTACCTCCACACACTTGCTGAACTCCTATAGTCCTTTCCAGTCTCTGTTCAGACTTATCACTCTTTTAAAGCATTCTTTCTTATCCTAAGTACTTTTTAAACTTTAATTTACCAGCAAATTCTTTTCTTAAAAAAAAAAAGTAACACAGATATCAAACATATAGAATAAAAGTGGAGCTTTCTTACTGAAACAGGAGTATAGAGTGAACTCAGAGGCATGACATCCTAAAAAGTCTCCAAAACACAGATTGAAACTCATTAACATTTTTAAGCACCCAAAGATCCAAAAATCGCTACTGTAGTCAACATCTTAAAAGTGAAATCTTTCCCCGGCTTTACAGAAAATAAGGTCAGCAGATAGAAATTCCTTCACCTCCAAATTAAACAGAAATTTATCTGCATTCCTATCTTTCTGTAGGCTTTCTCTCCAGCCTAAGGTAAATTCCTCCACCTATGCTCTAATTCTTTCATAATCTCTCAGAAAATATGTTCCACACAATGATCTCTTCATTAGTTCATCTTCAACATGTGTATACATTGCCTCAATTATTAACACAGAAATGCTCCCTAAGTAATTTTCTCCCTTCTAAATGCAACCCTCTTTTCTTCCCTTCATTTAAACTTCTTGAAACATAGTGTAAAACAGCCCACTAGTTCTCATCTTCTAACCTAGAATAATGTGGCTTCTGTTCACCCTAATTAACAGAAATTGCTCTTGCCAAGGTCTCCAACATTCTAGCTACCAATTCCAATTTACTGTTTTGTGATCTGTGGCACCCGACACTACGGAGATTCAGTTCTCCTTTGGGCTCAGTGACATCACTCTTCTGGCTTTTCTCCTACCTCTAGGGCCATTCCATTCCATCTTAGTTAAATTCCTTTTCCTCCACCAACTCCTTATTTACTGATGTTTTTGTGGGGTTTATCCATGATCCCTGCTTCTCCTTCTAACCTGTACACTCTGCTGGCCAAGTTCACATACCGAGGTTTTGACTACCGTGTATTTTAATTACTCTGAATTCTAGTCTTCTGACTCTAATTTTCTAGGCTTGTCTGTTCAGCTGTCTTCAACCTCCTAAATTCAGTCTCCACACCTTATTGCCAGAACAATTTCCCTTATATAAAATCTTTCATTGGTTCTAGAAATTTCAGAATCAAGTTCTTTAGGATGGCAGTAAGACCTTCAGTTCTGCTTTCTTCTCAAGCTTCAACCTGTCATTCTCACAACAGATGTTCTACAAACGTGTCATGCTGTCACCCACCTTTACCTTTGCTTATGTGGCTCCCTCCCCTTGAAGCACTCATCTCACTCTCTGGAGAATTCCCATTATTCTTCCAAAACTGGGCTCAGGCATGACTGTCCCTGGTCCTTTCGGGCTCCCTTCGTTAGGACCATTCCTTCTTTCTGCATCCTGCACAAATCTTTACAGCATTTGTGTTCTGTAACATAGTATCATTGTATCATCTATTTCTCTGTGAAAACTACTCTAACACATGGTAATTTACTTACTTTGTTACCTCTTCAACCCCCTCCTTTTGCCCCTCAGTTCATGACTTTTTTTTTTTTTTTTTTTTTAGTTCATGACTTCTTGAAGGCCTGTTCTTTTCTCCTGAACAATTACCAGTGCCTGGGATAATACCTGGCTCAGGGGTTAAACAAACATTTACTGAGTAAACTGGTTTTTAAAAGGTTTGGAATTCTTTCCCTTCTTTTATTTTCCTTTGGAGTCTGAGATTTTTAAAAACTAGAAAACCTCAAGTGGGGAAAACATGCTTTTATTTCATGAAATTGATCCCTTTTTAAGACTTTGCCACAGGTGATAGGTTCTTAGGATTTCTTCTGCAGCGAACTAAAAAAAATAGCTTTAACTTTAAAGTGATTACCTAATCAAAGTATATTTTTCCTACTTAAATTAGCACGCTGTATAGAACATAGCAAGCAGTTATAGAATAAATGACTTCAATACAACAAAGAAAAATAATTCTGAAAACAAAATTAGAAATTGCATAAAAACTTTGGGAAACAGGTATAGTTTGGAAGTAACTAGAAAAATAAAGGAGGAAGAGAACAGAGGGTTTTTTTGGTTTTGTTTTGCCTCTTTTTTGATGAAAACCACGCACAAAGTTTGACAACAGTTTAGGAAAAGGCAAGTTCCAGACTGAGGTAGTTTGCAGTTTATTTTTATCTATTATTTGGTCCTTGGCTCTATAAATGCATATATTTTAAGATTTTGTTTGCTATTAAAATGTTAGTTGTAATAAATATGCTATTAGCTTATACAGTTGGTTTCTAATGAGAAATCCAGCACCCCTGCACCCAGATTTTTCTGTTTATATGTTGCATAAAGTGTATAATGCTGTATAAAGAGAAAAACCTTACCTTTTATCTTACAAATGGCCAAAATCAATATTTTGTTGTTTATTTGTCTCAGGATATTTAAAAAAGTGACTGACAGGTGTGAAAGTAACCCACGTATTTATTACACAGTCAAGGTTTATCCTTAGACTTTAATAACTGTGAGGACTAAATTAAAATAGAAGTTTTATCATATTCATTACATTTACTAAATCATTCTCAAGTATGTATACAGTTGTCCCTCAGTATCCATGGGGGACTGTTTCCAGGACCCCCCCACAGATACCAAAATCTGAGGCTGATCAAGTCCCTTATATAAGATGGTGTAGAATTTGCATATAACCTATGTACATCCTCTCATGTACTTTAAATCATCTCTAACTTACTTGTAATACCTAATACAATGCAAATGCTATGAAAATAGTTGCCGGTGTGTGGCAAATTCAAATTTTGCTTTTTGGAACTTTCTGGAATTCTTTTTCTGAATATTTAAAATTTGCAGTTATTTGAATCAGTGGATGTGGAACCCAGAGATAAGCAGGGCCAACTGTATTCTAATGAGCTTTGGTTTAAGGATTTCACACATGCAAATCCATTTTGAAGGGGTTCTCTTCAATGTGAATTTTATAATGGTTAGTAAGGGACGACCTCTGGCTGAAGAGTTTCCCACATGCATTACATTCATAGGGTTTCTCTCCAGTATGAATTCTTTGATGTGCAATAAGTGATGAGCTCTGCCTAAAAGTTTTCCCACATGTATTACATGCAAAGGGTTTTTCTCCTGTATGAATTCTTTGATGTTGAATAAGAGCTGCACTTTGGCCAAAGGACATCCCACATTCCAGACACTGATACGGTTTCTCTCCTGTATGAATTCTCTGGTGATTACTAAGGGATGAGTTACACCTGAATGTTTTCCCACATTCATTACATTTATAGGGTCTTTCTCCAGTATGCATTCTCTGATGCTGAATGAGAGCTGAACTTTGTCTGAAAGCTTTCCCACACACTTTACACTTACATGGTTTCTCTCCAGTATGAATTCGCTCATGAATAATGAGTGTCGAGTGGGAACTTAAGGCTTTACCACATTCATTACAATTATACAGTTTCTCTCCAGTATGAATTATTCGGTGTCTATTAAGTCGTGAAATAGAAGTGAAACCTTTTGCACATTCATTACATCTATAAGGCTTTTCTCCAGTGTGAATTCTTTCATGTTGAATAAGAGATGCACTCTGACTAAAGGCTCTCCCACATTCACTACATTTAAAAGGTTTCTCTCCTGTATGAATTCTCTGATGATAACGAAGAGATGAACTAGACTTAAAGGTATTGCCACATTCATTGCATAAATAAGACTTCTTTCTGAGATGAATTCTCTGACATCCAGAAGGGGATGTGCTACAACTGGATGCCTTCCTTCCTGGGTTATATTTGTGGGGATTTTCTCGAGCGTGGATTTTTTGATGTATAAAAAGGGTAGACCTTCTGCTGAAGGATTTACCACATTCTTTACATCTATAGGATTTTTCCACAGTATGGGTTCTTAGGTGTTTACAAAGGGATGCACTATGGCTGAAGGCTTTTCCACATTCTTTACATATATAGGGTCTCTCTCCAGTATGAGTTCTTTGATGTTGAATAAGAGCTGAACTTTGGCTGAAGGCTTTCAAACATTCTTTACATTTAAATAATTTCTCTCCAGTATGGTTTTTCTGATGTTTACGAAGGGATGAATTGTGAATGAAGGCTTTTTCACAAATGTTACATTTATAGCGTTTTTCTGCTGTCTTGAGTTTTGGTTGGTTAAGTAAATTTGAATCCTGCCTTAACCTATTTCTTTGTATTTCATATTTTGAGGGTGTTTTTTCTCTAGCAATCTTCTGTTGCTTAGCAAACACTGATTTCAGGCTGAAATTCTGGCCAAAGTCATTATTTTTATGGCTTCTTTCTACAGTGAGGATCTTTGTATGGGTGACTGAAATTATTTGTAAACTTTCATTTTTGTCCTTCTGTTTCTTTATTCTGTCTTCATATATGCAGGGTTTTTCTGATATGAAGTTCCAGGGTTCATTTTTTTTGAGTCTTTTCCTTGGACCCCAAAATGATGCGTCTTGAGTTTGAGTTGACTTTGTGGTTTTAGGACTGCTCTTACATCCTGAAAAAAACAAAAAAAGAAAGAAATTGCCAATGATTCACATGATTAGCTGAGACTAAATGTGTAGAAGGACTAAATAGTAATGATATCTAAATAAGGCATTGCTTTCTGGCTAAAAGAAACTAGCAAGAGGAAAAAATAGGAAAGTAACAGTGTTACCGTATAAAATAATAATGGATGAGAGCTGGAGTACTAGGGTGAATAAAACAAAGATGCTCATTTAAAGAAGGTGAGAGTATACACATTACCAGGAGAATGGAGAGAAGGCATCAGAGGAGGAGTATGAATTGGGAAATGCAGTGTAGTATCCAAAGCCTATGACAGACTCATACATTATCTCCCTGACATCACTCTCATTTCTGTAATTATTTCTAATCTTGAATGTCTTCCCTACTTTTCCTACATGTCAAACTTCTCTGTAGCCTTCAGATTCAGTTCCAGTGTTAAGCTCCTCTTTGCACCCTTTCCTGACTCTGAGCTCCAACAATCTATTCCCCTTATTATACCACTTAACCACAGTATATTATAATATGTACCTAAGGGAAAAAATTATGAGTGTATCTAGAGATAATGAGAAAGCGTTAAAAAAATTCAGCACCATTGATAATAAAAATATTCAAGAAAACAGGAATTGAGGGATGATTCCCCAACAAGATAAATACATATACTTTAGTCCTAAAGCCAGTATCTTATTTAATGAAGAAACTCTAGAGACAGTTCCACTATGATCAAGAACAAGGCAAGGATGCCCATTACTTTCACTTCTATTCAACATTGTACTAGATGTATCAACCAACACAAGTACATAAGCAAAATCAATTAGAGGCATAAGGATGAGTAAAGAGGAAATAAAACTATCTCTATTTGCTGATGATATAATACTATAGCTGAAATTAAACCTCAGAGAATCAATGATAAACCTTGATCAGTGACATGCCAGGATATAAAATTAACACACTAAAATCAATAACCTTCATTTATACAAAGATTTAGGGCAATGAATTCACAAGAAATATGAGAAACTTATATGAGAAAAAATTTAAAACAGTCTTTAAAAAAATTTTTTTTAAAGATTTTTTTATTGTTGTTGTGGACCAATTTTAAAGTCTTTATTGAATTTGTTACAATACTGCTTCTGTTTTATGTTTTGGTTTTTTGGCCCCGAGGCACGTGGGATCTTAGCTCCCTGATCAGGGATCAAACCCGCACCCCTTGCATTGGAAGGTGAAGTCTTAACCACTGGACTGCCAGGAAAGTCCTTAGAACAGTCTTGAATGACATTAAAGTTACCTGAAAAACCTCTCCTATTCTTGGATAAAACACTTCAATGTTATAAAAATATAAGGATTAAAAAATATATATATATAAAAATATTTTATATACTGCTGTAATTAACAACATAACTTTACAACTTACGGAACTAGAAAAAGAACAAACTAAACCCAAAGCTAGCTGAAGGAAGAAATAATAAAGACAAGAGCCTACATACATAAAACAGAAAATAGAAAAACAATAGAGAAAAAAATCAACAAATCCAAAATCAGTTATTTGTAAAGATCTACAAAATTGACAAACCTTTAGTGAGACTGACTAAAAATAAAAGAGAGAAGACACAAAGTACTAAAATCAGAAATGCAAGTTGGCAACATTACCACGGAGTCAAAAGAAATAAAAAGGATTATAAGGAAAAACCATGGATAACTGTATGACAAAAAATTGGATAGCCTAGATGATATGGACAAATTCCTAGAAACACAAAACTTACCCAAACTGAATTATGAAGAAGTAGAAAATCTGAACAGACATATAACTAGTAAAACAACTGAACCAGTAATCAAAGCATCCCAGTAGTAAAAATGCTCTGTACCAGATAGTTTTACTGTCTATCAAATATTAAAGATGAACTAACACCACTCCTTCTGAAACTCTTCCAAAAAACTAAAGAGGAGGCAATATTTCCTAACTTATTCTATGAGGCCAGCATCGCCCTGATAATAAAGCCAGACAAAAACCCTATAAGAATAGAAAACTAAAGACCAATATTCCTTATGAATATTGATTTTAAAATCCTCAATAAAGTACTAGGCAAAGAGAATTCAGAATATTAGAATGATTATACACCATGAGATTTATCCTTGGAATGCAAGAATGGTTCAACATATGAAAACCAATTAAAGCAACACATCACATTAACAGAAAGAAGACACAAAATCACATGATCATCTCAAGTGATGTAGAAAAAAGCATCTGACAAAATTCAAAATTCAACACCTTTTCATGATTAAAAACAAAACACTCAATAAACTGGGACTGGAGGGAAAATACCCCAACACAATAAAGACCATCCTTAAAGAACCCATAGTTAACATCATACTCAATGGTTAAAGACTATAATCTTTTCCTCTGAGATCAGGAACAAGATAAGGGTGCCCACTTTTACCACTTCAACCCAACATAGTATTGGAATTTCTAGCCAGAGCAATCAGGCAAGAAAATTAAATAAAAGATATCTAAATTGGAAAGGAAAAAGTAAAATGATCTCAGTCACAGATGACATGATCTTTTTTAAAAATTTATTTTATTGAAGTATAGTTGATTTACAATGTTGGGTTCATTTCTGCTGTACAGCAAAGTGATTTGAGTTACACATACACACATTCTTTTCATATTCTTTTCCATTATTTATAGTTTATCACAGGATATTGAATATAGTTCCCTGTGCTATACAGTAGGATCTTGTTTATTCATTCTATATATAATAGTTTGCAACAGATGACAACAGATAATCTTATATGTAGAAAATGTAAAAGTTCCACAAAAAAACTGTTAGAACTAATACACAAATTCAGCAAAGTAGCAGGATAAAAAATCAACACAAAAACTGTTGTTTTTATCCTCCAACAATGAACAAGCCAAAACAGAAATACAGAAAAGGATTTCATTTACGATAGCATCAAAAAGAATAAAATACTTAGGAATTAACTCAAAGGAGGTAAAAGATTTGTACACTGAAAACTACAAACACTGCAGAAAGTAAAGAAGACATAGGTAAATGGACAAACATCAGGTATTTGCAGATTGTAAGATTTAATATTGATAAGATGGCAATACTACCTAAAGTGATCTAGAGGTTAAATGAAAGCCCTATCAATATTCCAATGCCGTTTTTTTTTTGCAGAAATAGTAAAACCCATCTTAAAATTTATATGGAATCTCAAGGGACCCTGAAAATCCAAAATAATCTTGAAAAAGAGGAACAAAGTTGGAGTACTCATACTTACTGATTTCAAAACTTATACAAAGTTACAGTAATCGAAGCATTGTGGTACTGGCATAAAGATGAACATATAGACCAACAGAATAGAATAGGAAGTCTAGAAATAAACCTTCACATATATGGGCAAATGATTTTTGACAAGGGTGCCAAGACTATTCAATGGGGAAAAGACAGTCTTTTCAACAAATAGTGCTGGGAAAGCTGGATATCCACTTGCAAAAAAAATGAAGCTGGACCCTTTACCTAACACCATACACAAAAATTAACTCAAAATGAATACATGACTTAAATGTAAGATCTAAAACTATAAAATTCTTAGATGAAAACATAGGGGTAAAAGCTTCATGACTTAGGATTTAGCAATGATTTCTGGGATAGGATACCAAAAGCACAGGAAACAAAGGAAAAAAATAGACAAATAATTGGATTTCATCAAAATTAAAAGCTTCTGGGGGAATTCCCTGGCAGTCCAGTGGTTAGGACTCGGCACTCTCACTGCCAGGGCCAGGGTTTTATCCTTGGTCAGGGAACTAAGATCCTGCAAGCTGAGCAGTGTGGCCAAAAAAAAAGAAAAATTAAAAAAATATAAATAAAACCTTCTGTACATCAAAGAACACTATCAGCAGAATAAAAAGGTAACCTACAGAACAGCAAAAAATGTTTTCTAATTATGTATCTGATAAAGGGTTAATATCCAGAATATATAAAGAATTCCTACAACTCAACAATAAGAAAACAAACAATCCAATTCAAAAATGAGCCAAGGACTTGAATAGACATTTCTCTATAGAAGACATACCAATGGCCAATAAGCACATGAAAAGATGTTCAACATGTCAGGAAATAAAAATTCAAAGCACAATATTCCACTTCACGTCTGTTAATATGGCTAATATATATGTGTATGTGTATATTTTATATACATGTGTGTATGTGTGTGTATACACACAGAAAATAACAAATGTTGGCAAGGATGTGGAGAAACTGGAACCCTTGTGCACTGCTGTTGGGAATGTAAAATAATATAGCCACAGTGCACAACAATATGGCAGTTCTTCAAAAAGTTAAGCAGAGAATTACCATGGGATTCAGTAATTCCATTCCTACAGATATACCCAAAAGAACAGAAAGCAAAGACTCAAAGAGATATTTGTATACCCATGCTCATAATAGCATTATTCACAATAGCCAAAAGGTGGAAACAACCCAACTGTCCATTGACAGATGAATGGATAAACAAAAAGTAGTATATACATATAATGATTATTCAGCTTTCCAGAGAAATGAAATTCTGATAGATGCTACAACATGGATGAACCTTGAAGACATCATGCAGCGTGAAATAAGCCAGACACAAAATGACAAGTGTTATATGACTCCAATTCTGAGGATTCTAGAACAGTCAAATGCAGAGACAGAAAGTAGAACAGTGATTACCAGAGGCTGGGGAGAAAAGCAGATGGAGAATTATTATTTAATGGGTAGAGAGTTTCAGTAAGGGATTATAAAAAACTTCTCCAGATGGATAATGATAATGGCTACAACACTGTGAATGCACTTAATGGCACCAAAGTGTATACTTAGAAATAGTTAAAATGGTAAATTTTACATTACTTTTACTTTACCACAATAAAAAAAATAATTAGGGGACAATAAAATGTTTTGTCGAGAATTTGGGTAAATTGGAACCTACATACATAGCTGGTGGGAATGTAAAATAGTAAATACACCTGCTCTGGGAAACAGTTTGGTAGTTACTTAAAAAGTTAAACATAGCCTAAAAATATGACTCAGTAATTTCATCCTAAGTATACACCCATGAGAAATGAAACATCTGTCAAAATAAAAACTTTTACACAAATGGTCATAGCAGCATTATTCGTAATAACCAAAAATGGAAACTCAAATGTCCATCAACAGATGAATGGATAAACAAAAGGTGATATATCCATACAATGGAATATTAGTTATCCATAAAAAGGAATGAGGTACTGATACATATTACAACATGAATGAATCTTGAAAATATGCTAAGTAAAAGAAGCCAGATAGAAAGAGCTACATATTATATGATTCCACTTACATGAAATGTCCAGAATAGTCAAATCCATAAAGACAGAAAGTAGATTAGGAGTTCCCAGGGGTTAGGAGGATGCAGGAATGTGGAGTGATTGCTAATTGGTACAGGATTTCTTTCTGGGGTAATGAAAATGTTCTAAAATTAGTGGCAATGGTTGAAGATCTTTGTGAACATACTTAAAGCCGTTAAACTGTACACTTTAAAAGCATGAATTTTATAGTCTGTGAATTATACCTCAACACAGTTGTTTAAAAAAGAGAGAGAAAAAAAGCAACAATTCCCAGCATCATAGCCCTGTATGCTCCTGATCCTCACTTCCCCAGGTAAAAGGCTCTGTGATGAGCAATGGTAGACTGAAAAAAAATGCCAGAGAAAGGAAGAACTCTAGCGAAGAGCCTGAAGAAGAGCTGAAGTGACCACCAGAAAGATTAATCCCACTTTAAATTGAAAAATATGAAAAAAATAACCAAGAAGATCAGAACAGGAGCACAGGAAACATAAAGTACAGCTTAATTTAAATTCCCAGCTCACAAAACTAGAAAAACTAAGTAAATGGAAAGAAAGCCATGGAAGAAAAAAGTAAGGATAAAAACAGGAATTAATAATGAAGAGAATAGATATCTCTATTCAAATCTATGAAAACCTATATGAAACAGATAATTTCCTAGAGAAATGCAGGTTACCAAAACTGACCCCATTACAATTAGAAAGCTGGGACAGACCAATTATCATTGAAAAAATTAAGTTATTAAAGAGCAATCCTATAAAAAAAAGCACTGGAGAATTCTACCAAATCTTGAAGGACCAGATAGTCCCAAGGCTCTATAAATTATGCCAGTGCATTTAAAAGAAAGGAAAAGTTCCTAGTTCCTTTTATGAAGGAAATATAATATGGAAAAAAAACAGATAATAATACAAAGAAAGAAAACTACATAACAGTATCAGTTATCAATATCAATGCAAACATTCTAAGAAAATTATCTTTAGCAAACAGATTCCAACACCGCATTATTCCAGGAATGCAAGCAAAGTTGCTTCAATATTATTAAATCCATTAATATCATATAGTTTCCTCTTCTACCCTGTGGGTTATGACCAGAAATCATCTCCTACTCACTATAAATTCCTCAATATGGCACTCAAATTACAATTTTTGTTTTACTAATCTTCTTTAAACACAGTTTTTTAATCTTTTTGAACAATGTCAAATACTCTTAGTTGATATACACACATCTTTTAAACTCATATTAGAAATTGCATTATAGAATAGTTGGGTTGTGGGGAGGTTTCAGGACCAATCCAAGCAGGGAAACAGGTAGGCATTATTGAGGTAGTGTATGGAAGTGTCAAAATATAAGATGAAGCCAAAAGTTGTGAGCTAGGAAAAGCCAGTATGTGCCTCAAGCAAGACGCAATAATGAATTGCATGCAATACTGAAAAGTCAAGGGTCAGTAATATGGACAGTCAAGGACAGAAGGAGGTAAAGGAGGGCTAACAATGATAACAGTAAAAAACTGAATTCAATTAAAATTTTATTAAGGCCATAATTCAATGATTTCAGTTAGAATGATATTTATATGGTTCACTGAACTATAAAAGATAGCACAGTTTTAGTTTACAGAAAGTTTAATTTCAATAGGTAAGTTTAAAGTAATGTTGGAACTAAAATGGAAAATAAAATATCCTGTAAATAAATCTCTGGCTCTGTTTTCTAAAGGAGCTCTAAACAATATCATCCCACCAGTACATGTGTGTTATAGTCTTCAAGATTTTGATGTCTAACACTAAAATGAGTGAGGACTCCTTAGAAGGATGGCTATTTCCTTTATGGCCTATGAGAGGTACAAAATATGTGTGAGATTTCTTTGTATGGGCTCTGGAAGGTGGTACACGGTGAGTGTGGGACATACTGATATTAGTAGAAAGCAAGGATGCTAACAAAATTTATAAGGTTAGTAAGATAAGCATTAAATTCATTAGCATGTTTGCCTATCGTGGTGTGGGGTGAGATAGGGAATAGGGAAGAGAATGGAGTAGAAATATAAGAATGAAAAAATGGGCCTTGTAGACATGAGTGTAAAAAATGTGCTATTAAACAGAGTATGGCTAACTCAATCCTCTGCCCTTGAGATTCAAAAATATATAATATATATACACAAACATATACGTGTGTGTGTGTGTGTGTGTGTGTGTGTGTGTGTGTGTGTGTGTGTGTGTGTAGGGCTGTGTCAAGGGACATAGGGACCTGCTTTAAAAGAGTTCCTGATGACTAAGTCGACAAGCTGTATCAAAAATACTACAACATAAAAAGCCATGAGTTCATAATGATAATAGAAAGAAAAAAAAATTATTAATTTAAAAAAAGGGAACTATAACTAGATTGATATTTTTGAGAAATTATTCAGTTTTAAGTATGTTATCAAGATTGACAGATGACTACCCACACATAAAGACTTGTATATTCATCATTAATAAAAAGTTTGAAGGAAAAAAAAACAGCTTCAAAAATCTTAAAGGAATAGTGTCAAGGACACTCACTTTATATGCCAAATTATAAAGGTGTAGACTATTACAAAGCATTAAAAAACCATATCAAGACATTCCATTCAGATAAGAGGCCCTATCAGTCAGCTTGGATGAAAAAAGGTCATGATCTGCAAGATAGGATGACAATCTTGTAAGCCTAGCTACAAGGCACTGTATCAGTTCTACTCATCCCAACTACACCATAAAGTGCCAACACCAGAGTCCTAAATTCATACAAAGAAGAGCCTTGGACCATGCCCCTGAAGCAAAGAAGAGCCTTGGACCATGGCCCTCCTAAGTATTCCTTATGACCAGCTTAGGGTTTTCTTCTTTTTATTTTGGTTTTAGCAAGGCCTACAAATCTATCTCCTGAAGTGCAGATCAAACATTGGTCTACCTTAGACCAAACCTGAGCTACCTCATGAACAAGTCAGAAGTTTATAGAGACCAAAATGATCTTGCTTATCTCTCCTCTGCCAGGGGGCAGAAGGTCTAACAAATGACAAACAGCTGTCATCTGTGCATGGGTACCGCCCTGACTAGTTTCTGTCATTAGGTCTAGATTCTCTCTCCTTGGCTCTTAAGACTCTGAGATTCTATCTTCAACCTTCTTTCCCTAGTTGATTTTATCCACTCTAACACCTGCTACATGAACGACTATCCCAACTTTCCTCAAAGTACTTTAAGTGGTATTTCTAACTGCCTACTAGCATTTCCATTTTAGTATTTTTCTTATACTTCAAATTCAGTCTGTCCAAATCTGAACCTGGCACATGCTTTTTCAAACCTTTTTACTATTTTCCCTAGTTCAGAATGACATCATAACCTTACTGTTGCTCTGCCATAAGTTCTTAATTCCATCTCAAAACTTTCTGCCCCCTGCATTCCAAGCCTAGTCACCAAATGCTCTTAATTAAATTCCATCACTGAAATGTCTCTAACAGCCATCCCTAAAGTATGCCTAGGTTGAGGGTCTTATTACCCTATAATGGTTACTGCTACTGACTCTCACTATGTTCCTTTGATCCCAGTTTCCTACCCATCCAGTATTATTTTCCACTGTTTTTATCCTTAGAGAACTCATCTTGTGTATTAGTTTCCTCTGGCTGCTGTAACAGAGTATCACAAACTTGGTGGCTTAAAACAACGCATTTTATTCTCTTACTGTCTAGAGGTCAAAAGTCTGAAATCAGTTTCACTGGGCTGAAACCAAGGTGTTAGTAGAGCTCAAGGGGAGAATCCACTCCCTTTCTTTTTCCAACCACTAGAGCTGCGTTCTTTGGCTCATGGTCTCTTCCTCCACCTTGAAAGCCAACAGCATAGCACCTTCATATTTCTCTTTGCTTCCATCATTATACTACCTCTACTTTCTTTTCAAATTTCCTTCTGCCTCTCTCATAAAAAGTCAACTGTGATTACACTTGGGCACCCCTAGATAACCCAGGATAACTTCACCATCAAAATCCCTAATTCAATCATGTTAAGGTAACTTAAGGGGATATTAAGGTAACATCACAGGGACTTCCCTGGTGGCGCAGTCATTAAGAATCCACCTGCCAATGCAGGGGACACGGGTTTGAGCCCTGGTCCGGGAAGATCCCAAATGCCGTGGAGCAACTAAGCCTGTGCACCGCAACTAGTGAGCCTGCGCTCTGGAGCCCGTGAGCCACAACTACTGAGCCCACGTGTCACAACTACTGAGGCCCACGCTCCTGGAGCCTGTGCTCCACAACAAGAGAAACCACCGCAATGAGAAACCCATGCACCCCACTGAAGAGTAGCCCCTGCTCACCACAACTAGAGAAAGCCCGTGTGCAGCAAAGAAGACCCAACACAGCCAAAAATAAATAAATTAAAAAAACAAAACAAAACAAAAGGTAACATCACAGGGTCCCAGGTATCTTTAGGGGCCATTATTCAGCCTATCACATTCTGTTATTTAAAAGACACTGATTACTCTTTATTTTATTCATTCAACAAATATTTACTGTGTTGCTACAATGTGCCAGACTCTATTCTAGGCACTGGTGCTCTGTAAGACACCAGGGATCTAGTAATGAAAAGAAATAATTCGTTTCCTCCAAGAGCCTAGTTTAACATTAGAAATGAATAATTCAACGTGCAGTCACCACACAATGTGATCATTTCTACAACAAAAACAAAAGATAGAAACAGAAGCAAATGCGAGCTTTGAATAGTATCCAAACTCTCCTTAGATAGTGGAGGATGTAGGCAGGAAAGAGTACAGGCAGCGGTTACAGTTTTCTAAGATTTTAGGGGATTAGCAGTTTGCTAGTGAAAACTTAAAAATTGAATCTTCCCTTTTGCCAAAAGGGAAAGATATGTGCCCCTACCCCTGCCCGTTTTCTTAGAATATTCTTTGAGAAAATTTGTATTTGTAAATCCTTCCTCTATGCCTTTGATATGTATGTAAACTTGTAAAGCCTCTGTGAGCATTACAAACCAGGAATGTTTTTCTTGAGAGCCTGGGAGCCATCTCTTTGAAATGTAAACATCAAGAAAGATAGTGATCCTATCTCCCTGTCATTGTGGAAGCTTACCTAGTGCCTAGCTCCAAACTGTCACCACCTGCTCATCATACGATACCAGAATTTTTCTTTTCACTAGCACAGATAGCCCAACTGCCAGGTGAATTTAGGATAAATATGAAAGAATGTATAGCTACCTGTGTTGTCAGTTCCCTTAAATGAGGACAAATTACAATTAACCTCGAGAACATGTATATAACTGCTCAGCCACATTACAAAAACAGAAAGAAACCCCACCCTTTTTAATCTCATCAGCAGGTTACCTATGATGCATGCGGAAATCTGGTTTAATGTTTATTCAATAGTAACAATGTTTTCTGTCTTTTGGAGAGGTTTTTCTGGGTTGGCAGGAGATTAAAAAAAAAACTTTCCCCAATACTACATGAAGGAATAAGGGTTAGGGTTGAAGGCAGAATTAATATATATTTTTTTACCTTAAATGGCTTTTTGGCCTTATTTCCTGAAGTATTTCCCTGATTTAACCAATAATCAGTCAGATTCAAAGTCATATCTCAATAAAAATGTGACTTTAATTGGCACTCTCACAGGGCTTTCTTGAGAACCAGAGGATTGAAAGACTTAAAATTGGTATGCTGGGAATTACACATAACAGTATAATTATAGATGGCTGTGGTACTGCACATTTGTGAACATTCTGTGTCTTACTGAAAAAAGGAATGCTGGTCTAGACAATCTGTTTTTCGTAACTCCAATTTTTCAAACTTTTTATTATGGAAAAATTTCAATATATACAAAAATAGAGAGAATTGTACAATGCAACAACAACCACCAACACTTCATATATAAGCTCTACTCCTCCTCCATCAGACTGGCTAAAGCAAATCCTAAACATCATATCATTTCATCTAATAATGTTTCCAAATGCATTTCTCAAGGATAAGGTCTTAAAAAAAAAGAAAAAAGCAGAACATCTCACAGCCAATGAACTTAACACTACTCACTAGTAGCATCTTATATACATGGAAGTGTTTGAACTTCCCTAATTGCTTCATAAATTTTTTCAATTAGGAAACAATCAAGGTTCACCCACTGCATTTGGTCGGTATGACTCTTAAATCTCTTTTAATCACTATGTTATAAATGTAATCTGCTGAAGTGAAGGTCATTTGGCCTCCCAGAAAAATATCTTAACCTGATAAAGAGCATCTGCAACAACCTAGAGCTAACAGTATACTTGATGGTGAAAGGCTAAATGCTTTATACTTAAGATCGGGAACAAGGCAAGAATGTCTGTTCTCACCACTCTTAATCAGTATAGTACTGAAAGTCTACTTAGTACAATATGGTAAGAAAAGGAAATAAAAAGCATACAAATCAGAAAGGAAGAAATAAAACTATCCCTATCTTGAGATGACAGTACATAAAAAAAATCCCTAGAAATCTACAAAACATTTCCTAGAACTATTAGGAGTTTAGGAAGGTCACAGGATACAAGGATAAACATACAAAAATCAATATTATTTCCATATACTATGGACATGTGGGCACTGAAATTATATTTACAATACCATTTATAATTACTCAAAAAATACTTAGGTGTAAATGTAACAAAATATGTACAGGATTTGTATTCTGTGAACTACAAAACACCGATGAAAGAAATTAAGTAAGAGCTAAATAGGGAATTCCCTGGTGGTCTAGGGGTTAGGACTCAGCGCTTTCACTGCTGAGGGCCTGAGGGCCCAGGTTCAATCCCTGGTCGGGGAACTAAGATCCCATAAGCTGCACATTGAGGCCAAAAACAAAAACAAAAAAGAGCTAAATACATGGTAAGATACACCATATTGATGGATTGGAAGATTCAGCATAGTAAAGATCTCAATTGCCTCCAAGTTTACTTGGTTTACTGCAATATCTCAGCAAGATTTTTTTGTAGATATAAATGAGATTATTCTAAAATTTATATGGAAAAGCAAAGAAACTAGAATAGTTAAAGCAACTTTGAAAAAGAATAAAGAAATAATCAACCCATCCAATATTAAAGCCTATATATAGCTACAGTAATCAACATTGTGT
This sequence comes from Balaenoptera borealis, assembly GCF_965194805.1. NCBI lineage: Eukaryota > Metazoa > Chordata > Mammalia > Artiodactyla > Balaenopteridae > Balaenoptera > Balaenoptera borealis. The sequence goes on from NC_138867.1 coordinate 168,038,498, forward strand.
GATGTGGGTGGAGGGATAAACACACAGATCAGTGAAACAGACTCACAAGTGTGCTCAACAGCTTTTTGACAAAGGTGTAAAAGAACTGAGTGGAGGAAGATAGCTTATTCAACAAATAATGTTGGGACAACTGACTGTCCGTAAGCAAAAAAAATGAATCTTGACCGAATCCTACATCTAATACAAAAATTAAATGCCAAAGAATCACAGAAATAAATGTACAGTGTAAAACTACAGCATTTTTAGAAAAAACACAGAAGAAAATCTACAAGATCTGAGATAGGCAAAGAGTTCTTAGACTTGACAACAAAAGGACAATCCATAAAAGGAAATACTGATGAACCAGATCTCTCAAAATTAAAACTTTTGTTCCACAGAGACACAACTAAGAGGATGAAAGGAAACTAAAGACTAGGAAAAAATATTTGCAAACCACATATCCATCAAATGACTACCATCTAGAATATATAAAAACTCTCAAATCTCAACAGCAAAAAACCAAACAATACAATTAGAAAATGGACAAAAGACACAAACAGACATTTCATCAAAGAAGATATACAGATGGCAAAAAAGCACATGGAAATATGTTCAACATCATTAGAACTTAGGAAGATGTAAATTAAACTCACAGTGTATATCACCATATACCTATCAGAATGGCTAAAATAAAAGTACTGACAACACAAAATGTTGGCAAGGATGCACAGAAACTGAATCACTCATATGCTGCTGTGTTGCTGGTGGAATGTAAATTGGTACAGCCACTCTGGAAAACAATTTGGCTGTGTCTTTCAAACTAAACATGCAACTACAACATGACCCAGTAATTGCACTCCTCCACACTTATCACAGAGAAATAAAAACTTACTTTTGCACAAAAACCTGTACACAAATGATTATAACATTGTTACTTGTAATTGTCAGAAACTGGAGACAACCCATATGTCCTTCAACAGTGAATGGTTATGTAACTGTGGTATACGTGTTTTACAAAAAACTATTCAGCAATCAAAAGGAATAAAATATTGGGCTTCCCTGGTGGCGCAGTGGTTGAGGGTCTGCCTGCTAGTGCAGGGGACACGGGTTCGAGCCCTGGTCTGGGAGGATACCATGTGCCGCGGAGCAGCTGGGCCCGTGGGCCACAGCTGCTGAGCCTGCGCGTCTGGAGCCTGTGCCCCACAACGGGAGGGGCCGCAATAGTGAAAGGCTCGCGCGCTGTGATGAAGAGTGACCCCCTGCACCGCGATGAAGAATGGCCCCCGCTTGCCGCAGCTGGAGAAAGCCCTCGCACGAAATGAAGACCCAACACAGCCAAAAATAAATAAATAAATAAATAAATAAATAAATAAATAAATAAATAAAGTAGTTATAAAAGGAATGAAATATTGAAAAGGAACAAGGAAATACTGACAAGGAACTACTTGAATAAATTTCCAGAGAATTATGCTGAGTGAAAAAAAAAACAGTCCTAAAAGGTTGCATACTGTATGACTCCATTTAAGTAACATTCCTGAAATGACAAAATTATAGAAATGGACTAGTGGTTACAAAGGGTTAAGAACAAGAGGAGGTGAGGAACAGGGACAAGGAACAAGAGGAAAGTGGGTGTCTAAAAATGGGTAACAGGAAGGATCCTTATGGTGACAGAAGGAATTCTTCCATATCTTTACTGTATCAACATCAATATCTTGTTTGCAGTCTTGAAATATAGTTTTGGAACTGGGTAAAGGACCAATGGGATCTCTCTGTACTACTTCTTATGTGAATCTACAATTATCTTAAAATCAAAAAATTTTTTTTACTAAATAAAATCCCTCTAAAGTAAAAAGTCAAATTGGTATCATTCCTCCAAATCTGATCTCCTGGTACCACTATCTCAGTGAATTATATCATTATCCATCCCTGAACAAGTCACAAACCAAGCAAGCATCCTTGACAACTCAATCTCCTTTATCTTCCATATCCAATTCATCTTTAAGTCCTGCTGCATTTATCTCTTAAATGTCTCTGAAACTGGTTCCCTTCTTTCTGTGTCCATCACCACTAACCTAGCCAAGTCATTCATGCATTCATTAACTGGAAGCCAACTCTGACCGAGCACTATTTTAGGTACTGGAAAAATGGGTACAAATGAAACAGACAACCCAGCACAAGAGAGTTTATAATTCAGAGGAAGAGCAGATTATAAATAAATATGTACTATTTTGCAGTGATAAGTACTCTGAGAGAAAATAACACATGGTGAGGGCATAAAGACTGTGGAAGAATGCTGGAGAGGGTGTGGAGAAAAGGGAACCCTCTTACACTGTTGGTGGGAATGTAAACTGGTGCAGTCACAATGGAAAACAGTATGGAGGTTCCTCAAAAAACTAAAAATAGAGTTGCCATATGATCCAGCAATCCCACTCCTGGGCATATATCCAGAAAAAACTATCACTTGAAAACATATATGCACCCCTAGTGCCCACTCTGCCACTATTATTCAACATAGTTTTGGAACTCCTAGACACGGCAATTAGAGAAGAAAAAGAAATAAAAGAAATCCAAATTGGAAAAGAAAAAGTAAAACTGTCACTGTTTGCAGATGACATGATACTATACATAGAAAATCCTAAGGTTGCCACCAGAAAACTGCTAGAGCTAATCAATGGATTTAGTAAAGCTGCAGTATACAAAATTAATACACAGAAATCTCTTGCATTCCTATACACTAACAATGAAAGATCAGAAATAGAAATTAAGGAAACAATTCCATTTACCATTGCAACAGAAAGAATAAAATACCTAGAAATAAACCTACCTAAGGAGACAAAAGACCTGTATGCAGAAAACTATAAGATACTGATGAAAGAAATCAAAGACGACACAAACAGATGGAGAGATATACCATGTTCTTGGATTGGAAGAATCAACATTGTGAAAATGACTATACTACCCAAAGCAATCTACAGATTCAGTGCAATCCCTATCAAATTACCAATGGCATTTTTCACAGAATTAGAACCAAAAATTTTTTAATTTTTATGGAAACATGAAAGACCCCAAATAGCCAAAGCGATCTTGAGAAAGAAAAAGGGAGCTGGAGGAATCAGGCACCCTGATTTCAGACTATACTACAAAGCTACAGTAATCAAGACAGTATGGTACTGGCACAAAAACAGAAATATACATCAATGGAACAGGACAGAAAACCCAGAGATAAACCCACACACATATGATCACCTAATCTATGACAAAGGAAGCAAGAATATACAATGGAGAAAAGACAGCCTCTTCAATAAGTGGTGCTAGGAAAACTGGACAGCTACATGTAAAAGAAGGAAATTAGAACACTCCCTAACACCATACACAAAAATAAACTCAAAATGGATTAAAGACCTAAATGTAAGGCCAGACACTATAAAATTCTTTGAGGAAAACATAGGCAGAACACTCTTTGATATAAGTCACAGCAAGATCTTTTTTGACCCACCTCCTAGAGTAATGAAAATAAAAACAAAAATAAAAAATGGGACCTAATTAAACTTAAAAGCTTTTGACAGCAAAGGAAACCATAACAAAATGAAAACCCTCAGAATGGGAGAAAATATTTGCAAATGAAGCAACTGACAAAGGATTAATCTCCAAAATATACAAACAGCTCATGCAGCTCAGTATCAAAAAAAAATTAAAAATTAAAAAATGGGCAGAAGACCTAAGTAGACATTTCTCCAAAGAAGACATATAGATGGCCCCAAAACACATGATAAGATGCTCAACATCACTAATTATTAGAGAAATGCAAATCAAAACTACAATGAGGTATCACCTCATACTGGTCAGAATGGCCCATCATCAAAAAAATCTACAAACAATAAATGCTGGAGAGGGTGTGGAGAAAAGGGAACCCTCTTGCACTGTTTGTGGGAATGTAAATTGATGCAGCCACTATGGAGAACAGTATGGAGGTTCCTTAAAAAACTAAAAATAGAACTACCATATGACCCAGCAATCCCACTACTGTGCATATACCCAGAGAAAACCATAATTCAAAAAGACACAGGCACTCCAATGTTCACTGCAGCACTATTTACAATAGCCAGCACATGGAAGCAACCTAAATGTCCATCAACAGAGAAATGGATAAAGAAGATATGGTATATATATACAGTGGAATATTACTCAGCCATAAACAGGAGTGAAATTGGGTCATTTATAGAGACTTAGATGGACGTAGGGACTGTCATACAGAGTGAAGTAAGCCAGAAAAACAAATATCGTATATTAACGCATATATATGGAATCTAGAAAGATGGTATAGATGATCTTATTTGCAAAGCAGAAATAGCGACACAGACATAGAGAACAAACGTATGGATACTGAGGGGGAAGGGGGAGTGGGATGAATTGGGAGATTGGGATTGACATATATACACTACTGAGACTATGTATAAAATAGATAACTGGGGCTTCCCTGGTGGCGCAGTGGTTGAGAATCTGCCTGCCAATGCAGGGGACATGGGTTTGAGCCCTGGTCTGGGAAGATCCCACATGCCGCGAAGCGGCTGGGCCCGTGAGCCACAACTACTGAGCCCACGCATCTGGAGTCTGTGCTCCACAACAAGAGAGGCCCGCGCACCACAATGAAGAGTGGCCCCCACTTGCCGCAGCTAGAGAAAGCCCTCACACAGAAACGAAGACCCAAAACAGCCATAAATAAATAAATAAATAAAATAGATAACTAATGAGAACCTACTGTATAGCACAGGGAACTCTAGTCAATGCTCTGTGGTGACCTAAATGGGAAGGAATCCAAAAGAGAGGGGATATATGTATACGTACAGCTGATTCACTCTGTTATACAGTAGAAACTAACACAACATTGTAAAGCAACTATACTCCAATAAAAATTAAAAAAAAAAAGTAGTCAGCTAACCCTCCCCTCCACAAAAAAAGGAGTCAAGCCACTGAACTGTAAAGGAAATGAACAAAATTAAAACTATAAGTGAAATGGAGATTACACCACTAAAATTCGTGTCATTTATTTTTTAGCTCTCTGAAAATGGAGACCTTCTTATAACATTTAAGTCTGTTGCTTGGATTTTACACATTTAACTTGCATGCATGTTTTAAAGAATGCATTAAGTATAAAAATGTTGTGTTTCCTTTGTCAAAAAAAAAAAAAAAAAAGAAAGAGACAATACATGCATCCCTATGTTCATAGCAGCACTATTTACAATAGCCAAGACAAGGAAACAACCTAAATGTCCATCAACAGATGAATGGATAAAGAAGATGTGGTATATATACACAATGGAATACTACTCAGCCATAAAAAAGAATGAAATAATGCCATTTGCAGCAACACGAATGGATCTAGAGATTATACTAAGTCAAGTAAGTCAGAAAGAGAAAGACAAATACCACATGATATCACTTACATGTGGAATCTGAAATATGACGCAAATGAACTTATCTACGAAACAGAAACAGATTTGCAGATATAGAGAATAGACTTGTGGTTGTCAAGGGGGAAAGGGGTGGGGGAGGGTTAAATTAGGAGTTTGGGATTAGCAGATGCAAACTATTATATATGGAATGGATAAACAACAAGGTCCTACTGTATATAGTACAGGGGACTATAATCAATATCCTGTGATAAACCATAATGGAAAAGAATATGAAAAAGATTACATATATGTATAACCAAATCACTTTGCTGTACAGCAGAAATTAACATAACATTGTAGATCAACTATACTTCAATAAAATTAAAAAAAAAAAAGAATGTGGAGGACAGAGGGCCATGTTCAGATGTGCTGTGTCTAACAGACAAAGTGCCCTCTGAACAGACACCTGTGCAACTCAAGGAAGTCAGTCATGTGGCTTGTGGCTCAGGAAGAATGGTCCAGGAGAGGAATAAACAAGTGCAGAGGCTCTGAGGTGGCCTGTCTGAAGAACTACAAGGAGACCAGGGTGATTAGAGTTCTTGAATGAAGGGCAGAGAGGAAGGAGGTGAAGGTGAAAAGGTAGCCAACGCCAGACCATGAAGGCCACACTAGGGGCTTTGGATTGTGTTCTATGTGATAGAAGATACTAAAGGTTTTGAGCATGGGAGTGAGATAACCTGATCTACCTTTTAAGTAGACCATTCTGGCAGCTACAGGGAAATAGATGTTGGTGGCAGGGGATGAGAACAAGACTAAATCAAACATATTAAACAGGACTACAGAGCATTTGGGCTCAACTTTCACCTTGTAAATTAACTCTTTAAAACCACTGCATGTTATTTTAAAACCACTGCTGCTCCAACCCCTACAGCACCTTTCTGCAAATTAAAAAAATTTGCAGATGCAGCCTCAGCAAATCTTGGTGGGTGGAAGGCAGCCCACAAGGGACCCCTCAGCCGACCACCCTGCCAGGTTCAGTCTGCCCTGAATTATTGCATAAATATAACAAAGAAAGAGAAAAAGACAAAGAAAAACACTTTTTCATTGGAGGTAATTTACCTAATCATCCCTGAATTTTTAAATTTTTGATTTTAAGAATATTTTCACATTTGGTGTCAGCCAAACTCATGAGACGTTCAAGTTGATTTAATCACATTATTCATATTTTATATATATGTAAAATACATATGTATATATGTATACATATATATATATAATATTCCAGAAAAGTGATTAGACTTTGGGTTCATTTCTTAAGCAAGAGACTCAGATGAGTCTCTTTGAGCCATTTCCTCCCATCTCTCAGTATAAAACATACAGAGCCAGGCGAGACACAATTTGTTTTTCTGTTCATTTTATTTTTCCTAGTTGTAAATAGTTTTGAAGTGAAAATTATATTTTAAAAACACACTTGGAGGCAATTAGAGGTTCTAGGAGTCCTACCCTGGAAGCATAAGCTTTTCTGTCACTGGCTGTTCAAAGGGTCGGTTTTTGGTTCTGGTCTAGAGTTAATGATCAACGTGCTTCCAAGAACATCCAGATCCTTCACCTGAGCTCACAGGGAAGTGAGCTCCCCTTGGAAGGGAAACTGTTCTGAGGGCACTTTAGTCCAGGCAGATGGGAGACTCGCTAGGGGTGCAGGAGAGACACAACCACAGGCCAGCACTCCCAGGACGCTCCATCTGACTGTCACCTTTGACCAAAGAGAGGAGGTTCATCCCATCAAGAGAAACGCGCACACCGGTTGGCTCTGATGTCCTTACTTCCTCCAGACACCCACTCAGAGTTTTCCTTCAGGGACAGCTTCCCAAACCTGAGGACTTGACATCACCACTAGGTGTCTTCAGGGTCTCTCTGGACAGCTTTCGACTCCAGTCATACTTTCTATTCAGTTTAATCCAACTAACACTGCACTCAGGAAGGGGGACTCCTCATGGATCAGAGGCTCCCGAGGCGAATGGAAACGGGAACAATTCTTCCGTCTCTTCCTTTGATCTTCCACGCCAGACTCAGTCCACACCTGACGCCCCTCCTAAACTCTCCACTGGTTCCCTGCTGCCTGCGTTCTCTGTTTACTTTGTGGTGGTCTCCAGCAGTTCCCACAAAATTAGAATATTTCTCCCAAATGACAGTTAAAAGATATAAGGAGAGATAAGTGTGGTTCCCACCTCAAAAGATCTCACCTTATACGGGAAAAGAATGAGCTCTACTAAAGGTGTGGGTGCTTTAGGGATCGAGACAGCCTGTCCCACAGCCCTTCTGCTGGGCCCACATTGTGAGGGGTCATCACTGACTCGTCTGGACCCGACAGCAACCTCAGACAAGTCCTACCACGTCTATGCCAGGTGGCTCCACATTGGTTGCAGGCTGATCCTTGCAGAATATAAACCTGGGACCGTGGCCAGGGTACTTCAACTCCTCAGAGGCTGTGCCTGGCTCTCAGGTCCCTGCCCCCCTCTCCCTGCTCCCGTCTCCACACACCGGCTTCCTTTGTCTGGCCTCTCGGACATGCTCTTCCTGTGCCTGAACGCTTCTCACAACGTAGGATCCGGCCCTTCCTCGGGAAGCCTTGCCCACAGCATCCCTCCTGTTCCACGTTCTCACAGAACCTGCGGCTCTTCCCCAGAGGTCCTCACCAGAGTCTGTCATTCCACAGCCCTGTGTGCGCTTAGCCTTCCCCTCCACTGAGGTCCGCCAGGGCAGGACCTGCGTCCTTCTGTCCAAGGTTGCACTGCTGTTTATCACGGGACAGGAAAGCAGTGGGCGAGGGTTAGAACCTGGCTCCCCCAGAGCCCTGGCCTCCCAGCTCTCAGTCCTCAACTTCCATGACAGCCGAATCTGCCATTTTTCTCCTCTGGTGACTTCTTCTCAGGCTCAGCCACAGATTCTTCCTTCTTAACCCACCTCATAAACATTGAGGTTTGCTGGGACTCTGTCCTCTCCTCCATTCCCTCATCTGCTCAGCTCAAGGTTTCAAATGCCACCTTCTCACTGACGGCTCCCTGACCTCCCTGTTGAGTTCCAACCCTGTATACCTTTTACAGCTGTCCGCTGGCGACCTCTACCCATATTTCACTCACATCTCAAATGAAACCCATCCCACACGGAACTCATCCTGAACCCTTAACAAAGGGACCTCTCTTTCCTTTTTTTTTAAAATATTTATTTATTTATTTTTGGCTGCATTGGGTCTTTGTTGCTGCGCGTGGGCTTTCTCTAGTTGCGTGGGGGCTACTCTTTGTTGCGGTGCGCGGGCTTCTCACTGTGGTGGCTTCTCTTGTTGCAAAGCTTGGGCTCTAGGCACGCCGGCTTCAGTAGTTGTGACGTGCAGGCTCAGTAGTTGTGGCGCACGGGCTTAGCTGTTCTGCGGGACGTGGGATCTTCCCAGACGAGGGATCGAACCCATGTCCCCTGCATTGGCAGGCAGATTCTTAACCAGTGCGCCACCAGGGAAGTCCCTCTCTCCTCTTTCCTGAACCCACTGCACGTGCCTTCCTGCAGGTAACGTCTTGCCTGCATTACACAATAATCTCCAGAAGGTTCCCACCTCTAGTTTTTCCTCACTTCAAATCTAAGACCAACAGTGTTTCCAAAGTGACCATTCTTATTAAATTGAAATTACATAATAAGGACTTCATGAACATATTCTGTGAAAATTTTAATAACATTACATGTAAATAAAGTCCCCTTTCATCAATACTCATTCTCGATCCTAATCCAAATGTAACTAGTTACCAGCTTAGGTGTCCCGCGACCTTTCTCTCGGCACTTACACGCATATTATGCATATCGACAAACACCCACGTAATTTTCTTTACACATAAATGGCGACATGTCATAATCATGCGCCGTAACCTGCTTTAGTCCTTCACGTGCCTTGGAGCTCCACCCACAACAGTGCTTCTTGTTTCTGACTGTGGTGCTGTGTGCCAGTGTAGGGATCCAGCTCAGCTTCTTTAGCCATGCCTTTACTGAAAGACATTTAAAGTGTTTCAGACTCTGACCATTTTTTCTAAAATATCAAGGACCATGTAATTCTTCTGCTTAAAATCCTTTAATTATTTCCAGTCATCCATGGACAGTTCCCATCTCTAAGAACTGTACCAAAGCACTTCAGAGTGTGGCCCCCACCTGGCTTTCTGATCTCATTTCCTTCCTCATCTCTTTCTTTTCCCACAACCCTGGGCTTCAGTCAGAATGAATTATCTGCAGTTCTAAGTTTGCTCATTGAATACATGAAAATGTAGCCCTCCTCCAAAACAAGAGGAAAGAATAAAGATCCTGAGAGATTCACCTGTGAAGTGATTATCAGAGATGAAGCAGAAGTTTGTGACCCTCCTCCACAACTTCTTGAGGACTGAGAACTTGGAGAAATTTCCCTGACCAACATCTCCAAGTTGCACATGTACTCATTTACCAGACTGCTGCCTGCAGAGATTCCCCACCCACTCACCTACAGAGGAGCCTCCAGGGCTTTCTTTCTCTACCTTCCAGGGATCTTCTCCTTGCTGCAACAGGGAGATCACCTCAGGTTTGGAAAATGGGAGTCCTGCTCATGGAAAAAAAACAAAAAACAAAAAAATAAAAACAACAACAAACTTGGTTTTGACACGAAGAGGTATCTGAGATCTGAGTGGAAACTTAGAGGATGATACAAAGAGCTCCTTAGGGTGCTCAAGTTCTGCCCCCATGATGTGAGGGGTGCGTTAGGGAAAAAGCAAGGGACTTGTAAAACATAACAATGTAATAATTAGTTGCATGTTAGGGAAATACAATAAACATGTACCCTTGAAATAGGGTACCATTAGCTTTCTATAGAAGAGGAAATATATGAGATGTACAGACTAAATTCAAATTTACAAACAGGTATCTATGAAGAGGATACCAGGTAGATTGTTTAAAATGAGAAAACACTATCTGGCTCCCTTTCAAGTATGGATTATACAGTGTTCATCTAGCTGGAAAAGAGAATGGGAAAGGCAAGTGGTGGGTCAAAGAAGAGGGATGAAAGATGCTCTCTGCTTAGAGATGAGCAGACACATCATAGAACAATCATAGTGGGAAATGCCTGAACTATGAGGGAATTTCTAATGTGCAGCTCTGTAGATTGTCCCATCCGTGGGGCATGAGGCATCCATGCCTATGAGGGGTAAAAAGTTTTTCAGATTTATTTGTGGAGATCCAATGTGTACAGTGCTAAGGCAAAACTCAGCTAAAGTTTTGATGATCCATGGCTTTTATCCAGGGAACGAGATGCTGAGTTATCCCAATTTCTAAACAGAGGAAATTTCCTTACCCAATGACACCAAGTTGCTATAGTTCTCCAGCATCACATCTCGGTACAAGTTTCTCTGTGAAGGAGTCACCTTTCTCCACTCATCCCGTGTAAAGAGCACAGCCACATCTTCGAACGTCACTGACAGCTGTAGAGACAAGCATCCCAGCTCAACCAAGACCACCCATCACACAGGGTGAAGAAGGCGGCAGTGGGAAGTAGACAGGCTACCATGAAATGCTTCTATATTATTCTAGGTTCTTAAGGTTTCAAGTCACTGGTTTAATGAACACTTGACCTGTGACAAATATATACTGAGTAGCATGAAATATGAACCAGGCCCTGTGTTAACCACACAGCGATGTGTGGAGGTATTAAGACCATTAGTGGGAGTGTTAATTAGAATAATCTTTCTAATAGCAATTTGATAATACATATTAAGAGCTTTAAAATGTGCATACTCTTTAACTCTCCAATTACTATATTTGTTTGATAATGAACAGTGCAAAAAAATGCACACACAAGGACATTTATTATGGTGTTAGTTAACAGCAGAGAAACGGAAACACCTACAACCTAAATAATCACTGACAGAGCCTTGGTTAAATAATTTAAGGCACTATCTGTGTGCTCTCTGAAGCCTGAGGACAGTAATAATGGAAATTAAAACAGCTATCATTAATTGAATGCTTTCTTCAGGACAAGTACTATTCTTAGAGCTTTATATTAATCTTTAGTGTAAATCTTTATTTTACCTTCACAACAACCCTAGGAAGAAGGTACTATTATTGTCCTCGTTTTACACAAGAGAAGTCACAGAAAGGATAAGAAATTTGTCTAAAGTCAGTGGTAGTGCTGGGATTCCAATTCCAGGTGGATGTCTAAGGCTCCATTCTTAACCACTCTGTAAAACTGCCTCTCAAAACCTACCAAATAGCTAATAAATAAATGAAATAATCCATACAATGTACTTAAAACCATACACGGCTCATATTAAAGGTTCAGATCTTACCTATTATCATGTCAATATAAAGTACTATGAAAGCATTAAAATTGATGGTGTAAGTCAATATTTTTGACTTAAAAAGGCATTCATAATAATGTTAGGTATAAAAAGCAAGTTACATATCAGTATGTATAGTTTGTTCCCATTTTTTAAAAAAAATTATACAGGTACATAGCAAGTGATGCTGAGAGATGCATAACAAATGGCTGACAGCGATTATCTCCAGATGGTGGGATTAAGGGTGATTTTACTTTTTTTTTGCATATACGGAAAAAACATATAGACAAATACATGTACATACACACATCTATGCACATATGTACGTTTACAAGCATATATACATATACCCATACATATATATGTGCATATTTTATTCTCTATAAAGTTTTTTGCCATGATCATGCAATATTTTTATGGTAAGAAAAAGCATTAAATTATTGGCACATTGGGAGGAATACAAGAAATGATCTCTGCTCTCAAAGAACTTACAATCTAACTAGCAGACAAGAAAAGTGCATGAATTTGAACACTAAAAGGAAAATGTGTAGCTGGATAGGACCATACACCATCTCTGCTAATCCTCATTTTAGAGACAAGGAACACAAGATCCAGGACAGTCAAGACTCCAGGTCACATACTTTATTAATGGCAGAGACAGGACGATAACTAAAGTTTTCTTTCAACACAGCACTTGGTATACTCTCTCTCTGATCTTAAATATCCTGTTACTGAGTTTTACACACAAGTCCACACAGCAGGTGAGGTTAGGGAGAAATGTCACATTGGACTCACACACAGGGACAGAGAAGATTCTGGGCAAGAGAGCAGTTTGACTCTGTTGGAATGGAATGTGAAAGCCTTAGAAAAAAGCAGCCCAAATACGCAAAGGCAGGTCCTAGCCATAGCCTCAGAAGATCAACCACCATCACATTTCGTGGGTCCAAATGATATAGAACACTGCACTGCAGAGAGCTCTGGTAACACAGGGGCTGGGCCTGCCATGTGTTCTGAGAGATGCACCAGAGGAATGGCTGGACAACAACCAGCATGAACTTAGAGGCCAGACGTACCTGGGTTTGATTTCAGGTCACTTGACTTCTTTGAGCCTCAGTTTCCTCATGTGTAAAATGGGGGTAATAACTGCTGCGCTGTTATGAGAGTGAGAACAAAGGTAAAGCCCTCGGGATAGTCCCCCAGCAACATTAAATATTATTGTCAGACGAAAATGAGTACAGAATGAACAGTATTTTCTGGGTCCTAAAAACACTGTACAGTTAACTTTTATCTATCAACAGTAATAGTATCATGTACTAGAATAATATTGTTCAGCTACCACAACCACCACATATTGAACATCAACTATGTGCCCGGGCCTTATTGAAACACTTGCCATGCTGCAATTCCTCTCATCTACCCTATGAGGTACGCATGGTTGTTATTCCCATTCTACAGGTGAGGAAACTGAGGCACAGAGAGATGCAATTGCCTAAGGCCCATAAATGGTAACAGAAGATATGGGTTCAAACTTGGCTGTCTGGCTTGAGAGCCCCACTTCTAACTGTACACCCTGTATATCTTGCTTCTCCACTACTGATATCCCACAAAACCCTCCATGCCACTTCCTGAGGAGTCTTCTCTCAGCTCTTAAAGTCAAGAGACCTCTCCATCTGTGTCCCCACCAAAATGGCTATCCTTTGTTCACACACCGCCTCACCTGGATGGGGTCCCACCCTCATTCCCACAGAATAAAGATGAAAATGGCAGGTCAAGATCAGTTTTCAAGAGAGTGATAGAAGCAAGGCACATGATCCAGAAAGTTAAGAGGGAGAAAAAACTAAAAACTATGGACTGGGAAAAGCCTGGGTAAGGCATCATGAGGATTCTCAGGGGTGGAAAGAAAAAGAAAAGCATTCTGGCCAAGGGTAGGGAGGGGGACATGAGTGAGCAAAGGAGGCAGGCCAGAAAGAAACTCTGCCAAGTGCACATGTTTGTTTGTTCTGATCCCAAGTGGTATAAGACATGTGGCATCTTACCTGTCAATTCAGTAATCATACAGTGAATTGAGATTAATGAATAAAAGAGTGTCTATAAAAAAAAAAAAACACAACACATGGATTGGGGGGTTGGAGGCAAGCATTCCCTATGCAATCCACCATCCACCAGGATGGACCAACTCTTCAAAGGGAGAAGGACATGGGCTCCAAATCCTGGCGAAGACTGTACTGGGGAGAGAACTTCAGTTTGAGGATTAAAAAACAAACCTATCTGTCCGTAAGACTTGAGACGATAATGCACTCACCTGAGACCTTGCTTCCCTCTGTTCAGTAGCCATGTCCTCTTTCTGGGCAGTTTCCCCTTAGGATGGGAGAAGTCTCCAGAAGCCAAATCTGAGAGAAGAAAATGGGAGCCAGGAGGAAGCCCCTTCTGCTTTCCACCCCTCAGAATCAGCAGCTCTGAAACCTTTATACCACTTGAGAATGATGCCAAGTGCCCTCAGAGAAGGAAGTCAGAAGGAACGAGGGGTAGACAGGACCAGAGAGAAGGGCTGGGTCATCCTGGTCCAGGCCCAGCTCTTTCCCTGGCTCAGAGGAAGAGGTCCTAGGACTCCATCAGCAGTAGCAGCAACTCCCTGAGCCTCACCGCGTGCCAGGCACTACCTACCAATACATCATCGAGTCCCACAGCACAGTTGGCACTGTCAGCACCCCATTTTATAGATCAGGAAACTGAGGGCAGAGTGGGAGCAACTTGCCCCAGTCCACACAGCCAGGGAGGGTGGCACCAGGATTCCAAGCACCGCGAGCTCCAGAGCACCTGCTCTAACCTCCCTGCGTGCATGTGACAACTTTTCTCCACCTCAAGCCTTCCCACCCAATTCCTCCGCCTCCTGTCAAGGAGACAATTTCCAGATTTCTAGAGAAAGCTGCTTCGGAAAAGGAAAACATCAGCTCTCCTATGGCGGGGAGGGGGCTGCTGTCTTGAGGAAAGGGCACAGAAAACCAAAGACCTGGGTTCCAGTCCTGGCTCTGCCACTGGGGGAAGCCGGCGACTCACTTCTCGCGCAAAACAAGCCTGTCACTCGGGAGTGCAGGGGTGATGGTAAAGGGAGGAAATAATTTTCTCACGTTCACTGCCGGCCCGAAACAAATTCAAATGCCGGCAGGCGCTGGGCAGGTAGCGCGCTGGGAACTGGTCGGGAAGAAGCAGAAGGGTGGCTGGGTCCAGCCAATGGGGACGAAGTGCCCGACCTGTCTCGTTCAGGGGCACTGTGGGATGGCTGGTGGCGGCAGGCGGACAGAGCCGGGGTGCCCGGCCCTCGGCCCGCCGGCGCCCACAAAGGCCCGGCTCGCGCCTCCTGGGCCTGTGTCCCATACCCCGGCGCCGCATCTTCCCGAAGCCCGGTCCTCCCTACCGCATCCTGCCGAACCTCCGCCGCTCACCTCACCCAGGCCTCGGGGGTTCCGCGGGCCGCAGGCGGGAGGCTCCGGAACTGCCACGGCCGGACAGCAACTTCGGGTCGGGACTCCCCGGGGTGCTGCCTGGGCAGACCTCAGCCCAGGACGCCGCTCACGCCAGCTACAAACACCCAGCTCCCTGTGCAGGTCCGGAACTGGGTAGAGTGAAGGAGGCGGGGGGAACGGTCGCTAACCCCTCTGGGAAATGTAGTCCACGCGAGAGCACAAGGATTCTGGGAAGTGTAGTTCTCCGCGCTTGCTGCGTGGAGAGGCCCGGCTGAGCCTGTCACGTGCCCAGGTACGCATTCTGGGCTCGTGGCCGCGCTCCGTGAGTTGCCGGCTCCTGGGTTCCCGGTTCTTCCGGGAGGAAACGGGGTTTCGCCGAGGACAGTGTCTTGTAGCTCTGCATCTGCGTAAATGATACTAAGGCAAGTAGACAACCGCCAAAAACAAACCTGTTTCCTCTTAAGTCTTTCAATAAGTATATTGAGCACCTGCTACGCGCCAAGCCCTATTGTAAAGGATTTGAAATACCTCAGTGAGCAAAACAGAGATCATTGCTCTGGAGAACTTTTTTTGGGGGTGGGGGTGGGGGAAGGAGGGAGGGAGCAGACAATAAGCCATGAACATAATTATATAGCATTTTAGAAAATAAGCTTTATCGGAAAAAGCGAAAGGAAAGCAGGGTTGGAAGTGTCTGGGGAAGGTACGGAGGCAAGTTGCAGCACGGAATAGGGTCACGAATACTACTCTTTGTTAACATATTAGGAAACAATCTCGATAAGGTAGAATGAGTATCCTTCCATAAGTTTCTGTTCAACTGTCTTGGCTATAATCAACTCATATGAATAATCATCATCGTGTCAACTTGTAAATAAAAATGCTGAGACTTTGACTGGTTTCTTTGACTCTATAAATCAACCTGAGGAAAATTAATATCTAACAATATGGACTTTAACAATCCATTACCATGGTACAGCAGTCCTTTTATTTAGGTCTCCATATATTTTCTCCATAGCAGTATTACATATTTTTGTGAGTTTTATTTGAGTATGTTTCATACTTTTTGAAGCTATTGTAAGTGGTATCTCTTTTTAAATTTCATTTGTAAAGTACCGGTTTTGTGTATAGCTTACTGCCTGAAGTCTTATAAATTCCAGTAATGAATTTATTGTGTGTTTTGGATTTTCTATGTAATATAATATAATATGTGAATGACAGTTTTGTTTCTTTTGCAAAACTTTTGCTTCTTTTATATTTTCTTTCTTTTAATCGTCATATTGAGTGGGCTATGATTTTTAGTACAATGTTAATATAAAGTCAAAGTAGAGGCACGTCAGCAAAATGGCTTAGCAGGCCCAAGCCCACAGCCCCCCTTGGAAACATCAAAAAACAACTAGAAACTGGCTAAAATAACCATATGAAAGCTCTGGAAAACAGTAAAAGATCTACAGCAAAAATACCTGAAAACTCAATCAAGGAAAAAAACACATTTGACATCATGGTAATACTGTGATGTTTTTACTTGCCCTTGCCCCATCCCTTCCTCAGTGTAGCAAAATCTTGGTCTGGAGTGGCCAAAGCTAAGTTCCCAATTCCCTTGCTCCAACAGAGAGGGAACAGAGGAGCTTTTATTTGTAAAGTTCTGCCCTGTCTGAGGGCTGCCAGTAGTACTCTATCTTGTCTATCTCGGAACTCAGGTGGGGAGAAGCAGTAGGCACTGCTCCTGAAAGTTGTGGGTGGACTACAGTCCCACAGACACCTGGGGCAAGACATTGAGGGTAGAAACATAAGATAGACCATCTAAAACCCTGAGGAGAGGCTGTGGTTAAGCTTTGGGAAATCAAGACATTTAAAAGCAGCTGAGGGGCTTCCCTGGTGGCGCAGTGGTTGAGAGTCTGCCTGCCAATGCAGGGGACACGGGTTCGAGCCCTGGTCTGGGAGGATCCCACATGCCGCGGAGCAACTGGGCCCGTGAGCCACAATTACTGAGCCTGCGCGTCTGGAGAGGCCGCGATAGTGAGAGGCCCCGCGCACCACGAAGAGTGGCCCCCACTTGCCACAACTGGAGAAAGCCCTCGCACAGAAACGAAGACCCAACACAGCCATAAATAAATAAAATAGTGTTTAAATAAATAAAAATAAAAATAAAACAGAAACGAAGACCCAACACAGCCATAAATAAATAAAATAGTGTTTAAATAAATAAAAATAAAAATAAAAAGCCAGCTTGTATATCACCTGCTCTTTAAAAAAAATAAATAAATAAATAAAAATAAAAGCAGCTGAAAAACCAACGTAAGGCCCAACCACAAAAGACCTAAGGAGCTCTTTAAGTTTTCACCTCCATCTGATCCCTAGGCTGAGAACAAGCCAGCTAATTAGTAAAGGACTGCTCTAGCACAGAACCAGTCTGCAAAGAATGGGAGAGGTGACTAGTTTTCTCGTTTTGTTCTGTTTTTTAAAAAAAGACAAAAAAGTATTAAAGAGCAGTTTTAGGTTCACAGCAAAATTGAGAGGAAGGTATAGCGATTTCTCATTTATTCTCTACCCTAGCACATCATAGCCTCCCCCATTATCAACATCACTCACCACAGTGGCACATTTGTTACAATTGATGAACCTACACTGACATATCCCAGTTACCCAAAATCCATAGTTTAGGGCTCACTCTTGGTGTTGTACATTTTATAGGTTTGAAAAAATGTATAATGAATGACATGTCTACCATTACAGGGTAGTTTCACTGCCTTAAATCCTCTGTGCTCTGCCTAGTCATCCGTCCCTGTCCCCTAACTGGCAAACACTGATATTTTTACTGTCTCCATAGTTTTGCCTTTTTCAGAACGTCATATAGTTGGTATCATACAGTATGCAGCCTTTTCAGATTGGCTTCTTTCACTCTGTAATATGCATTTAAGTTTCCTCTGCATCTTTTCATGGCTTGATAGCTCGTTTCTTTTTAGAGCGGAATAATATTCCATTGTCTGAATGTACCACATTTTATTTATCTGTTCACCTACTGAAGGACATCTAGGTTGCTTCCAAGTTTGGACAATTATGAATAAGGCTGCTATAAACAGCCATGTGCAAGTTTCTGTGTGGACATAGCTTTCAACTCTTTTGAGCATGACTTCTGAATGATATGATAAGAGTATGTTTAGTTTTGTAAGAAACTGCCAAACTCTTTTCCAACGTGGCTCTACCATTTTGCATTCCCTTCAGCAAAGTATGAGACTTCCTGTTGCTCCACATCCTCGGCAGCATTTGTCAGTGTTCTGGATTTTGGCCATTCTAATAGGCATGTAGAGGTATCTCATTATTGTTTTAATTTGCATTTCCCTAATGACATACAATGTAGGGTATATGACGATCTTTTCATATGCTTATTTGCCATATATCTTCTTTATTGAGGTGTCCGTAAAGGTCTTTGGCCCATTTTTTAATCTGGTTGTTTATTTTCTTATTGAGTTTTAAGTGTTCTTTGTATATTTTGGATAACACCTGATAGGTCCTTTATCAGATATATTCTTTTGCAGATATTTTCTCCCAGTCTATGGCTTGTCTTCTCATTTTGTTGACAGTGCCTTTCACAGAGCAGACGTTTTTAATTTTAATGAAGTCCAACTTAACAATTATTTCTTTCATCAATCATGTTTTTGGTATTGTATCTAAAGTCATTACCATACCAAAGGTCATCTAGATTTTCTCCTATGTTATCTTTTCAAGTTTTACATTTTGTGCTTTACATTTAGTTCTTTGGTCCATTTTGAGTTGATTTTTGTGAAGGGTGTAAGGTCTGTGTCTAGAGTCATATTTTTTGCATGTGGATGTCCAGTTGTTCCAGCACCGTTTGTTGAAGAGACTATCATGGCTCCATTGTATTGCCCTTGCACCTTGTCAAAGATCAATTGGCTATATTTATGTGGGATTTCTATTGTGTTTCACTGATCTATTCTTTCACCAAGATCATGCTATCTTGATTACTGTAGCTCTATACAGGCATATCTCGTTTTATTGTGCTTTGCTTTATTGCACTTTGCAGATATTACATTTTTTACAAATTGAAGGTTTGTGGCATTGTGCCTGGAGCAAGTCTATCAGCGGCATTTTTCCAACAGCATTTGCTAACTTTGTGTCTCTGTGTCACGTTTTGGTAATTCCCACAATATTTCAATTCATTATGAATTCACAGTCATATTCCTTACGATTATATTTGTCATGGAGATCTCCGATCAGTGATATTTAATGTTACTATTGCAAAAAGATTATGACTTATTGGAGGCCCAGATGATGGTTAGCATTTTTTAGCAATAAAGTATTTTTTAAACCTAAAAATAGAACTACCATATGACCCAGCAATCCCACTACTGGGCATATACCCTGAGAAAACCATAATTCAAAGAGTCATGTACCATAATGTTCATTGCAGCACTATTTACAATAGCCAGGACATGGAAGCATCCTAAGTGTCCATCGACAGATGAATGGATAAAGAAGATGTGGCACATATATACAATGGAATATTACTCAGCCATAAAAAGAAACAAAATTGAATTATTTGTAATGATGTGGATGGACCTAGAGTCTGTCATACAGAGTGAAGTAAGTCAGAAAGAGAAAAACAAACACCAGATGCTAACGCATATATATGGAATCTAAAAAACTGGTACTGATGAACCTAGTGGCAGGGCAGAAATAAAGACACAGACGTAGAGAATGGACTTGAGGACACAGTGGGGGAAGGGGAAGCTGGGACGAAGTGAGAGAGTAGCATTGACATAATACACTACCAAATGTAAAATGGACGGCTAGTGGGAAGCTGCTGCATAGCACAAGGAGATCAGCTCGGTGCTTTGTGACCACCTAGAAGGGTGGGATAGGGAGGGTGGGAGGGAGGCTCAAGAGGGAGGGGATATGGGGATATATGTATACTTATAGCTGATTCACTTTGTTGTACAGCAGAAACTAACACAACATTGTAAAGCAATTATACTCCAATAAAGATATTAAAAAACATTTTTTAGTTAAGGTATGTACATTGTTTTTTTAGACATAATGCTGTTGCACACTTAATAGACTACAGTATAGTGTAAACATAACTTTTATATGCACTGGGAAACAAAAAAATTCATGTGACTTGCTTTATTTTGATATTCAGTTTATTGCTGTGATCTGAAACCAAACCTGCAATATCTCTGAGATATGCCTGTAGTAAGTCTTGACATCAGGTAGCATCAGTCTTCCAACTTTGTTCTTCTCCTTCAGTATTGTGTTAGCTATTCTGGTTCTTACGCCTTTCCATATAAACTTCATACTCAGCTTGTCAATATGCACAAAATAATTTGCAGGCATTTTGATTGGGATTGCGCTGAATCTATAGATCAATTTGGGAAGAGCTGACATCTGGACAGTACTGAGTCTTCCTATCCATGAAAAAGGAATATTTCTCCATTTATTTAGTTCTTCCCTGATTTTGTTCATCAGAGTTTTATAGTTTTCTTCACATAGATCTTACACATATTTTGTTAGATTTATACCTTAGTATTTCATTTTGGGGGGTGTCAATATAATGGTATTATATTTTTAATCTCAAATTCTACATGTTCATTGGTGGTATAGAGGAAAGCAATTGACTTTTATATATTAACCATGCGTCCTGCAACCTTGCTATAGTTGCTTATTCTAGGAGTTTTTTGGATTTTCTACATAGATGATCATGTCATTGTTGGAGGAGGTCATCAAGAAGATGTGACTGCTAGTTGACCCAGGCAATCAGAGGCTCCTTAACCTCTCCCCCATCCTTGGAATTTATGTTCCACCTACTATTTCCATACCAGCAGCCGTTTCGAGGATGAAGCCTTGAGAGAGTAATGTGTTGTTGAGACCATCTGGACTGGATGTGTGACGAATCCCGTTAAAGCCTCTTCATAAACTTTTAAGATTCTGGCGGGAGGATGCAAAGATCTACTTGTCTTGCGACTGACGAAGATAAGCCTCCTATGTAAGTTCCGTTTATTAAAACTGCTACCTACTAGCCTGGAGTGGTCTGCCTCTTTCTTCAGTCTCTCCTTGCCCTCTGTGTATGGGGGCCAGTTTTAAATTTCAGCCAGTGAAGTCCTGACTTTGCAAATGAACAGTCATCTGTGAACAAATATAGTTTTTTTCCCTTCCTAATCTGCATGCCTTTCATTTCCTTTTCATGTCTTATTGTATTAGGTAGAACTTCCAGTATGATGTTGAAAAGCAGTGGTGAGAGGAGACATCCTTGTCTTGTTCCTGATCTTAATGGAAAGCTCCCAGTTTCTGACCATTAAGTGAGTTAGCTATAGGGTTTTTATGATAGTTTTTATCATGAGTGGGTATTGTTTTTTGTCAAATGGTTTTTCTGCATCTACTGATATGCTCATATGATTTTCTTCTTTAGCTTGTTAATATGATGTATTACATTAATTGATTTTCAAGTGTTGAGCCAACCAACCTTGTATACCTGGGATAAATCCCACTTGGTACTGGTGTGTAATTCTTTTCATACATTGTTGTATTTGATTTGCTAATATTTTGTTGAGGATTTTGCATTTATCTTCATGAGAGACATTGGTCTTGTTTTCTTTTTTTTTTTTTTATAAATTTATTTATTTATTTATTTATTTATTTTTGGCTGTGTTGGGTCTTCGTTTCTGTGCGAGGGCTTTCTCTAGTTGTGGCAAGTGGGGGCCACTCTTCATCGCGGTGCGCGGGCCTCTCACCGTCGCGGCCTCTCTTGTTGCGGAGCACAGGCTCCAGACGCGCAGGCTCAGTAGTTGTGGCTCACGGGCCCAGTTGCTCCGCAGCATGTGGGATCTTCCCAGACCAGGGCTCGAACCCATGTCCCCTGCATTGGCAGGCAGACTCTCAACCACTGCACCACCAGGGAAGCCCTGGTCTTGTTTTCTTTTATCCTGTATTTTCTTTGTCAAGTTTTGGTATTGGGGTAATGGTAGCTTCATAAAATGAGTTACCATTTTATGAGAATTAGAAGTATACCCTTCTAATTCTATATTGTGAAAGATATTGTAGAGAATTGGTATAGTTTCTCCTTAAATGTGGTAGAACCCATCTGGGCCTGGTGCTTTTCATTCTAGAGGGTTATTAATTATTGACTCAATTTCTTTAATATAGGCATATTCAGATTGTCTATTTCTTCTTGCATGAGTTTTGGCAGATTGTGACTTTCAAAGGGAGTTAGTCCATTTTATCTAGATTATCAAATTAGTTGGCATATAGTTGTTCATAGTATTCCTTTATTATACTTTTAATGTGTTCTGTAGTGATGTCCCCTATTTCATATCTCATATTAGTAATTCATGTCCTAGCTCTTTTTTTCTTAGTTGGCACAGCTGGAGACTTTTTGATATTGATCTTCTCAAAGAACCAGCTATTGGTTTCATTGATTTTTACTATTGATTTCCTGTTTTCAACTTCATTCTGCTTTTTGATAATTTCTTTTCTTTTGCTTACTTTGGATTTAATTTGCTCCTCTTTTTCTAGTTTCCTAAGGTGGAAGCTTGGATTATTAATTTTTGATCTTTCGTCTCCTCATAGATGTATTCAGTGCTATAAATTTCCCTCTAAGCACTGCTTTCCTTATACCCCACAGATTTTGATAAGTTGTGTTTTCATTTTCATTTCATTCAAAATATTTAAGAATTTCTCTTGAGATTTCTTCTTTGACCCATGTGATATATAGAAGTGTATCATTTAATCTCCAAGAATTTGGGGGATTCTTTCAGCTATCTTCTGTTACTCATTTCTAGTTTAATTCCATTGTGATCTGAGAGCAGACATTGGTGTTATTTTAAATTTATTACGTGTGTTTTATCGCCCAGAATGTGGTCTATCTTGGTGAATGTTCCAGGTTAGTTTGAGAAAAAAGTATATTCTGCTGTTGTTGGGTGAAGTGTTCTGTAGATGTCCATTATATCCAGTTGATCCATGGTGTTACTGAGTTCAGCTATATCCTTACTGATTTTCTGCCTGCTGGATCTGTCCATTTCTGATAGAGGAGTGTGGAAGTCTCCAATTATGATAGTTGATTCATCTACTTCTCCTTGAAGTTTGATCAGTTTTTACCTCATGTAGTTTGATGATACATTGTTATGTGCATTCATGTTAAGGATTGTTATGTCTTCTTGGAGAATTAACCCCTTTATAATTATGTAATTCCCTTTCTTTATCCCTGATAATGTTCCTCACTTTGACATTTCCTCTGTCTGAAATTAATAGTTATTCCAACTTTCTTTTGATTAGTGTTAACATATTATGTTTTTCTCCATTTATTTACTTTTACTTTGTGTGTCTTTATATTTAAAATGAAAACAACGTATCTTACAGACAACATATAGTTGAATCATGTTTTTGATCATGTTTGATCCATCTGACAATCTCTGTCTTGGTGCATTTAGACCACTAACATTCAAATTGATGTAGTTAGATTAATATTATCATATTTGTTACTGTTTTCTATTTGTTGCTTACGTTCTTTGTTCCTGTTTTTGTCTTCCACTCTCTTTCTGCCTTTGAGATTTTAATTGAGTGTTTTATTTATTTAAAATTTTTTCTTTTAATTTTACATACTGTTTACTGTTTTTTTTTAAAGTTTTAATTTTTTAAGTTGAAGTATAGTGGATTCACAATGTTGTGTTAGTTTCTGGTGTGCAGCAAAGTGATTCGGTTATTTATATATATCTATATATTCTTTTCATATTCTTTTCTATTATGGTCTGTTACTGGATACTGAATATAGTTCCCTGGTCTATACAGTAGGACCTTGTTGTTTATCTATTTTATATATAGTAGTTTGTATCTGCTAATCCCAAACTCCTAATTTATCCTTCCCCCACCCCATTTCCCCTTTGGTAACCATAAGTTTGTTTTCTATGTCTGTGAGTCTGTTTCTGTTTCATAAATCACTTCATTTGTGTCATATTTTAGGTTCCATGTGTAAGTGATATCATATGGTATTTGTCTTTCTCTTTCTGACTTACTTGACTTAGTATGATAATCTCTAGGTCCATCCATGTTGTGGTAAATGGCATTATTTCATTCTTTTTTATGGTTAAGGTATTCCATTGTGTATATATACCACATCTTCTTTATCCTTTCATCTGTTGATGAACGTTTAGGTTGTTTCCTTGTCTTGGCTATTGGAAATAGTGCTGATATGAACATTGGGGTACATGTATCTTTTTGAATTATAGTTTTCTCCAGATATATGCCCAGGAGTGGGATTGCTAGATCATATGGCAACTCTATTTTCAGTTTTTTGAGGAACCTCTATACTGTTTTCTACAGTGGCTGCACCAGTTTACATTTCCACCAACAGTGTAGGAGGAGTCCGCCTTCTCCACACCCTCTCCAGCATTTGTTATTTGTAGACTTTTTAATGATGGCCATTCTGACTGGTGTGAGGTGATGCCTCATTGTACTTTTGATTTGCATTTTTCTAATAATTAGTGATGTTGAGCATCTTTTCATGAGCCTATTGGTCATCTGTATATCTTGTTTGGAGAAATGTCTGTTTAGGTCTTTTGCCCATTTTTTGATTGGGTTGTTTGTTTTTACTGTTGTTATTGAGATGTATGAGCTGTTTGCATATTTTGGATATTAAGCCCTTGTTGGTTGCATTGTTTGCTAATATTTTCTCCCATTCCGTAGGTTGTCTTTTCGTTTTGTTTATGATTTCCTTTGCTGTGTAAAAGCTTGTAAGTTTGATTAGGTCCCATTTGTTTATTTTTGATTTTATTTCTATTGCCTTGGGAGACTGACCCAAGAAACTATTTGTACTATTTATGTCAGAGAATGTTTTGCCTGTGTTCTCATCTAGGAGTTTTATGGTGTCATGTCTTATATTTAAGTCTTTAAGCCATTTTGAATTTATTTTTGTATATGGTGTTAGGGAGTGTTCTACCTTCATTGATTTACATGTGGCTCTCCAGCTCTCCCAGCACCACTTGCTGAAGAGACTTTTCTCCTTTTATATTTTTGCCTCTTTTGTCGAAGATTAATTGACCATATGTGTGTGGGTAATTGAGCATTATATATGATTTCATTTTCTCTTGTTTCATAGCATTTCAGTAATACTTCTTTTATTATTTTCTTTAGCAGTTGCCCTGGAGTTTGCAATATACATTTACAACTAATACATATCCACTTTCAAATAACACTGTACCACTTCATAGGTTGTGTGAGTACCTTATAACAATAGCAAAATAATTCTAATTCCTCCCTCCTGTTCCACTGCTGTCATTCATTTCACTTATATATAAGCATACAGAAGCATCTATCTGTCTTTTTATCTACCTATCTATATCATGTACACAAGCATACAAAATCAAATACGTTGTTAATATTGTTGTTTTGAAAAAGCTGTTACCTATTAGATCAATTAAGAATTAAAAAAACAAAAGTTTTTGTTTTATCTTTGCTTAATCCTTCTTCAATGCTTTTCCTTTCTTTATGTAGATCTGAGTTTTTGACTTATATTATTTTCCTTCTCTCTAAAGAAGTTTTTTTAACATTTCTTGAAAGACAGGTGTCCTGATAGCAAATTCCCTTAGTTTTGTTTGTCCGATAAAGTCTTTATTTCTCTTTCACTTCTTAAGGATAGTTTGCAGGGCACAGAATTCTAGGTTGGTGGGTATTTTCCTCAACACTCTAAATATTTCACTCTTCTCTCTTTTTGCCTGCATGGTTTCTGAAAATATGCTGGATGTATTCTTTGTTCCTCTATAGGTAAGGTGTTTTTTCACCATAAAAGTTGCAGGGGCTCAGCTCTGTTTGTAAAAGCTGGTCGATGTGAAAGCTTCTTCCCACAGAAGGATAAAGACTGCTTCCCATAGAGAAAATGTATTTTTCTTACAGAGTGGAAAGACAAAAGTTTATACAGATTGTACTTTCATGGTATGGAACACGTCCATAGGATTTGGAGTAGCTAGGGCCATGTTTGAGACACCTGAAAACCGACATTTTGAAACATGGCATCAAAAGTGGCGAGATGGTCTGAGATTGTAGGCAAAATAAGAGTGAAATCCTTGCCGATCGCATGCCAAGGCCTGCTTGACCCTTAGTAAGAGTATTTGTTTTAAAAGATGGATGCAAAAAATTTTAAGGCACAGTGCTTTTTCAGGATGTGGAATGTACATCAAGTGAGTGAAGTGGGTAGTGATTTATTTCACAGTTGTCTATCACCACTGTTTCCAGGCTACTTTGAGTCTCTGCAAAACAGGTGTGAGAATGTAATCAATGGCCTTGTCAAGCTGCAAACCAAGAAGAGGCTCCTGAGCAACCAGAAGCCCTTTGGATCAGGCTACCAGCACAGAGTTTTTCCAGCAGTGTTTTCCCATCAAGGAGCGTTCTACCTTGTATGTGATAGAGGCAGACATGTGTTCCTGGAACTTGTAAATCTAGCAACTGTAATTTCTAAGTGAGGTTGCGCTCAGTTTAGAAGGTGGCTTCTAAAGCTGCAAGATGCTCAGTGGTCCTAGGTGGAATGAGAGTGAAATCCTTGCAGACTGCATGCCTAGGCTTGTTTCACCTGTAGTAAAAGCATTTGTTTTCACAAGATAGACGCAAGAAATTATAGGGACAGTGGTCTTTTGGTGTATGGAAGGTAACCGAAGTGACTGAAGAAGGTAGTGATTTATTTCACAGACTTACAACATGAGTGTTTTTTACAGACTACTTTGAGTCTTCCTCAAAACAGGTTTATTACCTGAGAATATAAGCAATGGCATCCTCAACCTGCATCCAATGAAGAGTTTCCCATGGTAACTATAATGCTTCTTTTTGAGATGTCCTTTAAAGCTGTGCTCAGCTCTGCGTGTAAAGCAAGTAAGTGTGAAGTAAGGAAAGTCCTGTTTCCCACAGAGATAATGTACATATCATACAGAGTAAAAGGAGCTGCTAGAGGCTCTGTGTTCAGAGGCAAAATGAGAGTGAAATTCTTCCAGACTTCACATGAGGGCTTGTTTCCTCCATAGTAAAAGTATGTGTTTTTCACAAGTTAGACGAAAGAATTTTTAGGCACAGTGTTCTTTCATTGTTCATAACTGACCCCAAGTGACTGAAGCAGGTAGTATTTTATTTCACATATAAGAATGCACTGTGTTTTTTTATTGAGTGTAAGTTATATTTGTTTATGATGCATGAAGTATGTTGTTAAGAGATCTGTAATACTTCTCTTTGGAGAGGTACTTTAAAGCTGCTCTCAGCTCTCTGTGTAAACCCCAATAGGTGTGAAGTCCTTTCACACTGTGGAATTGTCCAGATTTCCATAAGAAAATGTACTTGGCATACACGTATGAGGACTAAGTTTCACACATATTTTTCTTCCAGTGTATGGAATTTTTACCCATGATTTGGAGTAGCTAGTGAAATGTTTCAGAGACTGACAAACCAATCCTCTGTATAGTTATATGGAAAGCTGAGAGAAGCTCTGTGTTCAGAAGTGAAATGAGAGTGAAATTCTTGCAGATTACATGTCAAGGCTTCTTCCCCCTTCAAAAAATCTATGTGATTTTCACAAGATGGACTAAGGAATTTTTGGCACACTGTTCTTACACTGTATGGAACTTACTGTAAGTGACGGAAGGCGGTGGTAATTTAATTCTCAGACATATATAACAAGTGTTTTTCCAGGGCACTTTGAGTCTTTCCTCAAAACAGGGCTACTAACTGAGAATATAATCACTGGCCTTGTCAACCCACATGCAATGAAGAGTCTCCCATCACAACCAGAACCGCTTTGCACCAGGCTACCATACCAGTACAAAGTTTCTCCAACAGTGTTGTTTCCATGAAGGAAAATTATACCTTGTATGTGATATGGGCAGAGGTGTGTTCCCTGAACTTGTAAATTGGCAACTATAATTGCTAAGTGAGGTTGAGCTCAACTAAGTGTGCTCAATGCAATTGGAAGGTCAGGCCTTTCAGATGGCATAAACATGATTCTCACAGAAGGAATATAGCCAATTGTTTCTGTTAAACTTCTATGCACTGTGTTTTTTTTTTTAATAGAGTAGAAGATGTATTTGAAGTGTGATGCATGAATTATATTGTTTAAGAGATGTAATACAGGTCTTTCGAGGGGTAATTTAAAGCTGCATTCAGCTTTGTTTTTATGCCAATAGTTGTGAAGGCCTTTCCCACGTAAGGAAAAGGACTGTTTCCCATAGAGAAAATATACGTGTCCTACAGTGTAGAAGGATGAAGTTTTATACACATTGATCTTTCAGTGTATGGAACATGTACCCAGGATTTGGAGTGAAATGTTTGAGAGACCTCAAACCAGTCCTATGAAAAGTGGCATCAAAAACTGCAAGAAGCTCAGGGTTCAGAGGCAAAAAGAGTGAAATCCTTGCAGACTGCATGCCAAGCCTTGTTTCTCTCATTGTAAAATATGTGTTTTTCACAAGATAGGTGAAAGAACTTTTAGGCACAGTGTCCTTTCAGTGTTTGCACCTTACCCCAAGTGACCGAAGCAGGTAGTGTTTTATTTCACAGCTGTCTTTAACACTGCAGTTTTACAGGCTACTTTGAGTCTTTCCTCACAACAGGCTGCTAAATGAGAATGTGATCAAGGGCCTTGTCAACCCGAATACAATGAAGAGTCTCCAGTTGCGACCAGAAGCATTTTGTACCAGGCTACCGATACAGAGTTTCTCCAACAGTGTTCTTTCTCTAAAGTAAAGTTATACCTTGTATGTGATAGAGGCAGAGATGTGTTCCCTAAACCTGTAAATCTAGCAACTGTAGTTGCTAAGTGAGGTTGAGCTCAACTAAGTGTGCTCAGTGCGATTGGAAGGTAAAGCCTTTCTTCAGAAGCCATAGTTAAATAAACATGATTCTCATGGAAGGAATGTAGCCAACTGTTTTTTTACCTTAAGAAAGAAATCCTGTGCGCTCCATTCTTTCATTGTGTGGAAGATATATGTGAATTGTCATGCGTGAAGTATATTGTTTCAGAGATCTGTAATACTGGTTTTTGGAGAGGTACTTTAAAGCTGTGGCAATTGGTGTGAAGGTCTTTCACACTGTGGAACAGGCCTGATTTCTATATAGAAAATATATGTATCATACAGAGTAGAAGGATGAGGTTTTATACAGATTGTTCTTTCAGTGTTTGGAAATTGTTCCCAGGATTTGGAGTAGCTAGTTAAATGTTTGAGAGACCTGTAAACCAACCCTTTGAAAATTGGCATCAAAAGCTGCGAGATGCTCCATGTTCAGAGGCCAAATGAGAGTGAGACTGTATGCCAAGGCCTCTTTCCCCCATAGTAAAAGTATGTGTTTTTCACAAGATAGAGGAAAGAACTCTTAGGCACAGTGTTCTTTCAGTGTTGGGAACTGACCCCAAGTGACTGAAGTAGGTAGTGTTTTATTTCATAGCTGTCTAACACTACGGTTTTACAGGTAATTTGAGTCTTTTCTCAATACAGGTTACTAACTGAGAATATAATCAATGGCCTTGTCAACATGCATACAATGAAGAGCCTCCCATCACAACCAGAAGAACTTTGTACCTGGCTACCAGTATAAAGTTTCTCCGACAGTGTTCTTTTCATGAAGGAACGTTATACCTTGTATGTGATAGAGGCAGAGATGTGTTCCCTAAACTTGTAAATCTAGCAACTTTATTTGCTAAGTCCTGTTGACCTCAACTAAGTGTGCTCAATGTGATTGGAAAGTAAAGGCTTTCAGAGGGCAGAATTAAACGTGATTCTCACAGAAGGAATGTAGCCAATTGTTTCTTACCATAAGAAAGAATTTCTGTGCACTGCGTTCTTTTATTGAGTGGAAGATGTTTTTGAAGTGTGATGCATGAATTATATGTTTAAGAGATCTATAATACTGCTCTTTTGAGATGTACTTTAAAGTTTTGCTCAGCTCTATGTGTATACGCCAATAGGTGTAATAACCTACAGTGGAAGAGAATGTAAAAAAATATGTGTGTGTGTAACTGAATCACTTTGCTGTACGCCTGAAACTAACACAGTATTGTAAATCAACTATATTTCAATAAATATTAAGCTAATAATAAAAACTAAAAAAAAAATAAAGGGATTAATAAAGAGTCAATACCTTTCCTTCTCAAACTATTCTTAAAAAATTGGAAAGAACATTTCCAAACTCATTCTATGAGGCCAACATTATGCTGATATCAAAACCAAAAACACTTCAAAAAAAGAAAATTACAGGTCAAACATGAATATAAAAATCCTCAACAAAATATTAACGAACTGAATTCAACAATATATTAAATGGATCTTACATCATGATTAAGTGGGATTTATTTCAGGGATGCAAGGAAGGTGCAATATCCTCAAATCAGTGTGATACACCACATTAACACCCTGAAGCATGAAAATCATATCATCATCTAAATAGAAGCAGAAAACTTTTTGATAAAATTCAATATCCATTTATGGTAAAACCTATCAATGAAATGGGTATAGAGGGAACATAATAAGGGCCATTTGTGACAAACCCAGAGCCAACATTATACTCAATAGTGAAAATCTGAAAAATATCCTGTAATGTCAGGAACAAGACAAGGATGTCCACTCTTGCCACTCCTATTTAATATAGTATTGGAAGACCTAGCCACAGCAATTAGACAAGAAAAAGAAATAAAAGGCATCCAAATAGGAAGGGAAGAAGTAAAACTGTCACTGTTTGCAGATGCATAGGAAAAGAATAAAATGCATAGGAATAAATTTAACCAAGGAGGTGAAAGTACTGTTCTCTGAAAAATATAAGACACTGAAGCAAATTGAAGATGATACAAATGAATGGAAAGATATCTGTGTTCATGGATTGTAAGAATTAACATAGTTAAAATGTCCATACTATCCAAAGCAATCTATAGATTTAATGCATTTTCTATCAAAATACCCATGACATTTTTCTCAGAACTAGAATGAACAATCCAAAAATTTGTACATAAATATAAAAGACCCCAGATAGCCAAAGCAATCTTGAAAAAAGAATGCTCCCTGGCTTCAAACTATACTACAAAGCTAAGTAATCAAAACAGTATGGTACTGGCACACACACACACACACACACACACACACACACACACACACAACACACACAGATCAGTGAAACAAAATAGACAACCTAGAAATAAACCCATGCATATATGGTCAGTTAATCTATGACAAAGGAGGCAAAAATATACAGTGGGGAAAAGACAGCCTCTTCAATAAATGGTGTTGGGAAAACCAGACAGCTACATGCAAAAGAATCAAACTGGACTACTTTCTCACATCATACACAAAAATAAACTCAAAATGAATGGAAGACTTAAATGTATGACCTGAAACTCCAAGAAAAAACATGGCCAGTAATCTCTTTGACACTGGTCTTAGCAACATTTTTTGGATATGTCTCCTCAGGCTAGGACAACAAAAGCAAAAAAACAGGTGGGACCAAATCTAACTAAAAAGGTTTTGCACAGTGAAGAAAACCATCAACCATTTGAAAAGTCAGCCTACTGAATGGGAGAAGATATTTGCAATGATACGTCAGATGAGGAATTAATATCCCAAAATATATAAAGAACTCATACAACTCAATATAAAAAAATCTGATTAAAAAATTGGGAAGATGACCTGAATAGGCATATTTTCAAAGAAGACATACAGATGGCCAACAGGCACATGAAAAGATGATCAACATTTTACTGAACTTAGATTGGGTCTGCTCACCAAATGCACAGCAAAGCCAGTCTGCTGACACTGAGTTGTATTGAAGGAAGGTACAGCTTTTATTGTAAAGTGCCAAACAAGGAGTTCAGGTCTTTTGAGCATGAGCTGCCCATTCTCCTTGCTTGGTTCCCTGCAATAAATGCTTTACTTTCCTTAACCACAATCCAGTGTCATAAGACTGACTTTGCTGAGTGTCAGGTGAGTGGACCCAAGTCCAGGTTCAGTAGCAAATATCACTACTCATTAGGGAAATGCAAATCAAAACCATGGGATAGCACCTCATACCTGGTAGAATGTCTATTGTCAAAAAAACTACAAATAACAAGTGTTGAAGTGGATGTGGAGAAAAGGCACCCTAGTACACTGCGATGGGAATGTAAATTGGTACAGCCAATATGGAAAACTTTATGGCAGTTCCTCAAAAAATTAAAAATAGAACTACCATACAATCCAGCAATTACACTCCTGGGTATTTATTTGAAGAAAATGAAAACACTATTTCAAAAAGATATATGCACCTGAATGTTTACAGCAGTACAATACTCAAGATGTGGAAGCATCCTACGTGTTCATCAACAGATAAATGGATAAAGAAAATGTGGTATGTATACACAATGGAATATTACTCAGCCTTAAAAAAGAATGAAATCTTGCCATTTGTGACAACATGGATGAACCTGGAGGGTATAAGGCTTAGCGAAATAAAGACAAATACTGTATATTTTCACTTATATGTGGAATTTTAAAAAACCAAAGCAAATGAACAAATATAACAAGAGAGAAAATTACTCAGATACAGATAATAAACTACTGGTTGCCAGAGAGGAGGGTCGGGGGAAGAGGTAAAATAGGTGAAGGGAATTAAGAGGTACAAACTACAAATTATAAAATAAGTCAGTGGGATGTAATGTACAGCACAGGGACTATAGTCAATATTTTATAATAATTTTGTATGGTTCATAATCTATAAAAATATTGAATCACTGTGTTGTACACCTGAAACTAATATATTTTATGTGAACTACACTTCAATTTAAAAAAATTAAGTGAAATGGTAAGATACTTGTAATAAAAGGTGTTTCTAACAACCTGCTTGCCAGATGCATTCAGTAGAGTATTCTTTCAGTGAATGGAAATGATTCCTGTTCACTAAGGCATGTAGTGACATGGTTAGAATCTTGTAATAAAGGTATTTCTAACAAGCTACTTTGCATTATGCATTAAGTACAGAGTTCTTTCAGTGAAAGAAAGTGAAACCCACTATATAATGACTGTAAAGAATTGTTTCAAAAATTGAACTAAAGATTTTTCTATAGAGGTGTTCGCAGGTGTGTTAACCATGGTACTCTTTCTGTATATGCAAGTGAAATCCATTCTTTAATTCATGTAGTATAGTGTTACCAAGACTTGTCATAGTTTCTAACAAGTTAATTGCAAGATGTGCTTGATACAGTGTTCTTTCCGTGATTGGAAGTGATAGTCATTCTGTAACGCATATACTGAACTGTTTACAATACTTGAAGTAAAGATGGTTATAACAAGCCACTTGCAAGTTGCACCACAAGCACAATTTGTTTTTCAGTTCATGGAAGTGATACTCATTCTGTAATGCATGTCATGATTGTTTAAGAGACATAAAAAAATGTTCCTAAAAAGGTATTTGAAAGCGATATTCAGCACAGTATTCTTTCATTGAATAAATTGATATTCTTCCATAATGCATGGAGTGAAGTGTTTAAGAAACTTGTAGTCAAGGAGTTTCTAACAAGCTGCTTGCAAAATGCATTTGCTACAGTGTTATTTCAGTGAATGAAACTGATTCCTGTTGTGTATTGCATTTGAGAACTGTTTAGAGGACTTACAATAAAACTGTTTCTGAAAACACTTGCAAGCTGTGTTCAGTGCAGTTTCTTTCATTGAATGGAAGTGATACTTATTCTGTAACTCATGTAGTGATGTGTTTATTTTTAAAAGTAATAAAGATGTTCCTTTCAGCCTACTAGCAAGCTTTGTTCAGCAGTTTCTTGCAGTGACTGGAAGTCATACACATTCACTAAGGCATGCTGTGTGTGTTTTACGTTCTTGTAAGAAAGGTGTTTCTAACAAGACACTTGCAAACCATGTTTATCACAAAGTTTATTCATTGGATGGGAGTGATATTTATTCTGTGATGCATTTAGTGAGGTGTTTAAGAGACTAGTAATGAAAGTTTTTCTAACAAACTATTTGCAAGCTGCTTTCAGCATGGTATTCTTTCAGGGATGGAAATAGATTCTGTAGTGCATATAGTGAAATATTTATGTGACTTGTAATAAAATTGTTTCTAACAAGGACTTGTAACAACAGTGTTTCTTAAAAGCCACTTGCAGTTTGTGTTCTGCATAATGTTCTCTCAATGAATGGAAATGATGTCCTTTCTGTAATGCATGTACTAAAGTGTTTAAGAAACTGTAATAAACGTGTTTCTAGCAAGCTACTTGCAAGATGTGTTCAGTTTAGTTTTCTTTCAGTGAATGGAAGTGAATCCCATTCTTTACTGCATATTGTAAAGTGTTTAAGAGACTAATAACAGTGTTTCTAATAAGCCACTTGAAAACTGCATTCAGCAAGTGTTCTCTCAGAGAAAGGAAGTGATACTATTCTGTAATGCATGTAGCAAAGTGTTTAAGAAATTTGTGGTTTCTAACAAGCTTCATGCAAGCTATATTTAGCACATTATTCAGTGAATTGGTGTGATACCCATTCTGTAATGTACGTAATGAAATGTTTAAAGTCTTGTATAAAGGCATTTTTCTAACAGCAAGATGTTTTCAGTAGTGTTCTTCAGTGAATGAAAGTGATACCCCATGTGTAATGCATGTTGTAATATGTATAAGAGACTTGTAAGAAATTATTTTCTAAAACACCACTTACAAGCTGCATACTGCACATTGTTCTTTCAGTGAATAAGACTGATAACCATTCTGTAATAAATGTAGTAAAGTTTTAAAGAGATTTGCCTCAGGCATGGGCTGTTTGGTTAACCAGCTCTTTGCCCTAGGCATTTGGACTTGCCCTCAGCACTGGACTGGTAAGCCAGCTGTCCATCTGAAGCTTCCTGATCACCAAATTATTTGCCTTGAGTGCCAGGCTGCCTGGTTGACCAGCTGTTCTTCCAGGGCATCCCAAAGTTGACCATGGGCTCCAGGGTGCCAGATGACCAGCAGTTCTTCCCAAGCATCCCAGACTTAGAGTTGACCAGCTGTCTGTCCCTGGTGTCATGTACTTGGCCTCAGATGCTATGCTTTTGAGTCGACCAATTGTCCATCCCAGCCTTGGCCTTCAATGTAGGATCACCAATTCAACCAGATGTCAATCTTGGGCATCCCTGAGTTGGCCACAGTTGCCAGGCTGCTGTGTTGACCAGCCTACCATTTGGGGTGTCCTGGATTTGACCTCAGAGAGTGCTGCTGGATTGACCAAGTGTAAATCCCTAGCATCCTGGACTTGAGCTGTGGCACCACGCTGCCGAGTAGACCACTTGTCCATCTTGGACTTGACCTCCAGTGTTGGGCTGCCAGGTCAACAGGGTGTCCTAGACTTGGCCTCCAGATTCAGGCTAATGAGTTGACCAACTGTCTATCTGAGGCATCCTGAACTTGGCCTCAGAAGCCAGGAAGTCAGGCCAACCAGCTATCCATCTTAGGTGTCCTGGAATTGGCCTCCAGTGTCAGGCTGCAATGTCAAATAGCTATCTTTCCCAGGCTTCCCAGGCATCCAACACTTGGTCTTGAGCTCTGGACTTTTGGATCAACCAGCTGTCCATCCTGGAATCCTGGACTTGGTCTTAGGTGCCTGTTTCCAGGTTGACCAGCTGTCATTCTGGTGCATCCTAGACTTGGCCTAATGCGCTAGGCTGCTGGATTGTCCATCTTGGATGTCCCAAACTTGGTTTCAGGTGTTGGGCTGCTAAGTCAACCAGCTGTCTATCCCAAGTGTCCTGGTTTTGGCCATGTGAGCCAGGCTTCCAGGTCAACCAACTCTTTGTCTGATGCATTCTAATTTGGCCTTGTGCACTGGCTTTCTGGGTTAATGAGCTGTCCTTCCTCTCTGCCCCAGAATTGGCCTTCCTTAAGTGCCAAGCTGCTGGGTTGACCAGCTATCCATCCTGTTTCCTGGTCTTGGCCTCAGGAACCATGCTTCTGGGTTAACGAGTTGTTTGTCCCAGCTGTCAAAATCCTGGCCTCAGGCATCATGCTTCCAACTCAACCAGCTTTTTGTTCATCTCACATCTGGTCTCAATGTTGGGATGCTGGGTTGATCTGCTGTCAATCTCAGGTGTCCTGGGCATCCCAGACTTGGCCTCGGGTGCCAGGATACTGGGACAACTTTGGGCACCAAGCTGCTGGGTAGTTCAGCTTTTTTTCAGGCATCCTGGACTTGGCCTCAGGCGCCAGGTCTGAGGTTGCCCAGCTTGGGCATTCCATAGTTGACCTCACCAC
This sequence comes from Balaenoptera borealis, assembly GCF_965194805.1. Taxonomy (NCBI): domain Eukaryota; kingdom Metazoa; phylum Chordata; class Mammalia; order Artiodactyla; family Balaenopteridae; genus Balaenoptera; species Balaenoptera borealis. Next base: position 168,074,898 of record NC_138867.1, read on the forward strand.
CAGGTTACCAGGTAAACCAACTGTCTGTCCCAGGCTTCCTGGCAGTCTTGGACTTGGTCTATAGTGCCAGGCAGCTAAGCTCTCCAGCTCTGTGTCTCAAACATCCCTGGCTTGGCCTTTGGTGACAAGCTTGGGTTGACCAGCAATTTGTCTCATGCATTTTGGAAATCCCAAACTTTGCCTCAAGCACCAGGCTGCCAGGCCAATGAGCTGAGCTGTCCATTCTGGTGGTCCTAGCCTTGGCCTCTGCCTTCAGGCTGCTGGGTTGGACAGCTGTCCATCCTGGGCATCCTGGACAACCCTGAGTGGGCCTTAGGTGCCAGAGTGCCAGCATGACCAAATATCTTTCCTGGGCCTCCCAGACTTGGCCTCTGGCACTGAGCTACTGAGTCAGCAAGCACACAATACTGGGTATCCTGAATGTCTGAGACTTGGCATCAGGTCAGGCTACTGGATTGACCAGCTCTCCTTTCAGGATGTCCTGGACTGTTTGAGAGTCCCAGACTTGGCCTTGAATGCTGAGCTGCCAGGTTGATCATCTGTGCATCCCATGGCATTCCAGACTTGGCCTCAGACCCTGGGCTGCCAAGTTGACCAGCTGTCCCTCAGAAGCATCACAGTCTTGGACTCCTGTATCGAGCTGCATTGACCAGTAGTCTGAGGTGCCCCGGACTGGGCCTCTGGTGCTGTTCTGTGGGGTTGACCAACTGTGAATTCTGTGGCATAGGGAACTTGGTCTCAGACACCCAGCTACCAGGTGAAACCAGTTGTTTGTCCCAAGCATCACACACGTGGTTCAGTGTTGGGCTGCTGGGTCAACCCGGTAGCTATCTGGGGTGTCTCAGACGTGGCCTCAGATGTTGTGAAGAGTTGACCAGCTGTCCATTTGAAGTATCCCAGACTTGGCCTCCAGTGTTAGGCTGCCAGGTCGACAAGCTGTCCTTCCTGAGCACCCTAGTGTCCTGGATTTGGTTGGCAGGTTCACCAGCTCTTTGACCTGGGCATCCCAAACTTGGCCTCAGGTGCTGGTCTGCCAGGTAACTAGCTGTCCTGTTTGGGCATACTGGATTTGGCTTTAAGTGTCAAGTTTCTGGATCAACCACATGTCAATTCTGGGCATCCCATGTATCCCTGACTTGGCCTTGGGTGCTAGACTGTCAGGTAAACCAGCTGACAATCTTAGGAGTCCTAGACTTGGCATCAGGCACTGGGCTGCTGGATTGACTTGGGTGTCCCGTGTGTCTTGGAGGGTCCCAGACTTGGCCTTGGGCACTGAGCTTCCAGGTCGAGTTATCACTGGCATCTCAGGCTTCCTGAACTTGGCCTTGGATACTGTACTACTGGGTCAACCAGCCGTCCATCCCAAGTGTCCTGGACTTGGCCTCTAGTGCCAGACTTTAGTTGACCACCTGTATGTCTTGGGCCTCCCAGACTTTATCTTGGGTGCTGGGATACTGAATCATCCAGCTCTGTCCCAGATGTCCTAGACTTGGCCTTGGGCACTGAGCTGCTGTGTCTGCCAGCTGTTTTCCCTAGGCCTCCCAGACTCGGACTTGGGCGTTGGTCTTCTGGGTTGAAGAGCTGTTCGTCCTGGGCATCCCAGACTTGGCCTTGGTCACCAGGTTGCTGGGTTGGCCAGCTGTCTTTCCAGGGTGTCCCAGACTTGGTCTTTTGTGCCAGGCTGCCATGTCAACCAGCTGTCTGTCCCAGGCATCCTGGACTTGACCTCTAGTGCCAATGTGCGAGGAGACCACTGTCCTTTCCGGGAATCCTGGAGTTGGCCTCAGGCATTAAGCTGTCGTGTTGACCTGTCTGACCCAATCATCCTAGATTTGGCCTCTAGCACCTGGCTACCAGGTCAATCACCCGTCTTTCCAAGGTGTCCCAGCCTTGGCCTTGGCCCTGGGCTGCCTGCTCAACCAACTTTTTGTCCCAGACTTGCCCTCTGGAATTGGGCTGCTGTTTTGACCAGCAGTTTGTCCTGGGCATCCCATATTTGGCATCAGGTGATGAGCATCCAGGTCAACCAGCTGCCAGGCACCCTGAACTTGCCTTAGGTAACAGGCTGCTGAATCAAACAGCTGTCTGTCCCAGGCATCCCGGATGTCTTGGACTTGGCCTCAGGCATGGGGCTGCCCAGTCAAACAAATACGTATCCTGGTCATTCAAAACGTTCCTTGGGTGCCTGTCTGCTGGGTAGACCACCTTTCTGGTCCCAGGAGTCACGAATCGGCCTCAGGCACTGAGATACCAGATGGACCAGCTATTCATTCTGATCTTGGACTTGGCCTCAGGCAATGGGTTGGCCAGTTGCCTGTTCTGAGTGTCCCTGTCTTGGCACTGGCACCAGACTGGGGGGCCAACAGTCATCCTAGTCATCCTGGAATTGGCCTCACAAGACAGGTTGCTGGTTTAACCAACTGCTCATCCTGGGCATCCTAAAATTGACCTCAGGTGCTGGACTGCCAGGTTGAATACCTGTCCATTTGGGCATCCTGGACTTGGCCCTGGGCACCAGGATACCGGCCTGTCTAACCATCAATCTTGGGCATCCCAAACTTAGCTTCTGGATTCAGGTTGCCATGTCAACTAGTAGTTTGCTTTAGATATTCCGTACTTGGCCTGGGGCTCTGGGTAACCAAGTCAACCAGCTGTCCATCCTGGGCCTTCTGAACTTTATGTCAGGTGCCAGGCTGCCAGGTCTACCAGCTGTTTGTTCTGGGTATCCTGGACTTGGCCAGAGTTTCCAGGCTGCTGAATAGACTGGGCTGTTCATTCTGAGCCTCCTGGGTGTCCCAGACCTGGCTTTAGACTTCAGAGTGCTGGGTCAGCCAGCTGTCCACCCAGAGGATCCCACCTAGGGTGCTGGGCTGCTGGGTCAATCAGTTGTTTGTACCAGTTTTCCCAGACTTGGTCTTGGGCACTAGGCTGCTGGGTTGGCGAGATATCCATCGTGAGCTCGGCCCTGGGTGCCAGGTTTCCAAGTGACCAGCAGTCTGACATGGGCTCCTGAGCATCCAAGACTTGGCCTCAGGCACTGGGCTGCCAGGTCAATCAGCTGTTTGTCTTGGGTGTCTTGGGCATCCTGGACTTGGCCTTGAGCACTGGTCTGCTGGGTTGACTAGCTGTTTATCAGTCCAATTCTGATGAAGTCCATTTGTTTTATATTTTGTTGCTTGTGCCTTTGGTGCCATATTTAAGAAACCATTGCTAAATCCAAGGACATAAAGATTGGCCTCTATGTTTGTTTGTTTGTTTTCTTTCCCCTAAGGGTTTTGGAATTTTAGCTCTTGGATCCATTTTGAGTTAATTTTTGCATATGGTGTGAGATAAGGTTCCAACTCCACTCATTTGCATGTTGAAAACTGGATATCCAGTTTTCCCAACGCTATTTGTAGAAAGACTGTTTTTCCTTCATTGGATGGTCTTAATGCCTCTGCTGAAAAATCCACTGGCATGGGTTTAATTCTTAAGTCTCAATTTCTATTCCATTGATCCTGCAGATTGACTGAATTCGTTTGCTAGCTCTAACAGTTGTATGTGTGTGAATTTTTTAGGATTTTCTACATATAAACTTTTGTCATCTGTCAATAATTTTACCTCCTACTTTCCAATTTGGATGCTTTTTGCTTTGCTTGCCTAATTGCTCTGGCCAGAGCCTCCAATAAAATGAATGTTGAATAGAAGTGGTAAAGGTGGATGTCTTTGTCTTGTTTCTGATCTTAGGAAGAAAGCTTTCAGTCTTTCATAACTGAACATGATGCTAGTTGTGGGGTTTTATAAATGCCCTCTATCATGTTGAGGATGTTCCCTTTTATTTCTACTTATTGAGTTCTCTTATTCTGAAAGGGTGTTGGCTTTTGTCAAATGCCTTTTCTTCATCAGTTGAGATGATCATGTGGATTTTTCCCCCCTTCATTCTACTAATGTGGTATAGATTGCATTTCATATATCGAGCAGTACTTTAACCCCTGGGATAAATCCCACTTGACCATGATGCATAATCCTTTAATATGCTGCTGGATTCTGTTTGCTAGTATTTATCAAGGATTTTTGCATCTATACTCATGGGTGATATTGGTCTCTAGTTTTTTCTTGTGAGATCTTTGTCTAGCTTTTTTATTAGTGTAATGTTGCTCTCACAGAAATCGTAAGTGTTCCCTCCTCTTCTACTTATTGGAAGAGTTTAAGAATTGGTGTTAGTTTTTCTTTAAATGTTTGGTAGGAGTCACCAGTTTTGTAATTTGTGTGCTTGTAAGAATTTTCCCATTTCATCTAGAGTATGCAATTTGTAGGTGTATAATTGTTCACAGTCTCTTATAAACTCTTTTATTTCTGTGGGGTTGGTAGTGTTGTCCCAACTTTGTTTCTTTGAGTCTTCTCTACTTTTTTCTGAATCAATCTAGCTAAAGGTTCATCAATTTTTTCATTTTTTCAGAGAAACAACTTTTAGTTTGTTGATTTTCTCTATTGCTGTGTTGTTCCCTATTCTATTCATCTCGGCTCTATTATTTATTTTTTAGGTTTACTTTGCTCTTTTTCTGGCTCACAAAGGGCATCTTCTAACTGACTCCTGGCAATAGCCAGCCTCAGGATCACCCTCTCCAGGGTGAGCTAAAAACTTACAGACTGGAATGGCCCAGGCCAGACAGGCACTGTGCTCCCAACGTGACAGCCCAGGCCACCTCCAGGCTTGTTTCACCACTGAACCTCTTCTGGCTGGGTATGACACCTAACAGTTGACAGGCTGACCTGGACTCCCGTGGACCTTCTTACTGCCTTAGGTGCCTTCTGCTCTCTGGGAACCAGAAGGCTAGTTAACTTTAGCTGAGGAGCACTGCCAATGGGCACAGTGCCCTGCCTGCTGCCAGATATTGCCCTCTGTACACTTCTCTCATTCCTTCACAGGTAGCAGTCGTTGTCATCTGTGCCCACAGGCATCCCAGAGCACTCACCCACCCAATGGGTCTGACAACTTCAGTTCTATCTTCACGACTTACAGCACCTGCCTATTACCCTCCCAGGGGTCCTGGCCCTGCCTCCCACCGCGTTCTCAGGCTAGATTCCATCAAGCCCAACTGAGAGTGATGGACTTACCTACCCCCCTCCCCCAGTAGAGGAGAGACCCCACTTCACATACCTTGCTCTTCACCAGGTGAGGGACAGCTGAGTCCCATTGATGTTGTCTGGTGCCACTGCAAGTGCCAGGCACCAAGGACTTTATGAGACCACAGGAGATGGGGTCAGTGGGAAGGGAATAGTTCAGAGGAGGTGAGAGGGTGATTGATTTTTTGTATAAAAGGTAAAAAAAAGAAAACGTTTACTATTGTGGTAAATAGCAAAAGCTGCACTGGAATATTATATTAAAATCCCATTTCTACTATAGCCTGGGAGTTGTGGTTTTGTTCTTTCATTTCTTGTGTTTAAAAAGAAATAGACACTCTCACTCTTCATTCAATAAGTCTTGAGGGCCATCAGTTTATTGTATGTGGGAGAAGTAGGAAGGGCCAGCTACCCTTCTCTGAAGGACATGCCCAAGTCCATCTTTCACAGAGACGTTTGTTTCAGTATCATTAAACTGGGCAAGGAGCTGAGAAAGCCCCTCAGAACTTGGGGGACTTGGAGGTTGAAGGTACTTTCATAGGCATAGCAACAAGCACTGAAAACTGGGCATCTGTAAAAGTAACTCTTGCCAGGACCACTTCCTGCCCCAGGACAATGGCTGCTTTTCTACACTGGAGAGAGCTTTCTGCTTCTCTTGCTGAGGTATCTTTTGACCACCAACTGGGAAACTGTAGGTCAAACTCTGGAATTCTATAAGCCCTAAGTGGGGAGAATGGTAAAAAAAAAAAAAAAAAAATACAACATGGAAAGGAAAAAGCCAGAGGAAGATTATTTGCAAACAGACTGAGGGCAGGCAGGATTTTTCATCACCCCTCCCCACCAAGGTCAGCACTTTACCTAAATTTGAATATTCCTCTGACTTCAGAATTCCTTTTCCTGCTTATTTGTTATCCAGGGGAAAGATTTGTGATGCAGAGTTTAGGCCTATAGCTGGGTGTCATTCTATAAGCATCCCTGCAATGCCCTGTATAATTGTTTTAACCCAGAAATGCCCTAGATGGCCCCCAGTCCACCATCAGGTACACTGATCAGGTACATCAGGTCACTCCTCTCTGGCTGGGGCCTGATGAATGTACTTTGGTTATGTCAAGGGGATGTCAACCTTTCATGTCGGAAGGGCTGAAAGATGCAGCCTGATTAGCAGGGGAGGAGGTGTACCACCGGGATCAACAATCCATGGGCAGCACAGACACAGCTCTACCAATTAAACACTAGAGTGCTTCCAATCTGGGTGGGAAACACACACTGCCCTACACTCACCTGAGTGCCCTCCTGGGGCTTCTCCCAGGACTGGAAGCTAAAGGGCTAATGCCAGGCACAAGGAGGGAGCCCCTGGGACCCTATACAGCCTTCAGCCTGCACCCTGTCACCTATTTTCAGTAACATCCCCTAAATATACAGCCTATAAAGGCAAGAGACAGATGAAATGCAGGGCAATTCTGAGTTACCCTTTCCTCCGTGACGGCTCTGTCACTCAGACACAGAGCAGGGCTCACCTCTCCCAGGCCCTAAGTGATTTGTGCAAGTGACTGTTGAATGCAAGTGGGAGTGCAAGAAGCGGACACAGAATAGAACAAAATGGAGCAAATGATTGTTGAACTACAGATAGCGATTGCAAAGGAGTTGATTATTGATGGCTTAGTGGAATTTGGATGGTGCAGAATGTGCAAGGAAAGATTGATAAGTTGACAGAAACGTGCAAAACAGTAGTTTTGCAGTGAGTGTGCAAGCACTGACTGTTAAATGGCACACAGTGGCTGTATAGGAGGGGAAGCTGGAAGAATAGTGAAGACTAGTTGATAACATGGCCCCAGGGAGTATTCAGTGACTTGCAGTGGGTGCAACAAGACTTTGTTGAATAGCACACAGTGGGTGTGTGAGAATAGAAAATTTGATGGTGAGCATGGGAGGAGCAATTGTTAAATGCTGCAAGAGTGTGCTGGAGTGAAAGTGGGATGCACACGCATAGATTGGCTGTTGAACTGCACATGGCGAGTGTGTAAACAGTGACTGAATGGCAAAGAGGTGTGCAAAGTGTGAAGTCAAATGGAAATGACAGTCATTGGCTTTTGAATTGCACAGTGAGTGAGCAAGGAGACACTGGTCAATGTCATAAGAAGTGGGCACTGGATGAAGCAGAGTGACCAGTGAATATGCGGGGAGTGATTACAATGGTCCATTTTACGTGCCAGTGTGGTCAGGTCATGGTGCACAGTTGTTTGGCTAAATGCCAGTGTCTGGATGTTGCTGTGAACTCAACAGACTTTAAGCAGATTACCTTCCATAATGTGGGTGGGCCTCACTGAATCAGTTGAAGATCTTAAGAGCAAAGGACCTAGGTTTCCCAAAGAAGCACTTCTGCCTCTAGACTGCAACACAGAAACCCTGCCTGAGTTTCCAGCCTTCAGACTCAAGACCGCAAGGTCAACTCTTCCCTGGGTCTCCAGCCTATCCTGCAGATTTAACAATCAACAGCCCTTAACACCTCTTTCTACACATATCCTATTGGTTCCATTTCTCTGGAGAATCCTGAAACTCTATTGAGTGTAATATAGGTGTGCAAGAAGTGGAAACTGGATGGTACATACACGTGTAAAGAGTCTGCAATGACAAAAAATTCTGGACAGGGCAGAATGAGTGCACAAAGAGTGGTTGCTGAATCAAACACTGTTTGCAAAGTGACTTTAGATGGCGGATAGTGGGTGTTCAATGAGTTGAAGTAGTATGGTGCAGAACAGGTGTATGAAGTGTGGAAGAGGCCCAGGTTCCAGCTGGCCTTTTGGGCCCTACCTGGCCTGCAGGGAGACCTTGGGCAAGGCCCTCTCCCTCACTGGGTATGCAGCTGCTAGGGCGGGCTTAGAGTCTCTGAAGGGGAAAGGTGGTGCTGTAGCAAGCAGGAGGGGGATAAACTCACTGGTGCTTTGCCTTGCCCCACTGCCAGCAGGGCCCAGGTGGCACGTCAATGATGTACCTATGACACTTGGGGGGCTTGCATGAAGGACAGCACATGAGCCCTAGAGCCCTGACCAACAGACATCTTTGGCTCAGTGCTGGGGAGGAGGGGGGCACAGGTGGTTCTAGTGTGGGATAGAGACACAGGCCTTTGGTCTTGGGGCTGCCTTGGGCCCCAGTGTCTCCACCCTACACTGAGGGTCTTGCTCCAGTGGGAGATGTGTGGACTCATGCAGGGATGTGGTGCTACTGCACAGGGGGCCCTGCCAGACGAGCCAGCTGCCCTGCACTGCTGAGGATGGGAGGCCTGTCAGCTTGGATGCTGGCCTTTGCTGAGGGAAGGCTGGGGGTGGGGTGGGGGAGAAGAAAACCTAGCCACATGCCACCCCCACTCCTGAGTCCCCAGCACATTCCCAGCCTCCTTGCCGTGGGTCCAAATGGCCAACACCTCCCCATGCACCCCCCCTCACCGGATCCAGTTCCCAGTCCTGGCTGGGACTCACGAGGACAAGGAGCCTGGACCCTCTGGACAGGCATCGGGGCCCCAGGGATGCCAACAGACAGCCAGGGCATGTCAGACCCCAAAGAGCAGGAATTGTGCCTGGGACGCCGAGGTGACAGTTCAACAGGGAAGTGACACATCCCAGGCCACACAGGAGGACAGAGCTTTATTTCCAGAAGGGACCCTAGCACAGGGTGACTGCCTTCCACACTGGTGCCTCCAGGGTCCCCCAAGGATGTGCTGCACCCGATCCTTGCAGCATGCACTAAAGGGATGTGGTGGCGGCCACAGCCTCCTCCAGCTGCTGTAGGAGCTCCTCTGGCCGTGGTGAGAATGCACTGGTGTCCACTTTCTGGAAGTCAGGGTGGGCCACCACGGACTCCAGCACCTCAGCTATGCGGCCAATGTCAAAAGCGGCCTGCTCGGGGCCCAGCCTGGTGCCCTTGCCACCCTCCACCTTGCCAGGACCCATCCCCTTCGCCAGGAGGAGAAGCCTCCTTTCAGCAACGACCTTGAGGAAGTGATAAAATTCCTCGAAATTAATCCCGGAGCAGGACTTCATGATGACCTGGGCCAGAAAGGAACAACCAGTGAGCTGCTGCTCACTCACAGCTCTCGGCAAGTTCTGCTGACCCTGCATCGAGTCTAGGCTACAAAGGGCCCTGAGACACGGTCCAGACCTCGAGGATGGAGACACCTGGGTGCCAGCCGGTGACCACATGGGTCTGAGTCCTGCAGCCTGGAAGCCCCAGAACCCTCACTCACATAGGTAGGCCTGGTTGCCACCAGGCCCCCAAGACTACAGATCTGACCTTAGAGACCACACCCTCCCTTAAGACTGCAGGCTGTCCTGGGGGCTTTTCCATACCCTCCCCCCACTGACGCCCTGGGCCAGGTGAGCACACTCTTGCCCTTGACTGTGGTCCTGGTTCAGGTGAGCCCCCTACCAATCCCCCCACTATAGCCCTGGTGAGCCTCATCCTGTGCCCCCCTCCTGCTCAGACCAGTTGTCCCACCTGGCAGTGGTGGTGCCAGTCGGGCATGCTGTCCCTCCAATCAATGATCTCCTGCTGCACGGCACAGAGCTCCTGCTGCAGGAAGTGCCACATGTTGGCCAGGTTACAGCCGTTGACCCAGTTGTGGTTGATGGAGATGGTGTCCTCCTGGAAGGGGTAGGGCACAGGCTGTCCCCGTGAGCCCACAGGGGGCACCGTCCCCTCCCCATCCTGAGGTCCTCTCAGCCTTCCTCAGCTGGGAGGAGCTGCTTCCATCTCCCAATGGGAGCCAGCAGAGAAGAGGGAGCTGGGATCATTTGAATCCACCATTAGCCCAGAATGGGGCTCCCTAAGGGCTGGGACAACCCCACAGTGTATGGACCCCTTGCCCATTGTTGCCCAGGAAAGCAACATGGGAGGGAGGGAAAGAGGCTGGGGGCCCTCAGCAGTGCTGCATGCAGGGAACCAACACAGCCACATGCAGTAACATCCTTGCGCATGGCCTGCCCCATCCCATACCCAGGCTCTCCCAGAGGGACAGCCTACCCACTCTATGGGATCAGGGTGGGTGGGCTCGGCCCTCTCTCTGCAGGAACGCATTTAGGAAGGTGCCGAGGGCAAGGAGAGCTGCCGAGCAGGCCAAGGGGCACAGGTGAACAGGGGTAAGAGTCAGCCCAGTGAGCCCTGTGGCCTGTCTCCCTGACCCGTCTGGGCCACGGCACATGGGGTAGGGAGTGCCCAGCATACCAGGTTGTGGACTTGATGGTGCCACCCACTGGGCACAAACACCATCTCGCCTGCCTCCTGTGTGACCTCCAGTGGTGGGCTACAGTGATCTCGCATGGGGTGTAGGCGGCTATCCAGGAGTGTGGGGGAGGTCACATCGTAGGGCAGGCTACCGTGGCAATCCCGCAGGGCTTCTTCTTGCCCCGGTGGGAAGAAGAACCACTTTTTCCTCCCGCAGATGTTGACGGACCAGCTGAAGGAGCGGAAAATGTCAGCATGGAACGGCGACCTGTGCAAGAGCTTCTGTTGGTGCTGTGTGGCTTGGATGTGGGCTTTGCTTCTTCTGAATAGACTGGCCAGGCTCAGAGGCCTCAGTGGTCGCCAGCTCTCACACCTGGCCTGTGAGCCAGGTGGGAGGACCAAACCTCCCCCACCCCAGAACATCACACAGGAGGTGCATGAGCTCTTTCCACAGAGGAAAGACGGTAAGTGGGCTTAGAAATGCCAGACGTGGCAGCCAACTCCATGACCTGGCTAACAGGAATCTCTGAGAGGCTCTGGGCAAGAGCTGACACACCAGCAGGAAGGTTCAGGAGAGTGACCAGGGACGGGGTGTAGGATGGTGGGTGGGAGCAGACAGGCGGTTACCAGGTGCCGGTGGGCCCCATGTAGATGAAGCGGTAGTCATCCACGTCCAGGGCATCCCAGTACTCGTTGAGCCAGTCAGATGAGAAGTATATGGGCAGGGTGAACACGCCCTCCGCCGAGGAGTCCCTTTAGAAAGTGGCATGAAGCTACAGCAGAAGTGGCTACAAGCCAACCTCCCGGCACCCACGTCCTGAGTGCATGAAATATCATGAGAGCTTTGAAATTATGTGAATGACCCTGACCTGCCTTCTGGAGTCAGCACCAACCGCCAGAAGTGGGGCCACCTCAGACCACTCAGCCATGGTCCAGCCACCAGATGACCACGGCCCCAAGTGGCCCTAGCTGATCCCTGCCCAAACGACTGAACCAGAGTTGTAAGCAGATGAAATGGCTTTTGGGGGTGCTGTGACACAGCCTAGACAACTTGTACAGGCAGTGACCTAGATGTTCCGGGCTGCTCCCACACCCATTCCAGGATTTCAGCTTCTGGCTGAGCTGGGGTTTAAATGCATCATCTGCATCATGCTGGTTTCCCGAATTTGGGGGCCTCCTCCACTTTTTTAACCACACCAGTGACCTTGATTCTGCCGAGCAGATTCAAAGCCACAGGCCCAGGCATGAGGACAGCCCAGGTACACGGAGGTCCTTTTCAACCCCTCACTCCCCTGGATCCATCCCTACAACCCAACCAATGGGCTCCCAAACAGAGGAGCATTCTAAACCAGCCCAAGGGAGAGTGCAGTTCTACCAACAACATGGTCACACAACACTCTCGGTCAGAGGCCTGACAGGGGAGAGCCTTAGTAGTACCAAACTACCAGTAGTTCCCCAAAACACCATGCAGGTCCCTCCGCTGCCATGCCTTTGTACAGTGACAGACTCCTGCTTATCGTTCAAAACCCTGCTCAGATATCACCTCCCCTGTGGCTACCCCTGCATGCCTGATCCAGGCCTTCCTTTGTTCTTTTTATTTTTGGGTTGCCAAGGAAAACGCAAGACACTTCCTCAAGACTGAATTTCAAATAAACAGTGAACAAGTTTCTAGGATAAGTATGCCCCTTGTAATACCTGGGACATACTTATACCCAAAAAACTACTCGTTGCTTATCTGAAGCACAAATTCACAGTGCACGAGTGTCTGAATCTAGGAGTCCCCATCTGTGCTGTTGGAACAGGAGTCCGTTAAGTCTAGGACCAGAGTCTGGTTGCATCCTAGTGACTGTCTGCTGGGCCAGGTCTCTCTGACAAGTAAGAAGCTGTGTGGCAGATAGTACCAAGGGCAAGCTTTGAGCAGGATGCTGGTGCCCTTCATGTACTCTTGGATTTCTCTTGGGAATCACAAGGGCCTGAATTTTTTTTTTTTTTTTTTTGAGTCTTAGTTCCTGCATCAGCAAAACAAGAATTCGACTGTTCACTCATTCATTAAATGAGCACCTGATCTGTGCCAGGGCCCTGTGCTAGATGGCGGGGGTCTGACTAGGACCTACTCTCTGCTTGTGAAAAGCACACCCCTGGCAGGGGAAATGGCTACAAAACCTGAGGACCATCTCCGAGAGTGGGAAGGCCAGCAGAAGGGGTGGGGCTGACCACAAGAGCGAGGCGTTTCTCAGAGCACATCCTTTGAGCTCCCCAGGTGGAAGAAGCATGTGGTGAGTGGCAACAGATCTCGGAAGGCCTTGTTAAGGAGTTGGCATTGCTTGTTAGTGATGGAGATTTTTAAATGGGTGGGGCACAGTCCTGCTGGAAAGCTCACTTGGACTTTAGCAGCGGGGTGCAGGACTTGAGGCGGGGCAGCTAGTCTGGAGACTGGCAACAGCCAAGGTGGATGATAACAGGCCTGACTTGGAGAAGTAGGTCTGGACAGGGGAGGCTGGTCCCAGGGGCATCTGAGAGGACAGGCAAAGACTGGATGCTGCCAGTTAGATGGAGGTGAAGCTGACAAGCATGGTTCTGGGCAAATGTGACAAAGAAGAGGTGGGTACCACAGCCCATCTGTGCCTCTGCCAGGCCCACATTCCTCAAAGCAACCAAGCCTGTGCAGGCATGGTGAGATGGCCATGATTGGAGAGAATGACACTTCCAACCACGCCGAGGAAAGCGGGTTAAATTCCGAACTGGGGAAAAGATGAGTTCCTCCGTGTGCAGCCAGGGCTCACTCAGAACTGAAAAGCAGTGCTGTGGCCAGTGCTCCAGGCTCCTTTACCTGCACAGATGCCAGTCTTTGAGATAGAGACAGCCCCGTGAAGAGGAGTAGTTTCCCTGAATGTACTCTTTCCAGTAGCTGATGTAGTCTCTGAGGGGCATGTGTTCTTTGGGGTTGGAGTTGTATTCCCGGACCCCACAATTTGCAACAGGTACAACCACGTCTCCTGAAAGGAAAGGGTCAGGGACAAGACTTTTCTGAGAGTTCTCCAGCCTGTCAATCCTCCCTGACCCTGTCCGCCCTCCAACTCATTGCTACACCGCCTCCAGGTGAATTCTTCTGGGGAGTGACTCATGCCTTGCCTCCCTCAAGCCCTCTGTGGCTGTCCTCATTTGCGCCCTCCCTCACAGTCCGACCTAAGAGTCTAGTCCTGTGTTTGCACTCCATGCTGTTCTTGCCCAGGGCACTCACGCTCAGTCCTTACCATAGTTCTGAAGCAGATAATCGAAGTTGGGCTTTCCGCTGGGTGTCACCCAGAGCCTCCTGCTGCCCCAGCCCTCAGTGAAGGCGCTGGAGAAAACACACGGTAAGTTAGGAAGCAGGTAACCCTTGAAGAAGTCGGCGTAGGAAAAGGAGTCCGGCTTCTCGATGAAGTCCACACGGTCAAGTTTCGGGCAGACCCTGCGGGGGAGACACCCCTCGAGGCCTCGGAAGTGGCTCTCGGCGAACACGCGCGCCTCCCTGTCCATCCCCGGCCAGGTTCGGCGTCCTGGCGTGCGGGGTGCGTGGGGTGGGAGTCCGCCGGGGGGATCTGGAGGGCTGCCGGGAACAGGGCGGGGCTCGGAGGGGGGGTCGGAGGAGCTGCCGGGCACAAGGAGGGCTGCGGGGCGGTCACAGGGGCTGCGCGGAGTCGGGAGGGGCTGCTGGGGACAGAGCGAGTGCTCGTGGAGGTCCAGAATGCGGCTTCCGGATTCCCACTTCTCTGCTCTTTAAACAGGGAGGTGAAAAAGGAAGTATTTGCTAAACCTACTTCCGGAGTACACGCTCTGAGCACCCGCGGCTCACAGCCCCCAGCCGGCCAGAACGAAACCGGCGAGGTACAGACACTCATAGGCCGCAGTCGTACCGGAGCAGTCGAGCGGAACCAAGAGCCCGCGGTCTAAGTTCCTGCCGGAGCCTGAAACACAGAGAGCCAGTTCTTGGGCGCATGCTCGCTGCATGCTACCGCCCTCACCCGGCGCAGGTACGGGAGCGGCCCCCAGCGCCATCCTCCCAGCTCCGGGTGCCCCGCCCTCCGCGGCTTCAGAGATTGTTGAACGGTGTCGGCCTCGAGTCCTGTCGACTTCGCGCCTCCCCCGCGACTCAGGTAAGGTGTGTCTCCAGTCTGCAGCTGGGTCTGTGCCCTTCCGTCAGGGTCCCTCCTAACGCGACCGCCGAAGTGAGGACTCCTCCTCTTTCCAACGTTCCAAGGACTACGGAAGGTGGTGGGATGTGGGCTGGGCTAACAGAGAGGCACAAGGGCCAAAGGTGGGGTCTTGAGGGGTGCTGGGGACCTGGAGGGGATGCTGGGGGACTAGGGCGATGGTGGAGGCCTAGGGGGATGATGGGGACTTGGAAGGAATGCTGTAACTTGCCGGTGATGGTGGGACCTGGTGGGGATGCTGGGGGACTAGGGAGGTGCTGCGGGCCTAGGGCGATGCTGGGGACCCGGAGAAAATGCTGTGGACTAAGAGAGGATGGTGGGGCCTGAAGGGCATGGTGGGGACCTGGAGGCATGCTGGGGGACTAGGGCGACGGTGGGGACCTGGAGGGGATGCTGGGGGAATAGGGTGGGTCTGAAGTGAAGGTGTGGGGGATCAAGGGTGGGGATATGAGGCTGTGCACACCAGCAGACCTGAAATGGGGGACATCAAAGAGGGACTTGGGTGGGGGTGACACGTCAGGGTCTCAGCATATTGGAGAAATAGATGTCCTTCCTACCCATATCAATATGGAAAGGAAGAAAACAGTTTCATTACTGTATGAGCAGATTACGTGCATGTAAGGCATCTTCAAGAGAGTACAGAGCTGGGCAGAACGTCACACATTTTACACACAAGGAAGCAGAAGAATGAACTATTAAGACCTCTCTCATCTCCTTGAGGGAAAAATAGATGCACCTGTGTAGTCTGCGGCTGATGAGAGACTCCTGCCTCAGTTCTGGAGGTCCGTGTTTACCGCTCTGAGTCAGCAGGTGGTGACTGCCCTGTAAAATCTGAACACTGAATTTGTTTCATTCCTGACGAAAGGAAACACTCAAAGGGCAGGGAAGGGGCAACTTCTTCCCCTTTATTAAACAATGAAGATGTAATCTTGTTTATCTACCCTTATAGATGGCATAAGTGAGATTCTGGGGATATGAGGGCTCTGAGCTTTGGAGCGGGGCTTGAGGGGGGACTCTTTCCAAGGGGTATGAAGCTTATGCAGAAGGTGAACAGCGAGGACCGGAAGTGGGGAAAGGCAGAGAAGGGGAGGACTAGGAAGAAAGTGAGTTAGGGAGAGTCTGAAGTCCAGGTAGAGGAGGGGTCTAAAGTGGGAGCTGAGAACATGGGCAAGATGGGACAGTGGAGAGTTCGTTGCAAGCAGAGCAGTGTGAGGGGTTGTGTGATTCTGCGTGCACTGTACTCCCTTCCCAGTCTGTCTCATTGTACCTCACATGGTCAAGCTGTGGAATTCTTCATTGGGCCAGTGTTGGGCAGAAAGTTAGAATGCGCTGGGAAGTTAAAATGGAGAAAAAGAGTCACCCTTAATTCCATCCAGAGATGAGCATTTTTTTGTTTCTTGATATAGAGTTATCCTTCCAGGCATGCACTCATTCATTTTTTTTCTCTTTGTCCCTCCCTGCGCACACACACACACACACACACGTCTCTCTTTCTATTTTATATGTATGTAAGTTTATATATGTAAGCTTTTGCTGCTTTTAACTTTTTAAAAAAATTAACAGATGTCAATTTCTTGCCACATATTGACCAGATGTTCCTTAATTATTTGATTTTAGTTGTGGTGAGTGCAGATCATGGAAGGCAAATAGAAAAAGTGTGGGAAGCAGAATGTTCATAATTGTCTAAAGAACTGGGAAATATGGCTCAAAGTTTGCCTCACAGGGGAAATATGAAACTCAGATAGACATTGCCTGGGAAGAATCCCAGGATTCCAGCTTCTGAAGCTCTGTGGTTGAGACTAAGTTTCACAAGAAAGGGGACACTTTAGGCCAGCAGGTCCACATGCTCCCCAGGATTGTTGGGGCAACTGAACCAGTAACTCAGGGTAGGAGAGAAGGTCTCCTTTCTTGAGCATTTGCCCTGGGCCAGGCATTTTGTCCTGTATTTCCCCTAGTTCACATGATGGCTCGCTGGTGTTGACAGTATTATCACAGCTATACGCATGAGGCTCTGACATAACTAGGGAGAACAGGGGACTGGAACACAGGTTTGTGTCCCTCCAAGGCCACTAGACGGCAGCCCTGGCATCACCTGGGAACTGGTGGGAAATGCAGATTCCTGGGCCCCACCCAGAACCTGACTCAGAATCTGGGAGCAGGGTACTGCTCTAAGCCTTGTCACATCTCAGTGACACAGCCACGGAGGGCCAGAAAGAAAAATGGCAGGAGGGGAGTTTAAAAGTTAGCATTTTGTGGGAGATGCAGTGGGAATAACATAAAATCCTAGTTCTCTGCTCTGAGAGGTTAGAAAGATAGCGTGTACTATGTGAATAGGCTATGTTATTGCAGTGAAACACCCCCAAACCTCCCCGGTTGAAAGTGGGAGCCTCTGAGGAGCAGGAGGTAAAGGTAATGGAAAAGACTGGCCACTGGTGCCTGGAGACACTGCTCCCACTGTTCTGACTCTAAGCCTTCTTGTGGTCAGGAGTTATTGGAAGGTGTATAAAATGTTGCTTGGTCTGTTACTTTGGAAATTAACTAAAAATAAGATGTTTACTTGATACTGAGTCTACTCCAGGGCACAGGTCTGATGGAAGTGCTAAAAGAGATCCGTTATACTAATTGCAGTGTGTTAATAAGTTCAGTCCCTGAGACCCTTCATTTCTTCCCCAGGAGCATCACTGAGTGGATGAGTCTCAGACACTCTTGAGGTACCTTGCCATGACCTCCCCTCCCCAATTCAGCAGGCATGTTGTGTTTTCACTGGGAGATGTGGGTTCCCGTTTACAGCAGGTGAGGACCGAATAAGAACTCCGTGAACTTAGCATAGAGTGAAGACCTAGTTCAGCAGATAGAGGGAAGAAAACTGTCCACAGAGGACACAGTTAATGTTTTCACATCATACGATTTGTGGTTCACTCAACACATATTTAATGGGTTCCTATGATGCACCAGCATTATGCACAAGGCACCCTCCTTGTAATGTTTGCCTTCTCCATTGTTTTGACTGAGTTGGTCAACATGTAAGCACATTCACAGGCTTTTTGGAATTATGGTGAGTACTGTGGTTGGTGAGTGCTGTGGTTGGTGAAGGGGCAAGGATGCCACTGGAGCAGAGACCTGGAGAGTGAGGTAAAGTTGGCTGTTCAGAGCCCTAGGAGCAGCAGGTGGGGAGCCTGAGACAGGAACAGAGCAGAGTAGAGAGAGGGTACGGGCTGGGCGGTGAGGCTGTAGTTAGTAAAGCCTACGTGACTTGGGTGGCGACTTTGGAGTTTGCTCGAGGTACATAGGGAAAGGTTTCAGCAGAAGAATGATATTTTCTAATTTTGTTTTATGACTGTCACATTGGCTGCTGGCTAGAGAACGGGTAGTGGGGGGTAGAGTGAAACAAGGAGGTCAGGTGGGAAGTTGTCCAGGAGAGTAATGACAGTGTTGCATAGTCGTGTGGCTGTGGGGATGGGGGGCGGTGCAGAGGGCAGATGTGAGATACAACTGCCAAAACTTGCTGACGGATTGAGAGGGATGAGGAAGAGGGGATCCAGGAGAACTCACCTGTCAGTGCCTTCACTGAAATGCAGGAGCAGATGGAGGGGCTTGCTAAATTGCAGATGCCTGTTAGATGGTCAGGTGGAGATGCCCAGGCAATACTCAAGTCTCAGAGAGTCTGGGCTGGAGAGGGAAGTTTGGCAGGGCAGGCAACAGCTGGAAGGTGATATTTAATGCTGTGAAACTGTGTTGACTGACTTAGAGAGTATTGATTAAGAGGACCAAGTTTGTGACCTGGTCATTCCAGCATTTAGCAGTCAGGTGGAAGAGGAAGAATCAGCAGAGGAGACTGAAAACAGGCCCCAGGGGGTGGGAGACCAGGGGAGCATGGTGTCCAGGAAACCAAGACATGATGTGTCTCAGGAGATGGGCAGGTGTGTTGGACAGAGGTTAGAACAGATGTGGGCATTGGATTTGGCCACCTGGAGGCCTGGACAGAGAAGTGTCAGTGAGTGGCGGGGACAAGAGCCTGTCTGGAGGGGGAGATCCCTGGCGGGTGGCTGGGGGGCAAGCACAGGGAAGCATTTGGAGTCTCTTGGAGGAGAAGTAAGTGGAGAGGACTGCGGGGATGTGGGGAGGGTGTCTGTTTTAAGATGGTCTTAGAGTGTAAACTGATGAGATGATCTAGGACAGGTTGGTAAACTATGGCCCATGGGCCAAGTCTGGCTGCCACCTGTTTTATAAGTGAAGTTTTATTGGAACAGCCACACCCCTTTGTTTCTGTATTGTTGCTGGCTGCTTCTACTCTACAATGGCAGAATAGTTTAAGGGAGACCATGTGCTCACAAAGCCTGAAATATTTACTACCTGGCCCTTAGGAAGAAAACAGCATGCCCTTTCCTAGTGTTGAAGGGATGGAGACCAGACTAGAATCTGGTCTTTGAGGGAGGGAGCGGGGACACTGCTTCCCGCAAACTGTATACGGAGACCAGAGGAAAGGCAGGACACCCAGGGACAGGTGTGGTATCAGAGTCCTCAGCTGAGGGAGAAGGGAGGGTGTGGGTGGGGTCATTCTAATGCACACGGGAATGTTGTTCTCACTTTGGCCCTTCCACTTAATCCTCATTTATTTTGGTCTGTTGGGAAAGCTGCCATGGAAATCTGTGGTAGGAAAAGTTGTGGCCACAGGTTTTTCCTTTTGCTTTTTCCTTGGTATTTGTCAAACCTGAGTACTTTTCTCATATTTCTTGTATTAGTACAATCATGAGAAGTGTTTTTGTTCTTCTCTTAAATTTTCTTTCCTCTAACTTTTATCTCTTTTTGAATTTTAGAATAGAGCTGATATTGTCCTTGGGTCTTTTAGTTATTTTCATGGTTAAACAGAGGCCCAGAAGATGAAATAGCTTTTCCGCAGTCATAAAGTTTGTGGCAGAGCTGGAGTTGGAACTACAGCATGGTTCCTTGGATGCTGCAATGCCAGACTCAATAATTCTTTGGGGAATTTGTGCATAATCTCACTCAGTGCTCAAGGAATACCTCTCAGAGTACACATTCAGGAATGACAGCTCGGGTCAGGCAATTGTTAATATAAATTCAATTTTCATGCTAAATCATAGTCTCAAAGTATGGGGAATAGCGGTAAACAAGATATGGCCCCTCCTCGACTCTCTTGGGGGTGGTTTATGGCAGACAGGGGGTGGCCAAGTGGCAGGAGGCTCTTTTCAGCCAGGAGGACCAGAGTCTAGCTGGTTTCAGGGGCTGACCCGAGCTGTGAGCACGTTGCACTGACTGAGGCCAGAGGTACCTTGCCTCTGACATTTGTCTTGGACGTGGAAACACTGAAAACCATGGTTGATGGGGTTAGTAGTCCCTAATTCTGAGAGTAAAAACTTTTCTATTATTCACATCTGAATAACTGCCGAGTGGCCTCATGGCAGGACAGTGCTAGCAGGTTGTGCAGGTGGCTCGCCGGGGACCTCACAGCTCATGGGGGACTGTAGGTGTGTCAGTCATAAAAGCTGAAGGTCTACACGTCCTTGCTTCCCTGTCCTGTGAGAAGCCCTAGTCCAGCGACACTCTGTAGTCTGTTTTATGTCTGTTTCAGAGTGCTCAGGTGAGTGTCCTTCTCACTAGGGAGAAAGGTCTGATGAAGACACTTTGGCTTTACAGTTCCATTTGTCCAGAGTGAACCATTGTTAAAGAGGAAAGGCACCCTCCCAGCTGATCTGCCCCAGGCAGGGAGCTTCCACACAATCCCACTGTGTGCAGGGAGCTCACAGGTAAAGTCCCTAAAGAAGATGACACCAGTCTTCTGTACAGGAGGTCAGGAGTTTTAAACACCTGAGATCTTCATTAGCTTTCCAGTGACATAAGAGCATGGGTTTCCTGGATCCTTTACAGAGCCCTGCTGAGTTGGGAGTATGAGATTGTTTGTTTGTAGTGTTGAGATTCCCCTTGGTCTGGCATTCATCATCATGTTGCCCAAGAAGATGGATTCTTGGGTTTGTGTCTCCTTGGGGAAGTTTCTGACCCCATAAGCCTCAGGCTCCTCTGTGACTCAGAATGGTCATTCCTACTGACGCACAAGAAGGTGGCACCAGACCTGAGAGTGGAAAGTCTCTGCTTCTTCCTGCTCCAGCCCTGCTACATTCTTCAAGTAGGAGGTTTGCCTTCCTTATAGTCTTAATCTGCAGTAGTCTCTTCTAGAATGTTCTTTACCACTTACTGTTTTTGCAATTCAGTGCAAGTATCTGCAGTCTTATTGCTGCTTATCTTTAACTGTATATGTTCTGTCTCCTTACCCCTGTACCCTCTGGTCCCTGCACTGTATTGTATGTCCTTAAATATGTAGGTCCTAAGGCTATTACTTTTTCAGAATTGACACTCAGAGAAAACACTTGAAGATGCTAATGCTCCTGAAAGAGTATTAGCCAAGCTATCAGTGGACTTTTAGAGCTTCTGCCATGATAGAGTTGTGCTCATTCATTTGTTGAATGAAGTGAGTTGGAGATGATCTCTGTGGTCCCTCCAGCCCTGACATCATTTTGTTGTGATGACAAAATTCTCATGCTTAATATGGCAGCTTTCTTTTAGGTTTGTCCTAATTTCAGGTATTAGTAATTAGCAGAGCTGGTAAACTGGACTGATTTGTAGTACTGAGTAACGGGTTGATTGGCACATATGCATATCTGGGAAGTTTGGGTCAGTCCTTGCTACTGTGATTAAGAGAAGTTCTAGAGTGTACTTGGGAAGTACTTCAATCTGATTAACATAGGAGTTAAATTTATTTCTCTTATAATGGAATCAAGTTGTTTGGCACTTTAGTTTTGTGTACACTAGGCATATTCTTCCTTCTTTTTTTCTCCTCTTTTTCACTGTCATGTTTGTTTTTGTGGCCAGGTGCTGTCTATAGCCAACTCTGATCAGCTGGTGAAAACTAATGAGACCAAATGACAGATTCTGGGTATGGTGATGTTTTAGCAGTCGTTAAAGAAATGGAATCAAGAGTAGACTCTTCACATTCCTAATAGATGAGCTGAGTTAGTTCTGTAGATACTTAGTAGTATTCACAATGATTGTAATAACACCTGTAGCATATATTAGGTGCCAAGTACTCTTCTAAGCACCTTTCACGTTATCAGTTCAGTTAAGCCTTACAGCTGCAGTGTGGGATAGGTACAATTATTATCCCATTGACAGATCAGGAAGTGGAGGTAGCGGGGCTGAGTAGCCAGGGGTCACACACAGATGAGTGGGAATACCTGCCATTGTCCGTATGAGAGGTTTGTGCTGTAGTCTTCCAGCTGTGCTGCTACCTAAGGCAGTGATTTCAGATGTTTTTGAAATTGTAATGCCCACCTGAAATTTAGTTTTGGTATATCTTTCATATGTACATTTATTATTATTAATTTTTAATAAAATTTTATATTATTACTAAATATTTAGTAAATCCTTCACTGAAGTATTAATGAAGAAAAATGAACAAATCATGAGAACAGAAAATGCACAAATCTTGAATTATCACAAAATTAATACACCCAGGGCAAGAAATAGAACATTACCAGCACCACAGAGTCAAGGCCTCCTTTCTCCCCAGTTATAACCACCATTCTGACTCCTGTTTCTGAACTTTTCATACTTATTTTTAAAATGAATTAAAGTTTGGGGAAAGTTTTAATTCCCATAAGTCAAATAGAAACATCCTAGGGTGTTATGAATTGATAGAGTTGATTTGTAGAGTTTGCTTCCTAAATATTTAGCTTAATAGAGATTCTCGTATGAAGAACCCATACCCAAAGTAGAATGATCTTTGTGTTGCACATCACTGTTGGGGATTGTGAAGGGTCTGAGACTTTATTGCGGGTTGAAGAGTGAGCCTGTCATAGTTTTGTAGATGTGGCAGAAGAGAGGAGGCCCTCTGTCGGAGAGAAAGGGCCTGTTATGCATGGCACAGCAGGATTCATGTGTGCATCTGTTCCCCTTGCCCCCTGCATTTTGAGGGCCCAGGTGGATGCTGCATATACCATGGGTTTGTGTCACAGCTTATGAGGGGACTGCTAGCAAATCTGCCCAACACTTGCCTCCAAGGGGACACTGACCTATTATCCTGGTCAGGAAACAGATCTTCTTTCAACCAGGAGGGAGACACTGTCCACAGTTATAAGGAAGATAGTCTGGGACAGTTTTTGGTACATAAAATTTTATGTTAGTTTTTGACATAAAATGTGGAGAAGCTCCATGAAGAATTGCCTCCATAATGTCCATACCTTGTATGTACAGTATTTAATTAAGCAGTAGGATGAGACCAGCCTGAGCATTGACCTCAGCTATGCTGAGGGTCACAGACAGACAGATACCATAAACCACGAGTGTCTGTTCCATTCATTCAGTCACAAAGTATTTCCTGAGTTAGGATTATGAATAAAATATGGTCATTGCCCTTTGAGAGCTTGCAGTCAAATAACAAGTGGTCGTCCTACCATTTAACAGGTACAGTAAGTGTGTGTAAGTTCCATACAGCCCTACAAGGGAGAGAGGGTGGGAGAGACCGAGGGCTGGATGGGGCCTCTCTTACTCTGGAAAGAAGATTGCAGTGGCAGTGGGGGGGTATTTTGGAGTACCAAGGGCAGGAGACCAATTAGACTGCCACTATAGTCCACTTAAGACTTCCTTACATTCCTTATCATGCCTACAACCCTATGAGCTTTGGGGTTTTGTTTGCATTAACATACTTCATATTTAATGATACATTGCCTAATCTCAAACCACTTTGTTTCTTTATAATTAGGAATCTCAATTCAATGCAGGTTCTTCAGGTGCAGGTACTACCTTTTTGTTTTTTGCTCTCCAGGCTTGTGCTGCTTGATGTGGCATCTAGTACAGTAATTACATTGAAGAGTCTGAGTCTTTAGAATATAACTCAATGAGGAAGTTTATAGAATTCCAGTGGACTCTAAGCTCCATGAGCCAAGGACTGTGTCGTTGTTTCTTTTGTACTTGCAGCCCAGCATGGCATGGTGGGGGCTTAAAACTTGTTAACCAAATGCAGAGAATCCCTGTACCCATTCTGTGAAAGTCCACACATTTCAATATTTTTAGAGATAATATGTCTTCTCCTATTTTTATAAGTGAAATCATGTCATAATTAAACTCGTGTGTGTGTGTGCACGCACGCACGTGCATGCATGCAAGAGAGAGAGAACGAGGAGGGAAAGAAAGAGGGAAGGAAGGAAAGAAAGAAGGAGAGAAGGAAGAGAAAGGAAAGAAGAAATACCACATTACAGGTGGACCTCTAATTGGAAGAGCATTGGACTAGGCATTACCCTGCCTAGTTCTAGCCATGTTAATATCATGAACTTGTGGTTTGACCTTGTACAAAGTCCTCATCTTTTCTTGGCCTTATATTGTTTATCTGTACAATGAGAAGATTGGACTAAGTGTTCTACAAGGGTTGTTTCAAATCTGTCATTCATGACTTTTTAAAATGCATCGATAGGGAATTCCCTGGCAGTCCAGTGGTTAGGACTCCACGCTCTCACTGCTGAGGGCCTGGGTTCAGTCCCTGGTTGGGGAACTAAGATCACACAAGCCGTACAGCACGTCCAAAAAAAAAAAAAAAAGCATTGATAAGTGCAAATGGTAGATAAGAATAGTACACCTTTGTTATGTATAACTATATAAAACTATATATAAAATATATACATATAATTATATAATCATGTAGAACCCTGTAAAATTAGTTGGGATTACAAGAATGGAAAAGGTTGTCTGTAGGATTATTTTCTATATGAAACTAAGTAAATTTATAAAAATTTCAAAAGGAGAATGTTAGTTTGGAAACTTGTAGAGTGTGTAGTTGATAGGGGTAATCACAGCTGATGGTGTTCCTATGAAGAATCCTTGGGTGGTCGTTTCCAGTGATTTTCTTCTTTCGGTCACATCAGCTGTGGACCCTGGTCCCAGTGGGGGTGCTCTGGTGGGTGAAGAACCCCTGGGGACCTTGATGCTTTGGATCAAGCACAAGTCTGGCCCCAGCCCTTACCTCTCTGCTGATTAGGGCAAGGTCTTTATCCTGCCTATCACAGGTGGTGTGAGAGTCCTTGCTAGGTGAGGACCTGGCCGTGTGCTGGAGTCTCCAGTGTGCTTGGAATCCAGACCATACCGTTGCTGTCGGTGTCCTAGTGTCTCTCGTCCAAATGTGATGTCCTATTTTAGGCTCATCTATCCACTAATTTGTCCCCCTCTCCTTCAGAGGCAGAGTGACCTTGGCCGTGGTACAACTGACCTAGGAACCAGATGAGCAGAGACATCTGCGTCCACACCTGGCCATGCTCCTATTATTTAGAACTTGAGAAGCAATGGGTCCCTGGAAAACTTTCATTAACTTCTCTCTCACTAAAATTTATGACTGATAAAACTAGAGAAATTCTTGTCAACTTTCCCCTTTCTAGTATAATTGAGATCAAGAAAGAAGCTTCTCATTTTATCTTCAGTTCTATTACCATCCTGGAAAAGGACCACAACAAGCACTGGTTCAGTTCCTTGCAGCCTAGTCGAAATGTCGTTTTCAGCATCATCGAGCATTTCTGGAGAGAGTTGCTGTTGTCCCAGTCAGGAGCTGCTGTTGAGGAATCATCCTCCCCCATGACCAAGGGGAAGGAGTTGACTGGTCTGATGGCCTGTACCCAGAAGCGTCTGGAAGACACAGCCAGAGTCCTCCACCATCAGGGCGAGCAGCTTGACAGTATCTCGAGAGGCCTGGACAAGATGGAATCTGACCTGGATGTGGCTGACAGGTAAACAAACACTGTAATCCTAACCTGACCTTTGGATGGCTGTGGTATGGTATCTTTTCCATCATCCTGTATTTATTACACATTCAGCCTTCTGAAAACACAAGCTGTGCCCCTGTTGTGGACAGTTACACTTGGCTGACTGCTGTGGGCGTGCAAGTAATGAGGGCCAGCGTTCACTAAGTGTGCAGTATGTGCCAAGGACAGTTTTAAGTGTTGAAGGGGGATTACCTCACTGAATCAGCAGACAAGCCAAGAAGAGTGTGTTGTTCTTCATTTTACCCATGGGGAAACTGAGGCTGAGAGGCCGGGTAATTTGTTCAAGATCACACACACTAAGTTTGTTAGCGTAGTTTATCTTAATTTCTTTTCCATAGCTGTAGAGCAGCAAGGTTTGAGCCAAAGCATTTTGGCTTCAGAAGCTGCCATCTTAGCCACTGCATTAGCCACTCTCAAACCTTCAGTCTTGGGGACCACCCCACCCACCTTAAAAACTGAGGACCCAAAGAGCTTTTGTTGATGTGGGTTATATATACCGCTATGCATCATATTTTTTTAAAACTAAGAAATTAAATAATTATTTATTTAAAAAGTACAATGATAAATCCATGACCTAGTAACGTAAATAACATTTTTTTTAATGAAAAATAACTTTTATAAAGCAAAATGTGTAGTGAGAAGACTGGCACTGTTTGAGATTTTTGTACCTCTCTTTAAAGTAAAGCTTAGCAGAAAACAGCTGGATTCTCATGCCTGCTTCTGCAGTCAGTCTGCTGTGATATCACAAGTCACATGGTATCTGGGAACTCCACTCTACACTCATGAGAGAATGAGAGTAAAAAGCCAAATAGCCAAATAGGGTTGTAGTATTGTATGAGGTGACTTTGACCTCCCAGACTCCTTTGGAGGGTCTCAAAGACCACACTTTGAGAAGCGCTGCACTGACTATAAGACATATAAAGTAAGTCAGGGATCTTAGAGTCTAGTAGGAATAACCTCTCCCCCATGTCTGGAATGGTTGCTTGAGAGCTCAGGATGAGGTGGCAGCCTCTCAGTGATGGGCCCTGAGTGTGGGCCCCCCGTCTCTCAGACCAGGGCTGCATGGCTGCTGTTTGTGAGACCCCTTGCCTCTGAGTGACCCCACTCTGCAGTTACCACCTGTTGCTATTTCTAAGCACTGTGTGGTAAAGGGTATCGTGCTAGAGCTACAGGGAACAGGGCCCTGCATCTTATTCTTAGAGGGGTGCTTATGGTGGTTGAGAGGTAAGATCACCAGACCTTTGTGAGTTTTCCTCATGGGAACATGGCTAGACATTCTTCCATCCTCCCTTGCAGTTTGGGGTTTATATGACTGAGTTGTGGCAGAAGTGATGTAGGTCACTTGCAGGCCTAGTCTCTAAAAGCCCTCCTACCCAATCTCTAGTACTGTTTTCCCCTTTACCTGCTGGAATCCTCCAGGACTTGAAGGCCTTAGGACAGAAGCATTAGTTAGACAGAGTTTAGGACCTCAAATGGCTTCCCAGAGCAGAACCCTGACCCCAGCCCTCAACTGGACTACAGTGTGAACAAGAAATAATCCTCTGTTGGGGCTAGGCCCTTAAGATTTCAGGAGTTGTTTGTTATAGCAGTCAGCCCTCGCAGACTAACACAACATTCCTGTAGGAAATTGAGACACCTATTAAATATCTTCAATACATAACAGGACATAGAGACCAGAGATTTAGAAGAATATTCATTTGCACTGGAAATCAAAGAAATGCACACTAAAATAATGGAAATCTTGGTTTCAGTGATTAAATTAGTAACAATTAGAAGTAAGAATACACAATACCAACTGAGGATAGTGAATAAGCATTTTCATACACTGCTTATTAGGAATGACAATTGGTATAATCCTTTTGGAGAACAATTGGGTGGTTTGTAAATCTTCTTTTGACAAACAACAAAGTGAAAGGATGAACCTGAGGCTGGGAGAAAGTATTTGTGATACCTACCCATATCCCAACAAAGGATTAATACCCAGCTAGTTAAAGGCAAAATGAGAAAAAGGCAATTCAGCAGAAAAGTTAGTAAAGGCCGTTGACTGGAGTTTAGGCTAAGAAGCTACTATAACAGAGATCCAAAAATATTGTGATTGAAATAAGCTAGACCTCCATATAATGGTCCAAAGGAAGGTAGTTATCCCAGGCAGATAGAAAGCTCTGCTTTAGGCCTTCACCTCTAGCTGCATGTTGTCTAGAAGGTCTCCTGTCTTATCACATGGCACCATCACTACATCAAAAGTTGCTGGTATCACTCATTTGCAGCCAATGGGAAGGGGGAACAAAGAGGGAGGCCAGGGAACCTTGTCTTTAAGAAGGTGACCCCAAAGTTGCACATATTACTTCTGCTCATATATTACTGGTAGGACTTAATCTCATAGTTACACCTAGGGCTGTGGTCACAGTGTTTGAGAGCAGTGCTCTGTGGTCTGAGAATATCTGGTCTCTCTTCCCATGACAGTCCTAGATTTATGCAGTTATAGTGTTTTCAGTAGTCTTCACAAAATGTGATCTCTTCTCTCTCTCTCTCTCTGTCCCTCTGTCCCTCTGTCCCTCCTTCCCTCTCTGTCTCCCTTTCTATCTCCCTGTCCCCCTCCCTCTTTCTTTCTCTTTCTGTACTGAGAGTGAAGGGTGAGTTTTCTGAATTCTACGGTTTTTGGAATCTCTAATCTGATTTAATTTAGATTTAAAGCGACTAATAACTCTTATTTCAAGTGGTATAGAAGGCACTGATGATGTGGCAATGGTGATATGTAAAATAATCATCATGGGATACTCGTAATCAAATATTTTAAAAAGGCTCTGAGTGACCATGTATTTGATACCTAACAACATTTTTGTCAGACTAGTGAGTAATGAGATTGGCTCGCTGCTCTAACTCTACTGGACAAAGTGTGGAAAGGAAAGGATGGGTTCAGAGTGCCCCATAATGACCTGAACATTTCTATATCTGCCTTGAAAGAAAACCTTAGCTCCCGTAGCTGCAGCACTGAGATCTTTGAAAATCAGATCCGGTGTGTGTCATCCTGTGAGTGACTAAATTACAATGTAAATTGAAATCCCAACTTTGCATGGTGTCTGCTGTTAAACTGAGGGTATTGATAGGGGAGAAATGGGATCCTGAAAATTGGAATGTAGACATATGGGAAGATCCTGATGAAACTGAGAAAACAGAACCCCTAAATTCTGATGAGTCTTCTTTGCCAGTAGAAGCAGCCCTTCCTCCCCTATCTGAGGCGATTAACCACACTTTGCCTGAGGAAGCTGTAGTGGCTTCCCCCGAGATAATTGCTTTGCAAGACGGTGCAGATTTCCTTCAAGACCCACCCCCCCCCCCCTTTGCTTCCAGGTATATTGTTAGAGTTAAGTCTCAGCACATCCCAGAAGATGAGGCATAAAGTGTGGCCCATGAAGAGATGCACTGCACTCTGAAAGAACTGCATGATTTTTCCAGTTTATACAGACAGAAATCCGGAGGGTATGTGTGAGAATGAATATCTTGTGTGTGGGGTGATGGTGAGAGGAATATGAAGTTGGATGGGGCTGACTTTACTGAAATGGACCCACTAAGCAGAGATCCTGGATTTGTTACCATGGCTCGAGGAGTTAGAAAGGCTCTAACAGTTTGGTTGGTTGGCTGAGATGTGGACTAAAAAGTGGCCTACACTAAATGGAGTTTGAAATGTCAGAACTGCCTTGGTATACTCCAGAGGAAGGATCCAAGACTGAGGAAGATTGGAATGGTAGAATAGATTTATTACGTGAGATCTCTTCACCCATCCTGGCAGGGTCCAAGAAGACACACTTTTTACCGTGACTGTGAGAAATAAATTTTTAAGGGGAGCCCCAGCATCCTTGAGCTGTGTGGTTGCTCTTCTCTGTAGGCCAGAAATTACAGTGAGAAGTGGCTGCCACTGAGCTGGGATCCTTAAATGCAGCAGGGATAATTGGATCCTGGGGTGGCAGGGCTAAGTGGTAGCACTTAATCACCAAAGACAGTTGGGGTTGGTTACCGTAATGGACAGCAGAGTCAAAGCAGCAATCAGAATAGTCTGACTCCCAGAGACCTATGGCATTGGCTAGTTGGTCATGTGCCCCTAGAAGAGAAATAGTTGGCCAGTCTGCTCAATTCTTACTTGATCTGTTAAGCAGAAGAGTTTTAGGTCATGTGAACAAGCATCTAACCTGAATTAAAAAAAAAAAAAAAGTCACGGCTCCTTAATTGATTTCTAGATTTGAACCGGTTTACACACCCAGAACCCCTTGAGTGACGGGGAAGGTGGGTCCCCTTGTGGAAGGACCCCAGTATGCTACCAAATTTTGTACTGTTAATCTTTCTCCCAGCCTTCCCCAGAGAGACATACGGCATTTTACCAGAGTGACCATGCATTGGGGAAAAGGAAATCAGATTTTTCAGGGACTACTGGACACTGGCTCCAAACTGACACTGATTCTAGGAGACCCAAAACATCACTGTGGCTCACCTAGGGGCTTATGGAGGTCAAGTGATCAGTAGAGTTTTAGCTCAGGTTCATCTCACAGTGAGATGGCCCCTGAACCCATCCTATGGTAATTTTTTCTAGTTCTGGAGTATATAATAGGAATAGACATACTCAGTAACTGGCAGAATCCCCACACTGGTTCCCTGACCTCTGGAATGAGAGAGATTCTGGTGGGAAAGACCAAGTAAAAGTCACTAGAACTGCTTCTACCTAGAAAAATAGTATACCAAAAGCAATTTTGCATTCCTAGAGGGATTATAGAGATTAGTACCACCTTCAAGGACTTGAAGGATGCGTGGATAGTGAGTCCTGCCCCATCTCCATTCAGCTCACCTATTTGTGCAGAAAAAAGATGGATCTTTCAGGACGGTGGATTATCTTAAACTTAACCAGGTAGTACTATAATTCCAGTTGCTACCCCAGGTATAGTTTTACTGCTTGAGCAAATTAACACATCCTCTGGTACCTGGTATGCAGCACCTGATCTGGTAAATGCTTTTTTTCCATTCCTGTTAGTAAAGACCACCAGAAGCAGTTTCTGTCAGCTGACAAGGTCAGCAATATACCTTCACTGTCCTACTTCAAGGGTATACCAACTTTTCAGCCCTATGTCATAATTTAGTTCACAAAGATCTTGATGCCTTTCTCTTCCACAAGATAGCATGCTATTAATGCTGATTGGACTGAGTAAGAAGTAGCAACTACTCTAGACTCATAAGACATTTGCATATCAGAGGATGGGAAATCTGACAGAAATTCAAGGGCCTTCTACTTCAGTGAAATTTTTAGAAGTCCAGTGGTGTATGGCTCATTGAAGTATCTCTTCTATGGTGAAGGTTAAGTTGTTGCATCTGGCTCTTCCTACAACCAGAAAGGAGGCACAATGCTTCTTAGTGTTTCGGAAGCAACATAGTCCTCATTTGGGTGCGTTACTCTGGCACATTTACCAAGTGACTTGAAAGCTGCCGGTTTTGAGTAGGGCCTAGAGCAAGAGAAGGCTCTGAAACAGGGACAGATTGCCACAGAGCTGCTCTGCCACTTGGGCCATATGATCCAGTGGTGTATGATGGGTCAGTGGCAGATAGGGGTGCTCTTTGGAGCCTTTTGCAGACCTCTATAGGGAATCTCAGTGCTCACCCTTAGGATTTTGGAGCAAAGCCCTGCTATCCTCTGCAGATAACTACTTTCCTTTTGAGAAACAGTTCTTGGCCTGCTACTAGGCCTTAGTAGAGACTGAACACTTAACCACAGGCCACCAAGCTGCTATATGAGCTCGGCTGCCCATCATGAAGTGGATGTTATCTGACCCACCAAGCCACAAAGTTGGGCATACTTAGCAACACCCCATCATCAAATGGAAGTGGGATACAAAAGATTGGGCTCAAGTAGGCCCTGAAGGCACAGGTTAAGGTGCCTGAGGAATTGGCCCGAATGCCATGGCCGCCCCCCACTCCTGCTACACTGCCTTCTCTCTCCCACCCTGCATCTACGATGCATTCCTTACTTGGGGAGTGCCCTACAATCAGTTGACTGAGGAGGAAACACTGGGGCCTGGTTCACAGAGGAGTTTGAGAAATATGTAGGCACTACCCAGAAGTGGACAGTAGTGGCATGACAGCTCCTCTCTGGGACATCCTGAAGGACAGTGGTGAAGGGAGATCCTCCCAGTGGGCAGAACTGCAAGCAGTGCACCTGGTTGTTCATTTGTGTTGGGAAACGCAGTCGTGTGCATGCAGTCTTTTTTATCCCTACTTGGCCTCTTAAGAATGGGCCTTGGGGCTGGAATACTTTATTACCAAGAGATAAAGAGCCCACACAGCCTATGCCAGGCTTATTACCTTGTGGGGGAATAGCTTTCCCTTTTACAGTCTCCACCAGTGCTTCTTTTGTTCTGTTTAAGCCTGTACGTCAGTGGCCCTCAAGCACACCCCCAGCTTTCAGTTTTTCAGACTCCATGGGGGTAGGGGAGGGGTCCTTCCGCTGTGGTCCTGAGGGGTGTGCATGGGCCAGTTGCCCTCCATTAACTGCTGGAGGGACCTGCTGGCCATGAGGGACCTATGCCCACTATTGGAGCTGATCTTGCTCTGTTTCTTCTCTATATGAGTAAAGCTCAGTAAGGCGTTACTCCATCCAGTGCTTAACTGTGCTGTGTTTCGTGGTGACTCCAATGCCAGGGCGCTGTGGGGAGACGTGTTTGGAGTCCTCCTCTGGGATTAGTGGCCGATGAGCAGTACTCTGGTCAACAATTGCTTGGAAGGAGGAATGGCCAGGGGCTGAATTGTGTACTGATTGGCTGTGGCCAAGTGGTTTGGCTGGAGGTTCAGGGACTGGAAGAAACATGATTGGAAACTTCATGACGAAGAGGTCTGGGGTAGAATTATATGGAGAGATCTCTCTGAGTGGGCAAAAAGGTGAAGATATGTCCCATGTGAATGCTCACCAGAGCACCTCCTCAGCAGAAGAGAATTATAAAAACCAAATGGACAGGAAGACCCATTCTCTAGATACCGGTCAGCCTGTTCCCCCAGTCCATCCTGTTATCGCCAATGGGCCCATGAACAAAGTGGACATGATGACAGGGATGGAGGTTATGCTTGGGCTCAGCAACATGAATTTCTACTCATTGAGGCCACCTTGGCTATTGCCACTGCTGTGTGTCCAGTCTGATAGCAGCAGAGATCCAACACTGAGTCTCCAACATGGCACCATTCTCTAGGGTGTTCAGCCAGCTACTTGGTGGCTGGTTGATTACAGTGGACTACTTTTCTTGTGAATTCTTTGTATATGGCAAGTCACTCTTGCTGCTTTCAAAATTTTGTTTTTGTGTTTCAGCAATTTGATTTTAATATGTCTCTTTTTTATCCTCCTTGGAGTTTGTTGAGCTTCTTGGATGTGTCCGTTCATGTCACTCATCAGATTTGGGAAGTTTTCAATCAGTGTTTCTTCAAATATATTTTCTGCCTCTTTTTCTTTTGTCCATCTGGAATACCTGTAATACATGTGTTGATCTGCTTGATGGTGTCCCATAAGTCCTTCAGGTTCTGTTCATTTTTCTTCCTTCTTTTTTTCTTTCTTCCCCTCAGACTGGATAATTTCAAATGTATAACCTTCAAATTTGCTGATCCTTCCTTCTCCCTGCTCAGATCTGCTGTTGACTCCTTCTAGTGAGTTTTTCATTTCAGTATTGTACTTTTCAGCTCTAGAATTTGTTTGGTTTCCTTTCATAATTTCTATCTTTTTATTGAGATTCTTATTTTGTTCAGACATTATTCTTCTGATTTATTTCAGTTCTTTCTCCATAGTTTCCTTTAGCTCATTGAACATATTTAAGACGGTTGGTATAATATCTTTGACTAATAATTCAAATGTCAGGGCTTCCTCAAAGATGATTTCTGTCAAATTTTCTTTATTTTCTGTGAATAGCCATATTTTCCTCTTTCTTTGTATGTCTTGTAATTTTCTTTTTAGAACTACACATTCTGAAGATTATGTTTTGCTAACTCTGTTATGGACCGAATGTATGTGTCCCTGAAATTCGTGTATTAAGTCCAAACCCCCAATGTGATGATGTTAGGAGGTGGGGCCTTTGGAAGGTAATTAAGTTTGGATGAGGTCATGAGGGTGGAGCCCCCATGATGGGATTAGTGTCCTTGTAGAAGAGGAAGAGACTGGAGAGAAAGTGACTGTCTGCAAGCCAGGGAGAGAGGCTCACTAAAAACCAAATCTGTTGACACCCCGATCTTGGACTTTTCAGCTTCCAGAACTGGAAGAAATAAATATTTGTTGCTTAAGCTACTCAGTCTGTGGCAGCCCAAGCTGACTGATAATACTCTGGAAATCGAATTCTCCTATGCCTCGGGGGTTGCTGGGTTTTGCTTGCTGAGGGTTGGAACTGACTTTTTGTGACTTTTCCAAATTATTTTTGCAAAACGTGTATTCCTTGTTAAGTGTGGTCACTGAAGTTCTGAAGAAGGAAAAAGTAAATAGGTTTTGTTTCTCTCAATTCCCTCCTGGCTGGGAAGCCACTTCAGCTCATGGTGGTAGAAAACTCTCTGCCAGCCTCTCAGCAATCAAAAGCCCCAATCAGACTCACAATCCCAGTTTTTGGAGGAAAGGTCTTTATTGCCCACCCTGGCTCCAACAGGCCATACTAAGAATACTTGCGGCTGTCCCACAGCTGCCAGCTATGGATTTGTGGGATGGGGGTTGGTAGCTGCTACTGCTTGAAAGCAGAAGTTGATTGAAATTATAGTGGTCTCTCCATCAAACTCACTGCTGGATGCTGCAGATGTTCTCCTTGACCCAGAGTTCCAAAATAGTTGCTTCAGACAGTTCTGCCAGTTCCTTCATTTTGCTGGAGGGATAGATTCCTGCAGCTTCCTATTCCACCATCTTCCCTGCTGCCACTAACTATATGGCTTTTATGAATAGATGCTGCCCTTCATGTACCATTTCATTCTGGAGCAAATTTCATGGAGGTTTGCTGTTTTTCTGTATTTAGCAGTTTTCAAGGTAATGACTTTGTTCTTTATCATCTTCAAAAGATGTTCAATTATTATTTTTAATATCCTTTTGAATCCCTGGATTTACAAATATTTGAGTTTCAATCCGTTGCAGTTAGTATCTTATTGAACTTTAAACTGTTCCATCTTTGAGCATGTTGTGACATTTTTAATCCAATAATTTAGCAAGGAGTAATGTCTAGGATTGTAAACCTTAAATTATATAATATCATGGGTTCCTGGACAGTTCCTGTGACCATTTTCTACACTTTAAATATAACTCTGTTGGGTGAATGGTCTGCAGACAAATTCCAGGTAAAGTCCACATTACAGAGCAGAAGCAAGTGGTGGCGCAGAACGTCAGAGTGACTGGAGCAAGTCTTGTCAGTGAGGTTGGCGTCCAGAGGCTTTATTTGCAGCTGCCTTTTGGGAGGGAGTTAAGAGCCCTGGTTCCCTAATGCTCATTCAACAGCCATGCAATTCTTTAATCAGATCTTTACCACTTCCTCACATTCTGTGGTAAAATAAGGACTACATAGTGAATTTTTAGAAAACAAAGTTTATTTACATATATTAAAATTCTGGATTAGACACTTCCTACTTTTTGGTATTATGTATGTCAACCGAGAAAAGAGACACAGCTAAAATAAACAAAAGAATTTATTTGGTGTCTTAGAACCATTACCTCAGTTGTTTGTCAAGAATTGTGATTGGAAGATATAATTACAATTTACGTTTCATTGGGTTTCTAAGCACTTTGCATAGGATACTAGGAAATCTATTGTTGGAGTGTCCAGATTTTATCTTGGAAATGTGGCCACAGCAGTCATGTGGTCAGTCATCTGCCTTTGCCCAGTACAAGAGTAAAATTTGGTTCCTGCTATATCAGCATAAGGTGGAGTTCAAATCCAAAAGGCAGTCTGTTCTGTTCAGTTAAGCACACAGGTTCACACATGTCTCTTTAAATGAAACGAGGACGTGTTAGTAACGCAGATTTGATCGCAGTGTGCTGGAATCTACTTGGTGAAATAATTGGTCTGATTCTGTTTTCACTGGGGTCTGTGAGTAAGTAGTATTGTCTCAGTCTTTATATGTTGGAAAATGCCTTTATTTTACTGACACTCTGAATGATAATTTGGCTCTTCACAATTGAGCCAAATTTAGCTCAACATTTTGAAAATGTTTTTCCATTGTCCTTTTTGCATATATTATTGCTAAAGAGAATTTACTGTTTCTTTCTGGCTAATGTTTTTTTTCCCCTATTTTAGATGTTCTGATGTTTTTTTACTCCAATGTGTCTGTAGATATTTTAGAACAGCTTTCTAATTTACATACCACAAAATTCACTCATTTTATATGAACAATGATTTTTAGTAAATTTACAGAGTTGGACAAACATCACTATAGTTCAATTTTAGGACATTTCCATCACCCCCGAAAGTTGCCTCAAGCCCATTCTCTTTCTGTATCGTATAGGGTATTATCTTATGGGACTCTGGACATTATCTTCTGTTTTAGCGGATCTTCCTTTGACACATTGCCCCGGGGAGTAAGAAGCTGATTCTTCTTACTGCCATGTGGGGATGAGCGTCCAGATTCTCCTCTTGGCCCTAGTTTATGCCTTGGGATGGAAAAGGACACCTGTTGCTACTGACTGGGAGTGGAATTTCAGGTTTCCCCACAGGCCTCTGCTAATACCACCCTGACTGGGAGAATGAGGGCTGTCTTGTTACCCCCTCCTGGCCTATGTTGACCTGTAAGGTTTCCCTCATTACTGCTGGCTCCTCACATGGCCTTCTCTGACACTACCCCAGTTAAGAAGAAGTACCCCTCAGTGCAGGTAGGAGAGGGTCCATGTCTAGGCTCCTCATGTGTTTGCTGATGAGGGTGGGAGTGGGCTGCACTTCTTTCTGGGGAGTTTGGCTGGAGTAGAGATGTTATTGACTGAAAGTTCTCTGTCTTGACAGCTTCCCCTTTTCTATAGGGTAGGGAGAGCAGGCTTTCTTTTATTTATTTATTTATTTATTGTCTGTTTATCCAGGTTTCTGGCTTCCTCAGGACTCAGTTCAGAATATAGTTAATAAAAAGAGAACTCGCTTCCTCAAAGTTTCTGAAGTCCTGAGACCTAGCCAGCCTGACTTTTTCTCTCCACTCTCCATAATCTTATGTGTGTTTAATATATAATATCCAGGGTTTTAAGCTGTATTTAGTGGGGAGAACAGGGAGAAGCGTATCTACTCTATCTAGTCCTCGAATTGGAAGGCCTTCAATTGATCTTGTCTTGTATCCAGCCAACTTTCTGAATTTGTTTATTAGTCCTAGTGGCTTCTGTGTGGATCTGTAGGATTTTCCACCTGCAGAATCATGTCTTCTGTGAATAAAGATTGTTTTACTTTTTTGCTTCTAATCTTGATGCCTTTTATTTCTATTTCTTACCTAATTGTACTATCTAGAAGTTGTAATACAGTGTTGGCTGGAAGTGGTGAGTGCAGACATCCTTTACTTGCTCCCAGTGTTAGGGGAGAAAGCATTCAGTCTTTCACTGTTAAGTTTGATGTTGCCTGTAGGTTTCTGATATCAGATTGAGGAAGTTCCCTTCTATATCTGGTTCATTTAGTGTTTTTATTAAGAATGAATATTGGGTTTTATCAAATGCATTTGCACCATCTATTGAGATGGTCATGTGGTTTTTGTCCTTGATTCTGTTAATACAGTGTAGTACATTAATTGATTTTCAGATACTAAACATTTCAGATATTTTTGTTCTTGTGATAAGTCCCACTTGGTCATGGGACATAGTCCTTTTGGGTTTGGTTTGGTAACTTTGTTGGGGATTTTGTGTCTGTAGTCATGAGGTTTATTGGTCTGTAGTTCTCTTTCTTGTGATGTGTTTATCTAACTTTGGTTTGGGTAATACTGTCCCTCATCTGTAGTTTCTGGAGAAATTTGTGAAGGATTGGTATTATTTCTTCTTTAAATCTTAATAGAATTTACCACTGATGCCAACTGGGCCTGAGTTTTTTTTTTGTGTGGAATATAATTACCAGTTCATTTCTTTACTTGAATAGGTATATTCAGATTTTTCTTTTCTTCTTGAGTCAGTTTAGTAGTTTGTGTTGTTCTAGGAATTTTTAAATGTTATCTAAATTGGCTAATGTAGCGTAAAGTTGCTTGTGGCTTCCTTTATAATCCTTTTCATTTATGTAAGGTCTGTATTAATGTTCTGCTTTCATTCCCAATTTTAGTAATTTTTTAAAAGATTATTTATTTATTTATTTATTTTGGCTGTGCTGGGTCTTAGTTGTAGCACGCAGGATCTTCATTGTGGCATGCGGGATCTTTTAGTTGCCGCATGAGGGCTTCTTAGTTGCGGCATGTGAACTCTTAGTTGTGGCATGCATGTGGGATCTAGTTCCCCAGGGGTCGAACCTGGGGCCCCTGCACTGGGAGCATGGAGTCTTACCTACTGGACCACCAGGGAAGTCCCGATTTTAGTAATTTTTGTGTTCTTTCTTCTTGGTCGGTCCAACTGAAAAGTTTGTCAATTTTGTTGATATTTTCTAATAATTAACTTTTGGTTTCAGTGATTTTTCTTTTATATTTCTCTTTTCCATTTCATTGATTTCCTCCCCTCTTTAATTTGCTCTTCTGTTTTCTTGTTTCTTAATGTGAAAGCTTATGTTTTTGATTTGAGATCTTCTTTTGTAATACAGGTTTTATGGTTATAAATTTCCCTCTAATTACTGCTTTAGCTGCATCCCATAAATTTTGGTATGCAGTATTTTTATTTTTATGTAGCTCAGACCATTTTCTAATTGTCCTCAGGATTCTTTCTTTAACCTATTGGTTATTTGGAAGTGGGTTAATTTCCAAATATTTGTGGTCTTCTGAAATTCCGTTCTGTTGATTTCTATTTCATTCCATCATGGTCAGGGAACAAAGATACTTTGCATTATTTAAATATTTTTAAATTTATTGAGACCTGTTTTATGACTTAGTAAGGAGCTGGCAAATGACAGCCTATAGACTAAATTCATCCCACCTCCTATTTTTACAAATGAAGTTTTATTGGGACACAGCCATGCCCATTCATTTGTGGTTGTTTTCCTGGTCTAATGGAAGAGTTGAATATTTGTAACAGAGGCAGTTGGTCCTCAAAGCCTAAAATATTTATTGTTTGGCCCTTTGTATAAAAAGTTTTCTGACCCATGGTCTAGCATAGCATCTATGTGGGAGAATGTTCCATTTATACTTGAGAAGAGTGTACATCCCAGTGTTGTTGGATGAAGCGTTATTTAGATACCAGTTAGATGGAATTGGTTGATAACGTTCAAGTGTTCTGTATCTTTGATGGTTTTTTCAGTCCATTTTGAGAGTAGAGCGTTGACGTCTACAACTATTATTGTTGAATTGTCTATTTCTCCTTCAATTCTGTCAATTTTTTCATCATGTATTTTGTGATTCTATTGTTAGGTGTGTATATATTCATAATTGTTGTTTCTTCATAATGAATTGACCCTTTTATCATTATAAAATGACTCTCTTCATCTGTATTAATTTTTAAAAATTTTTTATTTTGTCTAATATCAATAGTATAACTCTACACCTCCTTTATGATCACTGTTTGTGTGGTGTATCTTTTCTCTTTTTACTTTCAATCTATATCTTTGAATTTAAAATGTGTCACTTATAAACAACATATAGTCTGATCTTTTTTTTTTAATCCAGAGTGACAACTTCTGCCTTTTGATTACAGTGTTATTCATTTACATTTATTCTAATTATTGGTATGGTTGGATTTACTTCTGTGACTTTGCTATGTGTTTTCTATATGTCTGTAGCTTTTTTTCTTCCTGTTTCTCCTTTACCACCTCTGTGTGTGCATTAGATTTTTTTCTAGTGTACTATTTAAATTATTTCATTAGTATTTTAAAAATTATTTTCTTAATTGTTATGTTAGATATTACAATATACATCTTATGATCTATTTCAGATTAATACCAATTTAATGTACTCCATTATAGCTTCATTCCCTCCCCCTACCTTTGTGCCATTGTCATATATAGTACATCTATATATATTTTAAACCCAATAAAACAGTACTATAATTATTACTTTGTACAGTCTTGTATATTTTAAAGAAATTAAGAGAAGAAAGAAAAATATAGAATATTTTATTCTAATCCAAATACTGCTTTCAGTACACATCATTTCTACCTGTGGACTTGAGTTACCATCTGTTGTCACACTCCTAACCCCCTTTTATGCCATTATTTGTCATATATATTCTATCTTTATATGTTATAAGCCTCAGTATAATTTAAAATTATTATTTTATGCAATTATCTTTTAAATCAGTTAGGAAAAGTAAATAAAATACTTACATTCTCTAATTACCTGCATGATCTCATTACCAGTGCTTTTTGTTTCTTTGTGTGGATTTGAGTTTCCTTCTGGGGGTGTCATTTCTTTTCAGCCCAAGGAACATCCTTTAGTCTTTTTTTCAGGAAACAGGCTTGCTAGCAGTGAAGTTTCTCAGCATTTATGTGTTTGGTAATGTATTTTCCCTGATAGTTTTGCTGGTGTAGAATTCTCTACTGACAGTTTTATTTCTCTCAGAACTTGGCTTTTGTCATCCCACTACCTTCTGGTGCTCATTGTTTATGATAGAGGTCAACCATTAATATTATTATGATTCCCTTATTCATGATAAATCATTTTTCTGTTGCTGCTTTCACAGTTTTCTCTCTGTCTTTGGCTTTCAGTGGTTTAACTAAGATGTATCGTACTATCGTTTTAATTTGAGAAATTCCATTTGGTTCTTTTTTATATAATTTCACTCTGATTTAATAGTTTCTGATGAACCATTGTCACCATACGTTTCTTTACTCTTTTTAACATGGTTTTCTTTAACTCTTGAACATTTATAATTACTTCTTTGACATCTTTACCTCTTAAGTCCAGTATATGAGTGCTCTCAGAAATGGATTCTGTTGACTTTTTTTCTACTCCTGTGTATGAGTCACATTTTTCTGTTTCCTTGCATATCTCATACTTCTTTGTAGAAAACTTGGCATTTTAAATAATACATTGTTGCAACTCTGGATTCTGATCTCCCTCCTTGCCACAGGATGGTGGTGTTGGTGGTTGTTTTTATTTGTTTACTCATTTTAGTAACTTGCCTGAACTAATTCTGTGGAGTGTGTTTCCACTGTCATGTGCAGCTTTTTTATTTTTGTTTTTTTTATGTTTTAATTTTTAAACATGGCTTGGTTCCTGGTGGTTGTCCCTGCATCAGCATAGCTTAGTGGTCAGCCATTGATTAGTCAGAGGTTATGTTTAAGTGCCTTGTGCTGACAAGGCTCTACCCTTTGCCATTGGATCTCTGTGTAGATTTGGGGAATACTTTCAAAATTCAGATACTTTAGAAGTCTGCCCATTTTTTTAACTTTGTTTCTGATCTTAGACAGAAGACATTGACTCTTTCAACATGAAGCATACTGTTACATGTACGTTTTTTATACATACATACATGTATGCTTTTATAGATGTCCTTTATCAGATTGAAGAAATTTCCTTCTAGCTTGCTGGGTTTTAACATGAATGAGTACTGAATTTCGTCAGAATCTTTTTTTGCATCTTTTGTGATGATCATACAGTTTTCCTTTTGTTTTTCTACCAATGAAATAAGTTGCGTTGATTAATTTTCAAATGTTAAACCAACTTCAGTTTCCTAGGATTAATATCACTTAATCATGATGATATATTCTTTTTTATATATTATTAGATTTGACTTAATATTTTCACGGAACTCTATATCTACATTACTGAAGGATATTGTTATGTACGTATTTCCTTGTAATGTCCTCATCAGGTTTAGGTATAGGAGTTATATTGGTCTTGTGAACTAAATGGGCAAAACATTCACTCTTGTTCTATTCTTTGAAAGAGTTGGTATACAGTTATGATGATTTCCTCTCTATATATTAGGCAGAATTCATCAGTGAAGCCACTTGGACCACAGTTCTCTCTATGGCAAGATTTTAAATTACAGATTCAGTTTCCTTGTGAGGCTATTCTTATTATTAAATTATTTCTTGCCTCAGTTTTGAAATTTTGGGTTTTTCAAGTGTTTTGTCTAGTTTATGTAAGTTGTCCAATTTATTGGTATAGAGTTGAGTATAAAATTCCCCATAAACCTTTCAAAAGCTAAATGATCTGTGGTGATGCCCCTTTTTTTATTCCTGATATTGGTAATTTCCATTTTCTTTATTTTTTTCGTTATTATTTCTTGCTAGGGGTTTAATTTTAAAAATTACTTCAAAGAACCAACTTCTGGCTTTGTTAATATTTTGCATTTTTTCTGTTTTCCATTTCATTGATTTTTTAAAACATAAATTTATTTATTTATTTATTTTTGGCTGCATTGGGTCTTTGTTGCTGCACGCAGGCTTTCTCTAGTTGCAGCAAACGGGAGCTACTCTTCATTGTGGTGTGTGGGCTTCTCATTGTGGTGGCTTGTCTTGTTGCGGAGCACGGGCTCTAGGTGCATGGGCTTCAGTAATTGTGGCACATGGGCTCAATAGTTGGGGCTTATGGGCTCCAGAGCGCAGGCTCAGTAGTTGTGACGCACGTGGGCTTAGTTGCTCCGCAGCATGTGGGATCTTCCCAGACCAGGGTTCAAACCCGTGTCCCCTGCCTTGACAGGCAGATTCTTAACCACTGTGCCACGAGGGAAGCCCCCATTTCTTGATTCCTACTTTTCCTTTCTTCTACTTACTCTGGGTATAATCTGTAACTTTTTGAGGTAGAGACTTAGATCACTGATTTTAAACCTTCCTAAGGAGTTTTCAAATATATGCATTGAGAGATATGAATTTCCCTCTTATGACTGCTCTATTTGCATCCCCCTGTTTTTTTGTGTATCATGTTTTTAGTTTCATTCACTTCAAATATTTTCTAATTTCCTTTATTTTAGAATTGTGTTTAGTTTTCAAATATTTGAGGATTTTCTAGTTAACTTTTTGTTATTGATTTCTAGTTTCATTTCTTTGATGACAAAGGATATGCTCTATATAATTTCAATACTTGAAATTTATTGAGACTTGTTATACCCTTTTTTTTTCTTCCCGTTTTATTGAGATATAACTGCCCTACCATACTGTGTAAGATTGAGGTCCAGTATAATGATTTGACTTACATACATTATGAAATGATTACCACAGTAAGTTTAGTGAACATCCATTGTCTCCGATAGATACAAAATAGAACAGAAAAAATTTTTTTTCCTTGGGATAAGAACTTTCAGGATTTACTCTCTTATCAACTTTCATATATAACATACATCAGTGTTAATTAAATTAATCATGTTGTATATATTACATCCCTAGTACTTAATCTTATTATTGGAAGTTTGTACCTTTTGACTAGCTTCATCCAATTTCCCCTTCCCCCAGTCTCCACTTTCAGTAACCACAAAACTGAGCTCCTTTTTTATTAGTTTGTTTCTTTGTTTTTTGAAGTGTAATTTACCTACAGCACTATATTAGTTTTAGGTGCACAACATAAGTGTTGTGAAATTTCTGCACATTACAAAACAATCACCACGATAAATCTAGTTACTATTTGTCACCATTCAAAGATATTACATTATTATTGACTATATTCCCCATGCTGAATTTCATCCCTTTGACTAATTTATTTTGTGCCTGGAACTTTGTACCTTTTAATCTTCCTCACCTGTTTTACTCATCCTCCTCTCCCTTCTGGTAACCACCTGATTGTTCTCTGTATCTTTGACTTTGTTTCTGATTTGTTATGTTTGTTCATTTGTTTTGTTTTAGATTCCACATATAAGAGAAATCATACAGTATTTGTCTTTCTCTGACTTATTTCACATTGCATAGTACCCTTCAAGTCCGTCCATGTTGTTGCAAATGGCAAGATTTCAATCTTTTTTTATGGTTTCCATTGTATATATATACTACATATTCTTTATGCATTCGTCTGTCAATGGGCACTTAGGTTGCTTCTGTAGTTTGGCTATTGTGATTAATGCTTCATTGAAAATAGAGGTGCATATATCTTTTTGAATTAGTGTTTTTGTTTTCCTCAGAAAAATACCCAGGAGTGGAATTGCTGGAACGCATGGTAGTTCTAGTTTTAATTTTTTGAGGAATGTCCATAATGTTTTCTATAGTTTTCTGTAGCTGTACCAATTTACATTCCCACCAACAGTGCTCCAGAGTTCCCCTTTATCCATTTCTTTGCCAGCATTTCTTATTTGTTGTCTTTTTGATAACAGCCAACTGACAGATGTGAAGTGATATCTCATTGTAATTTTGATTTGCATTTCCCTGATAATTAGTGATATTGAGCATCTTTTCATGTGTATGTTGGCCATCTGTATGTCTTCTTTGGAAAAAATGCCTGTTCAGGTCCTCTGCCCATTTTTTTAATTGGTTTGTTTAGTTTTTTTTGATGTTGAGTTGTATGAGGTCTTTGTATATTTTAGATAGTAACCCTGTACATGTATATTGTTTGCAAGTGTCTTATTTGTGCTTATGTTTCCCTTGCCTGTGGAGACATATCCAAAAAATATTGCTAAGACTGATGTCAAAGGGCGTACTGCCTATGTTTTCTTATAGGAGTTTTATGGTTTCAGGTCTTAAATTTAACTCTTTAATCCATTTTGAGTCTATTTTTCTGTATGGTGTGAGAAAGTAGTCCAGTTTGATTCTTTTGCATGTAGCTGTCCAGTTTTCCCAACACTATTTATTGAAGAGGCTGTCTTTTCCGGATTGTATATTCTTGCCTTCTTTATTGTAGATTAATGGACCATATAAGTGTGACTTCATTTCTGGGCTGTCTGTTCTGTTCCATTGATCTTTGTGTCTGTTTTTGTGCCAGTACCTTACTTTTTTGATTACTGTAGCTTTGTAGTATAGTTTGAAATCAGAGCATAATACCTCCCACTTTGTTCTTCTTTCTCAGGATTGCTTTGGCTATTCTGTGTCTTTTGTGTTTCCATACAAATTTTAGGATTTTTTTTCTAGTTTTGTGAAAAATGCCATTGGTATTTTGATAAGAATTGCATTGAATCTGTAGATTGCCTTGGATAGTATGGTCATTTTAATAATATTAATTCTTCCAATCCATGAGCATGGTATCTTTCCATTTGTTTGTGTCACCTTTGATTTCTTTCATCAGTGTCTTATAGTTTTCCAAATATAGGTCTTTTACTGCCTTAGTTAGATTTATTCCTAGGTATTTCATTCTTTTTGATGTAATTGTTATTGGGATTATTTTTTAATTTCTCTGATAGATTGTTATTAGTGTATAGAAATGCAACAGATTTCTGCATATTAATCTTGTATCCTGAAATTTTACTGAATTCATTGATGAGTTCTAGTAGTTTTTTGGTGGATCTTTCGGATTTTCTACATGTAGTATCGTGGCATTTACAAACAGTGAC
Organism: Balaenoptera borealis; assembly: GCF_965194805.1. NCBI lineage: Eukaryota > Metazoa > Chordata > Mammalia > Artiodactyla > Balaenopteridae > Balaenoptera > Balaenoptera borealis. The sequence continues at coordinate 168,119,708 of NC_138867.1, forward strand.
AGTTTTAATTTTTCCTTTCCAATCTGGATTCCTTTTATTTCTTTTTCTTGTCTAATTGCTATGACTAGGACTTCCAATACTATCTTGCATAAAAGTGGCAAGAGTGGGCATTTTTGTCTTATTCCTGATCTTAAAGAAAATGCTTTCAGCTTTTCACTGTTGAGTATGATGTTGGCTGTAGGTTTGTCATATGTGGTGTTTATTATGTTGAGGTATGTTCCCTCTAGACCCAATGTTGAACATTTTTATCATAAATCAATGATGAATTTTATCAGAAGCTTTTTCTGCATCTTTTGAGATCATATAATTCTTATTCTTCAGTTTGTTAATGTGGTGTATCACATTGATTGCTATGCAGATACTGAACCATTCTTGCATCCCTGGGATAGATCCCACCTGATCATGGTGTGTGGTCCTTTTAATGTATTGTTGAATTTGCTTTGTAGATGTTTTGTGGAGGATTTTTGCTTCTATGTTCATCAGTGATACTTGCCTGTAATTTTCTTTTTTTGTAGTGTCTGTCTGGTTTGGTATCAAGGTGATGCTGGCCTTGTAGAATGAGTTGGGAAGCATTCTTTCCTGTTTAATTTTTTGGAATACTTTGAGAAGGATAGGCATTAGCTCCTCTTTAAATGTTCTGTGGAATTCACCTGTGAAGCCCACTGGTCCTGGACTTTTGTTTGTTGGGAGTCTTTAAATTAATAATTATAATTAGTCTGTTTGTATTTTGTATTTCTTCCTGACTCAATCTTGGAAGTTGTACATTTCTAGGAATTTATCCAGTTCTTCTAGATTGTCCATCTTATTGGCATGTAATTGTTTGTAGTGATCTCTTACAGTCCTCTGTATTTCCGAGGTCTCATTTGTAACTTCTTTTTCATTTCTGATTTTGTTTATTTGGGTCCTCTCTTTTTTTCCTTGATGAGTCTGGCTAAAGATTTATCTTTTCAAAGAACCAGCTCTAAGTTTCATTGATCTTTTCTATTGTTTTTTTAGTCTCTATTTCATTAATTTCCACGCTGATCTTTATGACTTCTTTCCTTCTAACTTTGGGTTTTGTTTGTTTATCATTTTCTACTTCCTTCAGGTGTAAAGTTAGGTTGTTTATTTGAGATTTTTCTTGTTTCCTGAGGTAGGCATATATCACTATAAATTTCTTTCTTAGCACTGCTTTTGCTGTGTCTTACAGATTTTGGATTGTATCTTTCCATTTTCTTTTGTCTCCAAGTATATTTTTATTTCCTCTTTGATTTCTTCCATGACCGCATTGGGTTTTCCTAGCATATTGTTTAGCCTCCATGTGTTTGTGTTTTTTGCGGTTTTTTTCTTATAGTTGATTTCTTGTCTCATAGTACTGTGGTATGAGACCAGAGTTATCTTAAACTGTCCTCATTTTTTAAAATTTCTCTTTCTTTTTTCTGTTCAACTTGGGTGATTTCAACTACTCTGTCTTCCAGATCACCTGTCTGTTCCTCTGTATCATCTAATCTGTTGATTCCTTCTAGTGTATTTTTTAGTTTCAGTTACTATTTGGTTCTTCTTTATATTTTCTGTCTCTTCTTAAGCTTCTCGCTGTGGCCATTCATTCTTTCCCTGAGTTTGTTGAGCTTCTTTATGATCATTACCTTGAACTCTTTACTGGGTAGGTTGCTTATCTCCACTTCACTTAGTTCTTCTCCTGGGAGTTTATCTTTTCCTTCGTTTGGAACATGCTCCTTTGTCACCTCCTTTTGTTTACCTAATTTTCTGTGTTCATTTCTATGAATTAGGTAGATTGGTTATGTTTTTGATCTTGGAGAAGTAGGCTTGTGTAGGAGACATCCTATGGTGCCCAGCAGCACCAGAGTTATATGATCTAGGGATGCCCCTGTGAGCATGTTGGTAGGCAGGGCTGTCCCTGTCCCAGTTGGCTGCCAGGCCTTGCCTCATACAGAGGCTGTTGGCCACTGGTGGGCAAGGCTAGGTCCCAGAGCGGCCAACTGAGTGGCCCTGGGGTTTCCTGAGGCTTATCTCAGCCTGCTGGTGGGTGGTGCCTGGTCCCGGTGCAGTTGACTTTGGGGCCTGGGGGGCCTTGGACTGCTGTCTGCAGGTGCTGGCAAGTCCCGGTACTGGTACCAGCTTGCTAGTATGTGGAGCAAGGGCCTTGAAACTCCTGGGGCTGGTGCCAGCCTGCTTGTGGGCAGAGCTGGGTCCCAGTATGGTCAGCTTAGGGCCTGAGGTCCCGGGGCTGGTTCCAGTCCATTGGTGGGTGGTGCCAGGTGCTTGTGTGGCTGACTACAGGGCCGTGGGTCCAGGACTGGTCTCAGCCTGCTGGTAGTCAGGGTCATTTCCTCATGTAACTGGCTGCTCAGTGTGGGAGGTCCCAGGACTGTGGCCGACCTGCTGGTGGGTGGGACCGTATCCCGGTGCAGATAGTCTAGACACCAAAATGGCCCTTGCCAGCACCAGTGTCCTCATGGTAGAACCTAAATGGCTCCCATAAATGGCTGCCACCAGCATCTGTGTCCCAAGGGGGAGTGCTGGTGGCCTCCTGCCTCTCTGGCAGGCTTCTCCAAGTTCAACAAGTGGGACTGACCTAGGCTCCTTTCAAATTACTCCCTCTGTGCTGGGTCTAAGAGCATGTGAGATTTTGCTTCTGTTGTTTAAGAGCAGAGTTTCTGTTTCCTACAGCCCTCTAGCTCTCTCTTATGCAAGTCCCACTGGCCTTCAAAGTCAGATGTTATGGGGGCTTATCTTCTGGTGTAATACTGGGCTGGGGAGCCCAGTGTGGGGCTTGGACCCATCACTCCTTGGGGAGAACCTCTGCAATTGTGATTGTCCTCCCTTTTGTATGTCACCTACTTGGGTCTTAACTATACTGTGTCTCCACCCCTCCTACCCATCTCATTGTAGTTCCTTCTTGATAACTTTAGTTGTGGAAAATTTTTTCTTCTAGTCTTCAGGTCCTTCTCATCATTAGTTCCTCTGTAAGTAGTTGTAATTTTGGTGTACCTGTGGGAGGAGGTGAGCTCCAGGTGTTCCTTCTCTGCCATGTTGACCACTCTGTTATATATAATCTTTTTGTTGTTATTGTTTATATTCTGAATATACTTAACAGAGTGCATTCAGCATTTGGATGATGTTTCTGTAAATATCAGTCAGGCTTGAGATGGTTGAATAGTGTTGTTCAAAATTTCTATATTCTTATTAATTACTTTTGTCTTCTTGCCATATCAATTGTGGAGAGCAGTTTGTTAAAATCTACAACTACAGGTATGATTGTCTATTTCTTCTTTTAGTTTTTGCTTAATGAATTTTGAAGTTCTGTTATTAGATGCATGCATATTTACTATCATTAAGTTTCTCTTTTGGATTGATCCTCTTATTATTATGCATTGTCCCTCTTTTTCCCCAGTAACACTCCTTGTCTTAAAGTTTACTTTTGGCATGATATCATTTTACTTTACTTTTCCAATCCCTTTACTTTCAGTGTATCTGTATCTTTATATTTCACATTGCTTCTTGTCAACAAGATATAACTGTGTCTTGTTATAGACTGACCATGTGCCTTTAAAGGCTGACAATCTGCCTTTTAATTAGAGAATTTAGTCCACTTACATTTAGTATGATTACTAATATAGTTGTGATAATTCCACCATCTTGTTATTTGTTTTCTGTTTATTCCATTTGATCTTTGTTCCTTTGCTTTTCCTTTCCTGCTTCCACTGTTTTCCTCTCTTATTGGCTTTTTAGATATATCTCTTGATATTATTAGTGGTTAATTTAGAGTTGTCCAATGTAGTAGCCACTAGCCACATTAAAATTAAGTTTAAAATTCAATTCATCATTGCATTAGCTACATTTCAGGTGCCCAGTAGCCACATGTCCCCATTACTGGATTAGGCAATACAGATTACTGAAGAAAGTTCTATTAGACAGCTCTCTAGAGATTATGATCAGGATTTATTTTGGTCAAAATTACCCCAGGTCAAGTGTGAAAAGAGCAATATTCTAGTCGGAAGATGTGTGTTTTTGTTGTGTGTCTACTTCTGGTTAGTTTTGTATCTGTAGGCAAATGTCCCACTGCTCTTAGCCTCAGTTTTCTTTTCTAAAATGTGGGGATAATAATTCCTGCTTTTTCTGCTTCATGGAGTGCTTGTGGAAAAGAAAACTATAAAATGGTAACATTCTTTATAAAAGTCAAAGCAGTTTTCAAAAAAAAAAAATTAACTGATTGACTACTTTCTGTGTTTTGTTTGCTTTTTTAGGTTGCTGACAGAACTAGAGTCTCCTTCTTGGTGGCCCTTTAGCTTCAAGCTTTGGAAGATGCCATCAGAAACAAAGCCCAAGTGGGACGCCTCAATGGCTAGTTCCAAAGCTTTTGGAAAAGAAGGGATAGTGATCAAAATTCCTGCTGTTATTTCCCAAAAAACAGAATCTCATGTTAAACCAGGAAGGCTCACCGTCCTTGTTTCTGGGTTGGAAATCCACAACTCAGATTCTTTGCTCATGCACAGATTTGAAAGAGAAGAAGTAGATGACATCAAGGTTCATACACCTTATGAAATTAGCATCCGCCAGCGGTTCATTGGGAAGCCAGATATAGCTTATCGTTTGATATCTGCCAAGATGCCGGAGGTTATCCCCATTTTGGAAATGCAATTCAGCAAGAAGATCGAGTTTTTAGAAGATGCCTTGATGCTCAGAAGCACTAGAACCTCTCCCCTAGCAGAGAAGGGCTACTCAGTCTGGCATGCAGGTGAGTGCTCATCAAAACAGTCTGTGCACAAGATCTCTAAAGTCACAGTCAGACTCAACACACCCATGGTGCGTTACCATGATGTATCACATAGAGCAACTGCTGGTTTCAGCTCACTAGTGACTACCTATTTGTTTGTAAATAAAAATAATTTCAGGCCATTTTCCTTAGTACTTGCCATCTGAATCTCAAATCACTCAGGTTTATCATATACTTGAGAGCTGTGCCTTTTCAAATAGGTCAGAAATGGTTTTGGTGATGCTTTCAGAGCAAAGGAAAGCTCCAAGTTAGATGTTTTCACCTCTTTCCCCTGTTTGATTTGAGAACCAACACTTTAGGGTCTTAACTAGCATCATCCCCACCTGCTCTGGTGTGTCTCCAGTCCCTTCCCCCAACCCAGCATCACACTCGGTTTTCTTGGCACTTAATTGAGGTATTCCCAACCCACTTTCCAGATGTGCATTTGGATAGCAGAATTTTTGAAAACTACGCAGCATAGTTTTTGTGTGTTTTTTTTTTAGCATCCCAAAAATGTTGTGAAACCCTTGCTTTTCTTGGCATTGTGGCTGCAGTATCCTCTTTTAGGTCTCTGTGGGGCATGGAGGGTATAGCTGAGTTTGGACTGAGGTTCGAGTGTGGGTGGCAGGACATGTGGATATGTCCCCAGGTCCCAGCCTCCTCCCTAGCATAGAATAACTTAGTGGTATCTGACTTCTCAGTTTTGCCATTCTGATGGATGTCAAGTGGTATCTTAAAGGTATTTTTATTTTTTTGATTGATTGTGAGGTGGAGCATCTGACGCCTTTTAGTTGTTTTTTGGTCCCACAGATTTTGCTCTGTGGGTTGCTTGTTCTGGTATTTTTTTTTTTTTTTTTTCCTACTGGGCTTCTTTTTTTTTTCCTCTCTGATTTGCAGGAGTTCATTATTCATTCTAGATATTCATCCCTTGTTGACTTTAGAAGCTACCAGTACTTCTCCTAGACTGTCAGCTTCCATTACAGAAATCTTTAATGTTGCTGTGGTCAGATTTACCATTTTTCCCCTTAAGTTTATTTTTGAGCCCTGCTTAAGAAATCCCAAAGTCATAAAATATTCTAATACTAGCATTATAGGTGACATTACTTCTATGTTATAGTGATTTTTCTAACAAGTAATAGTCTTTTCTTATTAACTTCGATTGCTAGAGTTTGTTTAAAGTAAGAGATATGTTTGTTACTATTCCAGTTCCTTTTCTTTTTTCCTCTTAAGTGACTGATTTCAATTCCAGTATGTAATCTGTTTCCCTAACATATGAATATTTTGATGTTATTCTAGATGACTTCAAGTTTCAAAAAGAAATTACTTGATAATAGACTGGTCCCATAAGTATCAAAATGTTGGAAATGTTAATGTAAAAACTTAATTTAGAAACTTACTTTCTTAATTTAGAAACTTACGTTTCCAGATTTTTCTTTGGCCCCTCATTCAAGGCAGGACTCAGAAGCTGGCCCATAAAAGAGCCAAGAAGTGTACACTGTACCAGCCAACATAAGATCCTGACCAGAAGGGCCCTTCAGGAAAGGCCGTTTGCAAGCTCAGCCAAGTAGCCTCTCTGATACCCCAAGTCTCTGAGTCCCTCTCACTGCTGTTTTCCTCTGGGAGGAGCCTCAGCAGTGAGAGGAGGGAGGAGGCCCTGGCTCTCCAGATGCAGAGCTCCGTGGGCTGTTGGTTCTGACAGTGCTGTTGGAGAATCCCCCTGTGCCAGGCGTGGTGCCAGGTACCCACAGTCCTGAAAACAATCCTTCTTATGGAGCTCTACCACATTCGTGGGTTTTATGTTAGGCGTGGTGGTTTCAGAGAGAGAACACGGCATAGAATGTTACACGTGAGATGGCAGATGCGAGCATGTCACGTGTGTCACAGAAAGTCACACTGTACAAGTGAGAAGAGTGCACGCTTGCTGCACCTTGCTGTCATGGAGGGTGGGTCCCGAGGAAGATGGGATGGTAAGCTCTGACTCCAAGCATACAGGTGGCAGATGGGGCTAGAGAGGAGGGAGTGAGTGCCAGGGCCTCTGCAGCCATAATCAGACTGCAGGAAGCTGAGTGAGTGCAAATTCTGCAGGGCCACCAATCAGGAAGGGGAAAATGGACCTCTTGTGCACAAGCTGAGGCTGCTGACCTGAGGCTGAACGTCTTTCTCCTCAGGGAAGCTACAGATCTACTTTTAACGTTTTTCAGCTGATTGAACCAGGCCCACCCGATTGTCTAGGACAGGCTCTCTTCACTAAAGTCAACTGACTGAGAGCCTTCACCACGTCTACAAATACCTTCCCAGTAACACCTAGATTAGGGTTGGATTGAATAACTGGGGACTATGGCCTCACCCATCACAGTAACGGATTGTATATGTATGGAATGAGCTGAGCCACATCCACAGTGACAGATGGGTTTTCATCTCAGTGCTAACTTTAGCCTGTGGGTAGGATCTCTACAATGTGTCTGAGTCTGGACTGAGCATGAAGTGCCATCCTCCCCTGGTGAAGCCTCCCTGCGTAGGGGAGGCAGGTGTACCTTACAGCTGTGGATTTGGAGAGGTACAGGTGACAAGGAGTTATGTTTGGAAGAAGCCGGCATACTGAGTTCAATAAGCAAGATGGTATCTCATTTGCTTGGAACTTCACAGTAATCCTGCACAAGCCCAGCAATGAGAACTTACTTCTCATTGTTACCTCTCTTGTTGTTGTATCTGTCAGCACCTCTGTTTTTACTGTTCTACACTGGAAACTACAGAAACAGTGGAGGTAGAAACCATGACTTTGACATCTCAGAAACATATTTCTCTCCTCGATGAGCTATTTTGGTAAATTGTGTGGCCAGAAGGTGGCAGTCTAGTAACAGGGGACCAGTGTTAGGAACCAGTGTCCTAGAAGAACTTTCCAGAGACCTCTGTAGTAATGTATAGAGTAGACAGGTTGAGGGCCTGGGGTGGCCAGGCCAGGACTGGGAGAGGAAGAGAGTCTCCTGGGCTTCAAGGGCTGTTAATGATACAGGTGGGCAGATCCCACCTTAAGGAAGAGCAGTTGCAAATTGCTGTTTTTCTGCATAGTATCTTTAAAATAATCTTTTAAATTTTAGAATAGTTTCAGACTTGAGAAAAAGTTGTGAGGATAGTACAGAGAGTTCCCATGTCTCCCACACCCAGTTTTCCCTATTCTTGTCATCTTACATTAGTATTGTTCATTGTCACAACTAATGAACCTGTATTGATACACCTTTATTCACTAAAGTCCATATTTTATTCAGATTTCCTTATGTTTTACTGTTCCAGAATCCCATCCAGGATCCCACATGATATTTCGGCATTTCATCTCCTTGGACTCTTCTTGACTGTTACAGTTTCTCAGACTCTCTTTGCTTTGATGATCTTGATGGTCTTCAGGAGTAGCGGTCAGGTTTTTGTAGACTCTCCCCTGGTTGGACTTTGTGTCATGTTGTCTCATGATCCACTGCGGTGATGGGTTTTGGGAGGAAGCCCACAAAGCTCTTATCATATAAGAGCAAGGTCCGTGCATAGCATTTTTAAAGAGTTTTTTGGTACTGATTTTTGTTTTCACTGTATGCGAACTGTCGCCTTCTGAGAGGGGCCTTCTCTGACCACCTAATTTAAGAGAACTAGTTTCCCATTCACTGATCCTGTAGAAATCTTGCCTAACACTTGCCCTCTGGTTTGCTGTTCAACTTCCCACACTGGGATGTGTCCTCCAGAATCAGACACAAGTCTGTCTTTTCTCACCCCATCTCCAGCACCCAGGACAGGCCCAGGTAACCAGAAGGCACACGCATCTCTGTGTAATGATAAATAAACTTCTGAGGCATTGAAGTCTCTGCATAGGGTCATTAATTTAAGATCATCTTTTGAAATAGTAAAGTTCTGACCCTGGGACACAGCACCATGCTGACCACCAACAGCCTCCATGTGGTCACTAGGACACAAGCACTGCACTGACTTCAGACAAGCCCCATGTTATTAGTTTATCAGGACACGGTGACCCCCTGACTATCGACAGACCCCCGGAGAGCTGCTTGGCCCTCAACCACTTGATCCCTTCCAAGGACTCATGGGTCAGTTGAGACTGCTGTCTCTCTCCATTTCAGCTTTCTCTCTGTTACACTTCCTGTTGTATTGAGGACATGGGGCGTTTTGTGTTTTTTTTCTGAAAGGGCTTCCCACCCCAGTTATATAAGCTGCTGGATCCATCCCTGGGTAGAGTAGGCATTTTCCTGTGTCATCAATGGGGCATTTGGGGCCCAGAGACAGGGAGAAAGATTTGCTCAAGGCTGGACAGGCTTGGAGCGGTTTTCCTGCTCCCAGGTCAGGCCCTGGTGGTCTTTGGTCTGAACTTGCAGTGAGGTCAGGAGTCTATGTCTGATGCACAAAGGAGACTGGCGTCCCAGTGCTGCCCCTGCCAGCGCAGTCCTTACTCAGGGTTTTCCTCGATGCCTCCTTGTTCTTGGAAAGTGGAATCATCTGTAAGGTAACATGTAGCTTGAACAATTTGTGATTATTTTGTTTAACTGAGATAACTAATGACTTTTGAGACAAAAACCATATTATACTGAACTAAATTAATTTTTTCAGAAGATATTTCAAGGCATTGAAGTAACTGAGTCAGCAACCCAAGTCTCAACACAGAGTTCGCGGGGGTGGCCGAGTTTTGTATTAGGCAGGATCCTGCTGATCCCACAGCTCGTTGTGAAAAACATCTCTGATTAGTATATTCCAGGAAGAAAAGTCCTCAGTTTTGGTTTTCTGGTTGTTTAAGTAATCCCGTTTGTTAAACATTCAAAAATAGTATGTCTCTAACTGTAATCTAGCTGTAGGTGTTGAAATGGAAACCAGAGTGACAGTGCAGGAGCACAGTGCTGGGCACAAGTGTGAATTAGACACGGGCTGGGCTCCCAGAGAAGCTAGCTGGGGAGGTCCCAGTTTGAAAAGATGCTGAAAAAAGATAAATAGCAGTGCAGTACCAAGCAAGTTACTGTCAAACGTGTGTAAACTGAATGGGACCAGGACAGATGAGGGAAGATTGCTGCTAAGGGAAGGGCTGAGTGGAGAACATGTCTCCAGACTTGGGCTAGGGGACATCTGTCTGCATGACATGTGCAGAGCAGGGGCATGGTGGGCAGGAATAGCATGCTGGGGTCAGGGTGCCGGGGTGGCTGGAGCAGGAGTCTGCAGGATAAGGAGCAGACTGGGAAGGAGGAGGGTGTAGGCTGGATGAGGAGTTTGCTTTCACCCATTAGGCCATAGAATCACTGTTAACATAGACAAGTGAAGTGCACTTTGCCCTCATGTTATCACTGATGACGTTTTAACGTCAGGTATGTTAGTTGGCCTTTCCTTTAGGCCAATAATCTCTAGTAGAACATGTCCTCTGTTGTCTAATTTAGCTCTGATGGTGTCCTATTGCTGTTTTAGAAAAGTGCTTTTCATTATGTAACATCTTAGTGACATTTAGATCATGTAAGACCAGCCGACAGTGAGTTTTATGCTATGGAAAGTTCTGTGATAATTAATAAGCCCTTAGGATGTTGGAGTAGTGGCACTTTGGAGATTCCAGGACACAGGTTGTAAAATCAATTTGGTTGGTTGCAACCAGCTTTTATATAAAGAATAGAATAGAAAAGCGCATCTGAGTACATGGTGTGTACTAAGGTTTTTGTCTTGTGAAACTTTTTCAGACCTCCAAGGTGCTTGTACAGGTGTAGCAGTTCTGTGTAGGAAGCACTTCGCACAGTGGCGCACAGTTAAAGGGCATGAAGACTCTCACAAAGGGCCTCCTTCCCAGTGGAGATGGGCCTGGGGAGGGCTCAGGCCCGCGGTGTGGAACCCTCAGGTCTTGCCTCCATGCAGGTTTTGCTTCGCATCAACTGGTTCCTGAACTCACTCCATCTGGCCAAGACCCTTTTCCTCTCTAGGATGCCAAGAAACATGCTTTCTTGTCATCATGTCTTCTTTGCTCAGCTAGGTAATCTCAGGGAGTGTTAATTTGTAAGAAATTTTTTGAGAAATAAGAATAAGGGGATGTTTGTGTACCTGTTGGAGGTGGCTGGTCTCTCCCCGGGGAGGAGGGGCTTGTGCAGTTGGTGTGTCCTGGATTCACCACCTGGGTTCCTGCTGTTCAGGCCCAGCAAGAGCTTTACCCCAAGATGGATTTCCTTTCCTAACAATGCATTTATCAGTTGCTCCCGGCTGCTCGGATGAAAGGCAGCTCTGCTGACTGCCACTAGGGTCCTAGGAAGGAAGTGGGGTGTCCTGCTTTTGCCCTCCCATTTTGCTGAAGCAGAGAAATCTGCTCAAAGGAGTTGGTGCTGGAATCCACACTGCTGGTTCTCACCCCAGTATGCTTTCAGCTTTCCAGCATCCTAATAAATAAACATGGCTATATTGACACATCTGAGGTGGTCTGTATTATGGAGAAAAGCAGGTGACAGACTCTAATCTATGCTCTTATCTGGGCCTTACAGTGCCAGGGTTGCAGATGGAGGCAGCGCTTTAAATAAAGGATTATCACTGTTCCTTGCCAAGCTGCTCTTCTGCTTCTTAGCGAGACTACCCAGGCATAGATGTGTGAGTGGAAACACCCCTGAGCAATGCCTTACCACGTGCAGCAGTCTGGCTCACCCCTACCTCAGCACAGCTCCACATTCAACTTTGCTTGACCTGACTAGTTGACCATTTCATGTGCTCTCTAGAACCACAGTGTTTTGTGGGGTAATCAGATGGTAATGCAGTTCCTAGTAGTGTATTTCATGTACATTTCACCAGGGCTCAACAAGTATTATGTTTCATACTCCTATCTATTGTCCTCTCAAAAAAAAAAATCACTCCTGTATAAAGCATCTTTCTTCTAAAAGCCAGTTATAGAACTAGATCCTGAGTATTTACAGTATTGCACACTCTGATCAGTGTGGGGTAAGGAAGCAGCCCTGGATTGGGGTAGAAGGCAAGGCTCAGGCAGGTCCCACATTCAGTCAGCTCAGCAGAGGTTCAGAGAGGTGGACTCACCGCTCCCGCAAACACAGAAGCTCTAAACCAGTAGATGCCTGGGAAAACACTTCGTCAACCCAAAGAGCTCTGACGGTCTTAAACACCACTTTTTGTAAAGTTCTGAATGCCCTTGCGTTGTTCACACCTTCTAGAAGATGCCACCTTGTTTGACTTTCCATTTCAGCATCTGGGCTGATGGACCATGCCATGCACTGTGAGCCCTCCTCAGGGAGCCAGGAAGGGAGGCCACTTCAGCTACAGACGAGCGAACCGTTAATTTCCGAGGGGGACAGCCAGGAACTGAGACAGGTAACATGCATTCGTAGTGTCGTGTCCTCCCCTGCAGGCAACTCACTTCTCTTTCTTGCCTAAAAACAACTCTCCACTGATTTATGCTTGCCTGTCACCTACACGGAAATGCTGGGACATCCACCTGATTTGCTCAGCTCCCTATAGCTTGAGGAAGGGCGTTGCCCATTCTGAGTCCTTGCGTTTTGTGGCATGCAGACACACATAGCATTCCTGTGCACACACAGTGGTCTTGGCAGCTGCCTGTGCCTGTTGTACGTGTGTATATGTCTGTACATGTGGGCTCAGATGCACATGTAGGCTGTGTATGTGCACGATGTGTGTGTCCACGTGGGCTCTGTACATGCACGTGTATGCATGTGTGGTGTGTGTACTGTGTGCACATGTGTGCAGCACCTGTATGTGTGTGCACTGCCTGGGCATGTACAGTTGAGGGCGCTTGCTCTCAAGTGCTCAACATAGGTTCTTGCGGAGGCTTGCCACTTTTTGTCCAGGAAGTTGAAATTTAAACAATATTTGATAGAAATACTTGCAACTTATCTTCCTATGTTAATGCTGGACAACACAGTGGCCTTTTCTTTTTCCTTTTTTAATAATTATGTAACAAATACCTAGATGTTATATCATTTCATTCATAAATATTTCAGAATGTAGCTTTAAAAGATAAGAACCGTTTTAAAAAATCGGCACAATACCATACTCACCTTCAAAAAGTAAAAAGTAAATTCCTTGGTATCATCAGACATCAAGCCAGTGCTCAAATTTCCATAGTTACCTCATTTAGGAAAATGTGTTGTATGTTTATTCAGATCAGGATCCTCATGAGGCCGGCCTGTGTGTTGCATTTAGTGAAGTGCCTTTAATGCATAGCTTTCTTTCCTCTGTCATCTTGTCTTTTTCCTTTGCAGTTTATTTGATGAAAAAACTAAATTGTTCCTCTGTCAAGATTTTGCAGCTTGCATCTTCCTGACTTGGTTTCCCCAGCTCCCAGCAGGTGGTGAACTGCCTGCTCTCTGCCCTGCTACTCCTGTAGGTCGGTTTGTAGCTCTAGAGGCTCCATCAGATTCAGGCTCCATTTTGGAGAGACTGTTTCATTGGTGGCAACCCACACTTACGTCAAGGCATACAAGAGACTGTATGTCTTTTAAACCTGTTTTTAAATAATTTTATTCTATGTGTCTACATAGGCATAGACTCCTTTAAGCTCAGCCTTTTCCATTTTGGGAAAAAGTGTTCATCTTTTGCTATGGGATATTTTAAATATATATGATTTGTCACTTTTTCCTTCTGATCTAACTTTTAATCACTTTTAGTAATGACACGGAGACATGCCGCTTTCTAGCTGCAACTAGCAGATTCTGCAGGTTACTAATCACTTCTTTTGATAGGCTTAGTGACTCCAGAACACTGCAGATCTTGTGTGCCTTGGGGCTTAAGAAACCCTCATACTATAAAGGCAAACTTAACCTGTTCTCATGAAAGTGGGTAAGAGTGCATATAGGCCTCAGGCTGGTAGGATCTGAGACCCTCCTCTCCCACCCTCCAATGAAGGTGTCTGTGGCTGAGATGAGCTCTTCTATGTCCCACAGTTGTGTTGAGGCTGAAGCAAGAACATGGGTTTTTCATGGGAAATGTAGGAATTTTATCTGTTAATTCTAGTGGTGGCCATGTAGTTTGAGAGGGCCCTTGCAATTTCAAATAACCAATCTCTACTACCATGTATATACAGTGTGCCCTTCCCCTAAAAGCTGTGATAGAATGGGAGAGGTCAGGATGAGTGCACCAACAGCTGTGAGTAGAATAAGATTCCTCAGTGACCACTGAGGTCACCATTCTTTCCCATGAAAGTGTGTTTCTTATGTGGTTGGTCCTGACTGTCATCAACAAGTCTTAGTGAGCCCTGTGGCGTCCATGCTGGGAACAGCAGATGCCATGGTCATGAATCAGGATGCTGGCTTCGGGGCAGAGGACACGGTGATCCCTGAGCAGTTAGGCTGGGAAGACCCACCCACAGGAGGGGCAGGGCTTTGTGCTAGTTAGCTGCCTCATTCCCCTTCCCTGCAGGGAGAACCTAATTTCATAAGAGGTTGTCCTTTTGAGGTAAAACACATGTTTCATATTTAGAGAAGAATTCTGAACTGTGTAGTTGAAGCTCAAGCATAGGTAGGAATGAGTTAAATTTCTGGGGAAAATGAAAATGCAAGAAAATCTCCCTCCATTCATCTGTGGTTTCTGTTGCAGATGCTATTAAAGTCATTACGTGGAAATGGGTTTTGGTGACTTAAACTGCAGTTGGGGTGCTAGAGAGAAGATTTGCCGTGATTTCCTCAGGGAGCAGCCGTGCTTAGTGCAGTGTGCCAGCTCCCTCTGTGCTGGGCCCCTGGAGCGGGCATGTGGGCTGCGGTTAGGCCCCATCTGCTGCGTAGCTGTGGCCGTCCACCATCCGCTGTGGGAGGGCACGTGGTGGAGGAGGCTGGGAGAGGAATCAGAGTCCCTCAGATGGGTTTGGCACAGAGTCCCTCAAATCATTTCCAATGTCTGATGTGCTAACCTTTCCTGCCTCAGAACTCCTGCTCTTTCGTTACTAAGTCTGTGGCTACCATATATTTGATACAACATTTGGAAGTGATAAAACAAAAAGCGGTGTGGCTCTGTCCTGAGGACATTGCAGTTTTACATAAAGTTTCTTCATAACTTCTTAATCTCCACTTCTCTGTCTTGTCCTGTGTTTGGTGTTTTTTCATCCTGCCTCCCTCTTTCACCAAGAAGGAATCAGAATGAAAAGCTGACCCAGGTCTGGTCTCATGGTTTATCAGGCTCTGCAACAGCCCTGGCACTGGGAACAGCAGTGAAGGAAGACTTGCACTGGATGTTCTCATCATTTCCAATAAAGAGGGATGCACAGAGTGTGGATTCATGGCAAGTTTTTAGGTCATAGTTTTGAACTCTCTGTTTGATTATATTCGGCACTTAGTCTGCCTACTGTATGTGGTATCTTTATAAACAGTAAATGCAAAACACAAAAATTAAAAACTGAGGTGATTAATTCAGTTCAGTCAGAAAGTTCGTTTACTGGAAAACCTAGTCAGCTGGTGTGAGGAGAAGAGTTTATTGAAAAGACAGCCCTGCGGATGCCTGTGCTGGGGAGATGAGTGAGGCCCAGGGCTTTTGTCTCTGTGTTGCTTAGCAGAGCCAAGTTCCACATGTATCTGCACGGGCAGTTCACTGGATCTTTCCTGAAATAATTCTAGGCCGGAAAGGATGCTGTGGTTCTCTACTTGCTGTGAAACTATCTTAAGAAATTAATGTCCTCCTTTTCTTTTTTTTTTTAACAAATATATATATTCATTTTCACGTTCTTTTCCATTATGGTTTATTATAAAATAATTTTATTTTCTTTTTTTAGAAATTATAGAATACATTTCATCTTCTGTAACTCCACCATTCTGGTCTTTTCCCCTGTACTTTGTTCCCAGTTATTTAAATTTGTCCCAATTCATCTGTCTCCTCTCCTAGTCAGGAAAAAAAAAAAAAAAAAAAATCTGTCATTTCTTGCATAACCTAATCTATGTAAAAGAATTGTGTTTAGCAAGTGTTCTTCAGCCTAAACTAAATGAATTATTTAGTGAATTATTTAGCCATGGCTTCAGTGAGTTATTTGGAGAAGACAACAGATCTGGGTTTCCTTGGATAATTGTCAGGACAAAGTCATGAGACAATGAGCAAGGGGTGATATCCATGATGCTTCTCATCAGTTGTGGCAATGGACTAGACCACACTTCAGGGATGCAGATTCCAGAACTGATACTTCTTAAGAAGGAGGGGATGGCTAAACTGGTGGGCCCTCAAAAGTAGAAAGGCAAGGGCAATGCACTCCATCTATAGGACCACCGAACAGTGCTGGGACGGTGTGCAGACACCTTTGTTGGAGTGGGCTCTGTAGAGGGGTCTGGGGACAGAGAGCTGGACATGTCCACTCTCTTATCAGTACCTTCATTTAGTCTGGGTTTTGTCCCGTAAGCAGTTTGGAATCATTGAAGATTTTTAAGCAAGGAGTCATGAGATAATTTCAGATTTTTACCCGTTCTCCTCAGGTTCTCCTATTGTCCTCTGCTGCCTTCTGAATCTTTTTCAGACTGTATCATTTCATTCGTTAATTATGTGGCACGGTTAGATGGTTAGTGTTTTTATTTGTGGCTTTGATACCAGCCTGGATATTAGCAATGAACTAGGCCGTTTATTTAAATATGTGTTACTCTAATTGTGAATTATTAATAAATGTTTCTGATATCATATCCTATGTCATTTCTAAACGTTAAACCATAAGAAGAGCCTTGGTAACCAGGAAAACATACCTAGTAACTTTTGAGGTCCACACACAGTGGACATTTCAATAAGAGGTCATATGTCCTAGGATGAGCCCTGGTCTAGGAACCTGGCATCCTGGCACTTGTCCCAGCCCTCGCTGTCAGCTCTGTAGTCCTGGGAAGGCTGGTTTGCTTCCCTGGCCTCAGTCTCCACCTCTGAAAAGGGCACTGACTCGTAGAGTATTCCAGTATCTACCGTCTAATGTAGAATCCACTGCAATGAAATGAAAGCTGAGTTACAGAAAAATGTCACGCCTTACTTTTAAATATTCGTTCATGGTTTTCCTGTCTGCTCTGTTGGTTAACTAGGTCACTGGTAACGATGAGCATTAGTTTGACAGACAGGAGACAGACACGCGGTGCCCCCACCGCTAGCCCAGCCCTGCCTGCTGTGGTTTCATGTGCCTCCCACTGCTGCCTTCTGTAATTGCCTGGGACAACCAGCTCTTCTCCACAGCAGCCTTCAGAGCTCCCATTATGTTGGATGTGGTCACCACTCTAGCAGAGGCCCATGTTGTCTGTGGTAGTGGTTGTTTGGAGTGGGAGGACCTGTCAAAGCGTGTGGCTGTGTGTCCTCTGCAGTTGACAGAGAAGGCTATGTGGGCACACCGGACCTCCCTCACATAGAGGCCATGGTGTAAACCTGAGCTGCATGGAGGTGGCATCTGCCCTTTGGGTCCAAATACCCATGCAGATGAATCTTGGGGATGTATTCTGTCCCTTCCACTGCCCCTGGGAACTGTGGACGGGGAGGAAGCTGCCAGATAAGGAACTCTAAGATACTGTGCCAAGGACAGGATTCCAGAATGTACCAGCATCTCAGTGAACAAATTCTAGAGCAGCTGCTTGGCTGTGCAGAAGGTAGAATGCCAAGGAGCAAGAAACAGATGCTCAGGCATTTAGACTGGGAGGATGACTTGTTCCCCCTTTGGAACACTTTCCCGTGCTCTTGGTCAGCTTTTAAATGAACCTCAAGTCTTAAAATCAAGTGTTTGATTATATCGTTATTGAGTGCCTGGCTATGGAAGGTTACATATATTATAACCGTGTTTTTTATTGTGGTAAAATATATAGAATAAAATCTTGCCATTTTAACTATTTTAAGTGTATAATTTAATATCATTAATTACATTCAAAATATTGTGCAACCATCACCGCTATCTATTTTATTTCCAAAGCTCTTTTATCACCCCAACAGAAACTCTGTTACCATGAAGCAGTAACTCCACATTTCGCCTCCCCCCAGTCCCTGGTAACCTCTAATCTTCTCTCTGTCTCTTATGAATTTGCCTATTCTGGGAACCTCCTATAAGTGTAATCCTTTTGCATCTGGCTTTTTCACTTAGCATAATGTTTTCAAGGCTGATCCATCTTGTAGCATGAATTGGTACTTCTTTCCTTTTTATAGGTGAATAATATTCTGTTTTATGGTTAAAACATACTTGGTTTATCCATTCATCACTTATGGACACTTGGATTATTTCCACCTTTCAGTTCTTTTGGACATACACCTAAGAGTAGAATTGCTTGGTTATAGGATAATTCTATGTTTAACTTTTTGATGAGCTGCCAAATTATCTCCTTAGCAGCTACACCATTTTACACTCTCACCAGCAATGTATGAGGATTCCAGTTTTTCCACATCCCTGCCGACACTTATTTTCTTTTTTGAAAATTTTAAAATTGTTCTAACTATCAAATAGAATAGATAAGGAGGTAAGGGTTGGAGGTAAGGGTCCAACTTCATTCTTTGGCATGTGGCTGTCTAGTTGTCCCAGCACCACTTGTTGAACAGACTATCCTTTCTCCGTTGAGTAGACTTGGCACCCTTGTCAAAAATCTGTTGATCTGAGGAATCTTTATTCTATTCCATTAGTCTATTCTTATGCCAGTACCAAGCTGTTTTTATTACTATAACTTTGGGTAAGGTTGAAAATTGGGAAGTGTGAGTTTAATTTCATTCTTCTTTTTCAACTTGTTTTGACTATTCAGGGCCCCTTGCAATTCTGTATGAATTTGAGGATTAGCTTTTCCATTTCCGAGTAGGGGGGCTGTTGGAAATTTGATAGGGATTACATTGAATCTGTATATCACTTTGAGGAGTATTGCCCTCTTGCCAATATTGTCTTCCAGTCCAGGAACACAAGATGTCTTTTATTTATTTAGATAGTCTTTATTTCAGCATGATTTTATAATTTTTAGTCTTTCACCTGCATGTTTTTTTTTCCTAGGTATTTTATTCTTTTGGGTGCTATTATAAATGGGATTATTTTCTTAATTTCTTTTTCTGATTCTTCATTGCTGCTGTATAGAAGCACAACTGATTTTTGTGTGTTGCTCTTGTATCCCGTAACTTTGCTAAATTTGTTAATTCTTCTAGTTTTCTTGTGGATTCTTTGGGATATTCTATATATATAGGGTCATGTCATATGAAAATAGAGATAGTTTTACTTCTTCTTTTCCAGTTTGGATACCTTTTATTTCTTTTTCTTGCCTATTTGCTCTGTCTAGGACTTCCAGCGCATAGCAGTACTGTGTAGCAGTGGTGAAAGTAGGCATTCTTGTCTTTTCCTGATCTTAGGTGGGGAGGGCTTTCAGTCTTTCCCCATTGAGTATCCTATTAGCTGAATTTTTCATAAGTCCCTTTTTTTGTGTGTGTGTTTTAAGTTTTTATTTTATTACAGGCTTTTCTATTTCTAATCGTTACAAATGTTTTCAACATTTCATTTATCTGCTCTGTTGTATTCCATTTACATTTCATTATGATTCCCATCTGTCTATCATATATTCAAGTCATGTCTACTATTTTCTTTTTTTTTTAATTTTTATTTTATATTTTAGCATAGTTGATTAACAATGTTGTGTTAGTCTCAGGTGTACAGCAAAGTGATTCAGTTATACATATACATGGATCTATTCTTTTTCAAATTCTTTTCCCATTTAGATTATTACAGAATATTGAGCAGAGTTCCCTGTGCTATATAGTAGGGGTTTGTTGGTTATCTATTTTAAATATAGTAGTGTGTACATGTCAATCCCAAACTCCCAATCTTTCCCTCCCTCCCACCCTTCCCCTCTGGTAACTATAAGTTCATTCTCTAAGTCTGTGAGTCTGTTTCTGTTTTGTAAATAAGTTCATTTTATCATTTTGGGGTGGGGGGGTTCTGCATATAAGCGATATCATATGATATTTGTCCTTCTCTGTCTGACTTACTTCACTTAGTATGATAATCTCCAGGTTCATCCATGTTGCTGCAAATGGCATTATTTCATTCTTTTCAATGGCTGAGTAATATTTCATTGTATTATTTCATAGTAATATTTCATTTCATTGTACCACATCTTCTTTATCCATTCCTCTGTCGATGGACATTTAGGTTGCTTCCACGTCCTGGCTATTGTAAATAGTTCTGCAATGAATGGGGTGTGTGTGTCTTTTCAAATTATGGTTTTCTCCGGATATATATGCCCAGGAGTGAGATTGCTGGATCATATGGTAGCTCTATTTTTAGTTTTTTAAGGAACCTCCATACTGTTCTCCATAGTGGTTGTAGCAGTTTACGTTCCCATTAACAGTGTAGGAGGGTTCCCTTTTCTCCACACACTCTCCAGCATTTATTGTTTGTAGATTTTTTGATGATGGCCATTCTGACTGGTGTGAGGTGATACCTCACTGTAGTTTTGATTTACATTTCTATAATAATTAGCGATGTTGAGCATCTTTTCATGTGCCTCTTGGCCATCTGTATGTCTTCTTTGGGAAATGTCTATTTAGGTCTTCCGTCCATTTTTTGGATTGGGTTGTTTGTTTTTTTTTGATATTGAGCCACATGAACTGTTTGTAAATTTTGGAGACCAATTCCTTGTCAGTCACATTGTTTGCAAATATTTTCTCCCATTCTGTGGGTTTTTTCGTTTTGTCTATGGTTTCCTTTGTTGTGCAAAAACTTTTGAGTTTCATTAGGTCCCATTTGTTTATTTTTGTTTTTTTTCCCATTCTAGGAGACGGCTCAAAAAAGATATTGCTGCGATTTATGTCAAAGAGTGTTCTGCCTATGTTTTCTGAGTTTATTTTTGTGTATGGTGTTAAATAATCTTCTAATTTCACATGTAGCTGACCAGTTTTCCCAGCACCATTTACTGAAGAGACTCTCTTCTCTCCATTGTAGAGTCTTGCTTCCTTTGTCATAGATTAATTGACCATAGCTGCGTGGGTTTATTTCTGGGTTTTCTATCCTGTTCACACATTGGTCTATATTTCTCTTTTTGTGCCAGTACCATACTGTTTTGATGACTGTAGCTTTGTAGTATAGCCTGAAGTCAGGGAGCCTTATTCCTCCAACTTCATTTTTCTTTCTCAGGATTGCTTTGGCTATTCGAGGTCTTTTGTGTTTCCATACAAATTGTAAAACATTTTGTTCTAGTTCTGTGAAAAATGCCGTTGGTAATTTGATAGGGATTGCATTGAATCTGCAGGTTGCCTGGGGTAGTATAGTCATTTTGACAATATTGATTCTTCCAATCCAAGAACATAGTATATCTTTCTGTTTGTATCATCTTTGATTTCTTTCATCAGTGTCGTGTAGTTTTCAGAGTACAGGTCTTTTGTCTCCTTAGGTAGGTTTATTCCTAGGTATTTTATTCTTTTTGATGCGATGATAAATGGGATTGTTTCCTTAATTTCTCTTTCTGATCTTTCGTTGTTAGTGTATAGGAATGCAAGAGATTTCCGTGTATTAATTTTGTAACCTGAAACTTTACCAAATTCATTGATGAGCACTAGTAGTTTTCTGGTAGCTGTTTAGGATTTGTTATGTATAGTATTATCTCATATGCAAACAGTGACAGTTTTACTTCTTCTTTTCTAATTTGGATTCCTTCTATTTCTTTTTCTTCTTTGATTGCCGTGGCTAGGACTTCCAAAACTATGTTCAATAAGAGTGGCGAGAGTGGACATCTTTGTCTTTTTCCTGATCTTAGAGAAAATGCTTTCAGCTTTTCACTGTTGTGTATGATGTTAGCTGTAGGTTTGTCATATATAGCCTTTATTATGTTGAGGTTTGTTCCCTCTATGCCCACTTTCTGGAGAGTTTTATCATGAATGCATGTTGAATTTTGTCAAAAACTTTTTCTGCATCTATTGAGATGATCATATGGTTTTTATTCTTCAATTTGTTGATGTGGTGTATCACACTGATTGATTTGAGGCAGTGAAAAATCCTTGCATCTCTGGGATAAATTCCACTTGATCATGGTGCATGATCCTTTTAATGTATTGTTGGGTTCAGTTTGCTAGTATTTTGTTGAGGATTTTTGCATCTATGTTCATTAGTGATATTGGTCTGTAATTTTCTTTTGTGGTATCTTTGTCTGGTTTTGGTATCAGGGTGATGGTGGCCTCATAGAATTAGTTTCGGAGTATTCCTTCCTCTGCAGTTTTTTGGAATAGTTTCAGAAAGATAGGTTCGGTGCCTGTTATCATGTTGAAGAAGTTCTCTTCTAGTCCTAGTTTCCTGAGTTTTTATCGTGAAAGGATGTTGGGTTTGTCTTTGCCATTTCTCCATCAATTGAGTTGATTGTGTTTTTTTCTCTTTGTTCTAATAATGTGGTATATTGCATTAATTGATTTTCTAAGGGTGAACCACCCTTGTATTCTGAGATAAATCCTACTTGGATTCAGTTTGCTAGTATTTTAGTATGTTGTGGTTTTGTTTTCATTTGTCTCAAAGAATTTACTAATTTCCCTCTTTGACCCACTGGTTGTTTAAGAGTGTGTTGTTTGATTTCTACATACTTGTGACTTTTTTAGTTGTGCAGATTTCCAGTTTCATTTCACTGTGAAGGTACTTTCTATTACTTCAATCTTAAGTTTGAGGTTTATTTTGAGGCCTACCATGTGGTCTGTCCTGGAGGATGTTCTGTGTGCACTTGAGAAGAATGTGGGTTCTACTGATTCGGATGGAGTATTTCGTGTATGTCTGCTGGGTGCAGATGGTCTGTAGTGTTGTTCAAGTCTTCTGTTTCCTTATTGATCTTCTATCTGGGTGTCTTATCCATTACCAACATCTTTTTATTAACTTTTAAAAATAGTTAACAAGTATTAGATGGTTTTTGGTTCAGGCTGGGAAGTTGGTTTTGTGCAGTTTTTAAATGTGAAATTGGACTGAATGCATGAACACAGTGTTGAGGAGGCTGCGTGGCCTTGGGCAGCATATGTCTGTCCATCCCATCTCTGGCATAGGGCTGGGGACTGATTGTTGGAAACATGGTTTCTGGTAGCCAATAAGTACCTTTGCCATGTTAGCCATGTGGCCTTCAGCAGGCTTCACATTTCCCTGAAAAAGTACTACTATCACTTTTTACACAACAGGGTCCTGCCTTGAGGCTTGCATGGGTTTGAAGTGAGGATGAGGCCTGTACCATATAGAGCAGAATTCTGGCACATATTGAGTTCTAAATAAATGTATCAGTGGGGCCCCAACTGCCTTTGACCCAGTCAACTCTGAAGAGCCCCAAACTTAATGCATTTTCTGTTTGTTTCATATTCTGAGAATGTCCCTGCTGAGGCATTTACTTCTGCATGTAAGATGAACCTTCAGTTTATTGAGCATTTCACTTGGTAGGGATTCCATTGCTCTCTTAAAAACGTGGTTCTCATCATGGGAAGCTCAATTTATGGTCTGATAGCAGCTTGGCTCCCAGGACCCCTCTCTAGTCCTGGGAGGTGCTTTCCCTGCCCAGACCTTGAGTTAGAGGGGCCATCTTTGCTGTGGGCTATTGGGGCCATTTGTAACTGGAGACCAGTCAGCAGACTTCAACTGAGGGCTAATAGATCCCTGAAGACTCAGCTCTCAGAGTCTTGCTGTACAGACGCAGCCATGGTGCCTAAGGCAGGTTTGTGCTCAACTCCTCCACCCTCTGCACTGAGAGGGGGTCGTGAGGAAGGGAGCACCGTGGTGGGGGAGCTCCTTAAGAGAGAACCCTGTGCTGCCCCTGTTCATCCACAGAGCATCCTCAGGTCCTCAAGGAATGCAGCAGAGAGGACAGAGTGGGATGCGGGGGTGGTCTGTGAGTGCTGAATGTGACAGATTGTAGCCTAGAATGTTCTTTACAGCCTCCAGAGATTTGGCTGAGAGGGAGCCAATTTCCCCCTCTTTACCTTCTCTACAGCATGTTAATAGCCCCAACTGGTAGAATTGCAGACAGCTTGATTTATCCCAGCTCTATTCTTAAATGGTTGCTAGTTTCTCACTGCAAGAAAATTCAGTTTTTCAGTGGGTCAGTTTAATAACAAGATCAAGGCAAACAGTCTAGCTAATACTAACTCACGTTAGGTGCTTAATATTAATATACTAATACTGTAAATCCTGGAGTTCTATCATGAGGTAGAGCAAAACGTTTTTTTTCAGACTATAAGTTGAGGCAACAACTAGCATATTGTAGACATTTTAGAAATATTAAGGCCCGTACTTGTATGTACCATGTCCTTACACAGTGAAAGCACAAGCCTGGTTGTTTCAGGACCCCCTTGGAGGCACAGCTTACAGCAGAGCTTGGGGCCTCTGATTCCCAGACTTTCACACCTTGATAGCTGGCATGAGGCATACAGTTAAATACATCTGTTTTGGTAAGTGAACCTCCTCTACTGGATGAGCTATTTTTCCATAATTTATTTTCTGTTTTTATAAACAAAATGGGAATGGTTGGAAGGCTAAAATGTCTCCATATCAGCTTTTATATCAACCCAGACGGTGTCTGTGCCGCCTTTCTGAGGTCTGTGGTATTGCAGAGATGGAGGTCACTGTAGCATGTGACCAAAGCAGAAGGTCTTCCTCTTCCAGAGAGGACAGTAACTTCTGCTCTGTCCTGGGGACCATGTGCTGCCTCCCACTTCCTGCCTGAGTCATCTCGGCTATCCCCCTTGCCGGTTACTGACGCTAGTGAGTGAGCCCAGCATCCTGCCTGTGGGGAACCAAGCCTCCTGCTCTGGCTTTGTTGAGCGCCTGTGACCCCTGAGCTGAAGAGCACTGAGTGTTTCTGTGGGGTTTTTCCCAAGATGCTGCTCCCAGAGGTATTGGCATGTATGTTTTTATGTCTTAACTTGTGGTTATGTGCATTATATATTTCTTTGGAGTTAGTTTCTCCTAACACTCAATGTACTATTAATCAGGTAATTTCTGTGTAGGTACAAATGTGGCTGGAAAGATGGCTGGCTGCTGGGTTTATTTATTAGTGGAGCAGAAACTTGGGGAAAAGTCCATTTTGACCCTGGTCTTTGACTCAGAGCCCAGCGAAGGCTCATCTGAGAAGCCAGTTGATATTCCAGAGGCTGGCAACATCATACATTGATGACTAGACAGCTTGTCATCCTGGGCCGCAGAAGTAACAACTGTTTTTAAGGTTTGGCCAGACTTCATATTCTCCATTCTTTCCATCCCATGTTATATGGAATGCACACGATGCCATTTAATTACTTCAGTCCCTTTCTTAAAGGAAAAAGACACTGGACCAATATTCCAGAGGTACTAGTAGTTTGAAAGTTTACTCAGTAATTTTCTTTGCAGACTTAGTAGCTGTAAAGGTCTTGCTTATATTTTTGCGGTATTAATTAATTTCAAGTGCAGTTTTGGCAGACCAACCAAGGGTCTCAACAGGCTGCATAGAATGGGTGCTATTTTTAAGGCCACCATCTCAGTGAAGCTTTTTCCAAATGAAATTCAACAGGAACCAGCCTTTATTTGGACTGTACACTCAGTAAAATGCTCAACTTTTGTAGGCATGTCAGCAGTTCTTACAAAATAAGTTGTATGTGCCTTTTATTACTGTGCTTATTAAGTGTAGACTCAGGAATGTAGGTGTTCTTGCTTTTGCCACTGTTTCATTTTGGAAAGAGGCAGTTGATTCATCCTCTAGAGAAAGATGGCCATGGAAACGTAGGACACATAAGGTCAGTCACACAAAGTGGCCCTTGGTGGAAGTGCTATCATGTGGTGATGTGGTCCTGTGCTACCTGGCACAGTAGCCACTGGCTACATGTGGCTACTGAGCACTTAAAAAGCAGTTGGTCTGTGACTTCCCTGGTGGCATAGTGGTTAAGAATCTGCCTGCTAATGCAGGGGACACAGGTTTGAGCCCTGGTCTGGGAGGATCCCACATGCCGCGGAGCAACTAAGCCCATGCACTACAACTACTGAGCCTGCACTCTAGAGCCTGCGAGCCACAACTACTGAGCCTGCCTGCCACAACTACTGAAGCCTGCGCGCCTAGAACCTGTGCTCTGCAATGAGAGAAGCGACCACAGTGAGAAGCCCGCGCACCACAATGAAGAGTAGCCCCCACTTGCCATAACTAGAGAAAGCCCGTGCGCAGCAACGAAGACCCAACACAGCCAAAAATAAATAAATAAATTTATTAAAAAAAGCAGTTGGTCCAAGTTCATACTAGCTTGCTAGGACTTCATATAAAAAAAGAATATAAAATATCTCATTAATAATTGTTTATATTGACTTCATGTTGAAATGATAATGTTTTGGGTTGATTGGTTTAAATAAAATATATTATTAAAATTAGTTATACTATTTACTTTTTATTAGAAAATTTGAAATTGCAGTTATGGCTCTCCCCTAACTGGACATCTTGCCACAGTTGCTCAGGGCTCTAAGAGCTGGCACAGGTTCTGGGGTGTGTGAATGGACTGCCTATCCCTGGTGGGAGCCCTTTTGCCATTTTTTAAGGGTCTTATGCAATTTCTTTCAGTGTCTCGGTGATGTTGTGACCTCTGAGTCATGACCATGACATCTATTGTCCATGCATCGGTCATGTCAGGGCCGCACTGGGAGCTGGACCCCAAGAGCTTGAGCAAGTCGCCCACCCTTCTCAACCTCATCTGTGAAACAGAGTTAGATCGAAGATTAACAGGGAATAGTTAGGGCACATTGCAGGGGTCTCATAACTCCTATCCTTATTTAGGATAACTGGGGGATGAGGAAACAGAAAACAAAACCGTGTATATATATATACTTTAATCCCCAGTTTTCCTTTTCTCTGAGAGTGTACGGATGTTGGGATGAGAAAGCAAGATGAAAAGGCCACACAATATTATCAGCAGTGCTTATGTGATAGGCAGTAATTTGCATTTGGATTTTGGAGGAATTTTATTTTCTCCTCTAAGTTCTGTTTCCTGGTTTTCTATGTGCACTGTTATTATCGGAACAGAACAGGACAGTTGACTATCTGCATGCACTAAAGGGAATACGTGGCTGCCTTGCTGAAAGCCCATCTCCTGCCACCAGCGCACGTGCAAACAGTGATTGTTTACAGTTCAGAATCTGGTGGTCCTGAAAGACAGTTCAATTGAAAATAAACTTGACCACATTTTGATGTGATTGACAAGGATGTAGAGGTAGCAAAGAGAGCCGCAAGGTCTGTGCGGGCTGATCACTCAACGTAGGAGAGAGACCTCCTCAAGGGTGTCAAATCGGATGCAGGTGTGTGACAAAGGGGACATTTTGTGCAAGTTCCTGGTAGAACAGCCTTATTATCACACTAAAATGGAGGTAATGAGGAAGGAATAGTTGACCAGAGAGAACAGCATGGAAGACCTGCCTAACATAGTGATGAGTGGTGACTTTTTTATTATGCTCTCTGGGCCTCAGCCATATGAGATCATAGAAATGAGAGATGGAAAAGACCTCCTGTATTAGGTCATCCAGCCCATCCCCTCCAGAGCTGACTGACCCCACAGTGTACTTTCCAGAGCTCCGTCCAGTTTTTCAAGTGACTCAACTGATGGAGTTTCCACCAGCTCCCAGAAGGTGCAGAAAGGTGGTGTCTGAGACGGCTAACTTGGATCTGGATTTATTCCTCTTTCTCATGACGAAGATCCCAGCGATGATGCTATGTTTGAAGAGAGATGTGGGGGTGAATCCCACCTCTGTCACTAACTTGCGGATGACTGCGGATGACCCCAGCTCGCCTCAACTCCACATCCCCCTCCAAAAGTTGGGGTGCTTTGCTGGGCTCCTTCAGTCTGAGCATTCTAAGACTTGGCGGCGGCACCTTACATAGCACTTTATGGTTTTCACAGCTTGTTCACATTTGTGATCTCATTTGAGCCTCACCATTCTTAGGGCAGGAGTTGATCTTATTATCCTCCTGGCCATCTCCCTGCCTTTATTCTGTTTCTTGTTAATCAGATGAAGCAGTTCTCCCAGGCAGTGGGTGCTGGGCCAGGTGGTCAGGCATTCCTTTTGATTCTAAGCACAGAGCTGCTTCCATTTGACCTCATGGGTACTATTATGCCTTCTGAGACACCACACGGGTACAGTTTACTCTCCTTGAGGTGTGACCTCCTTTCCCGGCAGTAGCACTGCTCAGGATTGCCCCAGGCCACCTGTGGAACCTAGAGCTTTCTTGCCTGTGTCACCTGGTGGGACCTCTGGGGGTAGGGGGTGGGATTTCAGTGTGGAGTATGATATATTATCAATAGATTGCACTTGGGGTCCTCTGAGGTGGTCACCCAGGCTGTTCACTAGTGACATCCATCCCTGTGTGATAAAGGACTTTGAATGGATCTGTAGGCAGGTTAATCCACTGGGAGTTAGTAAGCAGGGCACCACAGGCTCATCTTAATAATTCAGATTCTGCAGTTCTTTTTCTTGACCTAACCAATGATCTGAAACTTCCCCTAAAAGAGGAGAGGTATTAACATTTATTGCAAGTAGTTGGTCATTAAGATTTCTCTTAAAAATCATTTCTTTTTGTGTCGGCTTGGGGATATTAAATTTTTAAACCCAGGTTCGGTAAGTATGTAATTAAAGTACGTTTCACAATGCAACTAGTCCCAATAGAATTGTAATACAATGCTGCTCTTAACTAGTTTACGAAACTATATGAAGTATGACATGAGTCACAGAAATGGGGACGAGAGGCTGCCATCGAGCCTGGTCGGCTCCCTTGGTCTAGCCATGCTGGAGCAGCCCTCCACGCTGTGGGCGCCATCCTCCCCTGTGGCATCACTGTGTGTTTATGGTATTTCTGAGTGTCCTCCACGTGTCTGCGCCCACAGATATCTTTTTCGCCTCTCCACAGAACCCCGCTGTCTCCCAGTTTTTCTCAGTAGGCCCACGGGGTTATGTCGTGTAACCGCTTCATCACCTTGGGTTATTTGTGCTGTGCCTTTTGTATTTATATGTGAAATATTTCAAACATATAGACAAAAAAGTGTTTTGCCTTCTTAAATTTTGTTTTTCCAGCTTCAGTCTGCAGTTAGGCACTTGGATGCAGAAAAGTAATGAAAACAATGATTGGGTGAGAGCTGGAACTCAGATCTGAGTTGTAGGATCCAGATCCCTGGTTCTGCCCTGTGCCGCTACTGTTTGCAGGAATTCCACGTGGATGTGGTAACATTCCCAGCAAGGCTGTCAGGGTTGGTGAAACAGCAAACCGTGGGTTGGGAACAGCAGTGCCGCAGGGGTGCATCTCCTGGGGCTGTGTGGTCAGTCTCCTTGCTATGGCCTGGAGCAGGGCCAGAGAGCAAATACGTCATGTTCCAGCAGCTCTACCTCGCTGAAGGTCAGTGCCAGAAAGTGGCAGAGCTGAGACCCAAACCCAGGGTCAGAGCTGCAAGCTCTGGCTCTGTGCTCAGAGTGTTCATTCCCATTGACTTACAAATTTTCTTAAGTACTGTAAAAATAAGGGAAAGAAATATTGTCTGTTTTTGAGAGTATAAGAAAAGGCACCCCTCCTATCATTTGTGCTTCTCTTGCAGATCCTGAGGAAACTAAAAGATCTCGCGTTGGATGCCGAAACAGAGCTGGAGAGACAGGATGAAGCCTTGGATGGCATCACTGCAGCTGTGGACCGGACAACCTTAACCATTGACAAGCATAATCGACGAGTGAAAAAACTGACCTAGAAGGACAAGAAAGCATAGAGGTGACTGCTTTTGTTGAGAATCACTTCTCTGAGTACGTTGTTCTCAACTCCTGCATGCTTCCTTTGAGATGAAGACCCCAGGAAGTCATTCCAAGCACCCTGCCCCAGGAGGTGCACAGCTGCCCCAGGTTGAAGGGCTGCTGTTGACGGCTGTGAGCAGCTTAGCTTGGGGTGATTGTGGCTGCCACCAAGGGATTCCCTTGCAGGGAGCTGAAAGTGCAGCTGGAGGAGGGGAGTTCTGCCTGCAAGTACAGCGAGCCACTTCCTTCCAAGGCCCTCTCAGGCTGCCTGTGGAGTCAGGAGCACACACGCATTCAAACATGGGCTGAGCCCTATTGAGGTGGCCACGACAGCGAGGCGACTCTTCATTCTGAGGGTGGGCTGCACCCAGCACTCAGGGACCACTTTGCTTGGCCACAATCCCAGGTCTCCAGTGGCACAACTAGCTGCATTTTCATCCTTTTTCCATTCTTGATAAGCATAGAAAGGATGGTTTAAGTCTCTGTGAAAGAAATCTACTTATTTCTAACCCTCTGCCTATCTGAACACTGCAGGCATATCCTATGTCAGCAAAATCTCTTCTCCAGGATCACATTCAGGTCTGAGCCTGCCTCTCCTACATGGGCTCCTCAGCACAGACCCCACTGCCTTCACTTTGTTCCAATTTTCTTTGGGGGACAGGTCAGTTTCTTTCTGGTTGTATTGTAATTTCTAACCAAAGCTGAGTCTAGTATACTTCGAGGTCATCCTATAAGCATCTGAAATATTCTTTCACTGCTCAGTTTTTAGTCAAACATGAAAATAGTACATACTGCACCTATTTTAAGAAGTGTTAATTTTTGCTTTTTTGCCCCATTTCTACCCGGAAACAAAAGAGAAATGCTAGCTTTAGAATATTTTTTGAAGCTGTGCATTGATGCTGCTTTTTGCTTGGTTTTGGGTATCTTAGTGTGTCCCTGGGAGAGCCCCTCATGGGGAGACAAGAGGAAAGTAGAGAAGTGGGTGACCTCCTCCCATTCTCACAACAAGCCACCTCCAGACTGCTTTGAAATAACATCCCAAAGAACCTTGCACGGAGAGGCTCATTTAGACCTTGTAAAGATGTTACTTTGAAGCGCCTTTCCTACACCCCTCCTGGGATGGCGCCCGCAAGCCCTGTGCTGCCCTGCTGCACCACTCCACTTGCCTACTAAGTCCTGGATCGTTTTAAGAATTAATTCACAGATGCAGCGTTAGTTTTCTGGGGCTGCCCCAACAAAGTACCACAAACAGGAGGCTTACAACAATAGGAATGCACTTCCGGAGGCCAGAAGTCCAGGATCGAGGTGTAGGCAGGCTGTGCTCCTTCTGGAGACTCTAGGAGAGGATCATTCCTGCCACTTCTAGTTGCTGGTACCTCCATGTATCCCTGAGCTTGTGGCCACATCACCCCAATCTCTGCCTCCATTGTCATGTGGCCATCTTCCTGTGTTTTTGTGTCTCAAACCTCCCTCTCCTCTCTCTTATAAGGATCCATCCTAATCCAAGGTCATCTTATCTTGAGATCCTTACCTTGATGACATCTACAGAGACCCCATTTCCAGATAAGGTCACATTCTGAGATTCCCAGTGAGTATGAATTTTGGGTCACCTAGGGATGCCCAGCCTTGTCGTAGCTGACCCATTCCAAAAAGACATGGAAAGTAGCACTTTCAGAAGGTAATGTTCATAAGGGTCTTTCAATTCTTATCTGTTTTGCAATTTGGTAAATTATATTCCTAGTCTCTGTTTGTCTTACTTGGTTTGTACTTACTAACCTCCAAAATGAGAAGTGGACCTGTTCTTTCAAGGTTTCTCACGCTAATGCAGGCATGTGAGCAGTTGCTCTTGACCTTTCCTGGCACATCAAGTGGTGGAGCTCTTGGAGCTCATGCTCATTCCAGGGGGTCTGAGCCCCATGCAGCCCCTTCTAGTGCTTGATGACAGGGAGGTCGGGGAGGACACGGCAGATGTGAAGATGTGTCAACAAGGACAGTTATTGAGAGCTCATGCCTAGAGGCAGCGGCAGCTGGATCACGTCCCTAGGGAACTTGGAGGAACGCTGGAGGAAAGGCAGCTCGTGCCCTGGGCACAGGGCAAGTGCAGGTGTGCAGGCTGTGCCCAAATACTGTAGCTTCTCACAGCAGCCCATGAAGAGTGAGTTCCCCTGAGGTAGAGTATGTGGTTCTCACCGTGGCCACACACTGGGCTCATGCCAGGGACTCAGAAGATACAAACACACACGCACACATGCGTGCACTGACCCCAGGCCCCTCAGTCAGAATCTCTGAGGGTATATACATTACCCAAATGTTTCTAATGAGCAGAAGGGGAAGATCCACAGGCCAGGTGACTTACTGCCACCAGACCTGCTCTCTCTCTACAACTAGCTCTAGAGAGCCCTGAACAGCTGAAATGAAAACGAATCTGTCCCACTCATGATGCTGTTCTGAATCCAGGTGGGCACTGCTCAAGAGTTCCCAGTGCAGCCTCCAGTGGCCAGCCAGCCTCTGCTTGTCCTGAAAACATACCACCCAGCACTCATGTGGCATCAGGGCCGTACACACCTCGGCTGCTAACAGGCCTCTGGAAAGCAGGGGGCCAGGACTCTGTTGGTGATCCCTCGCCAGGAGCAAGCCCTGAGCTCTCTGGGCCTCACGCTGTCCTAATCCATCACCTGGGGATGCATAAAGCCCAGACACTCTGGGCATGAATAGTTAAATTGATAGAGACTATGGTCTGTTTATGTGGAGACTTAGAGTGTAAAAAAAAAAAAAAAAAAAAGGCCATCAAGAGCCATTTTATGCTATTTTTTTTTTTAACCTTGGCCCCAGAGTTAACTATTTTAACCTTAACCCCTTCCAGTAGCAGAAAATCCATGTGCCAAACTGTTAGCCCCCAAGGCTGAAACAAAATTGCCAGGAACCGTATAAAACCAGGCACTGATTCCCACAGCACACTGATTCCCCACCCCAGGTGCACTAATTCCACCTCCCATTGCTCCCTCAACTTATGGTGCACTGACTCTGCCTCCACACTTTAGACATGGGAAGGACACGAGGGGGGACAGATGT
Source organism: Balaenoptera borealis (assembly GCF_965194805.1). Taxonomy (NCBI): domain Eukaryota; kingdom Metazoa; phylum Chordata; class Mammalia; order Artiodactyla; family Balaenopteridae; genus Balaenoptera; species Balaenoptera borealis. The sequence continues at coordinate 168,152,182 of NC_138867.1, forward strand.
TGTGATGCTCCTAGAAGCAGTACCAGGGGAAGGAGATGAGCAGGTAGGCTGGTGATCTCTCCTGCCATCCTCAGGCAGCCCAGGTGGTAAGTGCCGTGATGGCTAGAGCCAAGTGGATCCCATCAGCTGAGTAGACCCTCCGGAGAGTGGCAGGAAGGGCACACTGAGCCTGTTGGCATCATCATCGCTGGTGTTTGGATCAGGGCCTTTTGTGTCTCCTGTTTTGTTTTTTACTTTCCTGATGTGGAGTGTGTCCTCTGACACTGACATTGGGTTTGTGTGTGGGGTCAGGCTCACCCACATGAGTACCAAAATCTATTTGCCGCTGTTTAGCCTGTGACTGAGGGAATTATGAGGGGATTATGTTAGTTTGTTGTCACCCCGTAAGGTGTTTGTACTTCCTAAAACATATAACACTTTGAGCTCAGTTTTACCCTCTGTAAAGGTGGGCAGAATACAAGACCCACATCTAATGCAGCTGTGAGACCAATATTGAGCTGAAATGAAACTGCTTTGACATTCATCAAAAATGGCTGATCCTTTTGTTTGTTTAGGGCAGAAGTCAGCAGACTTTTTCTATAAAGGGCCAGGTAGAAAATACTTCATCTTTCAAGCCATATGGTGTCTGTTGTGAACAAATGGCCGTGCTATGTTCCAGTAAGACTACCTGTGAGATTAGAATTTCATATATGTCATGTGTCCTGAAATGTTATTCTTGTTTTGATTTTCTTCGTTCAACCATTTGAAAGTTCAGACATGTCCTTAGCTTGCAGGCCATAGGAGAACAGACGGCAGGGCTTTGTAGTCACCTGCCCAGGTAGGTGTGTTCCTTTTGAGGTTTCACATAAAGTTGTCCAGCATTGTCTGTCCTGGAGGGCAGCTTACTTCCCTCCTCAGCCCCAAACTCAAGCATGGCCTTAGCTTTTCACATGGCACTGCTGCTGGTGGCCAAAGCTGAGTCTAGGGTTGCGGCTGGGAGGGTTCTGGGTATCTTTGCCATAAAAGATAAAAAGGGCATAATGAAAAAGACAAAAATGACATAATGAAACATGAAAAATTAATGACAAAATCTTTCAGAGATTTTATTGTGGAAAAATGAAAATACTAAAAATATTTTAATACAATTAAAATGTGTGTAGATTCATGGTTATAGTTGGATTTGGGTATAACTTAGAGGAAGTGATGATACTTCCTTTCTCAAAGTCAGTCATTAAGGATTCAGGATCTAATGTCAGTTGTAAGTTCTTTACGATATAAAAAAATCTTTTGTCTCTTCAGGTTTTTCTGGAAGTAAAATGAACAGATGAAGGATGCTATTTCTTATCAATGTATTTCTTGTGTGTAACTGGTAGTACATATCTGGACTACATTTAAATGTTCCATCACATGTCCAGTTCTTACATTTAACCAAATTATCTAAGCAAGATCTGTGCCAAATGCCAAAATTCTGGTTACATCATGTACTCCGCTATCGAATAGCAAAAAAGTTTCACTATTTTCAAGAAACTTATGCTCATCAGGAATCACATAACCATTTATTTTTGTGGGGGATAGGAGGTCCTAGATTCTTCTTTTCCCTCCGACTTCTAATATTGCATAAGTTTGGTAAAGAAAGCGTTAGAGAACAAGCTGCCATATCTAAATTAGCTAAAGAATTGATAATTAATGCTCTCAAAGACTGTTGTGAATTAGTTACTTTATCTTTTATGGCAAAATTGCCATACAGCCAATTAGTTGTGTGACCAAACTGCTTGCAGCAAAGATGCTCACAGCAAACATACCGTTCATAGGCTGGGAGACCCCTACCACCTTGTTTCCTGACTGTGCTCAGCTGTTCAGAGCCTCAAAGCCTGCGCTGATGGCACAAAGTCAGTCCTGTTCCTTTTAAAGGCAGAAACGGGGAACAGTAGAGAGAGGGGAGTGAGATGGGAAATGGCAGGTACTGGTTTCCACAAGTGATCTTCTCTGGAGGCCCAAAATCAGCACACACACAAATTTTAGGAGAGAGGAAAAAACAAAAGTCAATCCTTGAGACATTTTCAAATAACACAGGAAACTCAACTATATGCAGTCAGTTGGGGTGGGAGCTTTGGTTTTGGGTTTGATGAAATGGCCTCTTGGAGACAGTTGTATTGATTGGGGCATCAACCCTGGCATTAGACCACACGACAAGCAGGTGCCTCCAAGGACCCACAGGCCTCACCTGTGAGGAGCCCCCTCCCCTCTCACTGCTCCCAGTTTAATTATTAGCTATGGGTTTGAATAAAACTTGAAACACTTGAAAATTGTAATCAGTTTTCACATTTGCAACTGATTTCTACAGCCACGTAATATCTCAAGCTTTTGGCACCCATCTGGAAACTTAGAACAGCAGTGTGTTTGCCCAGGAGGTAATTTTCCCTGATTCATTTTGAAAGTGAAAAGTCACAGGGTTGGTCCTTCAGCTAGGGTGGTCCTGCTTCCCAGAAGGACTGCTCAGTCTCATCCCTCAGCTTCCTCAGTGAGAAGCAGACTGGCGTGGGCAGAGTGGGGAAGGCATAGATGCAGAGACAGCAGGAGCTGCTCGCCAGCCCAGGAGAGCCATTCAGGGGCCACATGCAGTGTCCAGGTGAAGAGACCCAGGCTGCAGGGGTGGGGAGCTATGAGCAGGACCATGGTCAAGGCTGTGTTCTGTGGGCCTGACTCATGTCCTGGGCTCTCGATGGTTAGGCAACCATGTCCAGGCCATCCCATCATGAGTGGCTACTGTCCTGGGGGACACTGGTGCCGCACTAACTGTCCAACATGTTCTCCCACCAGGTGTGAAGCAGCACTTGTTCCTCAGAGCCCTCTGGATTTTACTCTTATCACGTATCACAACCTCTGCCCCTTTGTCTCACCCTGGGGAGGCAAGTGTGAGCTAGGGAATGGGCAACTTACTTCCCCCATCTATCCCTTCTGGAGGTCGGAGGGTTAGGGAGGTCTAGGGCATGTTTCCTAGAATGAGTAAAGGGCAGGGTGCAGAAACCCAGCTGTACATGAAGGAGGGTCAGGGCCTCACAGGTGTCCCAGGATGCCTCTTCCTCCACACTCTTAGGCTGCTTCCACCCATCAGCAGTGGCTGTTCTGTTCCCACGCCTGGCCCATGGAGCTGGTGCTGAGAGATTAATGAGGCTGGCCCTTTTTTAGAGGCTCAGGGCAGATGCCTTGGAAAGGGGTGGGAGGTGGGGTGCAGCCATTGGGCTCCCACACCATGGAAGGTGAGGACAAGCAGAGAATGCACAGCCTTGTGAAGTCCCTTGGGTGTAGTTGTTTTGACCTTGCACTGCATTTTCCAATGGAAATGACGCTCTAGAGGGCAGTTTGTTTCCTAATGTGATGGCAGCGTTGAGATGCACAGCATGGGAATGAAGATGATAGGGATGGGTCAGAGGGCAAGGCCAGGGATCCCATTCCCAAGTGCCCAGTACGTGGGTCATCTGTGAATCAAACACTCAAGTCTGCTCATGTGTGCTGGCCTTGCTCTGAGTGCTTACAGAAGCTCCCCAGAGGGGAGCTCTGTTTACCTTTCTTATGGGCAAGGAAACAAACACCTAACTCCCACCCAGGGTCGGCACTCAATCCTCTGGGGGCTGCTGAGATCCTGACTGCCCAACAGGAACAAACCCACAGGAAGGACTGTGGGGAGAAGGGAAAGTGTCCCAGGTCGTGGGTGTGGTCTGGATGAGCCAGGGTTACTTACAGATCCAAACCCACCCATTTATGGCCCATCTCATAGAAAACTGGTTTCTTTTCGGAAGCAGTAGCCGCCTGCTAAACTTTCAGACCACCTCTCTTACCAATTCGCTTGTTCATGTAGGACATTGCCTTGGTGCAGGAGGGTCACAGAGGGGGCGTTGAAGCAATAGCTGGGGAGGTGGTGAGATGCCCTCTGGGACACTCACTGTCCTGATCCCTCCAGCTTAACCCGAAATCAGGAGGTGCCTGAACCTGGAGCCTCACACGCTCTGTGTGCTTGCTGGAGTGTGCGGTCATGAGGAAAGACACCATGGCATCTTGTTCAAGCCCACTCTGATCTATGGGTCCTCTGCCCTCTTGGCATCATAAGCTAGCCTGAGGCTGCTCACAGCTCCACCCACTCCTGCTTGCTCAGCTCTCCCTTGTCACACTGCCCAGCACAGGAACATCATCATGGGTGGGGTCTCCCTGTTACTCTGCCCTCAGGGTCCACAGACCTCAGCATGGGTGGGGTCTCCCCATCACCCAGCCCTTCACTCTTACCAGACCTTACAGCATGGAGTAGGGTCTCCCCATCACCTGGCCTGGCTGCAAACTGTACAAAAGAGCAGATGGAGGTGTATGATCTTCCTGGGGCTGCTGTAACAAAATACCACAAACTGGGTGTCTTGAAACACCAGAATTTAAGCTCTCACAATTCTGGAGGTCAGAATTCTGAAATCAAGGTGTCGGCAGGGCCCTGCTCTCCTCAGAGGCTCTAGGGGAGAATTCTTTTGCCTTTCCACCTTCTGAGGCTACGTCTCTCCATTTCCACTGCATCTTCGCATTGCCTCTTCCTCTTCTGTGTGTCTGTCTCAAAATTCCCACTGCCTCTTTCCTATAAGGACACTTGTCAGTGGATTTAGCATCCACCGGGTAATCCCGCATGATCTGCTCATCTCAAGATTCTTAACTGCGTATGTAGAGACACTTTTTCCAAGTAGGTCATATTTACAGGTTCCTGGAATTAGGATTGGACATATCTTTTGAGGGCAACAATTCAGCCTATTATAGTCTGCCTGCTGTTCCTCCTAAATTCACATTCATCCCACATACAAAATACACTCACTCCATCCCAAATATCCAAAAGTCTCAACCCATTACATAACAGCTCTTCATCCAAAATCTCATCTAAATATCATCAGCTCTGATCTCATCATCTGAATCATCTAAATCCAGTATTGGTGAGACTCTTGGTATGGTCCATCTGGGGCAAAATTCCTCTCCATCTCTGATCTGTGAAACCAGAAAACAAATTATCTGCTTCCAAAATACAGTGGTGGGACAAGCATGTGATACATGATAGACTGTTCCTACTCCAAAAGGTTGGGGGAGGGGAGGGGGAATGGAAGTTAGGAAGGGTCACCAGAGTTCCTGTTTCCTGTCTGGCATGTGAGGAGCTGGGAAGTCGCTACTCCATCCTAACAACAATTTAAAAGCTGAACAAACTGAAAATCAACAACCCTTCTTGGATCCATTAAAGAAGTGAATTCACAGGGCAAACTTCCTAACTCATTCTATGAGACCAGCATTTCCTTAATACAAAACCAGACAAAGGCATTACAAGAAAACTACAGACCAATATTTCTCATGACCATAGATGCAAAAATCCTCAACAAAATATTAGCAAACCAAATCAACAATGCATAAAATGATTACACACAATGACCAAGTGGGATTTATCCCATGTTTGTAAGGCTAGTTCAACATTCAAAAATCAATCAATATAATCCATCACATCAACAGAATAAAGAAGGAAAATCACATGATCATATCAATAGATGTAGAAAAAGCATATGATAAAATCCAATACTCATTCATGATAAAAACAGCAAACTAGGAACAGAGGGGAGCTTTCTCAACTTCATAAGGAACATCTACAAAAAAATCTACAGCAAATATAATGGTGAAAAACTAGAAGTTTTCCTGCTAGATCAGGAACAAGACAAGGGTGTTCCTTCTCACCATTCCTTTTCAACATTGTACTGAAAGCTAATGCAATAAGATAAGAAAAAGAAAAGTATACTGATTGGGAAGGAAAAAATAGAACTGTTTATGTTTGCAGAGAATATGATTGTCTATGTAGAAAATCTGATACAATTGACCAAAAAAACCCAAACAACCTGCTGGAACTGATAAACAATTATAGCAAATCTGTAGGATACAATGTTAATATACAAAAGTCACTTTCCTATTTCCTATATAGTCACTTTCCGTTGATGAACATGTGTAATTTGAAATTAAAAACAATGTCATTTACGTTAGCACCCCTCCAAATGAAATATTTAGGTAGAAATCTAACAAAATATGTACAAGATCTCTATGAGAAAAACTACAAAATACTAATGAAAGAAATCAAAGAAGAGCTAAATAGATATTCTATGTTCATGGATAGGAAGACTCAATATTGTCAAGATGTCAGTATTTCCCAACTAGATCTATAAATTCAATGCAATTCCAATCAAAATCCCGGTAAATCATTGTGTGGATATCAACAAACTGATTCTAAAGTTTATCTGGAGAGGCAAAAGACTCAGAATAGGTGACTTGATATTGAATGAGAAGAACAGAGTCAGAGCATAACCTGACTTCAAGATTACTGTAATGCTATAGTAATCAAGACAGTGTGGTATTGGTGAAAAACTAGACAAATAAATAAGTGAAACAGAATAGAGAGCCCAGAAGTAGACTCACATGAATATAGTCAATGGATCTTTGACAAAAGCGCAAAGGCAATACAATGGAGCAAATATAGTCTTTTCAACAAATGGTGCTGGAACAACTGGACATCCACATGCAAAAAATAAAAAATATGAGTCTAGACACAGACCTTACATCCTTCACAAAAATTAACTCAAAATGGATCATAGGCCTAAATGTAAAACATGAAACTATACCTAGAAGATAACATAGGAGAAAACCTAGATGACCTTGGGTATAGTGTTGCCTTTTAGATACAACACCAAAGTCATGATCCATGGAAGAAGTAACTGATAAGTTGGACTTCATTAAAATTTAAATTGTCTGCTCTGTGAAAGATACTGTCAAGAGAATGATAAGTCAAGCCACAGAATGGGAGAAAATGTTTGCAAAAGACATACCTGATAAGGACTGTTATCCAAAGGACTGAATGAACAAATAAACTGCGGAGCATCTAGACAATGGAATGTTACTCAGCACTAAAAAGAAATGAGCTATCAAGTCATGAAAAGACATGGAAGAACCTTAAATGTGTATTACTAAGTGAAAGAAAACAATATGAGAAGGCTACATACTATACGATTCCAACTATATGATGTTCTGGAAAAGGCAAGACCATGGAGACAGTAAGAAGACCAATGGTTTCCAGGGATTGCAGGGAGAAAGGGATGGATAGGCAGAGCACAGAGGGTTTTTAGGGCAGTGAAACTACTCTGTTTGATACAAATATAATAATGGTTATATTTGTCAAAACCCATAGAATATAACACCAAGAGTGAACCCTAATGTAAGCTATGGACTTCGGGTGATAATGATGTGTCAGTGTAAGCTTATCGATAATAACATGTACCCCTCTGTTGTGGGATTTTGGTAGTGGGAGACACTCTGTGTATGTAGGGACAAGGAGTACCTTCTCTATACCTTGCACTCAATTTTGCTGTGTAAAACTGCTCTAAGAAAGAAAGACTACTTAAAAAAAAAAAAAGGAAATGGAGGGAAGGAGAGAGGGAGGTAAAGGAAGGAATGAAAGCAGTCTCCAGTCCCAAGCAATACTAAAATCCAGCAAAGTCCCTTCAGTTTCAAGACCTGAGAATAATCCTCTGTGATTCAAGGCTTTGCCCTCTGGGCCCAGCTCCACTCTTGGAGTCATTCTTCCTTTTTCTTGAAGGATAGAGCATGTCAACAGCTCAGTAGCTCTATCAGCCTGTTGCCTGCCTGTAGAATTTCAGAAGTCCAACAGCCCTTTTTCCGCTCCATCCCTTTCAGTTTAAGCTGTCAGTGTTTCTGCTGATTAACATTCTCAAAAAACTTGTGGGTCTCCCGTGTTTGTCATGGGGATCCACACCATAGACAAGAAGATCCTCCATAGATCCTTCCTGGGTAACCCCATCTCTATTCCTGGCTTCTGCTGAGATGGTTGAGTGCATCCATGAGGTCACACCCTTAATCTCTTCAGCCACACTGTTGGCTTTCTCACCAGTGCACACTTTCCCAACCATGAATCTCCTAATTTTAGCCTCTTTTGCTATCTGAACAGGCTGAGAATTTCCCAGATCATCAGGTGCTCATCATTTCTGTTTAACAGTTCCTTCCTCAATTTGTCTCTTCCCTCTCAAATGTTACTGTAAACAGCCAGGAGGTACCAGGCTACACCTTCAAAACTTTGCTTAGAAATCTATCTCTTCATGTTCATTTACAAGTTATGCTTTCCACCCAACAGTAGAATACAGTTCAGCTGAGTTCTCTGCCACTTTATAATAAATTTCCTCCAGTTTCCAATAACATGTTACTCATTTCCTTCTGAGCACTCACTGGCAGAGTTTTTAACATCCATATTTCTACTAATAGTCTATTCAAGGCAGTTTAGGCTTTTTCTATCACGTGTCTCAAAACTTTTCAAGGCATTACCTAATTCTGAAGCCACTTCCTTATTTTTAGGTATTTGTTGCAGTGGCACCCCACTCCTGGGTAATAGAATCTGTATTTGTTTCCCGGGACCATAACAAAGTACTACGAACTGGGTGGCTTGAAACAACAGAAAGTTACTCTCATAGTTTCGGAGGCCAGAATTCTGAAATCAGGGTGTTGGCCGGGCTGCGTCCTCATATGGGCTCATCTGGGGCTCCAAGCTCATCCAGGTTGTTGGCAGAATTCAGCTCCTTGCAGCAGTGAGACTGAGGTCCTCATTTCCTTTCTGGCTGTCAGCTGGGCTGCTCTGAGCCCCTGGAGGTCACCCATGTTCCTTGCCACATGGCCCCTCCATCTTCACACTAGCAGCAGAGGCCAAATCCTTCTCATGCTGTGAACCTAGGACTCTCCCTTTGCAACCAGTTGGAGAAAACTACTTTTAAAGGAAGTCATGTGATTAGGTCAGGCCCACCTGGATATCTTCCTATCTTAAGGTCCACTGATCTGGGACTTTGATTCTATATATCTGCAAAATCCCTTTGCAACAGCACCTTATTAGTGTTTGATCAAATAACTGGGAGAGGCTGTGTGTACACCAGGGCAGGAATTTTGAGGGTATCTTAGGATCTGCCCCTCTCTTTCCAGCATCCAGGAAAGCTGTGGCCCGGCCCTCACTCCTCACCCACAAGGAGTAGACGCATCGACCCACAGTTCTGGCTCTCCTTGCTGTCTGTAGGACTTCAGTAAGTTACTTCCCACCTTTGAAGATTCATTTCTGCACCTATAACATGTGGATTCTGAAGATCCACTGTCACAACCAGGCAGAGCCCCTGGCCCAGGCTTACTTCCTCTCTGTTTATCTGTGAGACACCCCCACCCCTGATGGCTGTGAGATGTCCTCACACTGGCTTCAGGAGCTAGGAGAGAGTGAAGAAAGGGCTTTATGAAGCCACTCCTGTTCCAGGAGGCTGTTAGTGCTGAGGGCCTGGGAGAAGTCCCCTTCCTCTCTTTCACACGTTTGAGGAGATGGAAGGAGCACAGTGAAGCCAATCTTGAGGGCTGCAGCTGTGGGGAAGAAACCCCCTCACCCTCTTGGCCTGGCGAGCGAGGTGACCAGGTGCCTTTGTCATGTCAAAAAGAACCTCTTGCTATGGTTCCAGCAGGCTATTTTCAGGGTGACAGCCAGACCAGAACCTGCAGCGGGCCAGGGAGGTACAGCTGGGGACTTCCAATGAAAATGGCCAGCTGGACACCAGCCCCATCCACAGAAATGTTCCTATTTGTTCCACATGTTCGGCGTGTTTTTAGTTTAATGGTTTCTATTGTGGTGCAGTGTTTCCAGCAGTAAAGTCAGGGCAGACAGGAGGTAACTGTGGGCCCAGGATCCCCACATAGCGAGTAGGGCACTGCCCAGTTGCCAGTGATCAGGGGTGTGAGTAAGGGTCTGAGAGGGGACATCATGGTTTGCTGCTGTTTGTGGGTGCAGCTCACGCCAACAGAGGGGCAGTGCAAAGGGAGAGGACAGCAGGAAGAGATGCAGACCTGAGGGGTGAGGCCTCTTTGGAGCTCACTCTGCTCCATGTGGGGTCCCTCAGCGCTCTGCATGCTGTGGATGGATTGGCGAGACAGTGTTTCTGATGGGGAGCTGGCTCTGCCTGATTGGAGAGCAAGTCCAGAGCACCCTGCCCTCTGGGGCTTGAATCTTGTCTGTTTGAAAGCAGGATCCCCTTGAGTTTAGTTCCTTCCCACAGCATTTCAGTGCAGTAGACATCAAGCATTTCTGACAGTCATCGAGCACAGGTGGTGAGCTCCTATCACTGGAGGTGTTCCAGGAACCAGGGCACTCTCAAACAGTGACTGTGCTTTTTTTGGAGAAACTGCCATAGGGACCTGTCCATCATGTAACATCAGGTAATGCTGTGGTTCAAAAACCCGCCTTCCTACCTGCTTGTTACAAGAGGGTCCCTAACTCAAACTGCTCGTGTTTGGGCCTGAGACAAGTCTGGCCCTTCCGGCCAGCACTGAGATCATCACTTTGTTCAACAAACACCCCTCAGCTTCTGGGAGGGAAGAGAGGCAGTCCCTGCCTTGGAAGGGCTCAGCATCCATGGAGAGAGGGGCCGAGGCCCAAAACGGGGCAGAGATCTTCTGATAGCACCCAGAGCACTAGGAGGCGCCCTCTGATTGAAACAGGACGGGGAGAACAAGCCAGGGCGTCTGAAGTTCTGGGTGAAGTTCTCAGTGCCGTTGACACATCTTGTGATGAATCAACTGACTGCATGGAGCAAAGCTCACCTGTCCAGTGCCTGGGAACCTTTCTGGAAATTGCCATGGAGTGAGTCTCTGGGAGACAGAGATGCAGATTCTCAAGGTGGCAGGCCCTCGGGACTACCGTCTTCTCTCTCCTCTTTGCACCAGGGCTGCAGGAACCCCGTGGGGAGGGGCCCACCTGTAGGAGGGTGCTTGGCAGAGGAAGCAGAGACAAGGCCCCAGTCTGTGTTCTCTGGTTTTGGCCCCCACTCCCCCTGGGGAGATAGGGCAGGTGGCTGCAGCATGCTGGTATTCAGGGTGAGCCCTAAGCAGGCCCAGAGGTGATACTGGAGCCCCCATTAGGGTCTAGGTGCATCAGCTATACCCACGTGCAGCTGGGTTCCTCCACCCTTCCAGTGGGGCCTGCCAGGGGTGAAGTGGGCACATTTATACCCATAAGGGCATGCCTGGCACACAGTTGGCATCAAACCCCATTTAGGGTCATGGCTACATGAAGTCCAGTTGGATGGCATGGGGGAGGGCTCCTGAGGGGGGATGCCACTGGGAAAAGCTATTTTTATTGCCCTAAACCTCAAGCCTCCAGCTTGGGTGTGTCTCTGAGCAGGGGAGTGGTGAGCATGGCGTGGTGGGAGTGAGGAAGCAGAAAGCAGAAGGCCTGGGCAGTGTCCTGGGGAGAGGGAGGGGTGGGTGTTCCTAAGGCCCCTTCCTGTAAAGAAGAAGGCCCCATTGCTTGGGACAAGCACAGTCCTGCAGGAGGGTGTCGGCGGTCCCTGTGGAAGGACTCCACACTTGGCACCCGCCTCTGACCAGTCTCTTATTTTAGAAAGAGGGCCGGACATTTTGTGCATTTGTACGACTGAAGTTGCTGTGTGCTTGGCATGACTAAATCGCAGACTCTCACCAAAAGCAGATGTTTATCTCCAGATGCCATCCCAGCGAGCACATGGCCTGAATAAATAAATAAATTACTCTGCAATTTCAGAAGTAAAGCATGCCTGTCAGTATTGGCTTTCAGTAATTTTCAAGGGAGAAAGTTCCAAAACAAAAGTCTGCTTGGATTTGGAAATGATACCTCCTTCAAGCTTAATTCTTTCCTTATGTTCAGAGTCTGATAAAAATGAGATACAGATTGAGGCCTATTTTAATACAGTCCTGCTATCTGTATAGTGCTAAAGGATCAAGATAAAATTTTGTGCGGGAAGTATTTTGCTCATTCATTTGTTGAGCACACTCACCTCTGAGTGTGGGCTTGCCTGGACCCCCGCCTCCGGACCCCTGGGAAGATGTGAGAGTGAGCTTATAGCCACAGCGAGGCAGAAGTGGGCTGGGCAGTGGTCAGATGGCAGGGAATTTGGACATGGGCAGGGGGAGGGCATCCAAGTGGAGGGGACAGGCGACGGAGGGGGCAGGGTGCAGCTGGTGCAGAGCTCAGGTGGCATCTCCCAGCAGCTGGAATCTGGAGTGTGTGGACGGTGGGAAGGGGTGGGCTGTGAGCTGCTTTTCTTTATGAGGGAGGTCTTTGGTAAGCATCAGGGTGGGGGAAGCAAAGGACCCACACCCTCCAGGCACCACGCCTAGACAGGCAGACAGGGTGAAACCCTGACAGGTGTTCTGAAAACAGTAACTGAGGTGACACAGTGTTACCTGCACGGTGGTACACCGTGGAGCCTTCCGGACAAGTGTGTCTGCATGTAGGCCACCCTCAGCTTGGGCAGACATCAGCAGACCACGGGAGGCTCCCTGCTCCTTGATGAGGGTCCCACCTTCTTTTTTTTTTTTTTAACTTTTTATTTTATATTGGAGTATAGCCGATTAACAGCGTTGTGATAGTTTCAGGTGCACAGCCAGGCAGGTCAGCCACACGTATACATGTATCCATTCTCCCCCAAACTCCCCTCCCATCCAGGCTGCCACATAACATTGAGCAGAATTCCCTGTGCTATACAATAGATCCTTAGGGTCCCACTTTCTGAGCAGACCCATGGCCTCCTCAAACCCTAACCTTCAGCTCCTCAGGCCTTGGTCACCAGGATTTGCACAGGATACTAACCAGGAGCCCTGCCCAGGGCCGGCCTCTCTCCCTCCCGATTCCAGAGCTGGGTTTGGTCAGGGGAGGCATGCCTGGGGTGTCCAAGGGTGCAGCAGGAACAGCCTTGTGGGGTGGAAGAGAGGGGGCTAGCCTGGCTCTAGGGCAGAGGAGCCAGTGGGAGAGAGTGTTCTGACCTGTAGCCCACCAGGCTCTCTTGGTGCTGTTGCTGTGTGTTCCTGAGCCTGGGTGAAGACACATCACAGGACAATGGTGTGTGTACGTGAGTGTGTGTGTGTGCATGTGTGTATTGGGTGTGGGGTCAGGTGTGTGCGATGGAGGGTATGTGGGTGGATTTAGAGGTGTGTGTGCATGGGTATGTGTGTGGGTTTCAGTGTGCATTAGTGTGTATGTGCATGGGTGTGTGTATATGTGTGTGTGCATGGTGTGTGCAAGGGTTTGGGTGTGTGTCAGTGTGTGCGCATGTGGTTTTAGGATTTGTGTGAGTGTGTGGATGAATGAATGTGTGCATGAGTATGTACATGGATTTGGGTGTGGGACCTATGTGCATATGAAGGGTTTGGGGTGTGAGTGTGTGTGCATGGGTGTGTGAGAGGGTCTGGGTGGGTTGGGAGCCTGGACCAGGGTGCCCTGTGGCAGGACAAGGAGTTCTGCCTCCTAATAACCGAGGTCAGCCATGCTCTGTTCTGTCGTCGGGCAGTGGCTCCCAAAGAAGCTGTGCAGCCCTGGGCAAGGGTGGATCTGAGGCTGTCTGCTCCAGACTTTCCCCTCTACCACCCACAGTACATTAGTTGCAACATCTGAATTAGGAAATGTGAGTATTCTCAGCCACGGCGGTGGAGGGAATGGTGCTCGTTTGGGTGGCGTGCCCAAGATACTCAGCAGCCACTACTGTCAGCTGCACATTGGTGTCCCTTAGGGAGATGGAAACCTGTGTCTGGGGCAGAAGTGTTGTCGTCTCAGAGGGACTTGAGTTTGGTCTCCATGTGTGTGGTCAACTCTTGCTCCTTGCCCACTCCAGATCCAGCGTGTGATACACGTGCTCTGTGTGGGCTCTGGCTTCCCATCCAGGTGTGTGGTCCTTCCGTCTGACGTTGAAGCCTTCCTATTGGTGACAGCCAGGTTGTACTGGCACTAGTAACCATCATTCTCTTTTTCATACTCTGTGCACTCCCCATGCAACAGTTGACTAGTACCACCTCAGCACAGAGCACAGCAGTCCTTGGACTACATCACTCCATCTGAGTGGCCCGCCAGTGTGAGTCACAGGTCACAGTGCCCAGTAACTACGGAAGACCAGCAATCTGTGCCCTATCCAGTGGACACCAAACAGTACTGCTTTCATCAAGTTTTGGGGCCACCATACGAACTTTTTACTCTTCTCCCAGTCTTCTGCTTCAGTCACAGACCCTGGACCTTTCACACCCCAGGGAGGAGTTTCCCAGGATGTGGGACTTTGGCATGAACACTAGGATGTCACTTCCCTGTCCTGGGACCTGAGGAACCCTAGTGAATGCAGGGTCCACATGGTCCCTCTGAAAAGGCACAGCGGTAAAGAAATTCATTAGCCAAAGTGGCTTCACAGCGCTAAAACCTCCCATGTGTGTTTCTCAAATAAGCAAGGCACACACATCCTTTGTGGGGGCATACTACACTAGTTTCCTGTGTTCTCCCATCTCCACCTCCACTGCTTCCTCCCTCCATGGGAGAGGGACCACATGCTCATCAGAGCACTCCAAGGACTAGCTGGGAAGGGCACAGGATGTGCACAGCCACGGGGCTCCCTTCGGCCCATCTGCTGCTGGCTTTGAGCGGCCCAATGCCCCACCGGACACCAGGGGCCCTGTTCTTAATGCACCACCCAGGAAAACTTGGGTCGAGCTCTGGACTCTGGGAAGGCTGAGGAAGCTGGGTCAGACATAGAATTTCTCTTGGAAGGACAGGAGTTGTGGCACCCCAAGTTCTCTGCAGACCAGCAGAGAATGGTTATCACCATCTTCCCCGCTATCACCCCCTCCTCCTGCCCCCCAGGGCGGGGTGCCACTCCTAGCTGGCCAGGCTTTGGCTCCTGGCCGGCTGAGAGCCAAGGATGGGAGAAGGAAATGTGCAGTGAGACAGCTACGCCAGCTCACCTAGGCCCAGGCTCCAGACAGGGATGGTGACTCCCGCGGGTGGGCCCACACCCAGCTCCTCACTCCAAGGGGCAGTAGGACCCTCATGGCCTCATCTCTTGGACCCCGTCCTCCCTGAGTGCTGTCAGTTCCTCCCCAATTGCTGTTGGTCCCACTCCCCACTGCAGTATACGCAGTGCCTTGTTACAGCCAAAGGAAGCCTTTGGACCAACTTTCCACTGAGGAAAGGGAGGCTGCTGTCCGTCCTCCCTTCCTAAGCCTGGCTCATCTTCTCCTTGAGTGATGGATGATACGGCACAGAGCTCAAGGAGAGGCAGCTGAGGAGGGTTTAGGAGGAAGAGAGGCTCCCGGTTTAATCCCCACCCTCTGACAAAGGGAAGGGAAGCTGAGGCTCTGCAGAAGGAGAGTGAACCATCCCCTAGGCCGCCCAGGGCCCCGCTGTGGTGAGAGCCAAAAACAGTCTTACCCTGAGAAGGAGCATAGGGCAGACAACCTCTGAGTTCACCCTCTGGGCAGAACCATCCTGCCCAGGAGGTCAGGCGTTTCTCCCCAACTGTAGTCCTGTATTTTCAGGTCTTCACTGAAAGAGGCCAAATGAGTTTCAAAAGGTTTAAGGAAATCAAAATTAAAAAGTAGAAAAATTCACAAATACAGAATCTGCAAATAATGAGGGTCAACTAATTAATGGTTTGTGTTTACTTTCTCTCAGGAAGGATCATGCTGGCTTAAAATAAAAACATGTATATGGAATGCTTAAATCTGGAAAAAAGCTTAGGAAACTCTGGCTTGTGGAGGAGGAAACAAACCAGGATACTGGGTGGAGTCACCTCGGGAGGCTAGGCCAAGGCCAAACGGGCATGTGAATACCTACTTTTGTCATATCTCTGGATGAATGTGGGCAAGCTGAAGAGTTCACGGCAGAAATAGGTTTTTCCCACACACCACCTTCCATGCAGAGCTGTCTGGGGTCCTTCTTTAAGGTACTAACTGCATGCTGCAGTTCTGGAACCCTCCTGGTTCTTCCGTGACCCACAAACATTGGAACTAAATGTCTGCATAGATTAGGGATGGCTCCAGGGTCCTTGCAAGTGTTGGGTGCTTCTTTACTGACTTTTCTAATTTATAATTAAAAATGCAAGCAGCTGTGTGGAGCTTTGCAACACAAGTTTTCCTTCCCTGGAGCTTCTGGATCAGTGTCTTGATATTGCAAGGCAAACTTAAAACAAGACATTAAATTTCCTGTAAAACCAACAAAATAAATTGTAGCTGAGACTGACCATAAAACAGCCTCTTCCTTGACTACCATGGTAAAAGTCACAGTTTAAACACGTAGTAGTAAGTATATCATTAGACTGCTTTGAAATCAAGCTTTAAATCCATGATCTCCTCTCTGGGATTGTTCTTCAGTTGCAATTCTCATCTTATTTACGGATTGACCATTAAACATTAATTCCTATGATAATAACTGGTCCTGAAGAACTGTTTGCAGTAGTAACTGTGCAGACACATTCTCACCAGGTGCCCTGCAGGGTGGGAGCCTGTGCACGTCCCCTCCAGAACTGATGTTTGCCTTTTAGTACACCTTGTGGTGATATACTCAAAACTATTTTAGCAGATATTCTTTGTGAAAGGAAAGAAGAGGGGAAATTTATGCTGGAAAAATAGTTTTCTTCCCTAGTTACTTTTTAATCTACATAAGGAAAAGGAGGTTATTTTCAGGTAAAACTCTGACTTGCAGACACAGCTAGAGTGTTTGACTCTGGAAGCCCATGCTCCAAGGGCCATCAGAAGAACTTTCTGGCCACGCATGCCCTGAGGAGCAATGCCAACCAGGAGCTGCTGTCAAGTTTCACGTCTTCCTATGATGTCAGGTACATTTGTAATGTTACGCAATGTTTCTATACATTCAGGATTTTGTCACACAAACTTCCTTCCCATGGAACTGGGCCCAGAAGGAGGAGGTTGTGTCTCCATCACCTTTGGTGGCCACTCCATGGAAGCAAGCCTTCCATCACATGGGCTCCTGGAGCATGTGCTAATCCACTAAAACCAATGTGGGAGAGCTGTTCTGGGACTTCATCCCTCACCAACTCAGAGGTAATTATGCAGTTATTTATTCATATGTGCATGTGTGTGCACACACAGAGGCATACACACACACAGACACATATGTGCAGACAGACTCAGGCACATGATGCTCATGGAGACACACAGATATGAGGAGACCTGCAGTCCCACACAGAAACATGCAGACACACAGACACATGGAAACGTGCAGGCACATGCAGACAGGCACACACACAGCATATACTCAATGTACCTTGTTCCAAAAGTTTTTAGAGCAGCTTCTAAAGGATGCATAAAATATCTCAGAAAATAGATTAGTTACAAAAAAGAAAATTTGGGAAAAGGATAGTGACTTCAGATGGAGGTAGGAATAAAAGCTAACAGAAAGCATAACGATGCTAATGCAGTGACAGCTAGCTCTCCTACATTACTCACCATGTGCCTGGGCTGAGGCATGTGTGATTATCCTGCATTTCCCAGGTGAGAAGCTGCATGTCCAGCCACCTCTTCGGGCATCTTTTGATGGTGTCATCATGTGAAGCACGGAACCCTCCATCAGGAACCCCTCTGAGCCACGTTTGTGACCAGCACCAGGCAATGCCTCGCACAGGTCGGTGCCTCTTGGTGACAGAACGGGATTCCCTCCTGAGGTCTCTGTGTGTGTGCTCTGCTCCCGCAGCCTGTGTCTGGCATCTCTCATGCCCCAGATGAATGCTGTGGCTTTGGCATTTACAAAGGCCATTGCTGGAGCATTGTGGGCTGTTCTCTTGGGCCCAAATACGGTTTGGAGTCAGAGAAGATATTTTAAGGAGGGGTGGGGGGTGGCTCATGTTTGGACACCCCCTGTGTCACCATCTCTGTCCTTTTTGTTCAGAGGAATGATTGGCAGCCAAGAGACCTGTCCCAGCTGTGCGGCCATGTGGTCCCAGGCATTTTCTTCCCTCTCCAGGACTTTCCAGCTTGGCCACCTGGTCAGTAAGGGCCTGCTGCTTCTTGGGCCCTTTATTTATTTTTTGAGGCAAGGAATACGACTTTATTTGGAAAGCTGGTAGATCGAGAAATGGCAGACTAGTGTCTCTGAAAAACCATCTTCGGGCCCTTTAAATGAACTTGTTTTTCTGGTCAGACTAGACTCCGCACTCACATGATGGGAATAGAAACCACAGGCGGGACCTCAGAACAAAACAGGTGCAAATCCTCAACTGATAGATGCCACCTGGCAGCCTGGAAAAGCTAGAGTGGAAGAGAAGCAAGAACTCAGGTAAAACCCCACCAAGTGAACAGGATCCTCATGGGGCAGGTGCATGATCAGGATCCTGCCAGAGTCTTTGCAGCACTCATACTGTCTGAAGCTCTCCTGTTTGCTTAAATCCTTATCGGTCCCCACCCAACAACTGCGGTGTAAGACCCATAAGACCTGGGACTTTATCCAAAATTATTGATGAGTGAGTTGGAGGTTCCATCTCAGGTGCCCATCGGGCCTCATTGGCAGCCTGAGTGAGGTGGAGCAGCCCAAATGAGAGGGAGCAGCCTGAGTGAGAGGGAGCAGCCTGAGTGAGGTGGAGCAGCCCAAATGAAAGGGAGCAGCATGAGTGAGAGGGAGCAGCCTGGGTGAGGTGGAGCAGCCCAAATGAGAGGGAGCAGCATGAGTGAGAGGGAGCAGCCTGAGTGAGGTGGAGCAGCCCAAATGAGAGGGAGCAGCCTGAGTGAGAGGGAGCAGCCTGAGTGAGGTGGAGCAGCCCAAATGAAAGGGAGCAGCATGAGTGAGAGGGAGCAGCCTGGGTGAGGTGGAGCAGCCCAAATGAGAGGGAGCAGCATGAGTGAGAGGGAGCAGCCTGGGTGAGGTGGAGCAGCCCAAATGAGAGGGAGCAGCATGAGTGAGAGGGAGCAGCCTGAGTGAGGTGGAGCAGCCCAAATGAGAGGGAGCAGCATGAGTGAGAGGGAGCAGCCTGGGTGAGGTGGAGCAGCCCAAATGAGAGGGAGCAGCATGAGTGAGAGGGAGCAGCATGATTGAGAGGGAGCAGCCTGGGTGAGGTGGAGCAGCCCAAATGAGAGGGAACAGCATGAGTGAGAGGGAGCAGCCTGAGTGAGGTGGAGCAACCCAAATGAGAGGGAGCAGCATGAGTGAGAGGGAGCAGCCTGGGTGAGGTGGAGCAGCCCAAATGAGAGGGAGCAGCCTGAGTGAGAGGGGGCAGCCTGAGTGAGGTGGAGCAGCCCAAATGAGAGGGAGCAGCATGAGTGAGAGGGAGCAGCATGAGTGAGAGGGAGCAGCCTGGGTGAGGTGGAGCAGCCCAAATGAGAGGGAGCAGCATGAGTGAGAGGGAGCAGCCTGGGTGAGGTGGAGCAGCCCAAATGAGAGGGAACAGCATGAGTGAGAGGGAGCAGCCTGAGTGAGGTGGAGCAGCATGAGTGAGAGAGAGCAGCCTGGGTGAGGTGGAGCAGCATGAGTGAGAGGGAGCAGCATGAGTGAGAGGGAGCAGCCTGGGTGAGGTGGAGCAGCCCAAATGAGAGGGAGCAGCATCAGTGAGAGGGAGCAGCCTGAGTGAGGTGGAGCAGCCCAAATGAGAGGGAGCAGCCTGAGTGAGAGGGAGCAGCCTGAGTGAGAGGGAGCAGCCCAAATGAGAGGGAGCAGCCTGAGTGAGAGGGAGCAGCCTGAGTGAGGTGGAGCAGCCCAAATGAGAGGGAGCAGCATGAGTGAGAGGGAGCAGCCTGGGTGAGGTGGAGCATCCCAAATGAGAGGGAGCAGCATGAGTGAGAGGGAGCAGCATGATTGAGAGGGAGCAGCCTGGGTGAGGTGGAGCAGCCCAAATGAGAGGGAACAGCATGAGTGAGAGGGAGCAGCCTGAGTGAGGTGGAGCAACCCAAATGAGAGGGAGCAGCATGAGTGAGAGGGAGCAGCCTGGGTGAGGTGGAGCAGCCCAAATGAGAGGGAGCAGCATGAGTGAGAGGGAGCAGCCTGGGTGAGGTGGAGCAGCCCAAATGAGAGGGAGCAGCATGAGTGAGAGGGAGCAGCCTGAGTGAGGTGGAGCAGCCCAAATGAGAGGGAGCAGCATGAGTGAGAGGGAGCAGCCTGGGTGAGGTGGAGCAGCCCAAATGAGAGGGAGCAACCTGGGTGAGGTGGAGCAGCCCAAATGAGAGGGAGCAACCTGGGTGAGGTGGAGCAGCCCAAATGAGAGGGAGCAGCATGAGTGAGAGAGAGCAGCCTGGGTGAGGTGGAGCAGCCCAGGCGAAGTGGAGCAGGTAGTGAGACAGAGGCCTCAAGAGAGGAGACGGTCCAAGGCCTGCACATGTGTACTTCACTCTCTGAGCAACAGCATGCTGGAGTTGAGTCACAGCTATAGCCCCCCAAGGGACAGTTTGAAGGGTGCTCAGCTGTCATACTTGGTTGTTTCTGTCCAAGCCTCATCAACCATGCGGTTTCCTTTAATGAGGACAGGAGCACATCGTGTAAATCTTTCCCATCCTCCCCAGTGGCCCCCAGTGGCTTTAATCTAGCTGATTATGGTCTCTGTTACAACTAGGTACTTAACTCTGCCATTGTAGAGTAGAAGCAGCCAGCGACAATACAGAAACAAAAGGGTGTGGCTGTTCCAATAAAACTTCACTTATAAAACAGGTGGCAGCCAGACTTGGCCCACGGGCCATAGTTTACCAACCCGTCCTAGATCATCTCATCAGTTTACACTCACGCTCTAAGACCATCTTAAAACAGACACCCTCCCCACATCCCCGCAGTCCTCTCCACTTACTGCTCCTCCAAGAGACTCCAAATGCTTCCCTGTGCTTGCCCCCCAGCCACCCGCCAGGAATCTCCCCCTCTAGACAGGCTCCTGTCCCCGCCACTCACTGACACTTAACATCTACCTGTGCGGTGCTTGGAGGGTACCACCTATGAATTCTATCTGTGATGTCCTGGGAGGCGACTGAACAACGGGATACAGGATGGGCCCACCACTGTAGAGAGGCCCACAGTGAGTGGGAGCTCCGTGTACACTCACAGTCAGGTTTTTTGCAGTGGGGAAGGGGACACCTGGGGTCTCCTGACCAGAGTGGGACTCTGGGTGCTGACCAAGGGGTGCTCTGATTCACAAATCGTGCAGCCCTGGGTGCCCATGGAGTGTTGACAAACTGCTGGGATGTAACGGGGTTTGCAGTGGGTGGCAGAGGGGCCTTGGCTCAGGAGGACATGCTGGAACTTCCCTAGTCAGAGACAGCAGGGGAGGCCAGGCCCAGGGTCCAGGAAGCCGCTCTGAATCCCAGTTCCTCTTGGCAGAATCTAGACTCAGGTCCCCAGACGCTGGAGAGGCACTTGGTGGGCTCTGTGGGGCAGAACAGTAGGGGTGGGATGTCTGGGCTGCAGTCTGGAGGAGAGAGGGAAGGGACCAGCTCCTGGCCTATCCCTCAAGGCTGCCTCTGACCCATGTGATGGACCGGAAACGTAATTTAGAAAATCCTCATGGCATCCCCGGAACTAGACTGGCCTGCTGCTTCCAGGAAGGGTGGAACTGCCCTCTTGTCCCCTGGGGTAGGCCAGGACCAGTGGGGCCACCAAGATGACTCACAGGAGGGCCAAAGGCCCACAGCCAATCCCAGCCTTGAGTTTCTGGTGTCTTAGGCCCACAGGTATATGCTCTCTCCTGGGCAATCAGGCCTGGGCTCTGCAGTCAGGGTTTTCCTTGTGCTTAGGCAACCCCTGGGTTGGCTGGGACTGACATACACGTCACCTCCTTTAACCTGCCCCCTATGGCCCTTGGAGGGGTCCCTATACCCCAGGCTGGCTGCACTCTCTGAGTAGGGATGGACCTCCTGAAAGAATGAGAGGGTGGTGCATGAAAGAGAGCTGTACAGGCAGGAGAGAGGCCCGAACTTGCCCTGGGCGGCTAGGAGCTGGGATCTCCCAGGTACCCTCAGCAGCTGGTCCTCAGGCCAAGTGGGTCTTGCGGCCCCAGCTTGGCCACCGTGTCCCATCCAGACCCTGCCCCCCCACTCTTGCCTGAACTCCCCACACCAAGGATGCTAAGCTCATCAGTCCCCTCCTGGCCCTGCCCCAACTCCCCAGAGACCCCTCCCTCCCAGGCAGGGGCCTTACCTCTCTCTGCCAGCGGTTCCCGGCACCCTGCTCCTGCCCTCTCCTGCTGCACGAGCTTGGCCAAGACCCCCAAGGAACTGGGATAGTTCCTTCTCTCAGAGCTCAGCAGAGGCTGTTCCTCCACCTAGCCTCCTGGCCCACTGGACCCCAGGGCTTCATCCCTCAGAAGGGCTAAAAGAGGTGGGCTGCTGCCCAGGGTCTCACCCAGTGCTGCTGCCTCTGGCCCTGCATTGTCTCTTGAAAGTTTTTGGAAAGTCCTGAACGGTGAGGTACTCAGAGCATCTGATTTCACACATCCTCGACAGACTTCAAAAACAGGAGTGGCTGGGATCTCTGCTTCCTTCTCTGGAGTTAGCCTGTCTTAGCATCCAGAGTGTGGGCTTCTTGAGGGCCGTGTTGGTTTTCTGGGTGTCCTCCCCTCAAAGAGCCAGTTGAAGGAGGAGCCTCAGCTGTAGCACCCAGCACATCAGTGGAGTTGCTGGGTCACCGAGGGGAGGGGCTTCAGGGATGCAGGTGAGGCAGGGGAAGGGGTGACACCCTCCAGCACCTGAGGCTCACTCCTTCAGGGTCTGTACGGCTCTGACCCCTCCCTGCCTCACCTGGGTTTCAAGGTACAAATACAGATTCCTGGGCCCCACAACAGACCAGGACCAGAACCCTAGGGAGCCCAGAGATCTGTATTTGCAGCCTAATGACTCTGAAGCCTGTGGCGTGTGAACCCCTTTCTCCAGAAGCGATAGTACCCAGTTACTAAGACCCCTTCCCCTGAAAAATGTCCGACGGAAGTACTCCTTGTTCCACATGACCCACACAACCAGGGAGTGGTCACCCATCATGGCAGTGTGCCCTGGCCGTGGGCTCCATGACTGGGGTTAGGGTAGAGTAGGCTAGAGGACTCACCTGTGGTAGGGTCTGGAGGGTGTGGCCCAGGGCCTGTGGGTGCAGTACAGGGGCCAAGGGAGACTGCTGAGAAGGCCGCAGGGTGGCCAGGGCCCTGGTAGGGGAGGGAGCCTCAGTGTGGACACCGCTGAGCTTTCCCTGAGGGGTGGTCCAGAGGCACTAAGACAGGTATCACTGAACTTGTATGGACCAGCTGGCCTGCCTGGGGTGGGAGATGGCTCCCTGCCAGCCCAGGGTGGGCTATGATGCTGGGTACATGGGCCAGGGGCTTCCAAGTCCTGGGCGCCACCCTCAGGCAGCAATCTGGTGTCCACTGGGGGAAGCCAACACTACAGGCAGGTTTGCTGACCCCCCATGGCCATCTACCCTAGGCAGGTGTGGCTTGGCCCTGTCTGACTCTCCTCCTGCTCCTCGCCTGTCTTGAGTCAGCACAGGTGCAGAGGTGTTGATGAGGCTGAGGTGCTATGGGGGAGGTCCCACCCTTCCTGGGACTCCCCGGTCCACACTGAGCGGGCTGTCAACAGTCTCTGAGAAGACACCACTGGTGGTCCCCTCATCCCTACAGGACAGAGTCTCTGCTCCTGTCCTACTGCACTCTCTCTCTGTGCACCCTGTCCTGGTCACCCCCAACTACCCCACCTGCCCTTATACTTTTTATTGAGGTGAAATTTGCATAACATGCAAGTAACCATTTTTAAGTAACCATTTTAAGTTCAGTGGTGTTTGGTGCGTTCACAATGTTGTGAAGCCACCATCTTTATCTAGTTCCAGAACATTTTGTTACCCCCAAATAAAATGCCAATAAACAGTTTCTCCCCATTCCTTTCCCCCTGGCCCCTAGCAACCGCCAACTTGCTTTCTGTCTCTGTGAATTTGCCTACTCTGGACATTTCATATAAATGGAATCAAAATGTGGTCTTTTGTGTCTGGCTTCTTTAACTTAGCACAATATTCTTGAGATTCATCCATGTTGTGGCATGTGTCAGTACTTCATTCCTTTTTATGGCTGAATGATCCATTGGTGGATATTGGGCTGTTTTCATTTTTTGGCTATTGTGAATAGTGCTGCTGTGAACATGGGTGTACCTGTATTTGCTCGAGTCCCTGTTTTCAGTCCTAGGGACTCCATCACCTAGCAGTGAACTTGCTGGGTCATATGGTAATTCTATATTTAACTTTTTGAGAAACCATCATTCTGTTTTCCACAGTGGATGTACTACTTTACATTCTCACCAGCAGTGTACACAGATTCCAATTTCTACACATCCTTGCTGACAGTTGTTATTCCCCCCACACACACCCTTTTTCTTGTATCTCAGCATGTGTAAAGTAGTATTTTGTTGTGGTTTTAATTTGCACGACCCTAATGACTGATAATAATGAACATCTTATTATGTGCTTGCTGACCATTTGTATATCGTCTTTAAAATGTCTATTAGTCCTTTGCCCATTTTAACTGGGTTGTTTGTCCTTTTGTTGGTGAGTTGAAAGAATTCCTTATATATTCTGTATACTAAACTCTTTTCAGATATATGATTTGCAAAATTTTTCTTCTGTACATTGTCTTTCACTTTATTAATAATGTCCTCTGATACACAAAAGTTTTTAATTTTGATGAAGTCTATTTTTCTTTTATTGCTTGTAGTGTCATATCTAAGAATTCATTGCCAAATCCCAGATCATGATTTGTCCCTGTGTTTTCTTCTATGAGTTTTATAGTTTTACATCTCGGACCCATTTTGATTAATTGAGGTGGGGGGTTAATTTGAGGTAGGGGTCCAACTCCATCTTTTGTGTGTGGCTATCCAGTTGTCCCAGCATCATTTGTTGATGAGATTCTTCTTTCCCCAAATGGTCTTTGTACTCCTGGTGAAATCCACTGGCCATAGATGCTTGATGTGTCCCTGTACTCCCAGCTCCATCCCATTGGTCCTGTGTCTATCCCTATGCAACAACCTGCCTTGCATTTGAACCACCACCGTTCCCTCAGCTTCACCAGGACTCACATTCTTCCTGGGTACCTGGGTCCTGAGCCTCTTCCCAGCTTTACCTCTGATTTACTGTCCCTGCCTGAAGGGGGGTTAGACATGCTTCACACTAAGTCTACTCCAGCTGTGGCCTGTGGGTATCTGTGCTGGCCCTTCTCCACCACTGTTACCTGTGTCCATCCTGGGTAGTGCCCCACTAATGAGGAGGGCAGTGGGTCCTTCTCACCCACTTCTCACCCTCCTCCCCTCCTTCCACCTCCATGCAGTTGGCCCTTTCCTGAGCGGGGCTGGGCCTGGGTCCCTGCTCCATGTTCAAGTCTCAGAGCAGAGGTCCAGCACCCCTCATCCATGAGCCATCCTGGTCGGGAGTGTGGTCCCATCAAAACCCTAGGGCTATGGGGAAGCCCCAGATCTGGGAATTCAGGACTTGTTGGTGAGCCTGTGTATGTACATGTAAAGGCCCAGTTCTGACACCCACGCCCATGGGCTCAGCTCCCAGCTCGACCACATCCATGGTCTGACCCTGGACTGGCTGCCCACCCTGTAGTAGACAGTGACCTAGTGCCGTGAGGGGCTGAGCCCATCTTTTCTACCCCTGCTTGGGCCTGAGCCTTCAGAGCCCCTGGGAAGACTGCAGCCAGGGTGAGTCACTGCTGATTAAACTAGGCAGGAATTTCCTGGGTGGGGTTATGTTCCTGGAACAGTCCTGCCCTCAAGAGGCATGTGGGGACAGATAACCACTGCTCAGGTATAGGGTTATAGATAACCACCTGAGAGGCTTGGCATTGCAGAGTGGAAGCCTGTAGGAACTGGACCCTGAGGGCAGACCGCAAGCTGACCCGATAGAGGGGACAGGGAGGGTGTGGGGGGCAACTGAAACTCAAAGTCCAGAGAAGAGGATGGCTTGTATGTATGAAGGCGGGCACAGCTGGTGTGACCAGAGCACATGTGAACCTGAATTCTTATGAGTTCTTATGAGTGTCATCACATGTGTGCAAGTGTACCTGTGCATGTGCAAATATGTGCATATATGTACAAGTGTGCATACATGCAAGTGTTTGTGTGTGTGACTGCATGCGTGTGGGTGTAATGTATACATGTAATTGCATGTGTGCAAGCATGCCAGAGTGTGTGCAATGTGTTCATGTACGTGAATGCATGTCTGAAAATGCTCATGTGTGTACGTGTATATTGTGTGAACATGACTGCATGTATGCCAGTGTGCTCGTGCATGCAAGTGTACTAGTGTGAGTGCATGCATGTGTGAATACAAGTGTGTGAGTGTGTTGTGCAAGTGCACCTACAAGTGCATGTGTATGCATATGCAACTGTTCATTTGTATGTTTGCCCGTGTGTGAGTACAAGTGTGTGTGTGTGTGCACAGTGCATATGTATGAGTATGTGTGTGCATGTGTGCATTCCAGAGTACCTGCTTGTGTGTCCAGTATGGACCAATGCCCTAGATGGTTGATAAAGGGCAGGGGCTCCAGCAACACCCTCCAGGTGGACATCCTGCAGCATCAGTGAGGCCTCCTAGGGTGTGGAGCAGAATTGCTATAGATTGGTGCAGACAGGCTCCTAGAACCCAGGTGGTGAGGACCAGGGTCAGATGGAGGCTGAGAGCTATGGTCCAAACAGTAAGAGGGATAAGCCCAGAGCACAAGTGAAATGGACAGATAGGTGGGTACCCAAGGGAAGTGGTGACCCTCAGTTGAGAGTCAAGAGGTCTCAGGACTTGGGAGCAAGAGACCCTGTCCTGCCAGATTCCAGGTAATCTGGAATCACAGAACCCCATGGCCGGGTTGGACATGGGCCTGAAGTGTCCCTCTCAAGGACGGGTCCTGGCTGGCTCCCAGACTGTGGAGCAGGGTCAGCCCCACCTCCTGAGTCCCTGTTGGTCTCAGCTAAGGTTTGGACCATCCTCCAGCCCAGCCTGGCTGGCACTTGTCCCCAGGGTCCTGAGCCCCATGACCAGGATCTCCCAGGGCCACCAGCCACCCAACCTGTGCTGCCTCAGGGCCTCCCCTACAGCTGTAAGAGCCCTGGTACCTGAAGGCAAAGGGTCCCAGGACCTAGAACAGTCTCTAGCTTTCTCCTCAGTGAGAACCAGTGCAACCCCAGGAGGCCCCTGGGGTCAAGAAGCCCTAGGGGAATGTGCCCCAGGGCAGGTGGGGAATAAGGAGAAGTGGACACTGGGCATGAGGCCCAGCCTAGAACAGGAGCTCAGTGCCCCCTGCTCCACCTGCCCTTCTCCCAGCAGGCCCCACCAAGAGGCCACAGGGTCAGGAATAAGACCAGGTCTGAGAAGAGGGGCAGCATGTTTGGCCAGGGGCAAGCTTCATTTCCTGTTCTAGAGAATGAAGACTCATGGCAGCTTCCCTCGTGGGCCTCAGGGACAGTGGCTGAGGCCTCTGCTCTCTGGAGGGACATGCCAGTGTGAATCTCCCCTGTCACCAGGGCCAGGCTGGGAGCTAAGAACCAGGGGCACCAATGGCCCCTTCATGGTGCCCCCAAGAAAAGTGCACAGGACACAACCCCTGTTCCCACACATGGCGCCCACACACAGCTCCACACATGTGCACAGCAAGGCCGCAGTCCCTGTTGTGCGTGCATGGCATGTCCTGAGGACCAGCTTCCCTGGGGTCAGTCTTTCCCCGTCCCTTTAACCTTCGTCTGTACAAGGCCAAGGAGCCCCCGCAGTGGTGTGGGGAGGACGTAGCAACCTCCAGGCAGGTGGTGCAGGGAGCTCTGCAGCAAGCAAGGACACTGGACCCTGGTCATTCCAGCTTGGGTCTCCTGGACAAGGGACGATGCCCCGTGGCTTGGCCTGGCTGGGGGCAGACACAGGCCAGGCGAACAGAATGGGGAAAGAAGACAGGCTGGGGCAGGTGGAGATGTGGGGCCACAGCACAACGTGTGCAGTGCTCAGAGTTATGACTCCACAGGCACAAGCAGGGTGGGCTTCTGGGGGTCCTGGGGCAGCTTCTTTCCTTCCTTCTCACTGGGTAGGCCCTCGCAGGGTAAGGGGATCTCTCTCACATCAGAGGACAGGGTGGTGTTTGGTCCTGGAAGTGGGGCAAGCAGCCCAGCCTCTCTCAGGGCTGTAAAAAAAATTTAATGAACAGAAACCCCGGTTAAATGGAGTCAGGAGACCAGAAGGGGGAGCTCTCACACCCTGCAACTCCTCTTCTTTCCTGGCAAGGACTCAGCCAATGAAAGGTCATAGACTCTTTGTTTACTGTAGCCCCCCCAACTTCCTTTTCCCCTCTATAAAAGTGTTCTCCTACCCTAGCCACACAGGGACTTGCCTGTGGCTCACCATGGTTGCAAACCCCAAAATGCAATTCTCTGCTGGAGTAATAACTGGCAGTCTCCAGTTATTTCACATTTTTGCTGGAGAAATAACTGGCAGTCTGTTTCAGGTCAACATTTTGGTGGCCCATATGGGGGTCAGAGAAGGCTCCAGAGCTAGTAAGCAAACAGGTGTGGGACCCCACTGTCGCTCACTGCTTTTCTTGCTGACCCTGGGGTTTGAAGGTACATCTTTCTCCTGGATCTGAGCTCATGTTCTCTTTGCATTTTGAAGCTCTCCAGGTTTTACTTGGGATCAATTTAAAGTTTCATCCTTTCTGGTTAAGGCCTTGTTCTGTATGTGAGTACTCATATGGCATTCTGTGTTAGCCTTCAGCAAATTCCCTTTGGAACAGGGGCTTTTTCTCCTGGAAGTGGCTAGTCTTCAACCCATTCCTTTGGGAATGGGGTAGGGGGGTGAGGGGGAGGCTGGTTTATTGGAGCTGTGCCAGTTCAGCCTTTGGCCCATTCCTTCGAAATAGGGGTTGTTCTATGGGAACTGGGCTGAGCCTTCGGCCTGGCTCCTCCAGGACCAAGCTGTTTCCTTAGAACTGGCTGCTATTAGGCCTGCAGGCTGTTTGAGTTGCAGGCCTCCAGAGCTATCTGAGCTCTTTAAACTGTTTAAACTGTAAACTGTTTGAGCTGTAAGGTGTTTAGGCCATTTGAAAATTATTCTTCCACTCTAGAGAAGAAACCCTGATAAATGGGATCCTAGTTACCTAAATATTTTGAGGTTACCCCCCGACACAGGGACTTTGGCTGATTTTATGTTTAAAAACCACAGTCCTTCCTCATGCACAATTCTAACTAAATGGACCAACCTAACCAAAGGCAATTTAGAACATTAATTACCATTATGGGAAAACTTGAAATCCCCCAACTTAATTTTCTTAAAACCAAATTAGACTACCATAGCTCTAAAATTTCCCAAACTGAATGGAATGTCTATTTTGATTGGTATTTTGAGGCTATACTCTCAATTCCCCTATCTTATTTCTGTCACCAAATTTCCCTTTTTTCTGAAACTCTCTCCACTCCCCTTTCCTCTGAATTTGTTAGAATCTGTTCCTTTAAAATTAAGTCTTCTGGGCTTCCCTGGTGGCGCAGTGGTTGAGAGTCTGCCTGCCGATGCAGGGGACACGGGTTCGGGCCCTGGTCTGGGAGGATCCCGCGTGCCGCGGAGCGGCTGGGCCCGTGAGCCACAATTGCTGAGCCTGCGCGTCTGGAGCCTGTGCTCTGCAACAAGAGAGGCCGCGATGGCGGGAGGCCCGCGCACCGCGATGAGGAGTGGCCCCCGCTTGCCGCAGCTAGAGAAAGCCCTCGCACAGAAACGAAGACCCAACACAGCCATAGATAAATAAATAAATAATTAAAAAAAAAAAATTAAGTCTTCTAAGGATCCAGAGGCTATATCCTTAATTTCTTATATGCCCTACACTAAAGCTGAACTGTGAGTCATAGTCAAGGAATTTCCCAAAATAACCAAAGATCCTCAGATATTTTCTGAGGAATTTAATACAGTTATTCAAACTTATCAACCTGGTTTCTCTGACTTACATCAGCTAGTTCATATGCTTGTCACTGAAGGCCAGGCCCAGCATTGGATGAAAACCGATAACTGGGAAAACCTTGAAAGGTCTCTAGTATTACAACCAGGAGATCAGCCTGCTAACTTATTATATGATTAGGTTCAGGCAATCACTACACAACTTCATTGGACAATTCCTAGGGCTTTTCCAAAGCTTGTTGATTGGGACAAAAGTCAGACTTGCACACAAAAATCTGAAGAACATGTTCATGACTATTATAATTGACTTCAGATTATTTTTAAAGAAAATTCTGGTCTTCCTTCAGATGTTGATTCCACCAAGGTAGCTTTTAACTCTATGCCTATTAATGGACTGAATCAGGGCCTTACCTTTCTAGTAAAAAGGACCAGGATAGAATGAGAAACTGTGTCTACTCCACATTTAGTTAATCTGGCAAACAAACTTTCTAAATGAGTCACCTAAAAGGAATACTGCTAAAATGCTTAATCTTCTACTCCAGCAAATGAAGGCCCCTAAGGGAAACCAAAACTCTTCTTGTTTCTGCTGTTATTGCAAAGCAATGATATTGGAAAAGAGATTGTTACAAATTTAAGTGCTTTAGGCACCTGCAGCCCTTTGACCAACTTTTCCAATGTCCGTCCAGTTCTCAATGACGAGGCTCGAAGGAACAACAGAGGCTCTTCCCAATATTCCCTCTTAATCAGCTTGGAGAAACACTTCTCCAGATTAGGGATGGGTCTCTTCCAGTACTAACTGACAAGAGAGCCACACTCTAGTACCAAAACGTTTAAATAGTGGGGATCTCTAATGAACCTCAACAGGTTCCTGTTTCTGAACCTATTCCCTCTTTCTTAGGCCCTCTGAGAGATCCATGCCCTTTTCTCTTTAGTTCCTCTGCCCCTATCCATTTATTAGGCCAAGATTTCTTAAAGAAGTATTATGCTGGAATTTTCTCCAAAAAAGAGGAAATAATTCTAGAATTTGACAGTAGTCATCAAAGTAACCAATCAGGTGAATTAAATAACCTTTTGACACCTTTTATTTGCTCTGTCTCTGATAACAGAGCTGATTCTGGAAACACTGATAATTTGTCCATATTGAATTAGCTACCATCCTCCTTTGGGCAAAATCTCCAACTGATTTTGGCAAAATTCACATGTACCTCTCATCAAGATTCAAATATATCCTTCAAAGCCTCTTCCCAGAATGTATATATATAGTAATATAAGTAAAGAAGCCCTTTAAGGCACAAAGCCCATAATAGAAGATTACAAAGTTCAAGATCTTATTATCCCTTGGACTAGCCCCTGTAGCACTCCCATTTTATCAGTGATAAAACCTAAGGGCCTAGGGTGGAGGTTTGTCCAGGACCCCCAAGCAATAAACAACATTGTACACCCTGTTGTTCCTAACCCTTGTACTAACATTCATTCCCACCGGAATTGATTTGTGCAGTGCATTCTTCATACTCCAGTTGATAGAGCTAGCCGATACCTTTTGCCCTCACTTGGGAAGAAAAACAATTCACCTGGACAGTATTGCCTCAGGGTTTTACTGGGAGTCTCACAAATCCTGAAGGCTGATATGGATGACATTAGGTTCCCTAGAGGGTCTACTCTATTGCAGTATGTGGATAATTTGCTTCTTTGCTCTCCTTCTCAAACCTCCTCACAGGAAGGCACCTTCCTCTTGCTAAAACTTATAGCCTTAAAGGGATATAAGGTCACTAAAGAAAAACTGCAGTTTGACCAAACCCAGGTTTGATATTTAGGGCATCTGATATCAGAACAAGGGCTATATCTAGATCCAGATATGCTTCATTGTGACCCAAGTTTCCCAAAACCCAAGAATAAGTGCCAACTGCAAGGTTTTCTTGGGTTAGTCAGTTATTGGTGAAATTGGATTCCAAATTTATGTCTTATGGCCAAATCTCTGTATTTTTTTACTGAAGAATAACAACCCCAACCCAATTTTATGGGAAGAACCAAATAATATAACTTTTAAGGCCTTAAAGGAGAGTGTGATGAACTCACCTGCCCTTGGGCATCATAATTATCAGATTCCATTTTTGTTTTTTTGTATGTGAAAAGAAAGGGAATGCCCTTGGGGTACTCACCCAAAAACAAGGGAACCACCATCAATCCACAGAGTATTATAACCAGAAGCTGGGCCCTGTGGCATGCGGATAACCCACTTTGCCTTAGGGCCATTAGTGCCACTGTCTTTTTGGTGAAGGTCACCGAGAAAATCACGGGATCTTCTTTAACTATTTTTGTACCTCATACAGTAGAAGCTCTCCTGAACTTTCATCCCACCCAATATTTCTCAGTCAGCTGCCTCACCTCCTGTGAAGTCCTTTTGTTAACTGTTCCTCATGTAATGCTTTTGCATTGTGGTAACTTTAACCCTGTTACTCTTCTTCAACTGCTTAATGCTGATGGACCACCTCCTGACTCCTTGCGATGAAGCTCCTCTGCGTAATGCTGAGTCTCATGGTTCACAGATGGTTCTTATTTAAAAGGTAACAATGGTCACCACAGAGCATTGAGTAGAGTTCCCTGTGCTATAGAGTAGGTTCTCATTAGTTATCTATTTTATACATAGTAGTGTATATATGCCAATCCCAATCTCCCAATTCATCCCACCCCCCCCCCCCGACCCCCGGTGTACATACGTTTGTTCTCTACATCTGTGTCTCTATTTCTGCTTTGCAAATAAGTTCACCTGTACCATTTTTCTAGATTCCACATATAAGCAATATTATACGATATTTGTTTTTCTCTTTCTGATTTACTTCACTCTGTATGACAGTCTCTAGGTCCATCCACATCTCTGCAAATGGCACAATTTCTTTCCTTTTTATGGCTGAGTAATATTCCATTGTATATATGTACTGCATCTTCTTTATCCATTCCTCTGATGATGGACATTTAGGGGTTGCTTCCATGTCCTGGCTATTGTAAATAGTGCTGCAATTAACATTGGGGTACATGTATCTTTTTGAATTATGGTTTTCTCCTGGTATATGTCCAGGAGTGAGATTGAAGGAAATTCAGAAAAGAGGGGATATATGTTTACATATAGCTGATTCACTTTGCTGTACAGCAGAAACTAACACAACGTTGTAAAGCAACTATACACCAATAAAAATTAATTTAAAAAATTTAAAAAATTAGGTTTAATATCACCTTAGAAATAATATCACCATATTATAATCCAGATAGTCATCATGTTTATGTATTTTTCTTTTACCTTTCTAGGGATAATCACATAATTCAGGATTAAAATGTAGCAGCCTTTTATAAGAAAATAAATAAAAGGTAACAATGGTAAATATTGTGCTGGGAATGCTATTGCAACCCCTTTTGATGTTGTTGAGGCAGCATCTTTACCTGTGGCTACCTCAGCCTGATACATTCTTACATAGGCTTACCCTTTAGCCA
This sequence comes from Balaenoptera borealis, assembly GCF_965194805.1. Classification (NCBI taxonomy): domain Eukaryota; kingdom Metazoa; phylum Chordata; class Mammalia; order Artiodactyla; family Balaenopteridae; genus Balaenoptera; species Balaenoptera borealis. The sequence goes on from NC_138867.1 coordinate 168,185,384, forward strand.
CGGACAAAACCACCAATATTTATGTTGATAGTAAATATGCTTTCAGATAGCCCATGATTTGGGGATATGGTGGAAGCAATATGTCTTCCTTACTTACAGCAGAAATAAAATTTTAAATGGCCCCTATGTTCAGGAATTATTGGATACGATATTTTACCTGAGCTTTAGCTATTATTAAGATTCTGGGACATCCTATACTTGACTTTCTGGAAGCTAAGGGAAATCACCTTGCTGACATTTCTGCAAGGAATGCTTCCTTTAAAGGAACCAACAGCAGCCAAACCTCTGTCGTGGTCCAAAGGAATATTTCCCCCAAAGGATAACTTAGAAAAACTGGCTAGAGAAGCCCAACAACTGTCCTCAGAAAAGGAAAAATAAGATCGGAAATCCAAGAATTGTTGGTTCCATAAAAAGAGAAAGCTCTGGTTCAGACCAAATAATTTGGTTCAGACCAAATAACAGCCCAGTCCTACTGGAGACTCTAAAATTCCCACTCCTCACCACTGTACATGCCTTAATCCAGTGGTCTACTGAAAAAAGATAGCCTTCATGAATCAATATTGATGGGGAAACATTAACAAGGCTACAGAAAGTTCCTACCTCACTTGCCTTGCTGGTCCAAATCACAACCCAAGGAGGCCTACTTGTACTGCTCCTGGACATTTTAAACTGCCTAATGGACCATTTGAGTTCTGGCAAATGGATTTCATACAACTTTCTCTGTCTAGTGGATATAAATATGTTTTAGTCATGGTATGCATGTTTTCACACTAGACTGAAGCTTTCCCTTGCAGACAGGCTACTGCCTCTTTTGCGGCTAAAGCCCTTTTGGAAAAAATTATCCCTATCTGCGGAATTCCTCTTGAATTCATAGTGACCAAGGAACCCATTTTATTGGTCAGGTACTTCAACACGTCTCTACAGGTTGGCTGGTTTTACGACTCTTTTACTGCACTTACCACCCTCAATACTCTGGTTAGTCGAATGCACTAATGGCACTATTAACACTCAATTGGCAAAATTCATAGAGACTCCAAATATCTTGACCAAAAGCATTTCAGAACTCATAAACTCTCACCCACTGAGATAGTCAGAGGATGCCCAATGTACTTACCTCCTGTCTCTTTTTACCCACTACTGATAAAAGGAGAGATACTCCAATATTGCAAAGACCTAATTGCTTCTATTTAAAATTACCATGTTTTGGTAGAACAATCTTTTCACAGTGCACTCTCAAGAGATGAAGACCTTAAACATCATACCTTAAAACCTGGATACTTTGTATATTGGAAAAGATACCTACAGAAAGACTCTCTTCAACCTCACTAAAAAGTGTCCATCAAATACTTCTAACCAACTGTTGTGCCACCAATCTCCAGGGAATAAACCTTTGGATTCACATGACACACCTAAAGAAAGCACCAAACTCTGACTGGACCTGCACATCATCTGGTGACCTGAAAGTAAAGATTTCCTAGAATTAAAGCAGATGACATCTGATGAGACAACTTTCCTAAGATATCCAGACCAAGCCTTGATATGATCTTGATAACATATGGACTTTAGATAAAAAGTGCCTGAGAGTTCTCCCTCCTACCCCTCCTTTTTACTCAAATGTAACCTCAGTAGGTTTCCAATCTGTGTACTAACCCTCCGACATAGGACACTACACCCAGGAAAGGTCCTTCTTGGCTCTGAGAGAAAAAAAGCTGCTGAAACCGGAAAACCTGACTCTTGATCTGCAACACTTTCAGAGATCAAAAAGGGAGAAATGTAAAAAACTAATAAACAGAAACCTCAATTAAATAGAGTTGGGACACTAGAAAGGGGAGCTCTCACTCCCTGTGTCAATAACACAGCCCAATGGGAAGAAGAAAGACTCCTCTTTTTTTCTGGCAAGGACTCAGCCAATGAAAAGCCATAGACTCCTTGTTTACTGTAGCCCTCCCAACTTTCTTTTCCCCTCTATAAAAGAGTCCTCCTTTCCTTGCTGTGCAAGAGCTTGCACATGGCTCGCCACGGTGGCTGACCCTGAATTTCAATTCTCTGCTGATCCCGAATAAACCCATATTCGCTGGAGAAATAGCTGGCAGTCTATTTGTTTTAGGTCAACAGGACTCAAGCCAAAAGCCAGTGGCCCCAGAAGCTAGGCCACGAGAAGGGGGCTCTCCAAATAGCTCTCTTGTTGGAATGGGCCACATCCAGGGCTCCTCTTCCTGGGAGTCCCTGCCTGCCCTCTGTAGCCGGTTGAGAATAAAGGTCCAGGAGGGCAGGGTTGAGGAGACAGGGGCATGCTGCTCCGCCTGCTCCCAAGGCTGGAATGTGGAATGAGAGAAGGATCAGGTTTCCTCATTTGCTTGACAAGTTCACTTAACCAGTGGGATCTGAGCCCTGTTCTAATGGGAACCAGCTGTGGGAGGGGGAAGCTGTGTCTGGAAGGAGCACAGGCCACGTACACCCTGCTCAAGTCATCTCCCAAGGAAGACTTGGTGTAACCCTTCTTTTGCAGCTGGGGAAACTGAGGCCCAGGGAGGTGGGCCACAGTAGACCCATGTCCAGGGCTCCTCCACACAGACTGCAGCTGGGGATCCTTGAGCCAGGCCTCCAAATGGCTTCTCCTTGAGGTCACTGCCCAGGGGGACTGTCCTCAGGCCCAGGCAAAGCTTCCCAACAGGGGTTGGCCCGGGTCCTGGTCTGTGTGCCTCTCACCCAGCCCTCCTTGACCAGAACCTGCCTGTCTGGTTTCCATGCTCCCCAGGGTGAGACTTGGATGTTCTGGCTTGCCCTTGTTTGCTTTCCTTCTCTTTAGTACCCTCACAGCTTCCCCTCAGGTTAGGGCACTCAGGAGTGAGGAGCGTTTCTTCCCACACCAGGTCTTGGGAGCACACAGGCTTTGTACATTGGGAATAATTCACAGGTCCGTCAGCTTAGGGTTGTTTCTGGGAAGGGTGATAGCCATGGTGTGGGGAGTGTAACCCCAGCAGCCTGCCATTGGCAGTAGGAGAATCCAGGCTTATCCCAGCTGCCTGATCTTACCCCACCACATGATCTTCAGCCCTAGACATCCTCAAATTCAGCTCTTACTACCTCTTACTAACTATGTATCAGTTTGTTTTTGCTGCATAACAGACCGTTCCCAAACTTGATGGCTTAGGACAACAAATATGTCTCATTTCTCATGATTCTATGGGCTTCCCAGGTGGCTGGCTGGAGCTGAGGGTTATGATGTCTTCACACAGGTGTCTGGAGGGCCACAGGGGTCAGAGGCTGGATGGCACTGGAGTTACAGCTCATTGGGGCTTCCAGTTTGGCTGAGCCCTCCTGGAAAGGGCTAGGGACAGGGGTGGGGAACTGCAGTGGGGTGAGAGGTAGAGTGAGGATGCCCCTGGCCTGGTTTAGGCCTGGCAGAGGCTCCCAGGCAGGAGGCAGGTGGGAGCTACTTGGCCCAGCCCCTGGGTCTAGGCTCTGAGCACAGGGACATGGATCAGACCTATGTCAGGCCTGAGGATAAATGATGACCACACCTGGGGCTGATGCCTGGACCCAGGACGTCATGCCACTCGCAGTCACTTAGGACCTATTGCAGGGCCAGGCCTCGCCCTCCTGGCCTCCTAGGTATGTCCTGGGTCTGTCTGGCATGGAGTTCATGGGGGCGAAGAGTGGATAGAGAACACTGAGGGCATGAAGCAAGGTGTGGGTGGGCTGGTCCCCGGACAGGAGCCCAGTATTGTTCCTGGTATTTTCCTGCTACGCTGGCCTCAGATAGCGACTCCAGGGGATCAGAGGCAGCCTGGTCTGAGCCCATCTTGCAGCTCATCCACCCGACTGACTCTGACTAAGGCCCATGAGGCCCAGCATGTGGGGCAGGGAATCCTCAGAACTGATCCTGGGAGAGGTCGCCCAGCAGAAAGCCCCCCACAAGGGCAGGTTCCCAGGGGTGGCCTGAGTCCTCCCACCCAGGGGCATCATCCATGCCAGCTGGAGGCCAGCGTGGCTCTGCAGAAACAGGCCCATGAAGTGGAAAGCGCAGTCAGGAGGATCTGTGGGGCCACAGCGGACTCCTGGGTCAAGATGAACAGAGGAAGAGCCATAACGCAGGGGTGGGAAGTACTAGTAGCGGACAGCCTGGGGTGGAAGGAGCAGGTCTATGGGGGACAAGTGGGTGGGGCAGGAGGGAACACGGAAGATGGAAGGAGTAGGCCTGTGGGGGACAGTCGGAGGTATAGAGGGGGACATGAGGGTAGAAGGAGCAGGTCTGTGGGAGGACAGCCCCAGGAGGACAGAAGGAGACATGAAGGATGCAGGAGGGGACTTGGGGTGGTGGGGAGGAATAGGCCTGTGGGGAACAGTTAGTGGGAAGGGAAAGAGAAGACATGAGGGGTGGGAAAGCAGGCCTGTGGGAAGGACAGTCAGGAGCTGCAGTAGGGGACATGGGGGATGGCAGGAGCAGCCTTTACGTGGGGACCCACACTCACAAACAACAGTGAATTCCCATGGTTTTCATGAGCTGTGTCAGGGGTCAGCAAACATTTTCTCTGAAGGGCCAGAGGCCTGGGCCCTACAGTCACATCCCTTACCTCTGTGGCTGTCTCAGAAAAGCAGCCAGGATGACGCATAAATGATTGAGAATGACTAGGTTTCAATAAGACCTTATTCATGCACACTGAAATTTGAATTTTGTATAATTTTCACGCCATGATATATTTTACTTTTTTTTCCCATTCATTTAAAAACATAAAATCACTCTTAGATGGCAGGCAATCCCAAAGCAGGTGTAAACCAGAGTGTTAACTTGAGCTAGAACGGCAAAGCTTTTAAGAATAATAACATGAAAACACAATAATATGCAATACTCAGCCGGCCGTGGAGATGGGCAACTGTGTGCACTGCTGGTAAACGCTGCCAAGCAGCCCAGATTCTCCTAGGAAACTCCTTGGCACTGTATTGGTGGGAGTTTAAGCTAGTACAGTCTTTTCAGGGGAATTTGATGGTGCCCACCAACTTTTAAATATGCTGACCTTCCAACCAGCAATTGCATTTAAAAGAAAATCCATCCCACAGGAATACATGTTGAGAGTGCAAGAATGTGGCATTATCTGTAAGACTGGAAAACTGTGAGTTTTACTAGGGGGTTATTGAGATAGTTAACATCTGTGAAGGGATGTGTTGGTTACATGCATGTTAAGTGCGTTCACTTCCATTTCCACCTGTGTCTACATATTATCCCCTAGTGATGGGCGTGAGGATTGGGGCCTCTCCCTGGTCGCGGAGGAGCTGGGACAGCCTTCGCTGGGAGGCGGTGGAGCTGGCGCAGCAGAGGGGAGGGGGCCTCTCCCGTGGCCGCCCTAGCTGGGGCGGGAGGCGGATTAGAGAACATTCCGCGGATGCCGCTGCCGGGCCTTCTTCGCCTGCCTGGCGGCAGCCTTTTGAGGCCTCTGGCTGACCCGGCTCCTGGCTCCTCCTCGGAAGGCAGCCCGAAGTTCCTGTCAAAGTGCACCTGGCCAGGCCCCTCCTCATGATGCGATGCTCATCTCTGAACGCCTTAGGGGAGGAACCCTGCCAGGTGAGGGAACCCTGCCAGGTGAGGAGTTGGAGGAGGGAGGGGGAGGAACCTCTTCGGGTCACGGGCGGCTGGATAGCACATATCTGTGTGGCCCCTAGGGACAGTGGTCACTGACAGCTCCCTGAACAGCTGTCGGGTGTCCTGGGTGAGGGCACAGGCCAGCACAGCGCGCAGAACCCAAACTTAAGGCCCTAGCAGGCGCAACAGCCTCTCGGGTCCCTCTGCCAGCCCCCAAAGTAGGAGATGCCCTTGCAATCACACTGTGGTCATGGGTTTTTTTCATCAGTGCAGCTCAGGTCCCGACCCCCAGGACTCATGGAATCTCCGAACACTGGTGGTGAAAGTGCCAGGAAGAGGTCAGCGTGGCCAGCCACCAGCCCTCACTATCCCACCATCAGACGCTTTTCTGACCGTAGGAATCTGCCTCCCGTTTTCCCAAGTTCAAAGGCAGATGGCTGATCTGGGTGTGTCTGTCCCTGCTGCTCCCGGCTCCCAGGTCTTGTCTCATTAGCCGGGGAGGCAGGGGCTCTGCTCTGTGCTGTCCATTGCTCTGCTCTGATTGAAGGCCCCTGACCAACGGAAGTGCTGCAGGAGCCCTCTGACTGGGGCCCCAGCAGCAGACTTGATTTAGGTGCTGGGCTGGTTGGAGCAGCTCTGGCTCAGCTGGTCGCCAGTACACGGTGCTCTGTACTGACTCAGCTCCTGGCTGACCCACATTTAGGGCCTCTGAGCTCTCAGAGCTTCTCAGCAGATTCTCCCATAACCTCTGTGCTAACCTAAAATTCAGAGTTCAGGCCTCCACAGTCCTGCTCACACATGGTCCCCTCACCAATAAAAGGATATTTACGAGGTGTCCCCACATGGCAGGTACAAGGAGGACCTACCAGGCTGTGAGCTTGGGTGGCCTGCGCTTCTCCCACCTCTTATTTTAGCTCTGAGTTTGAGCCTAATAAAAGCCCTTGCTGCCTCCCAGGCAAGTTCAGAGCTCCCTGCCACCCCCAGGCCTGTGCTAGGACTCCCTGCCTCTCCCAAGCTATCCTAGAACTCTCGGCCTCAATCAGGCCAAAAGGTGGAAACAATCTAAGTGCTCATCAATGGATGAATGGATAAACAAAATGTGGTATATCCATACAATGGAATATTATTCAGCCTTAAATAGAGATAAAATTCTGATACATGCTACAGAGTGGAAAGTCCTTGAAAACATTATGCTAAATGAAATAAGCCAGACACAAAAGGACAAATATTGTATTATCCCACTTACATGAAGTTTCTAGAAGAAGAAAATTCATAGACATGAAAGTAGAAGAGAGGTTACCAGGGATTGGGAGGAGGAGGGTAACAGGAAATAATTCAATGGGTACACAGTTTCTATTTGGTGTGATGAAAAAGTTTTGGAAGTAAATGGTGGTGATAGTTGCACAGCATTGTGAATGTGCAACTTAATGCCACTTAATCGTATACTTATAAATTGTTAAAATGATAAATGTTATGTATATTTTACTATAATAAGAAGACATATGATAAGAAAATTCACTAAAACGTTATTTGTAGTAGCGAAATATTAAACTAAATATCAGTCAATAAACTATGGAAAAACATGCAGTGGGACATTGAACATTAAAGAGGAAGGAAAGCTAAAAACATTTGCCAGCTCTGATGACATTTATGGCTCAACATTCTTTATACCCCAACATGTCATGATTTCTGTTATTATTGGCACTTCAGTCCTAATAATAATTTTTTCCAATTTTATAGATTAATTTAGTTCTTGAAATTAAGCACAAGTTTTTACATACTTCAGGTTAATCTTTTCCCCCTATATGTTTATGAACTAAAAACAGTCAAAACTGCTCATTTTATGTATTGTTTGCACACATGTAGGTAACATGCAGGTTTGAGTAATGGCATGACAGATTATTTTTTACTCTGAAGTCCAACCAAATCCTATTATAATCCCATGAATAGTATGAGCTTTAACTTACGCCAGTTTATGAGCTTTAAATATTTTGGAAATTTTAAAATTACCCTTTTTACTTACTTTTTTACTTTCTTCCTTTCTGATAAAATAGGCATTTTAAAAGTGCTTCTTTGGGAAAGATATTTGTTTCTTTCCTTAACTTTTTATTGTGAAATGATTATAGATTTATAGGAAGCTGCAGTTATAGTACAAAGTGACCCAGGTAACTTTCATCCAAGATTGACACCTTTTACAAGTGTAGCATAATGTCAAAACCAGAAAATTGACATTGATACAATACAGGGAACTAGACTACAGACCTTAGTCAATTTTCACCTTTTTAAAAACCTACGTTCACGTGTGTGTGCATGCGTCTAGTTCCTTGCAATTGGATCTCATTAATAGCCACCATCAAGGTATAGAACTGCTCCGTCACCATAGAGGAGCTCCAATACTGCCCCTTTAGACTTATACCGCCCCGAAAACCTACTTCTCCATAAAGCAACATCAAAAGTTGTCAAAACCAACTTTCTGAGTACTCTGGAAACTAATCAAAAGTTTGCCACAACCCAAGGAGCATTTAATAAAGAAAAATATATGAAAAAGATTATATACCATGATGAGGTGTGATTTATATCGCATTTAAGAAAACATTGGCTAACCCAAAGTCATGAAGATTTACTCTTATGTTTTCATCTAAAAGTTTTAGCGCTTACATTTAGGTTTTTATGATCATTTTGAGCTAATTTTTATGTGTGATATCCTTATGCCAACACCACACTGTCTTTGTGTCATTTTGTAGCTTTAAAATCAGGAAGTATGAGTCTTCCAACTTTGGGTTTTGGGTTTTTTTTTTTTTTCAAAATTGTTTTGGCAATTCTGAATCCTTGAATTTTCATATAAATTTTAGGATCAGTTTGTTGAATTATGAAAATAATAGGCAGCTGGAATTTTGATAGGAATTTTATTGACTGTAAATCAATCTGGGGAATATTGCCATCTTAACAATATTAAGTCTTCTGATCCATGAACATTGAATGTCTTTCTGTTTATTTAGATATTCTTTAAACTCTTTCTAGAAGGCTTTATGGTTTTCAGTGTACATAGCTTCCACTTCTATTTTTTTCTTTTTGATGCTATTGTAAATGGAATTGTTTTATTAATTTCATTTCAATTGTTCAGTACTTCTTATTTTCCAAACTGGATACTTTTTATTTCTTTTCTTGTCTAATTTCCTTGGCTCCAGCAAAATGTTGAATAGAAGTGGTGAGAACAGACATCTTTGTCTTGTTCCTCATCTTATGGAGAAAGCATCCAGTCATTCACCATTAAGTATGATGTTAGCTGTGGAGGTTTTGCAGACACTCTTGATCACATTAAGGAAGTCCTTTATATTCCCAGTTTGTTGAGTGTTTTATTGTGAAAGGGTGTTGAATTTTTTCAAATGCTTTTTCTGCATCTATTGAGATTATCAATAGATAATGTAGATATGTAGACTTTGTTCTTAATCTATTAATGTGGTTTATTACATTAATTGATTTTGGGGTGTTAATCCAACCTTGCATTTCTGGCATAAATCCCACTTAGTCATGGTGTATAATTCCTTTCATTTGTCGCTAGATTCGGTTTGATAGTATTTTACTGAGAATATTTATGTCTATATTATATGAGATAATAGTCTGTAGTTTTCTTGTGATGGTGTTGTTTGTCTTTGGTAACAGGGAAACACTGGCCTCAGAGAATGAGTTGAGAAGTGTTCCCTCCTCTTCTATTTTTGGAGGAGTTTGTGAATGAATGATATTAATTCTTTAAATTATTGGTAGAATTCACCATTGAAGTCATCTAGTCCAAGGCTTTTCTTTGTGGAAAGTCTTAAAAATTACTAATCCAATCTTTGTAATAGCTCTATTCAGATACTCTCTTTCTACTTGAGTCTAGGTTGTTTGTGCCTTTTTAGGAACCTCTCCATTTCATCTAAATTATCTCATTTGCTGGCATACAGTTGTTCATAGTATTCCCTCATAAAACTTTTTTTTTTTTTTTGGTAAATCATTCCTGATTATAGTAATTCGAGTCCTTTTTTTCATTGTCAGTCTAATTAAGACGTTGATCAATTTTGTTGATCTTTACAAAGAACAATTTTTTGGTTTTTGTTGATTTTCTCTATTTTGTATTCTATTTTTTTATTTCATTGATTCACTCTAATCTTTATCAACTCCTTCCTTTTGTTTGCTTTGGGTTTAGTTTCTGCTCCTTCTTATTACTTAAGGTCGTTATTGATTTGAGAACTTTCTTTTTTTCATGTAGGCATTTGAAGCTATAAAGTTACTCTTAAGACTTGCTTTAGCTACATCTGATATTCTGATGTGTTATGATGCTGTGCTTTATTTTCATTTATCTAAAAGTATTTTCTAACTTACCTTGTCATATTTTCTTTGACCCATTGGTTATTTAGAGGTGTGTTATTTACTTCCCATATATTCATTAATTTCTCAGATTTTATTCTATTATTCATTTCAGACAATTCCATTTTGGCTAAAGGACATAAGTGGTATGATTTTAATCCTTTAAATTTATTGAGGTTATTTTTTTTGACCTCGCATGCAGTCTATTCTAGAGAACATCCCATGTGTTCTAGAGATGAATTCGTATCTTGCTGTTGTTGGGTGAAGCATTCTATAGATCTTAGGTCTAGCTGGTTTATGGTATTGTTCCAGTATTGTTCATCATTGTTTATCTTCAACTTTTGTTTTATCTATTATTGAAATGGGTTATTAAAGTATTCATCTTGCCATTGTTTAATTGTCTATTTCTCCCTTCAATTTTGTCAATTCTTGCTGCATGAATTTTGGACTCTGTTTTAGATGCATATATGTTTATAATTATGGTATCTTCATGATGAATTGACCCTTTTATAATTTTTTATATCTTTATTGGAGTATAATTGCTTTACAATGTTGTGTTAGTTTCTGCTGTACAACAAAGTGGATCAGATATATGTATACATATATCCCCATATTTCCTCCCTCTTGCGTCTCCCTCCTACCCTCCCTATCCCACCCCTCTAGGTCATCACAAAGCATCGAGCTGATCTCTAGCAGCTTCCCACTAGCCAACCATTTTACATTTGGTAGTGTATATATGTCAGTGCTACTCTCTCACTTCGTCCCAGCTTCCCCTTCCCCCACTGTGTCCTCAAGTCCGTTCTCTATATCTGCGACTTTATTCCTGCCCTGCCACTAGGTTCATCAGTACCGTTTTTTTAGATTCCATATATGTGCATTAGCACCCGGTATTTGTTTTTCTCTTTCTGACTTACTTCACTCTGTATGACAGGCTCTGGGTCCATCCACCTCATTACAAATAACTCAATTTCGTTCCTTTTTATGGCAGAGTTATATTCCATTGTATATATGTGCCACATCTTCTTTATCCATTCATCTGTTGATGGACACTTAGGTTGCCTCCATGTCCTGGCTATTGTAAGTAGTGCTGCAATGAATATTGTGGTACATGTATTTTTTTTTTAACATCTTTATTGTAGTATAATTGTTTTACAATGGTGTGTTAGTTTCTGCTTTATAACAAAGTGACTCAGCTATACATATACATATATCCCCATATCTCCTCCCTCTTGCGTCTCCCTCACACCCTCCCTATCCCACCCCTTTAGGTGGTCACAAAGCACTGAGCTGATCTCCCTGTGCTATGCAGCTGCTTCCCACTAGCTATCTATTTTACATTTGGTAGTGTATATATGTCCATGCCACTCCCTGACTTCGTCCTAGCTTACCCTTCCCCCTCCCCATGTCCTCAAGTCCATTCTCTACATCTGCATCTTTATTCCTGTCCTGCCCCTAGGCTCTTCAGACATTTTCTTTTTTTTAGATTCTATATATATGTGTTAGCATATGGTATTTGTTTTTCTCTTTCTGACTTACTTCACTCTGTATGACAGACTCTAGGTCCATCCACCTAACTACAAATAACTCAATTTCATTTCCTTTTATGGCTGAGTAATATTCCATTGTATATATGTGCCACATCTTCTTTATCCATTCATCTGTCGATGGACACTTAGGTTGCTTCTATGTCCTGGCTATTGTAAATAGAGCTGCAATGAACATTGTGGTACATGACTCTTTTTGAATTATGGTTTTCTCAGGGTATATGCTCAGTAGTGGGATTGCTGAGTCGTCTGGTAGTTCTATTTTTAGCTTTTTAAGGAACCTCCATACTGTTCTCCATAGTGGCTGTATCAATTTACATTCCCACCAACAGTGCAAGAGGGTTCCCTTTTCTCCACACCCTCTCCAGCATTTATTGTTTCTAGATTTTTTGATGATGGCTATTCTGACTGGTGTGAGGTAATACCTCATTGTAGTTTTGATTTGCATTTCTCTGATGATTAGTGATGTTGAGCATCTTTTCATGTGTTTGTCAACAATCTGTATGTCTACTTTGGAGAAATGTCTATTTAGGTCTTCCACCCATTCTTGGAATGGGCTGTTTGTTTTTTTGATATTGAGCTGCATGAGCTGCTTGTATATTTTGGAAACTAATCCTTTGTCAGTTGCTTCATTGGCAAATATTATCTCGTATTCTGAGGGCTGTCTTTTTGTGTTGTTTACAGTTTCCTTTGCTGTGCTACAGGTTTTAAGTTTCATAAGGTCCCATTTGTTTATTTTTTATTTTATTTCCATTATTCTAGGAGGTGGGTCAAAAAGGATCTTGCTGTGATCTATGCCATAGAGTGTTCTGCCTATATTTTCCTGTAAGAGTTTTATAGTGTCTGGCCTTACATTTAGGTCTTTGATCCACTTGGAGTTTATTTTTGTGTATGGTGTTAGGAAGTATTCTAATTTCATTCTTTTACATGTAGCTGTCCAGTTTTCCCAGCATCACTTATTGAAGAGGCTATCTTTTCTCCATTGTACATTCTTGCCTCCTTTGTCAAAAATAAGGTGACCATATGTGTGTGGGTTTATCTCTGGGCTTTCTATCCTGTTCCATTGATCTATATTTCTATTTTTGTGCCAGTACCATACTGTCTTAATTACTGTATCTTTGTAGTATAGTCTGAAGTCAGGGAGCCTGATTCCTCCAGCTCCCTTTTTCTTTCTCAAGATTGCTTTGGCTATTCGAGGTCTTTTGTGTTTCCATACAAATTTTAAAATTGTTTGTTCTAGTTCTGTGAAAAATGCCATTGGTAATTTGATAAGGATTGAATTGAATCTGTAGATCGCTTTGGGTAGTATAGTCATTTTCACAATGCTGATTCTTCCAATCCAAGAACATGGTATATCTTTCCAACTGTTTGTACTTTTATAATTTTTAAATGTCCTTTATCTCTAGTAATATTTTTGTTTTAACATCCATTTTGTCTGGTATTGGTATAGCTGCTCCAGTTCTTCTGTGGTTTTCATGGTATATATTTTTTACATCCTTTTTCTTTTGGCCTATTTATATCTTTGTGTCATTTGTGGACAACAAATAGTAGGATCTTTGTTTTATTTTGTTTTTTCCAGTCTCATATTTTCTACATTTTGATTGGATATTTTAATCCATTCATACTTAATGTTATTGTTGCTATTGTTGCATACATGTCTACCTTTTACTTTTTGTTTTCTATATGTCTCATACCTATTTTGTTCTTCTGTTTCCCCTTACTGCCTTCTTTTGCATTATTTTAACATTTTCTGGTGTAACATTTTAATTAATTTAATAATATTTAACTGTATTTTTTGTGTGATTTTCTTAGTGATTGCTAAGGCTTACAATACAGCCATACCTTGAAGATATTGCAGATTTGGTTCCACACCATTGCAATAAAACAAATATTGCAGTAAAGCAAGTCATATAAATTCTTTTTGTTTCCTAGTGTGTATGAAAGGTATGTTTACACTATACTGTAGTCTGTTAAGTGTGCAATAGCATTATGTCTAAAAATACAATGTACAGACCTTAATTTAAAAATATTTTATTTCTAAAACATGCTAAGCATCATCTGAGCCTTCAGCAAGTCATAATCTTTTTGCTGGTGAAGGGGTTGAAATAGTGCAAAAAGTACCATGACACAGAGACGTGAAATGAGCAAATGCTGCTGGAAAAATGGCACCAATAGATTTGCTTGATACAGGGTTGCTGCAAACCTTCAATTTGTAAAAGTGCAGTATCTGCAAAACATAATAAAGTGAAGCAGAGTAAAATGAGATATGCCTGTATAAATCTTAACTTATCAAAATTGACTCCAGATTTATATTAACTTAAATCAAGGATATGTAGAAACTTTACTCCTTTATAGTTCTACTTTTTCTCCCCTTTTGTTGTATTACTATACGTATTTTACATATATGTGTGTGTGTGTTACAAACCCAATAATACATTGCTATAATTATTAATTTACCTAATTTTATGTCTCTTTAAAGAATCCGAGGGAAGAAAGAAGAGCAAGCATATAGTTATAGAGTTTATGTTAACTTTCTCATTTGCCATCTCTGTCTATCTTCATGTCTTCCTGTGAATTTGTGTTGCCATCTAATGTGATTTCCTTACCCACCCACCACCTTTGTGTTCTTATTATCATTATCAAATGTATTACATTTCTATGTTAATGACCCCAAAATACAATTTTATACATATAGCTTTATGAAATTGCTCTTAAAATAAGTTAAAGGAAGAAAAGAGAGGGTGTATACATTATACTGTATTTTGTAATTACCTATATAATTACCTTTACCAGAGCTCTTCATTTTTTCATGTGGATTCAAATTGCCATCTGTGGTCACTTGCTTCCAACCGAAAGAATTTCTTTAATAAATCTTGTGAAGCAAGTCTGCAAGCAGTTAATTCTCTTATCTGGGAATGTTTTTACTATGCCTTCATTTTTTAAAGATAGTTTTACTATATAAGATTCTTAGTTGATGGTTTTTGCTTTCAGCACTTTGAATATGTTATCCACTGCCATCTGGTTACCATTGTTTCTGATGAGAAGTCTGCTGTGACTATTTCGGAGTTCCCTTTTGATGATTCATTTTTCTTTTTCTGGTTTCAAGATTTTTCTCTTTGTCTTTTTCTTTCAATATTTCGACTATGATTTGTCTAGGTGTGTATCTCTTTGCATTTCTTCTACTTGAAGTTCTTGAGCTTCTTGGATGTTGTGTTAGCTTCCTATTGCTGCTGTAACAAATTACCACAGATTTAGGGCTTAAAACAACACAAATTTATTCTCTTATTGTTCTGGATGTCAGAAGTCTGAAATGAGTCTTACAGGGCTAAAATCAAGATACTGTCAGGGCTAGTTCCTTCTGGAGGCTCCTGGGAAGAATCTGTTCCCTGTCTCCTCTAACTTCTGGAGGCTGTTGATATTCCCTGGTTTATGGCCACAGTAATCCAATCTCTTGCTACTGTCATATCTCCTACTACTCACTCTGACCCTCCTGCCTCCCTCTTATAAAGACCCTTGTGATTACATTGGGCCCACCCAAATAATCCAGGATAAATCTCCCTTTCTCAAGATCTTTAATTTAATCATTTCTGCAAAGTCTCTTTGCCATACAAGATAATGTTCTCTGAGAATTAAGGTGAGGACATATTTGGGGAGGCCATTCTTCAGCTTACAACAGATGTGTCAATTACTATTTTTCACCTAATGTGGAAAATGTTCAACAATGATTTCTTCTAACATTTGTTCTGTTCCTTCTTCCTTACCTTCTGGTATTCATGTTATGCATATGTTGCCCTTAATGGTGTCTAACATTTCTTGGAGGCTCTGTCAGTTTTTCTTCACTCTTTTTTCTTTATTCCTTCAGATTGCACATCTCTCTTCAAGACTGATGATTATTCTTCTACTTCAAATCTACTGTTGACTTCTCTAGTAAATTTTTCTTTTTGGTTATTGTTCCTTTTAGCTCCATAACTTTATTTGATTCTTTTTCATGATTTTTATCTCTATTGATATTATCTGTTTGGCCAGACATTGTCATCAGTTCTTTGAACATATTATAATAGCTACTTTGACATCTTTGTTTACCAGAATGTTAGTGGCTTAAATATACAGGCCCTTTCACAGGCAGTTTCTATCACCTGTTTTTTTTTCTTGTGTATCAGTCACACTTTACTATTTATATATATAGATTTTGTTAAAACAGGACATTTCAGATAATATATTGTAGTAACTTTGGATACTGCCCCCTCCTCCAGAAATGGGGCTTGTTGTACTGTTTGCTTGTTCATTTGTTTAGAGACCTGGCTTGTCTAGTTCAGTGAAATCCATTTCCCCTGCAATGTAGCCTCTGGTGTTGCTCCACGGAGTAACAGTCTTGGGAATGTGTGCAGTCTCCCTGTCCACCAGGATGACTGTGGTTTTAGCTGGCTCTCTTTGTCTCTGTCTCCAATCTCCCCATTAAGTTTTTGGCTGGTCTGCCTCTACTGGTATCACACCCAACTGTTAGCCTTCACTAACTGCTAGCTGACTCCTCCAATGTTTATAACAACCCTGTGACATAAATTTCCCCACAGTCTGATCCAGTTAAAGTCAAGCTCCTTGGTAGGGGCAAGGTTGTTGCCAGTCTTTGAGCCTTGCTCCACCCATCCCCTAGGAAGAACTTTTGTGCTATGGAATAGGAGTTGTGTGTAGGGGCGGTGCGCAGGAACAGGTATTGCTTTCCAGTTCCTGACACTGCCCACTATGGAGCTTCCACAGCTCAGAGCCAGGAAGGAGGGGATCTGCATATGTTCACTGGCTGTTGAATCTACCTAGAATAGTTCTTCTGCCCCAAGAAGCTGGTGGAGATGGGAGTTTCAACTCTGCTGCTAAGACCACCAAAGTAGCTTCCCCAGTACACAAAGCTGTTTTGGAAAGAGTTTCTGCACTCTTCACCAGGCACCCACCCAGATCCTGCCTACAAGGTGGAAGGTGAGGGTGGGAAGATGGATGTTGCCTGGCTGCCACCACCCACACAAAATAGGCCTTCTGTAGCATTGAGCTATTGAAGATAACATCTGCTGATGTTCACTGGCTGCCAGGCCCATCCTGAATAACTCTTCTATACCATGGAACTTGAAGAGATGGGAAATGCAACTTGGCTGCCTACCAAACAGAAAGAGCAAGACAGAGATGTGAGGGACTGGATGCAGTCCCTAGCTCGAATGCCACAGTCTCCCATTTACTGAGTTTCCATAGATTTTTAAAAATAAATATTTCTCAATTTGTTGTAAGCCCTTTGATCAATATCTAGTCTTTAAATGTTTATATCTGCAAATTTTGGCCAGGCTAATAGATGTCTCTCCAGGGGAGAGGTTTCCTTAAGCTCCTCACACCACCATCCTGGAAATCTTACCACATTCTTTTTATTGCTGAGTAGTATTCTTTTGCATGGATGTACTAGAACTTGTACAATCATTCACCCATTGAAGGACATTTAGATTATTTCCAGTTTTTTGCTATTATGAGTAAAGCTGCTATAGACATTCACATATAGATTTTTGTGTGAACAAAAGTGCTCATTTCTCTGAAACACATGTGCAAGAGTGCAATTGCTGGCTTGTATGGTAAGTGCTTGTTTAATTTGGGAAGAAACTGCCAAACTATTTGCCAGAGAGCCTGTGCTATTTTACATTCTCACCAGCAATCTTTGAGAGGTCTAGATTCTCAACATACTCACCAACATTTGGTATTGTCACTATTTTTTTTTAATTTTACCTGTTATATTAAGTGTGTAGTGATATCTTATTCCCTTAATAGCTAATGATGTTGAACATCTTTTCATTTGCTATTTACCATCAATTTTACCATCCCTTTGATAAAATGTCTATTCATGTCTTCTGCCCATTTATTTATAATCAGATTGTTTGTTTACTCTTGAGTTTTGAGAGTTCTTCATATAGTCTAGGTGTGAGTCTTGTGTCAGATATATAATTTGTAAATGTTTTCTCCAAGTCTTTATCTTGTCTCTTTATCCTCTTGGCATGGTATATCATAGAGCAAAAGCTTTTAATTTTGATTATGTATAATTTATTAATTTTTCCTTTTATGGATCATACTTTTGGTGTCTCATCTAAGAACTGTTCACCTAGCTTTAGGCCCTGGAGATTTTTCTCCTAAAATTTTTTTAGCTTTTAAAATTTATTCATAAACCCATGGTCAATTTTGAAATAATTTTTTATGAAGTATAGAGTTTGGTTTACATTTTTTTACCTTATGAATGTCTGATTGCTCCAGCATCATTTGTTTAAAGACTATACTTACACATATTTAAATGCTTTTCTGCCTTTGTCAGAAATTAGTTGGGCTTATTTCATTGGTATATTTCTGTTTGTCTATTTTATTCTAGTGATCTATGTGTCTTCCCTCCACTAACATCACACTGTCTTGATTATTGCAGATATTGTAGTAAGCCTTAACATTGGATAGAGTAATTCCTCTCACTTTAATCTTCTTTAAAAATTTTTTTTAAGTATGCAAAAGAGCCATTGCCTTTCCATATAAATTTTAGAAGAAGCTTATTTAGGTCTACAAAAATTTATTTCTGGTATTTTGATAGGAATGGTGTTAAATCTATAAATCATGTCCAAAATAATCCTTGGGGCTTAGGTTTTATGGATTTTACTCCCATGATTATTTATGTTATATGGCACAGTTGACCTTAAGATAGGAAGATTATCCTGATGAGTCTGACCTAATCACATGAACCCTTGAAAAGCAGAGAGCTTTTCCCAGCTAATAGCAGAAGGAAAAGTCAGAGAGATGCAAAACACAAGAAGGATTTGATACACTGCCGCTGACTTGAAGATGGAGGAGCCATATGATGAGGAATGTCAGTGACCTCTAGGAGATGGAAGTAGCCCCTGGTTGACAGCCAGCAGATAAACAAGGACCTCAGTTATACAGATTCAAGAAATTGAATACTACTAACAAGAATAAGCTTGAAAGTGAATTTTTGCCCAGAGCCTCCACATGAGAACTCAGTCTGGCTGACAAGTTGATTTTGGCTTTGTGCAGAGAATTCAGCCACAGCATTCTGCACTTCTGACCTTATGAAACTGAGATAATGTATATACGCTTTTATTTAAGCTGATAGGTTTGTGATAATTTGTTATGCACCAATAGAAAACTAATACAGATTTTGGTACCAAGCATGAGCTGGTGCCTTAATAAGTACCTAAATGCGGGGTGGGTTTGAAATCTGGCAGTGAGTGGTGGCTGGAAATATTTTATAGAGTATAATGGGAAAAGACTAGATTGTATAGAAGAAAATGATAGTAGCAAAGTGGATGTTGAGAATGCTGCAGGTGACTGGAAGAAGGAGGATCCTTGTTACGTAGTGGAAGAATGCTTAGCAAAAATTGTTTCCAAACTTCAAGAGGAGGCCTGGTTTCTACTTATTGCTACAGGAAAAATGTAAAAGGAGAGATAAATTGAGGGAAGATCTGTTAAACAAAAAGACACCAGGGCTTGATGATTTTGAAAATTCTCATCCATGCTCTTGCTTTTATCAGTAGTTTTCCCTTTACATTGCACAGTAGTATTCTGTCATATCAGTGTACCACAGTTTGTTCATGCATCTGTCAGTTATAGGACATTTGGATTGTTTACTCTTTGGGCAATTATGAATAAAGCTATAAACATTTATGTACAGGTCTTGAACAAACACAAGCTTCCATTTCCTTTGCACAGATAACTAGATGTGGGGTTGCTGGGTCATATGGCAAATGCACATCTAACTCTACAGAAGACTATCAACTGATTTAAAAGTGGCAATACCATTTTGCATTCCCACCAGCAATGGTTCAGAGTTCCAGTTGCTCCACATCCTTGCCAGCACTTGGTAATATCAATGGTGTTGTATGTATAGCAGTATCACATTTTGTTTTAATATGCATTTTCCTAATAACTAATGATGTTGAGTATCTTTTCACATGCTTAATTGCCATACATATATTTGATGAAGTGTCTTGAAATATTTTGCCAATATTTTTGTTATTTTCTTATATTAAGTTTTGAGATTTTTATATATTCTGGATATGTCACCTATCAGACATGTGTTTTGCAATTACCCCTACCCTCATGGATCGTCTTTTCATCATTTTGCCCATTTCTACAAAAAAAAAAAGCTTGCTGGGATTTTTATGAAGATTGTGTTGAATCTATAGGTCAATTTAGGGGAAACAGCTATTCTTAAGCAATATTGAATCTTCTAGTCCATGAATGTGGTATATCTCTACATTTATTTAGGTCTTCTTTGACTTCCTTTATTATACACATCGTTCAGCATTTAGATATTACACACTTTTCTATATTTATACCTATGTACTTTATGATTTTTAGTTACTGTTACAAGTAGTATTTTTAAAACTTTCACTTTCCAATTGGTCATTGCTAGTATGTAGAAATACAGCTGATACTTGTGGACTGACCTTGTATCCTGCAACCTTGCAAACTCATTATTTCAAGTGGCTTTTTTTTTTCTTAAAAGTTTTTTTGATCTCCTTGACTGTAGCACACACAAAAAGTGACAGTTCCCCCAGGCTCCACCAGGAGTAGAGGAAGAGCAGAGGACAAGAGTGCAGAGATTTCTTTTTCCAGGCCTAGGCTTGTGAAAACTGATGGCCAAGTGTTAGTCCTCAGCAGGGCCCACAGAGGGGCTGTATACCTAGTCAGCCCTCTTGAGTCTGGAGCATCAGCATCTTCAAGAATTCATTTATATTCAAAAAATACGAGGAGGGAAATCCACTGTTACTTGTTGAACTGGAAAGAATAGACTCCATGGTCTGAGGGAGCATCCACAGTCACTTGATTTTGCTGGCCGTTGTTCTCCTCAACCGAAAAAGAGGAAGGCACAGGGGTGTACTGGGAGATGTAAGCTCCTTGCATAGCTGCAGCTGTTGGCATATATGTGCACTTACTGCTCAGGGAGAGGTGGGCCAGTTGCTGGGTAAGAGATCCCATCATGGAGGCAGGCTGGAGAGAAATGGGATGATTGATTCCTGGTGTCAGAACTGAACCTGAAGGCTGCGTGAGATATGACTGGTGGTGCATCCAAGATGGGTTAGGTACTTGTAAGAGGAGATTTCTGAGTTACTCTCTGATATGAAGACACAGGAGATGGAAGATACGGGGACAGTGCAGACTGAGCAAGCATCCTGTTGGGGGTGATGTTATAAGGAGCTGAGTAAAACCCATTCTGAAGAGCTGTGGTGGGGTCATAGATCAAGGCCATACTACACATGTCTGCATTCCTTGGCCAGGCTGTCCATTTTGCATAAAATTTCCTTGGTTCTGTCATTTCCTTGGACCCCCATCAGCAAATTTGCAAAGCAAGGGATCAGATGGGGCTGGTACTCCAAGAGGTGTCTTAATATATTTTCCATTAAAGTGGGTGATGATAGCTTTACACTTCTGTGTGGGGACTCCATCCTTGCAAAGCCAACCCCTCTGCTGGTCCCACTGGTATCTCGAAGAATTCGAGTGGAGATAACCTGACCAAAGGACTTCAGCATTCCCTTCAGTTCTTGCTCATCCATTGACAATGGCAGGTTTGAGATGTATAAATTTGTGGGTTTCTGCTCCTATTGCTTTGCCATCTGTGCTTGTACACCACTGGCTGTCAGTGTTTTTACAGCTTTCTGTGTTGCTGAAGGGCTGTCAAAGTCCACAAAGCCATAGCCTTTGCATTTGTTTGTGGTCTTGCCCAGTATGGCCTTAGTGGAGACAAACTTGCCGTTATGACTGACACAACTTAACTAGGTCCTGGTCAGTAGTGCTTGGCTGCAATGCCCGGATGTAGAAGTTGATTTCACTCAGCTGGTCATTTACAGGTACTCCCACTGCTGCTGTTAGGGGTACCATTGACTGGACTTGGTGGTGCCATTTGCTAAGACCATGGCACATATGACCAACCTGAAATTTATGCCTAAGCCGAAGTTCACAGGATTGGGATGTTTGTTCAGATTGTCTCTGAGCAAAACTGCATGCTGGAGTCTAGGTGTTCGTTCGACCTCCACGCCGCACTGTGAGGTGGGGTACTGAGGGCCGCATCTGGCCTTCAAATGTCGAAGCTCACTAAGAGACCTCTTGAACAGAGCTCACTCTTATCCGAGTGTAGAGAGGTACTGCTCTCCCCTCTCCCGGAGAATTCCATCATTCTGACGCTGCCGCGTCCTCGGCCTTTGCAACTGTCCCACCTCAGCGTTCCCGCCCACAGCCTCTAGTAGCTTTTTGATAAATTATTTGGAATTTTCTACATGGGCAACCATGTGAATAGAAATGGATTCACTTTACTTTCTCTTTTTAGAAAACTCTTTTTATTTCTTTTTCTTCTTTTGTTACACTGGCCAGGAACTCCAGGACAATGTTGAATAGGAGTGGTAAGAGTGGACATCCCTGTCTTCTTTCTGATCTTAAGAGGAAAACCTTAACTGTGATGTGAGTGGTAGGTGGCTTTCTCTTTCACCCAAGAATCCTCTAGAAGTTGTGGGGTTTTTCTTCTAGGTTTAGAGATGTTTTGGAAAAGCCCAACATGTTATTACTGATTTTGAGCTTTAAGCCATTGTAGTCAGTGGACATGACCTGTATTATATAAAAATTTGAGACTTGTTGAGATATTGCTTGTAGTCTATTATAGGCTTTTATTTTAAAGACATTCTACCTATATTTTAAAAGAATGTGTATTCTCTCCCCAGAGTTCACAGTTACAAATCTTAATCCAACATTACAATAAGAATAGTATTTTTCTTCATCTATCTGTAAATGAACATTCCACTTTGCAAGCCCAAACTGCTTGTTATGTAAAACTAGATCTCACTTAGCTCAGGAGTTATCCCCATCCTGGGAAGGATGATGACTTTGGTTATGCCAAGGCATTGACATGGAGATATCTCATCTTTGGTCATCATTCATCTTGCAGATGTGCATGGACTTTAATGGGACTCTGGTCATTGGCTCCTGTCCCTTCCTGGATTGACCTTCTGATCCAAAACACATGGCTCCCACATTCACTGGTCTCTGGGCTCCATTCAGCCTCTCAGAGATATATCTCCCTGGGAAATTTGAGCTGCCCTCAAGCCCACCACTGATATGCTCGACACCAATATGCTCCCTATACCCATAGGGAAACTCTGGTTTTGATACTTTATGCCTACTTATTCAGGAAAAGGGAGTGTATTTCCACTACAGCTCTCATGTCCAACACTTTTGTGGGGGTCTGGCTTCCCAGAACAACAAGGCACAGGGCCCTTTTGAGAGCTGTTTTGAGATGTATCTCTCTTGCTTCCCCTCTGTCACCTGCCCCTCAAGTTCAGACAATCTTTCCCTACTCTGAGGGTAGAAGGGAAGACAATTATTTTAATTTTGAAAGAAAATAGATTTTTATATTAGACATATAAACATTTGGTGAAAATATAGTTTTATTCCCTTCATAAAGATTAGATTAAATTTTTTATTGTGATGAAATAGACATAATATAAAATCTCTTTTAAAACATTTAAAGTGTACAGTTCAGTGGCATTAAGTACACTCATAGCATTGTGCAGCCATCACCAGAACTTTCTATTTTCCCAAACTGAAACTCCGTCCACATTAAACTAACTCCCCATTTCCCACCTCCCCCTGCCCTTGGTTACCACCACTCTACTTACTGTCCCTATGAATTTGCCTGTTCTGGGGATCTCATATAAGTGGAATCATACAGCATTTGTTCTTTTGTGTCTTGCTTATTTCACTCAGCATAATGTTTTCAAGGCTCATCAATAGTTTAGAATGTATCAAAATTTCATTCATTTTTAAGACTGGGTCTAAACTGTTGTTAAAGACATTCAATGAATTCTGAACTTTGATTTTTGTGTTTTTCATTTTTGGTTCTTTTTTGAATCTTCTATGTCAAATTTATAGTTTCCAGTTGTTACAGAAATTTACAAGCTTGGTTTTATCCCCTTGAACATAATAAGGACATTTGTTTTATAGTTTACATTTGTCTTACTGATAATCCAAGTATTTGGATTTCTTCAGGTCTGTTTTTCTTTTTTAAAAATTATTTAGTGTTTAAAATCATTTGGAGGGAATAATAGCTTTCAGTTGCTATTCTATCTGGAATTCTATACCTTTCTCTGGTATAACTTTTTATATTTTGAAGGTATTTTGAAAGTCTGGAATGAGATTCAGAATTAGTTTATCTATACCAGATGAGTTCTTTTTAGAAGGACTGACAGACTAAATTAAAACAAAAAAAAAAAAAAGAGAAAAAGAAAGGAAGGAAGGAAGAAAGGAAGGAAGGAGGATGGAAGGGAGGGAGCAAGGGAGGGAGGGAAGGAAAAAAGGAGAAGAAACCCTTAGAATGGAATATTCAATAATTTTTCTTTTGTTTGTTTGTTTCAAATATACTTTTCATGTTTTGGAGTTTTCTGCATGAAACTTATGCTGTTTTATCAGCATTGTTTTACAATGCAAACATTTAGAAGGGAAATAATGTTTATATATAGTGAAAATAACATTTATTATATTCTATTCCAAAGCATCTCCACCCTTTGAGGGCATTAATATCTTCTTCATTACCTACTAAAGAATACTGTATATTCTATTCCTATGTTATTCTCCTTCATCTGTCTAAATAGTTCATATCTAGTAGAGTGCAACCTATTTATAAACTTTGAAAACTTACAATTCAAAAAAAAAATTGCCTAATTATTCCCATTTGATTGCTTTAGAACAGAGGAAAATATTTTGACAGTATGGCCTGTGGGTCTTATCTAGCCCTTCACCTTATACTTATAAATAAAGTTTTATTGAAACACAGCTGCGCTCATTTCTTTATATATTACCTAAGACTGTTGCCCTATAATGGCAGAATTGAGCAGTTGTGACAGAGACAGTGTGACACACAAATTGTAAAATATTTTTTTAACTGGCCCTTCACAGAAAAAGTTTGGAGACCCCTGCTTCAAAGGATTGCCGTCCACTAAATCTTACTAATTGTGGAGGTCTGATTACTTCCTTTCCCAGATTTTTCTTTTTTTTTATAGAAGTATAGATGAATTACAATATTATATTAGTTTCTGGTGTACAACATAGTAATTCAATATTTTTATAGCTTACACTCCATTTAAGGTTATTACAGATTAATGACTAAATTTCCTGGGCTTTACAATATGTCCTTGTTGCTTATTTATTCTATACATTGTAGTTTGTATCGCTTAATCTTATACAACTATCTCACCTCTCCCCCCTTCCCTCTCCCTACTAGTAACCACCATTTTGTTCTCTATATCTGTGAGTCTGTTTTGTTATATTCATTACTTTTATTTTTTTAGATTCCGTATACAACTGATAACATGGAGTATTTGTCTTTCTCTGCTGTCTGACTTATTTCACTAAGCATAATATACTCTAGGTCCATCCATGTTGTTGCAAGTGGCAGAATTTCATTCTTTTTTATGGCTGAGCAATAGTCCACATCTTCTTTATCCATTCATCTGTTGATGGATACTTAGTGTGCTTACATATCTAGGGTATTGTAAATAATGCTGCTGTGACCATTGGTGTGCATGTGTCTTTTCAAATTAGTGTTTTTATTTTCTTGAATATACAGTCAACAGTGAAATTACTGGATCATATGGTAGTTCTATATTTAGTTTTTTGAGAAACCTCCATACTGTTTTCCATAGTGGATGCACCAATTTACAATTCCACCAAGTGTACTAAAGTTCCTTTTTCTCCACAGCCTTGACAATATTTATTATTTGTAGACTTTTGATGATAGCCATTTTGACAGGTGTGAGGTGATATCTCATGGAGGATTTGCTTTGCATTTCTCTGTTAATTAGTAATGTTGAGCATTTTTTTCATGTACCTGCTGTCCATCTGTATATCTTCCTTGGAAAATTTCTATTCAGTCTTCTGCCAATTTTTAAATTAGATTATTTGTTTTCTTGATATTGAGTTGTATTAGTTCTTTATATATTTTGGATATTAACCCTCATTGGTCATATCATTTGCAAATATTTTCTCCCATTCAGTATGTTGTCTTTTTGTTTTGCTGATGGTTTCCTTTGCTGTGCAAAAGATTTTAAGTTTAATTAGGTCCCATTTGTTTATTTTTGCTTTTCTTTCTTTTGCCTTAGGAGACAGATTTCAAAAAATATTGCTACTATTTATGTCAAAGGATGTTCTGCCTTTGTTCTCTTCTAGGAGTGTTATGGTTTCAGGTCTTACATTTAGGTCTTTAATCCACTTTGAATTTATTTTTGTACATGAGATAAGGAAATGTTCTAATCTCATTCTTTTACATGTAGCTGTCCAGTTTTCACAGCACCACGTGTTGAAGAGACAGTCTTTTCTCCATTGTATATTCTTGCCTCCTTTTTTATCAATTAATTGACCATAAGTGTGGGTTTATTTCTGGGCTCTCTATTCAGTTCCATTTATCTATGTGTCTATTTCTGTGCCATGCTGTTTTGATTACTGTTGCTTTGTAGTATAGTCTCAAGCCAGGGAGTGTGATACTTCGAACTGTGTTCTTTTTTCTCTAGAATGCTTTGGCAATTCAGTCTTTCTGTGGTTCAATATAAATTTTAAGATTATTTGTTCTAGTTCTGTAAAACTGTCATGGATATTTTGATAGGGATTGCATTACATATGTAGATTGCTTTGGTAGTATGGATATTTTAACAATATTAATTCTTCCAACCCAAGAACATGGGATATCTTTCCATTTCTTTGAATCATTTTAAATTTCCTTCATCAATATTTTATAGTTTTCAAAGTATAGGTTTTTCAGCTTCTTGGTTAACTTTACCCTAGGTATTTTTTTTTTTTGATGCGATTTTAAACGGGATTGGTTTTTTACTTTCTCTTTCTGATAGTCATTATGTTGAAAAGCAACAGATTTTTGTATATTAATCTTGTATCTTGCAATTTTATTGAATTCACTTACTAGTTCTAATCATTTTTTGGTGGAGACTTTTTCTTTTTCTTGTCTGATTGCTGTGGCTAGGACTTCCAATACTATGTTAAATTGAAGTGGCAAGAGTGGGCATCTTTGTCTTGTTTCTGAATTTAGAGGAAAGACTTTCAGTTTTTCACAGTCGAGAATGATGTTAGGTAAGATTTTGTCATAAATGCCCTTTATTATATTCAGATATGTTTCCTCTATACCAACTTTGATGAGAGTTTTTATCATGAATTGATGTTGCATTTTGTCAAATGTATTTTCTGCATCTATTGAGATGATCATGTGATTTTTATCCTTCTGTTTGTTAATGTGGTGTATCACATTGATTGAATTCACCTTGTGAATATTGAATCATCCTTGCATCCCTGGAGTAAATCCCACTTGATCATGATATATAATCTTTTTTGTACATTGTTGGATTTGGTTTTAATATATTTTTTTACATTTATAGGCACATGAAATAGCCTTTACTATTATTTCTGTTAACAATATATAACAGATTATCCAGTTGTTAATGATTTATTTCACATTTCAATTTGGATTTTTAAAATTTATAACATTTCTTCAATTTCCAGATATTTAAGAAAATAATTTTCTCTTTATCTCTTATTTTCTTTATTTAAGAAAATTATTTTTTTAATTTATATTGGAGTATAGTTTTAATTTATATTGGAGTATAGTTGATTTACAATGTTGTGTTAGTTTCAGGTGTACAGCAAAGTGATTCAGTTACACATATACATATATCCATTCTTTTTCATATTTTTCCCCATATAGGTTATTACAGAATATTAAGTAGAGTTCCCTGTGCCATACAGTAGGTCCTTGTTTGTTATCTATTTTATCCCTCCCCCCCAACAATGTTTCCCCTTTGGTAACCATAAGTTTGTTTTTGAAGTCTGTGTGTCTGTTTCTGTTTTGTAAATAAATTAATCTGTATCATTATTTTTAGATTCCACATATAAGTGATATCATATGATATTTGTCTTTGTCTATCATTCTTCACTTAGTATGATAATCTCTGTGGCCATTCATGTTGTTGCAAATGGTATTTTTCATTCTTTTTATGGCTAATATTCCATTGTATATATGTACCACATCTTCTTTATCCATTTCTCTGTTGATGGACGTTTAGGTTGCTTCTATGTCCTGGCTATTGTAAATAGTGCTTTAGTGAACACTGGGGTGCATGTATCTTTTCAAATTATGGTTTTCTCCAGATATATGCCCAGAAGTGTGCTTGCTGGATCATATGGTAACTCTATGTTTAGTTTTTCTAATGAACCTTCATACTGTTCTCCATAGTGGCTACATCAATTTACATTCCCACCAACAGTGTAGGAGGGTTTCCTTTTCTCTGCACCCTCACCAGCATTTATTGTTTGCAGGCTTTTTCATGATGGCCATTCTGTTTGGTGTGAGGTGATACCTCATTGTAGTTTTGATTTGCATTTCTCTAATAGTTAGGGTTGTTGAACATCTTTTCAAGTGCTTTTTGGGCATCTGTCTGTCTTTTTTGGAGAAATGTATATTTAGATCTTCTGCCCACTTTTTGATTGGGTTGTCTTTTTTTTTTTTTAATTGAGCTGCATGAACTGTTGGTATATTTTGGAGATTAATCCCTTGTTGGCTGCTTCGTTTGTATTTATTTTCTCCCATTCTGTGGGTTGTCTTTGTTTATAGTTTCCTTTGCTGTGCAAAAGCTTTTAAGTTTAAATTTATTTTATTTATTTATTTTTGGCTGTGTTGGGTCTTCATTTCTGTGCGAGGGCTTTCTCCAGTTGCGGCAAGCAGGGGCCACTCTTCATCACGGTGCGTGGGCCTCTCACTATCGCGGCCTCTCTTGTTGCGGAGCACAGGCTCCAGACGCGCAGGCTCAGTAGTTATGGCTCACAGACCTAGTTGCTCAGCGGCATGTGGGATCTTCCCAGACCAGGGCTCGAACCCGTGTCCCCTGCATTAGCAGGCAGATTCTCAACCACTGCACCACCAGGGAAGCCGAGCTTTTAAGTTTAAATAGGTCCGATTTGTTTTTTGTTTGTTTGTTTGTTTTCATTACTCTAGGAGGTGGATCCAGAAAGATATTGCTGAGATTTATGTCAAAGCATGTTCTGCCTATGTTTTCCTTTAAGTGTTTTATAGTATGCAGTCTTACATTTAGGTTTTTAATCCATTTTGAGTTTATTTTTTCTAATTTCATTCTTTACATGTAGCTGTCCAGTTTTCCCAGCACCACTTACTGAAGAGCCTGTCTTCTTTCCATTGTATAGTCTTGCCCCCTTTGTCATAGGTTAACTGACCGTAGGTGCATGGGTGTATTTCTGGGCTTTCTATCCTATTCTATTGATCTATATTTCTGTTTTTGTGCCAGTACCATACTGTCTTGATTACTGTAGCTTTGTAGTATAGTCTGAAGTCAGGGAGCCTGATTCCTCCATCTTCATTTTTCTTTCTCAAGATTGCCTTGACTATTCAGGGTCTTTTGTGTTTTCATAAAAATTTAAAAAATTGTTTGTTCTAGTTCTGTGAAAAAATGCCATTGGTAGTTTGACAAGTATTGCATTGAATCTGTAGGTTGCTTTGGGTAGTATAGTCATTTCGACAATATTGATTATTCCAATCCAAGAACATGATATCTCTCTATCTGTTTGTATCATCTTTGATTTCTTTCATCAGTGTCGAATAGTTTTCAGAGTACAGGTCTTTTATATCCTTAGGTAGATTTATATCTAGATATTTAATTCTTTTTGATGTGATGGTAAATGGGATTGTTTCCTTAATTTCTCTTTCTGATCTTTTGTTGTTAGTGTATGGAATACAAGAGATTTCTGTGTATTAATTTTGTATCCTGCACCTTTACCAAATTCATTGATGAGCTCTAGTAGTTTTCTGGTAGCATCTTTAGGATTTTCTATGTATAGTATCATGTCATCTGTAAACAGTGACAGTTTTACTTCTTTCCAAATTGGATCCTTTTTATTTATTTTTCTTTTTTGATTGCCATGGCTAGGACTTCCAAATCTACGTTGAATAAAAGTGGTGAGAGTAGACATCCTTGTCTTATTCCTGATCTTAGATGAAATGCTGTCAGCTTTCCCCTCACTGATACCAGTGTTAGCTGTGGGTTTGTCATATATGACCTTTGTTATGTTGAGGTATGTTCCCTCTACGGCCACTTTCTTGAGAGCTTTTTTATCATAAATGGGTGTTGAATTTTGTCAAAATCTTTTTCTGCATCTATTGAGATGATCATATGGTTTCTATTCTTCAATTTGTTAATGTGGTGTAGCACACTGATTGATTTCTGGATATTGAAAAATCCTTGCATCCCTGGGATAAATCCCACTTGATCATGATGTATGATCCTTTTAATGTGTTGTTGGATTCCATTTGCTAGTATTTTGTTCAGGGTTTTGCGTCTATGTTCAACCGTGATATTGGCCTGTAAATTTCTTTTTTTTTATGATATCTTTGTTTGGTTTTGGTATAGGGTGATGGTGGCCTCATAGAATGAGTTTGGGAGTGTTTCTTTGTCTGCAATTTTTGGGAAGAGTTTCGAAAGGAGAGGTGTTAACTCTTCTCTAAATATTTGATAGAATTTACCTGTGAAGGTTTGCTAATATTTTGTTGAGGATTTTGCCTCTTCATTTATCAAAGATACTGGTAATTTTTTTTGCAGTGTCTTTGTCTGGTTTTGGTATCAGGGTAATGGTAGCCTCATTTATTTTATTATTATTTTTTTAACATCTTTATTGGAGTATAATTGCTTTACAATGGTGTGTTAGTTTCTGCTTTATAACAAAGGGTATCAGTTATACATATACATGTGTTCCCATATCTCTTCTCTCTTGCATCTCCCTCCCTCCCACCCTCCCCATCCCACCCCTCCAGGTGGTCACAAAGCACCGAGCTGATCTCCCTGTGCTATGCGGTTGCTTCCCACTAGCTATCTATTTTATGTTTGGTAGTGTATATATGTCCATGCCACTCTCTCACTTTGTCCCAGCTTACCCTTCCCCCTCCCCATATCCTCACATCCATTCTCTAGTAGGTCTGTGTCTTTATTCCTGTCTTGCCACTAGGTTCTTCATGACCTTTTTTTTTTTCTCCTTAGATTCCATATATATGTGTTAGCATACTGTGTTTTTCTCTTTCTGACTTACTTCACTCTGTATGACAGACTCTAACTCCATCCACCTCACTACAAATACCTCCATTTCATTTCTTTTTATGGCTGAGTAATATTCCATTGTATATATGTGTCACATCTTCTTTACCCATTCATCCAATGATGGACACTTAGGTTGCTTCCATGTCCTGGCTATTGTAAATAGAGCTGCAATGAACATTTTGTTACATGACTCTTTTTGAATTATGGTTTTCACAGGGTATATGCCCAGTAGTGGGATTGCTGGGTCATATGGTAGTTCTATTTTTAGTTTTTTAAGGAACCTCCATACTGTTCTCCGTAGTGGCTGTATCAATTTACATTCCCACCAACAGTGCAAGAGGGTTCCCTTTTCTCCACACCCTCTCCAGCATTTATTGTTTCTAGATTTCTTGATGATGGCCATTCTGACCGGTGTGAGATGATATCTCATTGTAGTTTTGATTTGCATTTCTCTAATGATTAATGATGTTGAGCATCCTTTCATGTGTTTGTTGGCAATCTGTATATCTTCTCTGGAGAAATGTCTGTTTAGGTCTTCTGCCCATTTTTGGATTGGGTTGTTTGTTTTTTTGATATTGAGCTGCATGAGCTGCTTGTAAACTTTGGAGATTAATCCTTTGTCAGTTGCTTCATTTGCAAATATTTTCTCCCTTTCTGAGGGTTGTCTTTTCGTCTTGTTTATGGTTTCCTTTGCTGTGCAAAAGTTTTTAAGTTTCATTAGGTCCTACTTGTTTATTCTTGTTTTTATTTCCATTTCTCTAGGAGGTGGGTCAAAAAGGATCTTGCTGTGATTTATTTTTGATTTTACAATTTCTTGGCTATTAATCTTTGTACTAGCATATTTAAGTGGTTGATCTTCAGCCTTTACTATGTATTTGGTTTTTAAAAAAATTTTATTGGAGTATTGTTGATTTAAAATGTTACATTAGTTTCACTGTACGGCAAAGTGACTCAGTTATACATACACATATATCCACTCTTTTTTAGATTCTGTTCTCATATAGGTCATTACAGAGGATTGAAGCTATAAACTTCCCTCTTAGAACTGCTTTTGCTTCATCCCATAGGTTTTGGATGGTTGTGTTTTCTTTGTCATTTGTCTCTAGGTATTTTTTTATTTCCTTTTTTATTTCTTCAGTGATCCGTTGCTTATTTAGTAAAATATTGTTTAGTCTCCATATGTTTGCAGGGTTTTTTTTACAGTTTTTTTCCCCCTGTAATTGATTTCTGATCTTATAGCCTTGTGGTTGGAAAAGATGCTTGATATGATTTCAGTTTTCTTAAATTTACCAAGGCTTGATTTGTGGTTCAAGATGTGATCTATCCTGGAGAATGATCCATGTGTACTTGAGATGAAAGTTTACTCTGCTGCTTTCAGATAGAATGTTCTGTAGATATCAATTAAGTCTATCTGATCTAATGTGTCATTTAAGGCTTGTGTTTCCTTATTAATTTTCTGTCTGGATGATCTGTCCATTGGTGTAAGTGGGGCATTAAAGTCCCCCACTCTTACTGTGTTACTGTCAATTTCCCCTTTGATGGCTGTTAGCATTTGCCTTATATATTGAGGTGCTCCTATGTTGGGTGCATATATATTTACAATTGTTATATTTTCTTCTTGGATTAATCTCTTGCTTATTGTGTAGTGTCCTTCCTTGTGTCTTTCAACAGTCTTTATTTTAAAGTCCATTTTGTCTGATATAAGTATTGCTACTCCAGCTTTCTTTTGATTTCCATTTGCATGGAGTATCTTTTTCCATCCCCTCACTTTCAGTCTGTATGTGTCTCTAGATCTGAAGTGGGTCTCTTGTAGACAGCATATATATGGGTCTTGTTTTTGTATCCATTCAGCCAGTCTATGTCTTTTGGTTGACACATTTAATCCATTTACATTTAAGGTAATTATCAATACGTATGTTCCTATTACCATTTTCTTAATTGTTTTGGGTTTGTTTCTGTAGGTCTTTTTTCTTCCCTTCCTCTTTTGTTCTCTTCTCTTTGGTTTGATGACCACTTTCAGTGTTGTGTTTGGGCTGCTTTTTCTTTTTTTTTGTGTGTGTATCCATTGTAGTTTTTGGGTTTGCTGTTCACATGAGGTTTTGATTCATCTGTCTATACATATACAAGATTGTTGTAAGTTGCTGCTCTCTTTCCCACCTAAAGAATTTCCTTTAGCATTTGCTGTAAAGCTGATTTGGTGGTGCTGAATTCTCTTAGAGTTTCTTGTCTGTAAAGCCTTTGATTTTCCATCAAATCTGAATGAGAGCCTTGCTGGGTAGAGTATTCTTGTTTGTAAGTTTTTCCCTTTCATCACTTGAAATATATCCTGCCACTCCATTCTGGCCTGCTGTGTTTCTGCTGAACAATCAGCTGATAACCTTATGGGCATTCCCTTGCTTGTTATTTGTTGCTTTTCCCTTGTGCGTTTAATATTTTTTCTGTCTCAAATTTTTTTGTCAGTTTGATTAATACGTGTCTTGACATGTTCCTCCTTTGGTTCATTCTGTATCGGATTCTCTGCACTTCCTGGACTTGAGTAATGTTTCCTTTCTCACGTTAAGGAAGTTTTCAGCTATAATACATTCAAATATTTTCTCAGGCCCTTTTCCTTTCTCTTCTCCTTCTGTGACCCCTATTATGCAAATGTTGGTGCATTTAATATTGTCCCAGAGGTCTCTGAGACTGTCCTCACTTCTTTTCACTCTTTTTTCTTTATCCTGCTCTGCAGCATTGATTTCCACCACTCTTGTCTTCCAGCTCACTTATTCGTTCTTCTGCCTCCGTTTTTCTGATATTGATTCCTTCTAGTGTATTTTTCATTTCAGTTATTGTAGTATTCATCTCTGTTTGTTGTTCTTTAAATCTTCTAGCCCCTTGTTAAACATTCTTATATCTTCTTGATCTGTGCCTCCACTCATTTTCCGAGATTTTGGATCATCTTTCCTATCAGTACTCTGAATTCTTTTTCAGGTAGATTGCCTATCTCCTCTTCATTTAGTTGTTCTTGTGTGTTTTTATCTTGTTCCTTCTTTTGCAACATATTTCTCTGTCGTCTCATTTTGTCTAACTTTCTGTGTTTGTGGTCTCCTTTCCACAGGCTGCAGGATCTAGCTCCTCTTGTTTCTGGTGTCTGCTCCCTTGTGGGTGAGGTTGACCCAGGGGCTTGTGTAGGCTTCCTGGTGTGAGGGACTGGTGTCTGCCCTCCCGTGGGTGGAGCTGGGTCTTGTCCCTCTGATGGGCAGTGCCATGCCAAGGGGTCTGTTTTGACATGGCTTTGAGCTCAGTACAACTTTAAGCAGCCTGTCTTCTGATGGATGGGGCTGTGTTTCTATCTTGGTGGTTGTTTGGCCTGAGTCTTTCCAGCTCTGGATCCTGCAGGTTGTTAGGTGGGGCTGGGTCTTGGTGCCAACATTTGGACCTCTGGGAGATCTCACTCCAATCAGTATTCCCTGGGGTTTTCACTCAGTGTCCTTGACCTCACAGTGAGCAATAGTCAACTTTCACCTTCCCAGAAGGCCCTCTAAGACCCCTAGGTAGGTGTAGCCCAGGGTTCTATGGAGGTACTGCTTTGTGCTGGGTCCCAGTGCAAGTGAGACCTTGTGTGAACCCTCCAAGAGTGAAGTCTCTTTTCCCCCAGCCCTGTGGAACTCCTTCACTCAAGCCTTGCTGGTCTTCAATCCTAAATGCTCTGGTGGTTCTTCTGCCTGATGCCAACCTCTCAGACTGTCTTGGAGGACTATTTTATGTAAGAACATCCTTGTGTAGCCTGTGTGGGTTTAATATTTTTTTGGTGCAAGTGTTGTTTTTATTATAGATATCTGCCACTTCTTTCCTCAGTGTATGCTGGCCATTATCCCCTTTATAGGAGGTGTGACTGATGTTGTGGTGACCAGAGCCTGCACTGGATATTGAGCAGGGCCTCCCCTTTGCTCTGTGGTTGTCACTGCCCTGTCAGAGGAGGGGTCTGCTCCTTAGATGTTGAAGTATAGGCCCCCAGTTCTGTTTCTTAGCTGTGTTTCTGACCTTCAGTGTGAGGTAGGTGGGATTGGAGCACTCCCACTGGGAGGGAAGCCACTGAGTATTCCTCCTCTGGAGCTGTTCACCTGTGGGTGTGCTCTGTTGTGTCACCTTTCACCCATTGTGTGAGCTCTCAGATTACACTGTTGTTGGCACTGCCTATGGCCCCACCTTAACTGTGCGTATGCTAGCAATTGGCCCTGGTGTCTCTCAGACATTGTTTTCACCAGGCCACCAGCATAGATCCACTGAAGTTAGGTCCCAGGATTGCAATAATCATGGATCTGAACCCATTGTGGGTGCTATAGGGGCAGCTCTGACTCTAGCCTGGCCCAATCCTCCTGTGTATGTGCCCACAAAGTCTACAGCTGCTAAAGCTAGGCCTGTCTTGGCTGTGGGAGCACTCGTTGTCCATTAAGATGTTCTGTAGGTGCTGAGTTGACAAAGCCAGTCACAGGGGTCTCAATTCACGGTTTGCACAGCTGCAAGGAGAGATTTCAGCTTTACTTCCTTAGTTGCATGTCCCCTGGGGCTCAGCTGTGGTTTCAGCCCCACCTCCACACGTGGGCCACCCACACGGGTCTGCTCCTGAGGCTGCCCTGGAGCACACAAGTCTGCCCCAGTGTGGAGGGGACACAGAGGTGGCACAGTGGCCAGGGATGCAGGAGGCCCAGTGGCAACAGGTGTGCAGGGGAGCCAGAGGCCATGGGCACAAGAGTCGGCCCTGGCAGGTGCCCTTCCTACTGCCTGGCCGCACATGTGAGAGAGCCAGCCCCAGCAGTGACTAGGCACATGGGGGAGCCAGCAGTTGTGGGCATGATAGAGCCAACCCCAGTGGGGACCCTTCCTATTGCCTGGCTGTGGGTGCAAGAGACGGCCCTGGTGGTGATGAGGCACGTGGGAAAGTCAGCAGCTGTGGGGTGAGAGAGCCGGCCCTGGCGGGGGCTTTCCTAACACTAGGGGAGGCAGGGGCAGGTGCATGGGGAGAGAGGCTGCAATGGCAGTTCCACCCTGTATGTGTCACTTAACAATGGCGCTTTGATTCTATGGCAGTCTGGGTTTCCTCCACAAGCATTCCCAGTTGCAGATTTCCTCACTCCCATCCCCTCAGGCTGTCTCTTCACAGCCAACAGCAGTCCTCTTCCTAGTTTGCTCTCCAAACCCCATGTTCCAGCACCCAGCCCTCATCTGCACTGGAGACACACGTCTCAGCTTGGGGCATGCAGTAGGGCTGTGGCACGGACCATGTGTGTAAGTCTCACTCTGTCCTGCCTGACACAGACCAGTTGCTGTACTCTCTTCCAATAGCACCCAAAGCTCCCCTTCTTGTCCCAACTGTTCTCTCCGCAGGTGAGGGGGGCTTCCCCGGATGAGGGAACCTCTCCTCACCTACAGCTTCTCTCCCAGGGGTGCCATTCCTGTCCCACTTCCTCTCCTCTTCTTTTTCTTTTCTTCCTTCTTTCATCCTACCCATTTACGTGGGTATCTTTCTTGTCCTTTTAGGTGTCTGAGGTCCTCTGCTAGTGTTCAGCCAATGCTCCATGAAAGTTTTGCATTTGTAGATGTATTCTTGATGCATTTGTGGGGAGAGATGAACTCCACGTCCTCCTTCTCCTCCACCATCTTGATCCCACCTACATTTGTCTTTACTAGTGGGATTTTTCCTTTCCTATATATACTTACTTCTTATTATAGACTTTTCTTTTCCAATTAGAGAAAACCAAGTAACATTTCTTTTAGAGTTGATTTAGTATTAATGGACTCAGTGTTTGCTTGTCTGGGAAGTTCTTT
Organism: Balaenoptera borealis; assembly: GCF_965194805.1. Lineage (NCBI taxonomy): Eukaryota > Metazoa > Chordata > Mammalia > Artiodactyla > Balaenopteridae > Balaenoptera > Balaenoptera borealis. The sequence goes on from NC_138867.1 coordinate 168,221,830, forward strand.
ATCTCTCCTTCAATTGAAATGATAGTCTTGCTGGGTAGAGTATCCTAGGTTGCAAGTTTTTCCCTTTTAGCACTTTAAATATGCGTATTAGGTGTATCCCTTCTGGCCTGCAAAGTTTCTGCAGAAAAATCACCTGTTACCCTTATGGGAGTTCCTTTGTATATAACTCTGTTTTTCTCTTTCTGCCTTAGATTCTCTCTTTAACTCTTGCCGTTATGATATGCCTTGGTGTAGCTCTGTTTGGGTTCATCTTGTTTAGGACCCTCTGTGTTTCCTGTACCTGGATATCTGTTTCCCTCTTCAGCCTTGGGGATTTTTCAGCCACAATTTCATTAAATACATTTTCAAACCCCTTATCTCTCTCTTCTCTTTCTGGGACCCCTATAATGCAAATATTGTTACACCTCATGTTATCCCAAAGATCCCTTAAATTGCATTCATTTTTTATTTGTTTTTCTTTTTTGGGTGATTTTCATTATTCTATTTTCCAGATCACTTATGCATTCTTCTCTATCACCTAGTCTGCTGTTCATTCCTTGCAATGTGCTTTCTTAATTTCAGTTATTGTATTCTTCAGTTCTGCTGTTTCTTTTTTATATTTTCTGGTTCCTTGTTAAAATTCTCACTGTGTTCATCTATTCTTTTCCCTAATTCAGTTAGCATTCTTATTACTAACGCTTTGAATCTTTATCTGGTAAATTGTTTTTTTTTCTGTTTCATTAGTTGTTTTTTCAGGGGTTTTTTCTCTCTCTGTCAATTGAGACAAATTCATTCCTCAGTCTTCTCATTTTGCTTATCTTCCTCTGTCTCTATGAATTAGGTGACACAGTTACCTCTGTCTCTATGAATTAGGTGACACAGTTACCTATGGTAGTCTTGAAGGATCCCTATACAGTCTGTGTGTGTCCATTGGCTTTGGTGGGAGAGCTGGATTTGACACGAACACAAGTCATGTCTTTCCTCAAGGTGTGCTGGCAGCTATCACCTTGGTAGGAGGTTGGACTGGAGATGGAGGGGTTAGAGCAAGAGCTAAGTGTGAGGTGGGGCTCCTCCCTTGCTCAGTGGCTGTCACCACCCTATTGGGGGTGGGGTCAGGTCTTATGTTGCTGGAGCAGAAGGCCTGAGGGTCATGTCCTAGCTGACTCAGTTTCCTTTAAATGTGTGTTCTTCTCCTTACCAACACCAGCACCCTTGCCCCAGAGGGGAGCAGTGCTGGCACAAAAGGAGCAAGTGTGGGTATTTGGCAAGGGTCAGGGCACAGGCTGTTGTGGTCTGGCCACCCTCAGAAATCCAGACTGCCTCTGATGCACCACCTGTGCAATCGCCAGTAATGGCTGTCCTCTCCCTGCTCAGAGTCCCCTCAACATCTCACCACTGGCTGAGCTCTTTCCTCAGTCATAGTAGCTCTCACTCCAGTGTGGAGCTGTGACATGAGGCAAGTGGTGCTAGAGCATTCCCTTGGCTCAGTCTGGGGCATGTTCTGGGCTGGTCACAGGAAACAAGTCAGCTACCCATGCAATTTTAATTTCAATCTGCTCTCTCCACCTTGCCTTGGGAGCAAGTAAGTGTCTCCACACTCCTCACAAGTGGAGTCCAGACTTCCTACAGCCCTCCTGTTAGTCCCACCAGCCCTCCAACCAGCCAAGGGGGTTCATCTCCCCTTTGTTGGACCCCAGGGCTCAGGCGCCCAATATGTGGCTTGAACTCATCACTCCCCAAGGAGGGTCTTCCACCTTTCCTTCTGAGTCCTCTCCCAGGGGCACAGGTCCTGACCTGATTGCTTTTCTTCCCTTCCTCTTCTCTTCCCACAATTCTATGTGGATCTTTCCTATAACCTTGGTTGTATGGGAGTCTTTCTGTTTATCTCCAGTTAGTTTTCAGTAAGAATTGTTCCACATGTAGATGTATTTTTCATGTGTTCATGGGGAGAGGTGAGTTCCATGTCCTCTTACTCCGCCATCCCGATTCCTCTTTTTTTTTTTTTAAATTCACGTTCGTTTATTTATTTATTTATTTATTTATTTATTTATTTATTTATTTATGACTGTGTTGAGTCTTCGTTTCTGTGCGAGGGCTTTCTCCAGTTGCGGCAAGTGGGGACCACTCTTCACCGCGGTGCGCGGGCCTCTCACCATCGCGGCCTCTCTTGTTGCGGAGCACAGGCTCCAGACACGCAGGCTCAGCAATTGTGGCTCACGGGCCCAGTTGCTCCGTGGCATGTGGGATCTTCCCAGACCAGGGCTCGAACCCGTGTCTCCTGCATTGGCAGGCAGATTCTCAACCACTGCGCCACCAGGGAAGCCCCCCGATTACTCTTTAGGGCTGTTTTTCTTCTGTTTCTCAGTCATGGTAAATTGTCTCAAGTTCCTGGTCATCTGTTTATGTGCTGGAAAGGAATTTAAATGTTACTTTTGGAAATAATTTAAGGCTAAGAATGATATTACCATTTTTCTAAGAGGATTTTTGCTTGTTTTTGCTAGGCACAGGGTGCACTTGCAATCTGGAGTTACCTTACACCAAGTTCAGTTTTGAGATTTTCTGAGCCACCAGTGTGATTCAAGGCTAGGCTGCTAGCCCTCGGCTGACTCATTCCTAGGGTGAATCCTTTCTTGTTTCAAACCAAGGCAGGTGTAATTCGTCATGGTCCACACTCTTGGCGAATCCTGGACTCCTACTTTTGTTTCTGTAATCCCAAAACACTGTCAAAAGTGACACAAAATCATTTAGCTGTCATTTCTGAGGCAGAAATAGCCTTGAATGCCTAACTTACCTCTAGATCTTCTTGCTCCACTGGGTCTGATGGTTCATCACCATGTTTTAGATATTCTCAGCTTCTATGGAGACAGGTTTTATGTTTTGTCATGAATTTTTAATTGTCTTCATTGAGAAGATCATATTACATTGTTTGCCATTATTGGAAACGTATCCATATTTAAACTAAAAGTTTTAAAGTCTTTTCTCTGTCATTTATATTTATTTTTGTATGAAGTGTGAAGTAGAGTTCTTATTTTATTCTTCTTCTTGTGGATAGCCAATTTTCCAAATACCTTTTATTGAAAAGCTCCTCCTCTCATTGTTGATTTCCCCTACCAGTGCACTTACATCAAAGGTCCATATACATAAAGCTTTAATCTTGGGCTCTATTCCATTATCAATTATCCATTACCAGTCCATTTTTGTCCTGGCATATGCACCACTGAATTTTTTTTTTTTTTGGGTTGGGTCAATTTTTTTTTTTTTTTTTTTTTTTTATAGCTACTTTATTTATTTTATTTTATTTTTGGCTGTGTTGGGTCTTCGGTTCATGCGAGGGCTTTCTCTAGTTGAGGCAAGTGGGGGCCACTCTTCATCGCGGTGCAGGGACCGCTCTTCATCGCGGTGCGCGGGCCTTTAACTATCGCGGCCCCTCCCGTCGCGGGGCACAGGCTCCAGACGCGCAGGCTCAGTAGTTGTGGCTCACGGGCCCAGCTGCTCCGTGGCATGTGGGATCTTCCCAGACCAGGGCTCGAACCCGTGTCCCCTGCATTAGCAGGCAGATTCTCAACCACTGCGCCACCAGGGAAGCCCGGGTCAATTTTTTTATAACATTTTTATTGGAGTACAATTGCTTTATATTGTTGTGTTACTTTCTGCTGTATAACAAAGTGAATCAGCTATACGTATACTTATATCTCCATATCCCCTTCCTCTTACATCTCCCTCCCACCCTCCCTATCCCACCCCTCTAGGTGGTCACAAAACACTGACCTGATCTCCCTGTTCTATGCAACTGCTTCCCACTAGCTATCTATTTTACATTTGGTAGTGTATATATGTCAATTCCACTCCCTCACTTCGTCCCAGCTTACCCGTCCCATCCCCATGTCCATAAGTCCATTCTCCACATCTGCATCTCTATTCTTGCCCTGCCCCTAGGTTCTTCAGAACCATTTTTTTCTTTAGATTCCAAGTATATATGTTCACATATGGAATTCCTTTTTCTCTTTCTGACTTACTTCACTCTGTATGACAGACTCTGTGTACATCCACCTCACTACAAATAACTCAATCTTGTTTCTTTTTATGGCTGAGTAATAGTCCATTGTATATATGTGACACATCTTCTGTATCCATTCATCTGACGATGAACACTTAAGTTGCTTCCATGTCCTGGCTATTGTAAATAGTGCTGCAATGAACATTGTGGTACATGTCTCTTTTGAATTATGGTTTTCTCAGGGTATATGCCCAGTAGTGGGATTGCTGAGTCATATGGTAGTTCTATTTTTATATTTTTAAGGAACCTCCATACTGTTCTCCATAGTGGCTGTATCAATTTACATTCCCAACAACAGTGCAAGAGGGTTCCCTTTTCTCCACACCCTCTCCAGTATTTATTGTTTGTAGATTTTTTGATGATGGCTATTCTGACCGCTGTGAGGTGATACCACATTGTAGTTTTGATTTGCATTTCTCTAATGATTAATGATGTTGAGCATCCTTTCATGTGTTTGTTGGCAATCTGTATATCTTCTCTGGAGAAATCTCTGTTTAGGTCTTCTGCCCATTTTTGGATTGGGTTGTTTGTTTTTTCGATATTGAGCTTCATGAGCTGCTTGTAAACTTTGGAGATTAATCCTTTGTCAGCTGCTTCGTTTGCAAATATTTTCTCCCATTCTGAGGATTGTCTTTTTGTCTTGCTTATGGTTTCCTTTGGTGTGCAAACGCTTTTAAGTTTCATAAGGTCCCATTTGTTTATTTTTGTTTTTATTTCCATTTCTCTAGGGGCTGGGTCAAAAAGGATCTTGCTGTGATTTATGTCATAGAGTGTTCTGCCTATGTTTTCCTCTAAGAGTTTGATAGTGTCTGGCCTTACATTTAGGTCTTTAATCCATTTTGAGTTTCTTCTTGTGTATGGTGTTAGGGAGTGTTCTAACTTCATTCTTTTACATGTAGCTGTCAAGTTTTCCAAGCAGCACTTATTGAAAAGGCTGTCTTTTTTCCATTGTATATCCTTGCATCCTTAATCAAAGATAAGGTGACTATATGTGCGTGGGTTTATCTCTGGGCTTTCTATCCTGTTCCATTGATCTATATTCCTGTTTTTGTGCCAGTACCATACTGTCTTGATTACTGTAGCTTTGTAGTATAGTCTGAAGTCAGGGAGCCTGATTCCTCCAGCTCCGCTTTTCTTTCTCTAGATTGCTTTGTCTACCCGGGGTCTTTTGTGTTTCCATACAAATTGTGAAAAAAATTTTTCTAGTTCTGTGAAAAATGCCATTGGTAGCTTGATAGGGATTGCATTGAATCTGTAGATTGCTTTGGGTAGTAGAGTCATTTTCACAATGTTGATTCTTCCAATCCAAGAACATGGTATATCTCTCCATCTGATTGTATCATCTTTAATTTCTTCCATCAGTGTCTTATAGTTTTCTGCATACAGGTCTTTTGTCTCCTTAGGTAGGTTTAGTCCTAGATATTTTATTCTTTTTGTTGCAGTGGTAAATGCACTTAATTTCTTAATTTCTCTTTCAGATTTTTCAACATTAGTATATAGAAATGCAAGAGATTTCTGTGCATTAATTTTGTATCCTGTTACTTTACCAAATTCATTGATTAGCTCTAGTAGTTTTCTGGTAGCATCTTTAGGATTCTCTATGTATAGTATCATGTCATCTGCAAACAGTGAAAGCTTTACTTCTTCTTTTCCAGTTTGGATTCCTTTTATTTCTTTTCCTTCTCTGATTGCTGTGGCTAAAACTTACAAAATTATGTTGAATAATACTGGTGAGAGTGGACAACCTTGTCTTGTTCCTGATCTTAGAGGAAATGGTTTCAGTTTTTCACTATTGAGAATGATGTTGGCTGTGGGTTTGTCATATATGGCCTTTATTATGCTGAGGAAAGTTCCCTCTATGCCTACTTTCTGGAGGGTTTTTATCATAAATCGGTGTTGAATTTTGTCAAAAGCCTCTTCTGCATCTATTGAGATGATCGTATGGTTTTTCTCCTTCAATTTGTTAATATGGTGTATCACAGTGATTGATTTGCATATATTGAAGAATCCTTGCATTCCTGGGATAAACCCCATTGATCATGTTGTATGATCCTTTTAATGTGCTGTTGGATTCTGTTTGCTAGTATTTTGTTCAGGATTTTTGCATCTGTGTTCATCAGTGATGTTGGCCTGTAGTTTTCTTTCTTTCTGACATCTTTGTCTAGTTTTGGTATCAGGGTGATGGTGGCCCCATAGAATGAGTTTGGGAGTGTTCCTCCCTCTGCTATATTTTGGAAGAATTTGAGAAGGATAGTTGTTAGCTCGTCTCTAAATGTTTGATAGAATTCGCCTGTGAAGCCATCTGGTCCTGGGCTTTTGTTTGTTTGACGGTTTTAAATGACAGTCTCAGTTTTAGTGCTTGTGATTGGTCTGTTCATATTTTCTATTTCTTGCTGATTCAGTCTCAGAAGGTTGTGCTTTTCTAAGAATTTGTCCATTTCTTCCAGTTTGTCCATTTTATTGGCATATAGTTGCTTGTAGTAATCTCTCATGATCCTTTGTATTTCTGCAGTGTCAGATGTTACTTCTTTTTCATTTCTAATTTTGTTGGTTTGAGTCTTCTCCCTTTTTTCTTGATGAGTCTGGCTAATGGTTTATCAATTTTGTTTATCTTCTCAAAGAACCAGCTTTTAGTTTTATTGATCTTTGCAATTGTTTCCTTCATTTCTTTTTCATTTATTTCTGATCTGATCTTTATGATTTCTTTCCTTCTGCTAACTTTGGGGGGAGTTTTTTGTTGTTCTTCTTCTTCTTTCTCTAATTGCTTTAGGTGTAAGGTTAGGTTGTTTATTTGAGATGTTTCTTGTTTCTTGAGGTAGGATTGTATTGCTATAAACTTCCCTCTTAGAACTGCTTTTGCTGCATCCCATAGGTTTTGGGTCATCATGTTTTAATTGTCATTTGTTTCTAGGTACGTTTTGATTTCCTCTTTGATTTCTTCAGTGATCTCTTGGTTATTAAGTAGTGTATTGTTTAGCCTCCATGTGTTTGTAGTTTTTACACATTTTTTCCTGTAATTGATATCTAGTCTCATAGCGTTGTGGTTGGAAAAGATACTTGATATGATTTCAATTTTCTTAAATTTCCCAAGGCTTGATTTGTGACCCAAGATATGATCTATCCTTGAGAAAGTTCCATGAGCACTTGAGAAGAAAGTGTATTCTGTTGTTTTTGGATGGAATGTACTATAAATATCAATTGAGTCCATCTTGTTTAATGTGTCATTTAAAGCTTGCATTTCCTTATTTATTTTCATTTTGGTTGATCTGTCCATTGGTGAAAGTGAGGTGTTAAAGTCCCCTACTATTATTGTGTTACTGTCGATTTCCCCTTTTATGCCTGTTAGCATTTTCCTTATGTATTGAGGTGCTCCTATGTTGTGTGCATAAATATTTACCATTGTTATATCTTCTTCTTGGATTGATCCCTTGATCATTATGCAGTGTCCTTCTTTGTCTCTTGTAATAGTCTTTATTTTAAAGTCTATTTTGTCTGATATGAGAATTGCTACTGCAGCTTTCTTTTGATTTCCATTTGCATGGAATATGTTTCTCCATCCCCTCACTTTCAGTCTTTATGTGTCCCTAGGTCTGAAGTGGGTCTCTTGTAGACAGCATATATACGGGTCTTGTTTTGGTATCCATTCAGCCAGTCTATGTCTTTTGGTGGGAGCATTTAATCCATTTACATTTAAGGTAATTATCGATATGTATGTTCCTATTACCATTTTCTTAATTGTTTTGGGTTTGTTATTGTAGGTCTTTTCCTTCTCTTGTGTTTCCTGCCTAGAGAAGTTCCTTTAGCATTTGTTGTAAAGCTGGTTTGGTAGTGCTGAATTCTCTTAGCTTTTGTTTGTCTATAAAGGTTTTAATTTCTCCATCGAATCTGAATGAGATCCTTGCTGGGTAGAGTAATCTTTGTTGTAGGTTTTTCCCTTTCCTCACTTTAAATATGTCCTGCCGCTCCCGCCTGGCTTGCAGAGTTTCTGCTGAAAGATCAGCAGTTAACCTTATGGGGATTCCCTTGTATTTTATTTGTTGCTTTTCCCTTGCTCCTTTTAATATTTTTTCTTTGTATTTAATTTTTGGTAGTTTGATTAATATGTGTCTTGGCGTGTTTCTCCTTGGATTTATCTTGTATGGGACTCTCTGTGCTTCCTGGACTTGATTCACTATTTCCTTTCCCATGTTAGAGAACTTTTTGACTATAATCTCTTCAAATATTTTCTCAGACCCTTTCTTTTTCTCTTCTTCTTCTGGGACCCTTATAATTTGAATGTTGGTGTGTTTAATTTTGTCCCAGAGGTCGCTGAGATTGTCCTCAATTCTTTTCATTCTTTTTTCTTTATTCTCTCTGCAGTGGTTATTTCCACTATTTTATCTTCCAGATCACTTATCCGTTCTTCTGCCTCAGTTATTCTGCTCTTCATTCCTTCTAGAGAATTTTTAATTTCATTTATTGTGTTGTTCATCATTGTTTGATTGCTCTTTAGTTCTTCTAGGTCCTTGTTAAATGTTTCTTGTATTTTCTCCATTCTATTTCCAAGATTTTGGATCATCTTTACTATTATTACTCTGAATTCGTTTTCAAGTAGACTGCCTATTTCCATTTGTTTGGTCTGGTGGGTTTTTACCTTGCTCCTTCATCTGTTGTGTGTTTCTCTGTCTTCTCATTTTTCTTAACTTACTGTGTTTGGAGTCTCCTTTTCGCAGGCTTCAGGTTCATAGTTCCCGTTGTTTTTGGTGTCTGCCCCCAGTGGGTAAGTTTGGTTCAGTGGGTTGTGTAGGCTTCCTTGTGGAGGGGACTAGTGCCTGTGTTCTGGTGGATGAGGCTGGATCTTGTATTTCTGGTGGTCAGAACCGTGTCCGGTGGTGTGTTTTGGGGTGTCTGAGAACTTATTATGATTTTAGGTAGCCTCTCTGCTAATGGGTGGGATTGTGTTCCTGTCTTGCTAGTTGTTTGGCATAGGGTGTCCAGCACTGTAGCTTGCTGGTTGTTGAGTGGAGCTGGGTCTTAGCGTTGAGATGGAGATCTCTGGGAGAGCTTTCTCCATTTGATATTAGGTGGAGCCAGGAGGTCTCTTTAGGACCAATGTCCTGAACTTGGCTCTCCCTCCTCAGAGGCACAGGCCTGACACCTGGCCGGAGCACCAAGACCCTGTCAGCCACACGGCTCAGAAGAAAAGGGAGAAAAAAAAAAGAAGAAAAAAAATAAAATGAAAAGAAATAAAGGTATTAAAATGAAATATTTTAAAAATTATTAAAAATTTAAAAATTAAAAAGTAATAAAAAAAAGAAAGAGAGAAGAGAGCAATCAAACCAAAATACTAATCCAGCAATGATAACAAGTGCTAAAAACTATACTAAAACAAAACAAACAAACAAACAAACAAAAACGGACAGATGGAATCCTAGGACAAATGGTAAAAGAAAGCTATACAGACAAATTCACACAAAGAAGCATACACATACACACTCACGAAAAGAGAAAAAGGAAAAAAATATATGTATCTATATATATTTTAAAAAATGGAAGAGAGCAACCAAAGCAATAAACAAACCTACCAATGGTAATAAACTGTAAATACTAAACTAAGAGAAACATAAAACCAGAAACCAGTCAGTTGCATACAGCAAAGCCCACGTCTACAGTTGCTCCCAAAGTCCACCACCTCAATTTTGGGCTGATTCATTTTCTATTCAGGTATTCCACAGATGCAGGGTTCAGCAAGTTGATTGTGGAGATTTAATCCGCTGCTCCTGAGGCTGCTGGGAGAAATTTCCCTTTCTCCTCTTTGTTTGCACAGCTCCTGGGGTTCAGCTTTGTATTGGCCCCGCCTCTGCGTGTAGGTCGCCTGAGGGCATCTGTTCCCGCCCAGACAGGACCGGGTTAAAGTAGCAGCTGATTAGGGGGCTCTGGCTCACTCAGACTGGGGGGAATGAGGGGTAATGAATGTGGGGTGAGCCTGTGGCAGTGGCAGAGGCCGGCGTGATGTTGAACTGCGTGAGGCATACCGTGTGTTCTCCTGGGGAAGTTGTCCCTGGATCACGGGACTCTGGCAGTGGCGGGCTGCACAGGCTCCCAGCAGGGGAGGTGTGGATAGTGACCTGTGCTTGCACACAGGCTTCTCGGTGGCTGCAGCAGCAGCCTTAGCATTTCATGCCCATCTCTGGTGTCTGTGCTGGTAGCCGTGGCTCACGCCCATCTCTGGAGCCCATTTAGGTGGTGCTCTGAATCCCCTCTCCTCATGCACCCCAAAACAATGGTCTCTTGCCTCTTAGGCAGGTCCAGACTTTTTCCCGGACTCCCTGCCGGCTAGCTGTGGTGCACTAGCCCCCTTCAGGCTGTATTCACGCAGCCAACCCCAGTCCTTTCGCTGGGATCTGACCTCCAAAGCCGGAGCTTCAGCTCCCAGCCTCCACCCATCCCGGTGGGTGAGCAGACAAGCCTCTCAGGCTGGTGAGTGCTGGTTGGCAGTGATCCTCCATGCCGGAATTTCTCCGCTTTGCCCTCCGCATCCCTGTTGCTGCTCTCTCCTCCGTGGCTCCGAAGCTTCCCCCTGCCCACCCCCTGTCTCCACCAGTGAAGGGGCTTCCTAGTGTGTGGAAACTTTTCCTCCTTCACAGCTCCCTCCCCGAGGTTCAGGTCCCATCCTTATTCTTTTGTCTCTGTTTTTTCTTTTTTCTTTTGCCCTACCCAGGTACGTGGGGGTGTTTCTTGCCTTTTAGGAAGTCTGAGGTCTTCAGCCAGCATTCCGTAGGTGTTCTGTAGGAGTTGTTCCACATGTAGATGTATTTCTGATGTATTTGTGGAGAGGAAGGTGATCTCCACATCTTACTCCTCCGTCATCTTGACGCTCCCCTCTAGTTTAATAACATTTTGTTGAGAATTTTTGTGTCTATATCATAAAAGATAACGATCTGTAGTTTTCTTCTGATGTTTTTATCTGGTTTTGATGTCAGAGAAATTCTAGCCTCAAAGAATGAATTAATAAGTGTTCCCTCCTCTTCTAACTTGTGGAAGAGTTTGTGAAGCATTGGTATTGATTTTTTTTTAATTTTATTGGAGTATAGTTGCTTTACAATGTTGTGTTAGTTTCAGGTGTACAGCAAAGTGAATCAGTTATACATATACATATATCCACTCTTTTTTAGATTCTTTTCCCATATAGGCCATTACAGAGTATTGAGTAGAGTTTCCTGTCCTATACAGTAGGTCCTTATTAGTTATCTATTTTATATATAGTAGTGTGTATATGTCAATCCCAATCTCTCAATTTGTCCCTCTCCCCCTTTTCCCCTGGTAACCATAAGTTTGTTTTCTACATCTACAGCTCTATTTCTGTTCTGTAGGTAAGTTCACTTGTACCCTTTTATTAGAGTCCACATATAAGCGATATCATATGATAATTGTCTTTTTCTGTCTGACTTACTTCACTCAGTATGACAAACTCTAGGTCCATCCATGTTGCTGCAAATGACATTATTTCATTCTTTTTTTATGGCTAATATTCCATTATATATGTGTACCACGTCTTCTTTTATTCCTCTGTCAATGGGCATTTAGGTTGCTTCCATGTCCTGACTATTGTAAATAGTGCTGCAGTGAACATTGGGGTGCATGTATCTTTTCGAATTATGGTTTTGTCGGGATATATGCCAGGAGTGCGATTGCTGGATCATATGGTAGCTCTATTTTTAGTTTTTAAAGGAACCTCCATACTGTTCTCCATAGCAGCTTACCAATTTACATTCCCACCAACAGTGTAGGGAGGTTCCCTTTTCTCCACACCCTCTCCAGCATTTATTGTTTGTAGATTTTGTGATGATGGCCATTCTGACCAGTGTGAGGTGATACCTCATTGTAGTTTTGATTTGCATTTCTCTAATAATCAGTGATGTTGAGCATGTTTTCATGTGCCTCTTGGCCATCTGTATGTCTTCTTTGGAGAAATGTCTATTTAGGTCTTCCACACATCTTTTGATTGGGTTGTTTGGTTTTTTTGATATTGAGCTGCATGAGCTGTTTATATATTTGGAAGATTAATCCCTTGTCAGTTGCTTCATTTGCAAATATTTTCTCCCATTCTGAGGGTTGTCTTTTTGCCTTGTTTATGGTTTCCTTTGCTGTGCAAAAGCTTTTAAGTTTCATTAGGTCCCATTTGTTTATTTTTGTTTTTATTTTCATTACTCTAGGTGGTGGATCAAAAAAGATCTTGTTGTGATTTATGTCAGAGGGTGTTCTGCCTATATTTTCCTCTAAGAGCTTTATAGTAGCCACCTTACATTTAGGTCTTTAATCCATTTTGAGGTTATTTTTGTGTATGGTGTTAGGGAGTGTTCTAATTTCATTCTTTTACATGTAGCTGTCCAGTTTTCCCAGCACCACTTATTGAAGAGACTGTCTTCTCTCTATTGTATATTCTTGCCTCATTTGTCATAGATTAGGTGACCATAGGTGTGTGGGTTTATCTCTGGACTTTCTATCCTGTTCCATTGATCTATATTTCTGTTTTTGTGCCAATACCATACTGTTTGGATGACTGTAGCTTTGTAGTATAGTCTGAAGTCAGGGAGCCTGATTCCTCTATCTCTGTTTTTCTTTCACAAGATTGCTTTGGCTATTTGTGGTCTTTTGTGTTTCCATACAAATTAAAAAATTTTTGTTCTAATTCTGTGAAAAATGTCATTGGTAATTTGATAGGAAATGCATTGAATCTGTAGATTGTTTGGGTAGTACAGTCATTTTCACAATGTGATTCTTCCAATCCAAGAACATGGTATATCTCTCCATTTGTTTGTGTCATCTTTTACATTTCTTTCATCAGTATCTTATAGTTTTCTGAGTACAGGTCTTGATTTTTATGTCTGATAGAATTTACCATTGAAGCCTTTGGAGCCTGGACATTTATTAGTGGGAAGTTTCTACTAATTCAATCTCTTTATTTGTTGTAGATCTAGTCATATTTTGTATTTCTTCTTGAATCAATTTTAAGAAATTGTTCATATAAAGGAAAAGAAAAAAATTTAAATATATTATGTACCACACAATGAAATAACAAAGTTTGACAGTATAGTAGAAAAAAAACAATACTGTTTTATATCTGATATTTCATATTTTGATATTTGGTTCTAGTTTAGTCATTGATATAAATTTTGTTTTATTGGTTTATATTAAATATTTCTAATAAAAAATGTGACTTTCTAGTTTTCAAAAAGAAAAAAGAAATTGTTCAGTCCGTCTACATTATCCCATTTGTTGGTGGTGTTGTTCTTGGTTTCCCTTATAATCCTTCTTATTTCTTTAGGGTTGGTAGTGATGACTTTGCTTTCATTCCTGAGTTTAGTAATTTGAATTTTCTCCCTTTGTTTTTCTTGGTCAGGCTAGCTAAATCACATTGATTCTTTAGGGTTATCAATAAGAGTTTAAAGTCATTCTTTCCCAATTCTTCAGGTTACTTTCTCCTATCTGATGTTGGGCTAATAATTTCATAACAGGTTATTCAGTGAATTAGTTGCTTCATGGGGAATGCATCTGGGATTTTCCCTTAAGAATATGATGAATATTATGCATCCATAAATTCTTTTTTTAAGTGTTTTAATGAGAAATGCATTGTACATTTAATGTAGTGTCATCATTACCCTTATTTATATAGTTATGCAATTTTGGTTCTTCTTTCATCCTTTCAATGGGAAGAGAAAATGCATCTGCGGCCCCCCCTCTTAAGTTGGGAGGGAAGTCAGTGCTGTCATTCCAACACACTGCGGTGTCATTTAAAAGGATTGCTGCACAGAGTTCCTCTTCTCATTTCAGGCTGCATTACTTGGTTCTCACAAGGTTCCTGTGGCTATATGTATAGATCCCATTCATGTATATGCAAAGGAATCATGGAGTCCTGATGTCACAAAGTCAAATGAAGAAATCCTAGGGCCTCTCAGTTCATAAACCTTTAAGGAATCTATCAGTACCTTAGGGGCAATTATCATTCAGTAGAGACTATTTTCTCTTACATCCAGTCCCTGGAAATCTTGCATCCCATAAGTGTGCTTCAGGACCACCACCCTTCAAGGCTTGCCAGATCCATGCCCTGCCTTCAGGGGTGTCTGAAATCCTGAACTCTCTCCCTCAATCCCTCACCAAGACCCCCAGGCTGAAGCACTCACTCCTATGGATGGCCCTGACTCTTCAGACAATCCATGAGATTGACAGAAAACAAACAGAAATTTCGAGAAGAAAGCCCACCCTATTTGAAAAGGCAAAGGCAGGAGAGGGATGGTGAAGCAGCCTGGGAAGGAGGGTCTTGAGAAATTTGTATGAGCCTTTCATATCATGGTAAAGAGACAAGCATAGTCACCAGGTGCTGAATTTGCCCACAGGGCTAAGACCTATATTTTTAGTGGGTTGGGTGGAACAGATGGATAGGGAGACAACTCTTGCAGTCATACTGACCCATTCAATATGGCTGGCAACATTAATGAAACATAAGAATATGGCATGTGTCCATTTATCCTTGAGCAATTTGAGCCAGATCATCATTCTGATTTGTAGCTGTTTTCTGTAAGTACAGCACCCTGGGAAGAAGGAGAGTTTGCTTTTAGCGGGAAAATGAGTGGGCTTGCCTGTCTCCCACCCTCACAACTCAGTCCCCAGGATTTCATGGCCAAGTGCCCAGTGTGGCTATGCTGGGAAACAACCAAGGTCTGGATCTGGCCAGCTTATGCGGTGTCTCTTTCCATATGTTCCCGCCCTAAAGACATGTCTCACCTCTCCTCACCTAACTGAGTTGCAGAGTCCAGGGGTTATGATTCTGTGCATGCAGAGTTAACCAACACCATCCTGCAGAGCTGGAAGCTCCACAGGACAAAGGAGAACTGAGGAAGAGACGACACTTGGAAGCCTTTCTGTCCACAGACCAGCAGGCCAGGGATGCCCATGGCTGCAGTTCCCATGGCTTTGGACCATTGTGCTATAATGAATCTTGCAGCCCTAGGCAGTTATCACTAGCTCTAGGCCTCAGGGTTATGGTCTTTTCTGCTTTCACTTCCTTGCCCCAGGTAAACCCTTGCAGAGACTTTCCCATAATCCAGACCAGAGCGTGCAGTCATATTCCTGGGGTCAGTGACTAGTGTCCCATACTTAGACCCAAATGCAAGCTTCTATTTGGTGAAAGCAGTCCCTTAAAGAGTTACGGCCTTTGAAAACCATTAGCTTTCCCTTCTCATTTCTTCTACAACCATCCACCCACACTCCTTGGTGGCACTCATTTCACAAGAAAACTTTGTTCTATCATCTTGACACATAGCATGTTACCTTGGACACTTCCTAGGTAAAAACTCTAAAATTTGCTAAAAAGAGCACCAGGATACATGTGCATTTCAATCTCCTAGAGAAACTCTGAACTTATAGCTGTTAGAAGAAGGGCTAAGAGCTAATGGACTAGAGGAACACTTTCTTTCATTTCTTCAAGCCCCAGTGGAAAACATGAGGTGTAACCAACAAACCAGGCATAATCATCATTGAGCATAAATGGATGTAAACACACTAGGGCAACATGCATTAATGTACCAAGTCTTGTCCATGCACCTGTGTTTCATGGTGGAGACAAAAGTGCTTAAATTCTCACTTCTTGAAAATGAAAGCACCAGCAAGCATAGTAACAATCATGGCTGAAATTGACAGGGATCAGTGCTGAGGTAGAGAGTCAGGTGAGGAGATCCAAAGCAATGCTAAATAGAATTGTGATAGCACTCTTTCTTATTCCTGATTTCAGAGTAAGTGCCCTAGCTTCTCCCCAGTGTCAAATAGAATGGTGGTAGCATCTTTTCCTATTCTCGATTCTAGAATGAATTCTTCTAACTTCTCCCCAATGTCAAATTGAAGGGTGACAACATCCTTTTCTATTTTCAGTTTTAGAGTGAATGCTCCTAGCTTCTCCCAATGTCAAATAAAACAATGATAGCATTCTTTCCTATACCTGATACCTAGTTTCTCCGTGTCTTATGTGATGGTGATAGCACCCTTTCCCATTCCTGATTTTAGAGTGAATACCCTAGCTTCTCCCCAGTGTCAAATAGAACTATGATAGCATCCTTTCCCATCCTGATTTTATAATAAATGCTCAAAACTCCTGCCCAATTATAATGATGTTCCCTACAGGCTTTGTTGTTGGTGGTGGGGTTTTTTTGATACTCTCTATCAAGTTAGGAAATTTCCCTTCTGTTTCCACTTTACTAAGATTTTTAATCATGTGTTTATAATGGCGATTATTAAATATCTTCTCTATTGAAATGAGCTGTCTCTCTTTTATTCTATTAATGGGATTGTTACTCTAATAATAATTCTATTATTTCTATCATTACATTCCTGAAATAAAGAAAATGAGAGAGGAAATAAGTGTGTCATATATAGATAACCTGGGTTCTACACTGAAAAGTCAGAAGAATCTAAAGAAAAATTATTCTAGTTGTAGAAAAATTTAGCAAATTGATGATGAAGATCAAATATAAATAATCATATTGTATATATAAGCAACAAACATCTGGGACACAAATTTACAAAGATGACAGCATTTACCATACAACAAAAATATTCAAGTATTTAAGATAAACCAACAGGGACATCCCTGGTGGTGCAGTGGTTAAGAATCTGCCTGCTAATGCAGGGGACACAGGTTCATGCACTGGTCAGGGAAGATCCACATGCCACAGAGCAACTAAGTCCATGAGCCAAAACTACTGAGCCTGCACTCTACAGCCCGCGAGCCACAACTACTGAGCCTGCGTGCCACAACTACTGTAGCCAGCATGCCGAGAGCCCATGCTCCACAAACAAGAGAAGCCACCGCAATGAGAAGCCCACACACCACAACAAAGAGTAGCCCTCACTCGCCATAACTAGAGAAAGCCCACACACAGCAACAAAGACTCAACAGAGCCAAAAATAAAATAAATAAATTTTTAAAAATAGATAAAGAAAGGATAAGATAAATTATAAATGGTGAGATACCCAATGTTCATGGATACAAAAACAATGTTATAAATATAATTATCTTCAAATCAATCTATAGATTTAATTAAACTCATTAAATTTTGATTAAAATTTTGATTTTAATAAAAATCCTGACATATTAGTAAATATACACTAAAAACTTGGATTAAGATGTCTAATTTATGTGGAAGGGTAAGGTCCAAGAAGAATATGGTAGATAAATTTTCCCTCAAGATACCAAAATGTATTATGATCCTATAGTACTTAAAATTCAGTGGTGTAGGAAATTCACTGAGAACATCGGTTTGCCAAGTGGCTGACAGAGTCTTGGTGCTCTGGCTGGCTGTCAGGCCTGAGCCTCTGAGGTGGGAGAGCCAAGTTCAGGACATTGGTCCTAAAGAGACCTCCTGGCTCCACCTAATATCAAATGGAGAAAGCTCTCCCAGAGATCTCCATCTCAACGCTAAGACCCAGCTCCACTCAACAACCAGCAAGCTACAGTGCTGGACACCCTATGCCAAACAACTAGCAAGACAGGAACACAATCCCACCCATTAGCAGAGAGGCTACCTAAAATCATAATAAGTTCTCAGACACCCCAAAACACACCACCGGACACGGTTCTGACCACCAGAAATACAAGATCCAGCCTCATCCACCAGAACACAGGCACTAGTCCCCTCCACAAGGAAGCCTACACAACCCACTGAACCAAACTTACCCACTGGGGGCAGACACCAAAAACAACGGGAACTATGAACCTGAAGCCTGCGAAAAGGAGACTCCAAACACAGTAAGTTAAGAAAAATGAGAAGACAGAGAAACACACAACAGATGAAGGAGCAAGGTAAAAACCCACCAGACCAAACAAATGGAAATAGGCAGTCTACTTGAAAACGAATTCAGAGTAATAATAGTAAAGATGATCCAAAATCTTGGAAATAGAATGGAGAAAATACAAGAAACATTTAACAAGGACCTAGAAGAACTAAAGAGCAATCAAACAATGATGAACAACACAATAAATGAAATTAAAAATTCTCTAGAAGGAATGAAGAGCAGAATAACTGAGGCAGAAGAACGGATAAGTGACCTGGAAGATAAAATAGTGGAAATAACCACTGCAGAGAGAATAAAGAAAAAAGAATGAAAAGAATTGAGGACAATCTCAGCGACCTCTGGGACAAAATTAAACACACCAACATTCAAATTATAAGGGTCCCAGAAGAAGAAGAGAAAAAGAAAGGGTCTGAGAAAATATTTGAAGAGATTATAGTCAAAAAGTTCCCTAACATGGGAAAGGAAATAGTGAATCAAGTCCAGGAAGCACAGAGAGTCCCATACAAGATAAATCCAAGGAGAAACACGCCAAGACACATATTAATCAAACTACCAAAAATTAAATACAAAGAAAAAATATTAAAAGGAGCAAGGGAAAAGCAACAAATAAAATACAAGGGAATCCCCATAAGGTTAACTGCTGATCTTTCAGCAGAAACTCTGCAAGCCAGGCGGGAGCGGCAGGACATATTTAAAGTGAGGAAAGGGAAAAACCTACAACAAAGATTACTCTACCCAGCAAGGATCTCATTCAGATTCGATGGAGAAATTAAAACCTTTATAGACAAACAAAAGCTAAGAGAATTCAGCACTACCAAACCAGCTTTACAACAAATGCTAAAGGAACTTCTCTAGGCAGGAAACACAAGAGAAGGAAAAGACCTACAATAACAAACCCAAAACAATTAAGAAAATGGTAATAGGAACATACATATCGATAATTACCTTAAATGTAAATGGATTAAATGCTCCCACCAAAAGACATAGACTGGCTGAATGGATACCAAAACAAGACCCGTATATATGCTGTCTACAAGAGACCCACTTCAGACCTAGGGACACATAAAGACTGAAAGTGAGGGGATGGAGAAACATATTCCATGCAAATGGAAATCAAAAGAAAGCTGCAGTAGCAATTCTCATATCAGACAAAATAGACTTTAAAATAAAGACTATTACAAGAGACAAAGAAGGACACTGCATAATGATCAAGGGATCAATCCAAGAAGAAGATATAACAATGGTAAATATTTATGCACACAACATAGGAGCACCTCAATACATAAGGAAAATGCTAACAGGCATAAAAGGGGAAATCGACAGTAACACAATAATAGTAGGGGACTTTAACACCTCACTTTCACCAATGGACAGATCAACCAAAATGAAAATAAATAAGGAAATGCAAGCTTTAAATGACACATTAAACAAGATGGACTCAATTGATATTTATAGTACATTCCATCCAAAAACAACAGAATACACTTTCTTCTCAAGTGCTCATGGAACTTTCTCAAGGATAGATCATATCTTGGGTCACAAATCAAGCCTTGGGAAATTTAAGAAAATTGAAATCATATCAAGTATCTTTTCCAACCACAACGCTATGAGACTAGATATCAATTACAGGAAAAAATGTGTAAAAACTACAAACACATGGAGGCTAAACAATACACTACTTAATAACCAAGAGATCACTGAAGAAATCAAAGAGGAAATCAAAACGTACCTAGAAACAAATGACAATTAAAACATGATGACCCAAAACCTATGGGATGCAGCAAAAGCAGTTCTAAGAGGGAAGTTTATAGCAATACAATCCTACCTCAAGAAACAAGAAACATCTCAAATAAACAACCTAACCTTACACCTAAAGCAATTAGAGAAAGAAGAAGAAGAACAACAAAAAACTCCCCCCAAAGTTAGCAGAAGGAAAGAAATCATAAAGATCAGATCAGAAATAAATGAAAAAGAAATGAAGGAAACAATTGCAAAGATCAATAAAACTAAAAGCTGGTTCTTTGAGAAGATAAACAAAATTGATAAACCATTAGCCAGACTCATCAAGAAAAAAGGGAGAAGACTCAAACCAACAAAATTAGAAATGAAAAAGAAGTAACATCTGACACTGCAGAAATACAAAGGATCATGAGAGATTACTACAAGCAACTATATGCCAATAAAATGGACAAACTGGAAGAAATGGACAAATTCTTAGAAAAGCACAACCTTCTGAGACTGAATCAGCAAGAAATAGAAAATATGAACAGACCAATCACAAGCACTAAAACTGAGACTGTCATTTAAAACCGTCAAACAAACAAAAGCCCAGGACCAGATGGCTTCACAGGCGAATTCTATCAAACATTTAGAGACGAGCTAACAACTATCCTTCTCAAATTCTTCCAAAATATAGCAGAGGGAGGAACACTCCCAAACTCATTCTATGGGGCCACCATCACCCTGATACCAAAACTAGACAAAGATGTCAGAAAGAAAGAAAACTACAGGCCAACATCACTGATGAACACAGATGCAAAAATCCTGAACAAAATACTAGCAAACAGAATCCAACAGCACATTAAAAGGATCATACAACATGATCAATGGGGTTTATCCCAGGAATGCAAGGATTCTTCAATATATGCAAATCAATCACTGTGATACACCATATTAACAAATTGAAGGAGAAAAACCATACGATCATCTCAATAGATGCAGAAGAGGCTTTTGACAAAATTCAACACCGATTTATGATAAAAACCCTCCAGAAAGTAGGCATAGAGGGAACTTACCTCAACATAATAAAGGCCATATATGACAAACCCACAGCCAACATCATTCTCAATAGTGAAAAACTGAAACCATTTCCTCTAAGATCAGGAACAAGACAAGGTTGTCCACTCTCACCAGTATTATTCAACATAATTTTGTAAGTTTTAGCCACAGCAATCAGAGAAGGAAAAGAAATAAAAGGAATCCAAACTGGAAAAGAAGAAGTAAAGCTTTCACTGTTTGCAGATGACATGATACTATACATAGAGAATCCTAAAGATGCTACCAGAAAACTACTAGAGCTAATCAATGAATTTGGTAAAGTAACAGGATACAAAATTAATGCACAGAAATCTCTTGCATTTCTATATACTAATGTTGAAAAATCTGAAAGAGAAATTAAGAAATTAAGTGCATTTACCACTGCAACAAAAAGAATAAAATATCTAGGACTAAACCTACCTAAGGAGACAAAAGACCTGTATGCAGAAAACTATAAGACACTGATGGAAGAAATTAAAGATGATACAATCAGATGGAGAGATATACCATGTTCTTGGATTGGAAGAATCAACATTGTGAAAATGACTCTACTACCCAAAGCAATCTACAGATTCAATGCAATCCCTATCAAGCTACCAATGGCATTTTTCACAGAACTAGAAAAATTTTTTTCACAATTTGTATGGAAACACAAAAGACCCCGGGTAGACAAAGCAATCTAGAGAAAGAAAAGCGGAGCTGGAGGAATCAGGCTCCCTGACTTCAGACTATACTACAAAGCTACAGTAATCAAGACAGTATGGTACTGGCACAAAAACAGGAATATAGATCAATGGAACAGGATAGAAAGCCCAGAGATAAACCCACGCACATATAGTCACCTTATCTTTGATTAAGGATGCAAGGATATACAATGGAAAAAAGACAGCCTTTTCAATAAGTGCTGCTTGGAAAACTTGACAGCTACATGTAAAAGAATGAAGTTAGAACACTCCCTAACACCATACACAAGAAGAAACTCAAAATGGATTAAAGACCTAAATGTAAGGCCAGACACTATCAAACTCTTAGAGGAAAACATAGGCAGAACACTCTATGACATAAATCACAGCAAGATCCTTTTTGACCCAGCCCCTAGAGAAATGGAAATAAAAACAAAAATAAACAAATGGGACCTTATGAAACTTAAAAGCGTTTGCACACCAAAGGAAACCATAAGCAAGACAAAAAGACAATCCTCAGAATGGGAGAAAATATTTGCAAACGAAGCAGCTGACAAAGGATTAATCTCCAAAGTTTACAAGCAGCTCATGAAGCTCAATATCGAAAAAACAAACAACCCAATCCAAAAATGGGCAGAAGACCTAAACAGAGATTTCTCCAGAGAAGATATACAGATTGCCAACAAACACATGAAAGGATGCTCAACATCATTAATCATTAGAGAAATGCAAATCAAAACTACAATGTGGTATCACCTCACAGCGGTCAGAATGGCCATCATCAAAAAATCTACAAACAATAAATACTGGAGAGGGTGTGGAGAAAAGGGAACCCTCTTGCACTGTTGTTGGGAATGTAAATTGATACAGCCACTATGGAGAACAGTATGGAGGTTCCTTAAAAATATAAAAATAGAACTACCATATGACTCAGCAATCCCACTACTGGGCATATACCCTGAGAAAACCATAATTCAAAAGAGACATGTACCACAATGTTCATTGCAGCACTATTTACAATAGCCAGGACATGGAAGCAACCTAAGTGTTGATCAACAGATGAATGGATACAGAAGATGTGTCGCATATATACAATGGAATATTACTCAGCCAATAAAAGAAACGAAATTGAACTATTTGTTGTGAGGTGGATGGACCTAGAGTCTGTCATACAGAGTGAAGTAAGTCAGAAAGAGAAAAACAAATACCATATGCTAACACATTTGTATGGAATCTAAAAAAAAAAAAGATTCTGATGAACCTAGGGCTGGACAGGAATAAAGACACAGACGTAGAGAATGGACTTGAGGACACTGGTAGCGGGCAGGGTAAGCTGGGACGAAGTGAGAGAGTAGCATGGACATATATATACTACCAAATGTAAAATAGAGAGCTAGTGGGAAGGATCTACATAGCACAGGGAGATCAGCTCGGTGCTTTGTGACCACCTAGAGGGGTGGGATAGGGAGGGTGGGAGGGAGACGCAAGAGGGAGGAAATATGGGGATATATGTATACATATATCTGATTCACTTTGTTATAGAGCAGAAACTAACACAACATTGTGAAGCAATTATACCCCAATAAAGATGTTAAAAAAATTATAACTAAAAAAATAAAAATAAAAAAATAAAAAAGAGAAGCCACCGCATTGAGAAGCCTGCACACCGCAACAAAGAGTAGCCTCTGCTCACCGCAACTAGAGAAAGCCTGCGAGCCACAACGAAGACCCAATGCAACAAAAAATAAAATAAATAAAATAAATAAATTTATTAAAAAACAAAAAAAAAGACATAGCCGTCTTCAACCTGAGCTGTCAGAACCCTGCAGTAAGACACCTGCCATTCAGGAAGGAGTTTGGGATCCTCTGGAGAAGCTGACAAGCCCAAGGGGGGCCACCTAAAGATACTGACATCAGCAGCTCTCCCATGACTCATCCTGTTCTCTCACTAGGAAGCTCAAAGTAAACAAGCCATGTCCACATCCCAGAGTTTCCAATCACCTTTTATTCCAACACTCATATAATTTCAAACAGATGACCAGACATCCAAGGAAAGCCTCTAAACACAGAAAATAAGCACCAAATCAATCAAGTTGAAAATAGCAATTTGTAGGAAACAAACTCAGCTGGGAGAAGAAAACAATTAAGTTATTAAAGATTTCAAGTTCCTTAAGGCTTAGATAAAAATGATGAATACATTTCATTTTATTCCTCCCACTGATCACAAGGCCACAAATCACCTACTAGAAGATTCTGAAATGTGGACAAAAGGAGGCAGACTAGCTAGGGATCCCAGGACTTGAAGAACAACCCAGTCGGGAGTTTCCTGGGGTTTTCTTTCCTCCCATGTGTCCAACTTGGGGTTAGAGAAGTCTGCAACCTCGAAATACCAACACAAAATTGCACACACACACACACACACACACACACACACACACACACACACACACACACATTTAAGAAAAGTCAAAGGCCCAGAAAAGGGTTGCCCACCGTGACAGAAACATTTTTGCCACCCTGCCTGTTCTTGGGGCAAACATGAGGAGAGCTGCACCCCTCTGTTCTCTAACAAGCATTGCAGACACTGAGTTCACTGATAAGAGGCTATGTTCCAACCACTTTGCCCAGCAGTAAGGTGCTCCTCGTGGAACCTATAAGCCAAGATATCTCAACCTCAGCATTATTGACATTCGGGGCTGAAAAAGTCTTTGTTCTGGAAGGGTATTCTATGCATTATAGGATGTATAGCAGTATCCCTGTAAAACCCACCAGATGCCAATAGCACACTCCACCAATTCTGATAATCAAAAATGTATCCAGTTATTACCAAATGTGCCCTTGCAACATCACCCCTGATGGAGAACCAGTGCTATCTGACTTCCACAACCCCCTGCAGGAAGGATGGGACACACAAGCCAGACACATTGTGGAGACTGTCTTCTCTCCCCACCTGTAGTAGGAGGTAACACCATTCCCCATCTCAAGCCAGCACTGAGAAGACTGTGAGGTGGAGTCCTGTCATCTGGGAAACATGCAAGTGGACAGACCAGAATAGCCCTGCAGAGACGTAATAAACTAAACTGCTGTTGGAACCACAGTCCACCAGAGTGAGCCAGAATGTGTGTTCTGAACCTAAACAGGTTTGCAACTTGCTAAAAAATCAATAGAAGATTTAAGTGGGAACCAGAGTCTCACAGAGTAATACTCAAAATGCCTAGGACACAGTCCAAAATGACTTGTCACACTAAGAACTAGTAAACTCTCAATTCCAATAAGAAAAGGCAATTAGTAGACATTAAAAGACATTAATAGACATCAAGCTAATATAGCTGTTGAATTATTGGACAAGGATTTTAAAGCAGCCATTATAAGAATTCTCCATTGAACAGTTATGAACACACTTGAAACATATTAAAGGACAAGGAACAATGAAGAAAGAGAAATTATTGGCAATACATATAAAAGACAAGGGATTAATATCAAGAAATAGAAGGTACAGAGATTTCCCAATACCTCCTACCCTAACACATGCATTGCCTGCCACATTAACAATCTCTGTGCCTTCTGTTTAATTTTGCTGTGAACCCAAAACTGCTATAGAAAATAAAATCTATTTTTTAAAAAAAGAAATATAAGAAACAGAGTAGAGGTTGGCAAACTGTTTCTGTACATCTGAACTAATGTACATCTGTACATTCTGAACTAAGAATTGTTTGTACACTTTTTATTGCTTGGAGGTAAAACAAGAGAATATTCTGTGAGATGCAAAAATTAAATGAAATTCAAGTTTCAGCATCTGTAAATTCAGTTTTATTGGAACACAGTCCCGTTCATTTCTGTATGTATTGTCACAGCAGCAGAGTTCTGAAGTTTCCATACAGAAGGCTTAAGTAGTATAAGGCATTTTTCCATCGCTTTTTTCCCAACACCTGTATAACTCGCTCTATTCAATGGCACATTAGCAAATATGATCAAGAAGAGGCGTGAAAAGTGTTTTTACATTTCTGGAATGCTGCAACTGAGACATGACCAAACCCCAGCTTACTGGCTGGATGTTGGGAGACACAGGACGAAATTATTTCCATTGCATCAGCCAAGAGTGGGGAGAGAAACCAATGACCACCACCATCCGGGGCGCAAGACCACCCAGAGTCTACTGACTGCCCTCTAGGGAGTGAGACCACAGCGAGCCAGCCATAGCGGGGTGGGGGGGTGATGGAGGGGAGGATCATAGAGAGCTGGCTCCCAGCCGAGGAGTGAGAGAGCCGGTGTTTATGCTGTCGCGCTTTAATGCCATCGTGTGCCTGGGCACTGTCGCATGTTTGTGCCGTCACAAGTTGCGTGCTCTAGCCCTCGCATCCATGAGGCACTCCCACCTCATGGCCGCCGCGCTGACCGGCCCTCGCACTGGACCTGGAGAGTCCAGGACCCCGAGCCTCCTCCTGCTCCTGTTTCTCCTGCCTCACACCCAGGCTGCAGCCACGGCCCACAGGCACCCTGCCAGTGAGGGGGTCGCCTTTAGCCGTGATGTGGGTAGGACCCCTCCAAGCCCGGGTTGGCGGTGGTCCCTGCGGTGAATCCCGGGCTTCCTCCCCTCGAGGGTGGAGACCCAGTCTTCCGCGGTCCTCCCCCTTTTGCCTCCTCCCACTCACCCTCCTCGGCTTTGCCTGTGGCCAGGCCTGCCCTGGTGCTGGTGCCACTGCTACTCGCATACTCTGTCCTTCTTTCCTCAGCTTGTGGCCAGCGTCATATGCAGGGGAAGATCATGGGAGGCGTGGATACCCTCGAGAAAAAGTGGCCATGGCAGGTCAGTGTGCACTATGCCGGCTTCCACATCTGTGGTGGGTCCATCATTGATGAATACTGGATCCTGTCAGCCGCCCACTGCTTTGACAGGTGAGTGGGCAGTGCTGGATACCATTCCCGTGGAGGTCTAGGGCTGCAAGACCAACCACGTGGGTCACATAGGACTGGGACTTCTTGGAGGCAGGGGAGAGAGTGGGACCCAGCACACAGCTCCATCCACTACAGTTTCTTGCACAGGGCTGAGGGCTCCTTTAGGGCCCTCAGCTCTTCCAGAAAGGTGTGGAACCACATAATAGGATGAGAGGTGAAGAGGGGAGCCACAGCTTAGGGTGAGAGGAGAGAAGAGAGGACAAATCACAGGATGAGAGGTGATGAAAGACTTATCTTCATTGGCAGCTCATTGTACATCTGACAAGCTCACCATCCTGGGCTGTCCAGCAGGTCTTGGTGGGTCCCTGAATCCTCCATGGGCTCAGGTCAGGACTTTGTTGGGAGCAATTCTGCCAGACAATCAGGTCCCTACTGTGCTGGAAGGGCTTGCTTTCCACGTCCTGGCTGAGAGCTTGGATACCCAGGCTGCCATGCTCCAGGACTCCCTGAGCCTGTGATCTCATGGAAGCTCCTCTTCCCAGGTGCAAGGTGCGTGAACCACTATGCCTTTGTCCTCTGTCTCTACAGGAACAAGATTACTGAAGCATTTGATATATATGTGGGCCTTGTGGACCTCAGAGTTGCAGGCAATCACACCCAATGGTTTGAGGTGAATAAGGTGATCATACACCCCACATACGAAGTGCACCATCCTGTTGGAGGCGACATCGCTCTGGTGCAGCTGAAAACTCGCATTGTGTTTTCCGACTCTGTGCTTCCCATCTGTATTGCACCCCCAGATGTGACTCTTTAGAACCTTTCTTGCTGGGCTACAGGATGGGGATCCATCTCCCAACAAGGTAAGAAAACAAAGTGCAGGGTCGATCCCATTATTGGAGCTTGTGGAAGGGATGATGGCTCTATGACATTACAGGAGAGAACATGTTCTGTCCATTAAGGGGTTGCAAGTATCTGAGGACTGGAATCCCTATCCATCAATCACTATCTGTTTCTCTGTCAATGTAGAATTTTGTTTTACTCCTGGCTGGCTTTGTTGTTTACAGAGAAGTAGTTACATCTACTTTGAGTGTGGAATTAATATTTAGTATACCGAGAACACAAATTTCCAAGCATAGTTTTTCTTAAGATTTTAAATTCAATTTAGAGATAATCTTTTTTTAACTTATGAAAAAACATTTTAGTTATTCTAGTTATCCATAAAAGCCTTGCACTTTCTTTCTAAGTTTAAATCTGCATAATTTAGAATTTTTATGGTTATTTAAAAGATTTTTTTTTCTTTTTTTTTAAAAATTTTTTTTATTTTTACAAGAGATAAATAGACTGACACCAAGCATTGTACATGGATGACCACAACAAAAGCAACAATGATTGCAATTACCAAACATGAAACACACTCATACTATGTCATAATAAAGATTATTTTTAATTGCATTTGCTAATCAGACACAGCTGTTGATTTCTGCGCATTGATCTTGTTTCCAGCCACCATATAGTACTCATTTATAATATTTTGTCAGTTGATTATTTAATTGTTCTAGATTTTTTAATATCATATTTTCTTCAAATAAAGATTGTTTCATCACTTCCTTTCCTATATTTTATCTTTTATTTATTTTTCTTATTGAAATGGTTAGAATCTCTAGTAGAAATGTTGCTAGGTCTCCTTTTCTTGTTTTTTATTTTAATGGAAATGCTTCTAATGGTTTACTATTAAGTCTGTGGCTTGGTTTGGAGATTTCAGATTGATATCTTATACCAGTTTAAGAAAGTTTCATATCTGGTTTACTTAAGTAAAAAAACATTATTGCAGTTAAGTGGATATAAATTCAGATTAGAATGTTAAAACTTTAAATGTTAAATGTAGTCCCCATGGTAACCACAAAAGGAAATTAAGAAGGAATTTAAACATTTCACTACAAAAAATCAACTAAATGCAAAGAAGACAGGAATACAAGAAAATGAGGGGGAAAAAAGCTATAGGGCATGTAGAAAATAAGTAGCAAAATGACAGAAGCAAGTTCCTCCTTATCAGTAATTACTTTAAATGTAAATGGGTTAAACTCACAAATCAAAAGACAGAGACCAGAGTTAGGGAGATATAGCCAAGATGGCGGAATAGGAAGACCCTGAGCTCACCTCTTCTCACTGGAGCACCAAAATTACAACTACTGATACAACAACTATTGATGAGAAAGACTGGAATCCACCAGAAAAGATTTTCTACAACTAAAGATATAAAGAAGGAACCACAAAGAGATGGATAGGAGGGGCAAAGTCATAGTATAGTCAAGACCTATACCCTTCGGTGGGTGACCCATAAACAGGAGAATAATTACAAATATGGAGCTTCTCCCTGAGGAGTAAAGGGTCTGAGCCCCACATTGGGCTCCCCAGTCCTGGGATCATGCACCAGGAATATTTGGTTTTGGAGACCAACAGGGCTTACTTTTGGGAGACCCAGAAAGCTGTGAGAAATAAAGACTCTTAAAAGGCACATGCAAAATCTTACATGCTCCAGGACCCAGAGCAGAAGGAGTGATTTGAAAATGGCCTGGGTCAGACCCACCTACTGATCTTGGAGGGTCTCCCAGAGAGACAGGAGGCAACTGGAGTTCACCCTGGGGACACAGACACTGGTGGCACCATTTTGGGGAGCTCTTTCTACCACATGGACACTTGTGTTGACAAGCGCTATTTTGGAATCCTCCATCTAGCTTATTAGCCTCAGAACTCAGCCCTGCCCTTGCCCACTAGCCTATAGTCACCAGTACTGGGACTCCTCAACACTAACAACTAGCTGGGCTGGATACAGGCCCATCTACCAATAGACAGGTTGCCTTAAGACTTCCTGAGACAACAGCCACCACTGGACATGGCCTTGTCCACCAGATGGCTCAGGACCTGGCCCCACATGTCACTGTGCAGGCAATAGACCCAGGGCACACAAGGCCCTGCAGCCAGAGACACCAGGACACAGCTCCATCCACCAGTGGGGAGGCACAAGCCCCAGAAACCCCTGGGGTTTGGCCCTACCCATCAGTGAGCTGGCTTTGGCCTCAGGACCAGCCTCACCCACCAGTGGGTGGACAACAGGCCCAGGACAACTGCAGACACACAGTCTGCTATGGCAGGATCCAGCTCACCTACCATCAAGCTGGCACCAGCCCTGAGACAAGCTGGGCCTGAGCACTGCCCACCAGCAGAGCAATACATATGATTTGGGACCCCTAGGATCTGCAACAAGAAACCCCAGGAACCGGCTCTGCCCACCAGTGGGCAGACACCAGGTCCAGGATCTCCTGGACCCTGGCCCCACGCACCACCAGGCATATACCAGCCCCAGAAACACCACAGCCTTTCACCCTATCTTGTAGGAAGCAGCCAACTCACCAGCAGGCCAACACCAGCTCTGAGATATCTTGGACTCCTCAGCCAACCACCCTGGGATCCAGCCCCACTCACCAGTAGGCCAACGCTAGATCCAAGAATCCTGACCCCACAACCACCCACACCAGAACCTTGACTCTGTCCCCACAAGTGAGCCAGCACTAGCACCAGGACCCCACAGTGTTACTCAGACAGCCACCTCATGACCTGGCACCAACAACCAATTGGCAGCCTCCACACAAAGCAGGGCCTGGCAACCAATCTGACTGGGGGTCAGCCATACCTACCAGACAATCCTCAGCACTCAGCTTGCCACAGCAGGAGGACCCACACAACCCACATAGGGGGCATCACTAGAGCATATAGCTCTGGTGACCAGAGGGGATTACACTGCTGGGATGCATAAAATGTCTCCTACAAAAGGCTATTTATCCAAGGTTGGAAAATGTAACCAACATACCAGATACATAGATATTAACACAGCAAATTAGTCAAAATGAGGTGATAGGGGAACATGTTCCAAATAAAGGAACAAGATGAAACCCAGAAGAAGAACTAAGTGAAGTGGAGATAGGCAATCTACCTGATAGAGTTCAAGGTAATGATCATAAAGATGATCAAAGAACTCAGGAGAAGAATGGATGAACAGAGCGAGCAGTTAGATGTTTTAACAAAGAATTTGAAAATATAAAGAAGAACCAAATAGAGATGAAGAATACAATGACTGAAATGAAAAATACACTAGAAGGAATCAACAATAGACTAGATTATACAGAGGAACGGATCATCAAGCTGGAAGACAGAGTAGTGGAAATCAATGAAGCTGAACAGAACAGAAAAAAGAAAAAATAGAGAGAAATGAGGACGGTTTAAGAGACCTCTGGGACAACATCAAGCATACTAACAATTGCATGATAGGAGTCCCAGAATGAGAAGAGAGAGAGAAAGAGGCAGAGAACATATGTGAAGACATAATAGCTGAAAACTTTCCTAACTGGGGAAAGGAAACAGACATCAGGTCCAGGAAGCACAGAGTCCCAAACAGGATCAACCACACCAAGACACTTTGTAATTAAAATGACAAAAATTAAAGATAAAGAGAGAATATTAAAAGAAGCAAGGGAAAAGCAACAAGTTACATACAGGGAACTCCCATAAGGCTATCAGCTGACTTTTCAGCAGAAACACTGCAGGCTAGAAGGGAATGGCATGGTATATTTAAAGAGTGAAAGGGAAAAACATACAACCAAGAATAATCTACCTGGCAAGGCTTTCATTCAGATTTGATGGAGAGATCCAAAGTTTTACAGACAAGAAAACTTAAAAGAGTTCAGCACCACCAAACCAGATTTACAAGAAATGTTAAAAGGACTTCTCTAAGTGAAAAAGAGCCACAACTAGAACATGAAAATTATGAAAGGAAGAAACTCATCAGTAAAGGCAAATATACAGTAAAGATAGTAATCAACCACATACAAAGCTAGTAAGAAGGTTAAAAGATGAAAGTAACAAAACCATCTATATCCACAATAAGTAGTTAAGGAATACACAAAACAAAAAGAAGTAAAATATGATGTCAAAAACAGTAATCTTGAAGAAAGGGGAGTAAAAATGCAATGTTGTTAAAATGCATTTGAAAATAAAAGATCAGCAATGTAAAATAATCATGTGTATATATAGAAGCATTATATAATGTTAACCACAAAGAAAATCTATAATAGATACATATATTTATACATTATTTATCTTGGAATATTTTGATTTCACCTTCATGTCTGAAGGATAGTTCTATTGGATACAGAATTCTTCCTTGAAGGGTTTTTTCTTTCAACACTTTGAGTCTGTTGTTCTACTGCCTCTGGCTTTCATTGTTTCTGGTGAGAAGTCAGCTATTAACCATACTGTTTATCACGATGTAATTGGTTGCTTTTCTCTTATTGATCTCAGGATTTTCTTTTGTCTTTGGCTTTCAGGAGTTTAATCATATTGTGTCTAGATGTGTATCTCTTTGTGTTTATCTTTCCTGAGGTTCAGTGAGATTCTCAGATATGAAGATTCTTTTTCATCAAATTCAGGATGTTTTGGGCCACATTTTCTTCCATTTTTTTTTTTTTGCACTTCTCTCTCTCCCTCCCCCCCTCCCTTTCTCTCTCTTTCCTCTCCTCTTCTCACCTCTCTCCTTTCCCCTCTTTCTGGCAGTCTTGTTATATGTGTGTTGATGTGCTTCATGGTATCCACAGGTCTCTAAGGTCTGTTCACTTTTCTTCATTTTTTTTGCTCTATTCTTTTTTTAAATGAGTTAATTTATTTTTGGCTGCGTTGGGTCTTCATTGCTGCTCTTGGGCTTTCTCTAGTTGTGGTGAGCGGGGGCTACTCTTCATTGCAGAGCACGGGCTTCTCATTGCAGTGGCTTGTCTATGTTGTGGAGCACAGCTCTGGGCACGTGGGCTTCAGTAGTCGTGGCTCGTGGGCTCTAGAGCGCAGGCTCAGTAGTTGTGCCACATGGGCTTAGTTGCTCCACAGCATGTGGGATCTTCACGGACCAGGGCTCAAACCCATTTCCCCTGCATTTGCAGGCAAATTCTTAACCACTGTGCCACCAGGGAAGTCTATGCTCTATTTTTTAAATTAGATAACTTCTACTAATCTAGCTTCAATTTCACTGATTATTTTTTCTGCTATCTCATATATTCTGTTGATCCAACCTACTGAATTATTAATATTGGTTACTGAACTTTTCAACTTTAGAATTTCCATTTTATTCTTTTTTTATAGTTTTTGTATTTCTGCTAAGATTCCCTATGTGTTGACTCATTATCATGATATTTTCATTTAACTTTTTAAATGTAGTTTAAAAAAATTCTTTAAACATACTTATAACAACTGTTTTGAAATATTTATCAACTAAAATCAACACCTGGGACCACACACAGCTTCTTCATATTGACGTGTTTTTTCCTGAATATAGGTCATACTTTCCTATTTTTTGCATAGAATTTTTATTGTTGAAAACTGGGCATACATAAAACATTGTAAGAACTTTGGATTCTGATTTTCCCTGAAGGTTTTGATTTCTTTTGCTTTGTTTTGGGTAATTTGCCTGGACTTAGTTTGCAGAATCTCTCTTGTAGTTTGTAGTTGCTGAGGTCTGTGCTCATTCTTTTATTCTTAATTCTTATATTTATTATTTTTATTCTGGCTTCCTAAGTGTCACCACTGTGTCTTAATATCTCATTGATTAGCCAATGATTTGGGCATCTCAAACTTCTAAGGCTTCCACCTTTGACGGTGGGTTTTGTGTGGAGGCTGGTGAACACATTTAGAGTCTGTGTGACTCTTGAGTCTGCCTCAGCTTTTACTTTTCACTGAGCCCACTTGTGCCTCCATGTTTATACATATAGTTACACAGTCACCCCAGGGATCAGTGGAGATTTATCTAACCTTTCTATTGCTCTCTTATTTCCAGAGTCCCCATAAATTTCCTTCAGAGACTCTGTTCACCCCACCCAGAATGACAGTCTCAGACCAACACTGCTTTAGGTCTTCCTTACTCATTTCCTACAAATCTAGATACTTTAAATGACAGTACAAAGTGTTGGGTTTTTTTAGCTGTCCCCTCCAAATCAAGTTCTCTCCCTCTGGCAGAAAAACTGCTTTCCCAGCCAGCCCTACCAAGGTAAAACTACCACAGTGACAGAGCAGAGATAGAGGGGTGTCAAGGGTGGTGAAGCCCCAGACAACTAGGTCAGACTTTTGCCATTGTTACCCAAAGTTCCACCAGTTGTTCATGAATAAGCACCTCTCAAGTTTCCTTTGCTTTTGTTTGACCTATGGAGCCCTGAAATTTTTAAAAATAATTTTGTTCAGTTTTATACTTGTTTATTGGAGAAAGGGTTTGCTGACATCTTCACTCCATCCTAGC
Organism: Balaenoptera borealis; assembly: GCF_965194805.1. Taxonomy (NCBI): domain Eukaryota; kingdom Metazoa; phylum Chordata; class Mammalia; order Artiodactyla; family Balaenopteridae; genus Balaenoptera; species Balaenoptera borealis. The sequence goes on from NC_138867.1 coordinate 168,255,419, forward strand.
CAGAAATCCCATGTGTAGACTTATTTCTAAATTATTATTTTGTACTGTCTGTTTGCTGCTTTCTTTTAAATATTTTCCCTGTCATTCTCCCTTTCCAATAGACTGATTTCCTTTTTTTTATTAATTAATTAATTTTATTTTTGGCTGTGTTGGGTCTTTGTTGCTGCATGTAGGCTTTCTCTAGTTGCTGAGAGTGGGGGCTACTCTTCATTGTGGTGCACGGGCTTCTCATTGCAGTGGCTTCTCTTGTGGAGCATGGGCTCTAGGCATGTGGACTTCAGTAGCTGTGGCACACGGGCTCAGTAGTTGTGGCTTGCAGGCTCTACAATGGAGGTTCAGTAGTTGTGGCACATGGGCTTAGTTGCCACGTGGCATGTGGGATCTTCCCAGACCAGGGCTCGAACCTGCGTCCCCTTCACTGGCAGGTGGATTCTTAACCACTGCGCCACCAGGGAAGTCCCTGATTTTCTATATTACTTTTTTACTGTCTACTGTTCTGCAAGTTAAATTTCCAATTTTTAATCTTCTTGTAGCTCTTCTTAAATTTTTAACATGCATACCTGAACATACATGAGTTATGAACATATATACTCATGTATGTTCAGGTATACATGTTATCCAAAGGAAAAAATACCCTGTTTCATATATTTATACATATAAACATATATATGTTTTATTATTTCATATGTTACTTCCATTTTGTATGTTACTGTTTTCCAGTATTTTCATTCCATCTTTTTTATACAATCAAGATTATTCTCTTTTACTGTTGTTTTATACAGGACATGCTTATCTGGCTTTATGCACATGTTAATCTAATTTTTTTATTCCTAGCATTATACTTCTTTCAATTAGGTTTACTTTCCTTATTTCCAAAGAATATGTTACAACTCTTAAACAAAAAAGGATTAAAGGAGAAATCACATATTAAATTAGAAAATATTTTGAGATGAATGAAAACAAAAACACATTACCAAAACTTATAGAATGCAGTGAAATCAATGCTCAGAGGGAAATTTATAGCCATACAAGAAGTCAGACCTCAAATAAATAGCTTCATTTTATGACTTAAGGAACTATAAAAAGAACAAGCTAGACCCAAAGCTAGCAAGCGGAAGGAAATAATGAAGATTAGAGCAGAAAAAAATGAAATAGAGAATAGAAAAAATTAGAGTGAATGAAATAAAAGTTAGTTATTTGAATAGATCAACAAAATTAACAAAACTTTAGCTAGACTGACCACACACACAAAAAAAGAAAGATAAAGTACAAATAGCTAAAATCAGAAATGAAACAGGAAACATCACGACTGACCTTACAGAAATAAAAAGGATTATAAGATAATACTACAATGAATTCTATGTCAACAAATTAGATAACTTACATGAAATGGGAAAATTACTATAAACACTCAAATTATCAAAACTGAATCAAGAAAAAATAAAAATTCTGGATAGATTTATAACAAGTAAAAAGATTGAATCAGTATTCGAAAACCTCTCAACAAAGAAAAGTCCAGGACCAGATGACTTCACTGGTGAATACTACCAAACATTTTAAGAAAAATTAACACCAATTATTTTCAGATTCTCCAAAAAATAGGAGAGGAGCTCATTCTATGGGGCTAACATTACGCAGACACCAAAGCCAGACAAAGATGCCACAAGAAAAGAAAATCACAGACCACTATCCCTCATGAATATATATGCAAAAATCATCAACCAAATACCAGCAAACTGAATCCAACAGTGTATTAGAAAGATTATACACTACAACAAAGTAAGATTTATTCCTGGAATACAAAGGAGGTTCAACACACAATAATTGGTCAATGTAATATACCACATTAAAAAGTGGAAAAAAACCGTATGATAATCTCAAATGATGGATAAAAAGTATTTGACAGGATTCAACATCCTTTCATAATTTAAAGAAACACTCATAAAACTAGGGATAGGAAGGTACTTCTTCAAGATGATTTAAGGCATTTATGAAAAACTCACAGCTAACATTATACTCAGTGAAGAAAGACTGAGAACTTACCCCTAATATCAGGAACAAGACGGGATGCTCATTTTCACCACTGGTGTTCTATATTGTACCAGACTCTAGACAGATACATTAGGCAATAAAAAGAAATGAAAGGCATCCAAATAGGAAATGAAGAAGTAAAACTATCTCTCTTCGCAGATGACAGACAATAAACAAATTCAACAAATTTGCAGGGCACAAGATCAACACACACAAAAATCAGTTTCTATACACATTAATGAACAATTGAAAAAGGAAATTAAGAAAACAATTCCATATCATCCAAAAGGAAAATCACCTATAAATAAATTTATCCAAGGAAGTGAAAGACTGGTATACTGAAAGCTACAAAACATTGCTGAAAGAAATTTTACAAGACCTAAATAAATGTAAAGACAAGTCACGTTCCTGAATTGGAAAACTTAATATTGTTAAGATGTCAGCACTCCCCAAAGTGATCTACATATTCAGTGCAGTCTCTATCAAAATTCCAACATTTTGCAGAAATGGAAAAACTGATCCTCAAAATCCTATGGAATTGGAAGGGAACCTGAATAACCAAAACAGTCTTGAAAAAGATCAAAGTTGAAAGACTCACACTTCCTGATTTCAAAATTTTCTACAAAGCTACAATAATCAAAACAATGTGGTACTGGCATAAGAATAGATATATAGATCGGTGGAATAGTACTGAAAGCCCAGAAATAAATGCATACATCTATAGCCAATTGACTTTTGACAAGGGTGCCACTCCACTAAATGCGGAAAGAATAGTTTGTTCAACAAATGATGATGGGACAACTGAATATCCACATTCAGAAGAATGAAGTTGGACCCCCATCTCACACCATACACAAAATTTTAAATGGGTCAACAACCTAAATTTAAGAGTTAATATAAAACTCTTAGAAGAAAACATAGGAGTAAATCTTCATGACCTTGGATTTGGCAGTGGATTCTTAGATATGCTTTGTCTTAGACTTCATGTTTAAGAAATCATGTAGCATGTGTTCTTTTTTCTCTTTCCTTAATCCTACTGTTTGTGAGATTCATCCACATTGTTGTTCATATCAGTAGTCGCCTTGTTTTTCTGTCATTCAATCTTCCATTGTATGAACTTGGCAAAATTTCTTTTATCCATATTCCTTTAGATAGACATCTGAGTTGTCCCCAGTTTTTAGGTCATATGAAAAAGTCTACAACAAATATTATTGTATAAGTCCTTTTGTGAACATACGTACTTGCTTATCTTGGGGATATACTTGGTAATAGAATGTGTTGGCTATAGGGTGGGGTAAATTTAACTTTATTAGAAACTGCCAAACAGCTTTATAAACTGGTTGTGACTTTTTATATTCCCATCACCAATGTATGAGAGTGCTAGTTGCTCCACATCATTGCCAGCACTTGATAGTATCAGTCTTTTTCACTTTAGCTATGCTGATCATTGTGTCGTGATAGCTTCTTGAGGTTTTATGATTTGTAGAAGTTTTAATATATTCTAGATACATGTACTTTGATAGGTATGTAAATATTCTCTGCTAGTCTATGGCTTGTTTTTTTTTCTTTTATATGTAGGGTCTTTTGTATCCTGCTTATGAAGACTTGCTTATTGTAAGCGCATGAAGATAATTTCTCCATTTATCCTAGAAGCATTATGAGTTTAATTTTTACCTTTAGTTATAAGATCCATCTAAAATTAATTTTTTGCATGTGATGTGAGGAAGAAAAACAAGGTTCACTTTTTTCTATATTGATATTCACTTGCTCTAGCACCATTTGTAAAGAATATCGCCTTTTTCCACTGACCTGTATTGGCACCTTTGTCAAACATCTTGTGACCGTATGTGTGTGGGTCTACTTCCAGGCTTACTATCCTGCCACGTGGATCTCTCCAGTACAACAGTGCTGTGTTTACCATAACTTTATGATGAGTCTGGTCTTACACATCCTCCACAGTTGTTTCTCTTCTTCAAGATTATCATGGGCATTCTGGGTCCTTTGCATTTCCATATGAATTTTAAAATTAGTTCCCCAATTTCTACAATAAACCTACTAAGATTTTGAATGACTCATTGTTTTCCATGGCTCTTGGCACTGTTCTCTGAGATATCCTGCTCCTTGGCTACTTCTCAAAAGGGCCTTGAAAAATACCACATTGAGCAAATTTCCCAGCCTCTCCTGGGGCCCAGAGCCTTTTCGACATTTCGAACATCACACTACCTTTTAGCCCAGACTGGCAACCCTTTTACATGTACAGGTCTTGAGCTGTGTGGTCCTGCTGGTTATGGCTGAGCTTGCCTGTGTATCTGATGGTTGTCTCTCTATGGGCTGGCCTGTGACAGACTGAGCCGGAGTGCTAGACTCTGATTCATGCATCTTTCACTGTCCAGCAGGCTGGCCAGAAAACGTCCACAGGCAGTGGTGGAGAAACACAACACCTTTTTTTAAACATCTTTTTGGAGTGTAATTGCTGTATAATGTCGTGTTAGTTTCTGCTGTATAACAAAGTGAATCAGCTATATGTACACATATAACTTCATATCCCCTCCCTCTTGCATCTCCCTCCCACCCTCCTTACCTCACCCCTCTAGGTGGTCACAAAGCACCGAGCTGATCTCCCTGTGCTATGCAGCTGCTTCCCACTAGCTATCTATTTTACATTTGGTAGTGTATATATGTCAATGCTACTCTCTCACTTCGCCCCAGCTTCCCCTTCCCCTTCCCAGTGTCCTCAAGTCCATTCTCTACGTCTGCGTCTTTATTCCTGTCCTGCCCCTAGGTTCTTCAGAACCTTTTTTTTTTTTAGATTCCATATATATATGTTAGCATATGGTATTTGTTTTTCTCTTTCTGACTTACTTCACTCTGTATGACAGACTCTAGGTCCATCCACCTCACTACAAATAACTCAATTTCGTTTCTTTTTATGGCTGAGTAATATTCCATTGTATATATGTGCCACATCTTCTTTATCCATTCATCTGTCAATGGACACTTAGGTTGCTTCCATGTCCTGGCTATTGTAAATAGTGCTGCAATGAACATTGTGGTACATGACTCTTTTTGAATTATGAGAGAAACACAACACTTTTTGAAGCCTTTGCTTGCAACACGTCTGCTCAAATCCCATTGACAAAGCATGTCATGTGGTAAAATTCAGACCTAAGGACTGAGAAAATACATTATACCTCTCAATGGGAGTGACTGCAAAGACATATGGCAAAGGGCATATATGTAGGAAAGTATGGAGAATTGGATTCATTAATGAAATTCATTTCCCCTCAATTTATAGTTTACTACTTAACAGGTAAACACTTAACATAGTATAACTCCATTTCCCCCTTCAATTCCTTATGCTATTGTTCTATATTTTACTTCTGCACACTATATTGACTTTATTGTTGCTTTAAACCTTCAGTAATCCTCCAGCATACTTTTCAATAGTCTCATTTTTAACCTCATTCAGGAAATGATTGACCCAACGCTCAAATTCAGTTTACTCTGAAACCAGGACCACTCATCTCCTAGCAATATTTCTCGTCCCCCAGGTTTATCTTACAAATGTCTGCACCCCAACCTCTGCAGGAGGATGGGGGGATGCACACCCACGATCTCTGTAGGCCCAGATCATATGCATTCTCCACGGTACTCTCATCCTAGGAGACCTTTCCCAAATTCATCCCAGTCCTCTCTCCCTTATCAGACATCCAGTGTCATTTCATATGTCTGGTATCTGTCTATCTTGCTTTCTTTGGCCATCAGGGGCAGAGAATGGGAGTCATCCCATTTGAACCATCCATTCTTGGTTCAAAACACACTATTCATTGGTTCATACGTGATCCTCTTTATGTTTGTTTATAATAATATAATGCATACCTATGTAAACATCTCTCAAATAGGGAAATTAGAACACTGTAACTTGTATCTGCTTTATGATCCTGACCCTCTTGGGTCTTCTCATTTGAGGGAACTTCTTAGCACAAATCTTTTTTCCTTTTTTTTTTTTTACTGTGTTAAAATACACAAAATATAAAATTTACCACCTTAACTATTTTTAAGTGTTCAGTGGTGTTAAATACATTCACATTGGTGTGCAACCATCACCACCATCCATCCCCAGGATTCTTTTCATCTTGTAAATCTGAAACTCTATACCCATTAAACTATGTGTGTATATATATATATATATATATTCTTTTTCAGATTTTTTTCCATTACAGGTTATTATAAGATATTGAATATAGTTCCCTGTGCTATACAGTAGGTCCTTGTTTATCTATTTTATATATAGTAGTATATATATCTCAGTTTGTCTCCCCCTACCCCCACTATCCCCTTTGGTAATCATAAGTTTGTTTTCCATGTCTGTGAGTCTGTTTCTGTTTTATAAATAAGTTCATTTGTATCTTTTTTTTAGATTCCACATACAAGTGATATCATATGATATTTGTCTTTGTCTGACTTACTTCACTTAATATGATAATCTCTAGGTCCATCCATGTTGCTGCAAATGGCATTATTTCATTCTTTTTATGGCTGAGTAATATTCCACTGTGTATATATACCACATCTTCTTTATCTTTTCATGTGTCAATGGACATTTAGTTTGCTTCCATGTCTTGGCTATTGTAAATAGTGCTGCTATGAACATTGGGGTGCATGTATCTTTTCGAATTACTCTGGGTATATGCCCAGGAGTGGGATTGCAGGATCATATGGTAACTCTATTTTTAGTTTTTTAAGGAACCTCCATACTGTTCTCCATAGTGGCTGAAGCCACCAACAGTATAGGAGTGTTCCTTTTTCTCCACACCTTTTTAGCATTTATTATTTGTAGTCTTTTTAATAATGGCCATTCTGACTGGTGTGAGGTGATACACCAGTAGTTTTGATTTGCATTTCTCTAATGATTAGCGATGTTGAGAATCTTTTCATGTGCCTGTTGGCCATCTGTATGTCTTCTTTGGAGAAATGTCTATTTAGGCCTGCAAAATTTCCTTCCTTTTGAAGGCTGAATAATATTCCATAGTGTGCATACACCACATTTTGGTAATCCATTCATCAGTCAGTGGACACTTGGGCTGCTTCCATGTTTTAGCTATTGTGAATAATGGTGGTATGAAGATGGATGTAGGAATAGCTATTTTAGCCCCTGCTTTCAATTCTTTAGATATATACCCAGAAATGGAAATACTGGGTCAAATGGTAATTCTATTTTTAATTTTTTGAGCAACCTCCATTCTGTTTTTCATAGTAGCTGTACCGTTTTATATTCTCACCAAGAGTGCACAAGTGTTCCAACTTCTCCACATCCTTGCCAACCCTTGTTGTTTTCTGTGTTTTGATGGTAGCCATCCTTATGGGTGTGGACTGGTATCTCATTGCAGTTTTGATGTGCATGTTGAGCATTTTTTCATGTGTTTATTGGCCATTCATATGTCTTCTTCAGAGAAATGTCTATTTGAGTTCTTTGCCCATTTTGGAATCAGGTTGTTTGGGTGTTTTTGTTGTTGAGTTTTAGGAGTTTTCTATATATTTTGGATGCTAGTACCTTATAAGATATATGATTTGCAAATATTTATTCCTAGACCATAGGTTGCCTTAAAAAGGCAACTGTGGATAGTGTCTTTTCATGTACAAAATTTTTAAATCTTCATGAAGTCCAGTTTGTCTGTTTTTTTCTTCTGTTGCCTGTGCCTTTGGTGTCGTATTCAAGAAATCACTGCCAAATCCAATGTCATGAAATTTTCATCCTATCAATATTTTTAAATCTATTGAGATTTAATTTGTGGCCTAAAATATGGTCTCTCCTGGAAAATGTCCCACGTGTACTTGAGGAAAATGTTTATGCTGTTGTTGGGTGGAATGTTTTGTATATGTCTATTATATCTAGTTGGTTTATTGTGTTAAGTTCTCTGTTTCCTTGTTTATCTTATGTCTGATTGTCCTATCCATTATTGTGAGAGAGGTATAGAAGTCTGCAAATATTATTGTAGAACTTTCTATTTCTCCCTTGAATTCTGTCAGTTTTTGCTTCATATATTTTGATGTAAATATTTATAATTGTTATATCTTCTTGCTGTTTTGAGTCTTTTATTAATATGTAATGTCCTTTTTTGTCTCTTATAAACTTTTTTGATTTAAAAATCTATTTTTTTTCTGATATTAGAATAACCACTCCTGCTCTTTTTTGGTTACTATTTGCATGAACTATCTTTTTCCATTTTTTCACTTTCAACTTGTTTGTGCCTTTGGATCTCAAATGACTCTTGTAGTCATCATATAGTTAGGTCATGTGTTTTTAATACATTCTGAAAATCTCTGTCTTTTGATTGGAGCGTTTAAGTCTATTTAGATTTAAAGTAATTATTGATAAGGAGGGACTTACTTCTGTCATGGTGGTACTAGTTTTCTATATGCCCCATAGCTTTTTTGTCTCTAATTTCCTGCATGACTATTTTTTTGTATTTAGTTGATTTTTTGTAGTAAAATGTTTAAATTTCTTTTCTTTCCTTTTGTGTATACTTTATAGCTATTTTCTTTGTGATTATCTTGGGGATTACCTTTAACATTCTAATTTGAATTTACAACAGCTTAACTTCAATAACATACAAAAACTCTGCTCCTTTAGAGTTCCACCCACAACCAATTTGGTTGTTGATGTCACAAAATTACATCATATACATTTTGTGGCCCCAAACATAAACTAACAATTCTTTTAAATGCATTGGTCTTTTAAATCATGTAGAAAACAAAAAGTGCAGTTACAAAACATTGTTACAATAATACTGCCTCTTATCACTAACAATGTATTTATTTTTATTGAGATCTTCATTTTTTCATATGCCTTTAAGTTACTGTCTAGTGTCCTTTCTTTTTACCTGCAATACTCCCCTGAGCATTTCTTGCATGGCAAGTCTAGTGGTCACAAACCCACTCTACATTTGTTTATCTAGGAATTTCTAAGAATAGCTTGGTTCTTCCCTGCTTTGGAGAGACAGTTTTGCCAGATTAAAATTCTTGGTTTGACAGTTTTTCTCTTTTATCACTTTAACTATATCTGTCCATTGTCTTCTGGTCTCCAAAGTTTCTGATGAGAAATATACTGATAATCTTATTGAGGATCCCTTGTATGTGATGATTCTCTTCTCTTTTACTGCTTTCAGAATTCGCTCTTTGGCTTTAGCTTTTGAAAGTTTGATTATAATGTGTTTCAGTGCGGATCCTTTTGAATTCATCTTTCCTGGAGTTTGTTGAGCCCCTTGGATTTTTATATTTATGTCTTTCATTAAATTTGCAAAATTTTCAGCTATTATTTCTTAAAATACTCTCTCTGCCCCTTTATCTCTCTCTTCTCCTGGGACACCCATAATGTGTATGTTGGCTTCTTGATGGTGTCCCACAGGTCCCTTAGGCTCTGTTTGATTTTCTTCAATCTTTTTTCTTTCTGTTCCTCAACCTCAATAATTTCCATTGTCCTATCTTCAAGTTCACCGATTCTTCCTTCTGCCTGCTCAGAGCTGCCTTTGAATACATCTAGTGAAGTTTTCATTTCAGTCATTGGACTTTTCAGCTTCAGAGTTCCTTTTTGTTTTGTTTTTAGATTTTCTATCTTGGTTGATAGTTCCACTTTGCTCACACATTATTTTCTTGACTTTCTCCACATCTTTTAGTTCTTTGAGCGTCTTTAAGACCATGATTTAAAGTTTATCTAATATATCTGCCTTTATGTCTTTCTCAGGGACAGATTCTGTTAATTATATTTTTCCTTTGATTGAGCCATTTCCTGTTTCTCTGTATGTCTTGTGGTTTTTTGTCGAATACTGGACATTTTAATCTAACAATGTGGTAGCTATGGAAATCAGATCCTCCCCCTTACCCAGGGTTTGCTGGGTTTTAAAAAATTTGTGTGTGTTAGTGATTGTTGTAGGCTGTCTCTGTGCAGAGGACCAGTTTGAGGTTGAGATCTTATGTTTTTTCTCAACCTTTACCTGGGCATGCATGGTTACTTTCTAATTTTCCCCATATATTCAGTTGCTTTTGAATGTCCTAGTCTTTAATGTCTGGATCCCAAAGAAGAAAAGTGAAAAATGAAGGGAGAAAAGGGCCATGGCCCCATAAATTCCCTAGAAGTCACTTCAGCTGGAGCAGGAGGTGCTTGTGACAATTGGGAGAGGTGCAACAACAATGGCTGCCTCCCTCTTTGTGTGTACCTCTGTGATCAGAGCAGCAATCAAAGCACAGATCCCCAATATACAGAGGACAGGGTCTTCTTTGCTCACCCTGGCTCTCACATGCTGTGTGCAAGCTCTCCAGGAATATGTGTACAGCCGCCTGTCCCAGGGGTGGGGGTGTGTAGCCGTTACTGTGCTAAGAGCTGAAATTGACTAAAGGTGACTGCAATTTACCCTCCAAGCCTTCAACAGATTCTAGAGTTCCAAAATACTTACATCAGACAAATTCTGCCAGTGCAGTTGTCCTGGTGGGAGACAGATTCCTAGTGTTTCCTGCTTGGCTATCTCCCAGGATCCTCTCCACAAATCTCTCACAGACAATCATGGTATATATATGGATTCCAGGGAATAGAATCCACTACCCCTCAGGAACTAAGGCCACAGATTGGGAAGCTTGGACCTAAATAAAAGAGTGGCAGGTTCCATTCTCTTCTAACTGGAAGCTGCCTTTATATATCTTTTCATCCTGTATGAGACCCTGGGCCTGACTTACCCTGCATTCAAGATACAACCACAGTGTTATGGCCTTCCCTCAGCAGAACTCAGTGAGAGAACCATCTAGAATGCAAGAACATGCTCTAGGATGCACAAATCAAAAGTGGTCCAAGTAACCCTAGGGCCACCTAATGCAGTTTTGCAGTTTCTCAATCAAGGCCAAGAAACCAAAAATAACTAGAAAGTAGCCCCATCTTTATTTAGGTCGCTTAGATAACATTACATGGGTTCTGACTTCAATACAATACATATTTCTTCTTTATTTCCCTCTTCTCCTATTCCACACCAGCAAACCTCTGAAAATTACCAGCAACAACAAAAGAACTCTCTGACACTCAGCTCACAAGACCACACCGTTTCCCACTCACGCAACTCTTTATTGAATGTTCTTCAGTGAGCTTCTGTGGTCTTTTTTTTAGCTTTTAGAATTGTTTCTTTTTCTGTATAAACATTCATGAAACTCTCAAATCAATACATTTAACATTTTCACCATCTCAAAAAGTTCTCTTACTGCTTTGCAGCCAAACTCTTTCTTCTAAGGTAAGTATTGTTCTCATTTCTGTCCCCATTAATGTTTTATGTTTTTGGACTTTATATAAATGTAATTACAGTACTCTTTTGCTCAATATAGTCTGTAAGATTTATTCATGTTTTGCATGTGTCATTAGTTCCTTTTTGTTTATTGTTGAGGAATATTTAATCACATAAATACCAAAATTAATTTGTCTATTCTTCTGTTGACTGACATTTGGGTTGCTTCAGTTTGGGGCTATTGTGAATAAAACTCTTATGAATATTCTCTTACAACTCTCTCTACATATGTGCTTTCATTGCTCTTGGGGGCATACATGACAATGTGTTTACTTATTTATGCAGTTCTGAGAAACTACAAAGGATTTTCCGAAATGTATGTACAATTTTACACTGTCAGCAATGAATAAGAGTTACAGATCTCTTTGTCTGAAGAAGTCTTTATTTTACCTTCAGTTTTGAAAGATAATTCTAGATATAGAATTCTGGGTAGACGGTTTTCTGGTTTTATTTTGCTTTGCAAGAGGCTGCTTCATTTTATTCTGGCTTGCATAGTTTTTGATGAGAAACTTGTAACTCTTATTCGTGATCCTCTGTGTGAAATATTTCCCCACCTCCCTGTCTTCAGGATTTTCCTTGACTTTGTTTTGCAGCCATTTGACTATGATTCCTTCTTTCTTTCTTTCTTTCTTTTTCTTTCTTTCTTTCTTTCTTTCTTTCTTTCTTTCTTTCTTTCTTTCTTTCGTTGAGCCATGCGGCCTGCAGGATCCTATTTCCCTGACCAAGGATTGAATCCATGCCCCCTGCAGTGGAAGGGCAGAGTCCGAACCACTGGACCACCAGGGAATTCCATTGACTATGATGTTTCTAGGTGTATGTGTTTGATTGTTTTATTCTGGCCTGGGGTTCTCTGAACTTCTTGAATCTCTGGTTATTATAGTCTTTAATTTTGGAAATTTCTTGGCCATTATATCTCCACATATTTCTTATCCCCTGTACTCTCTTCTTCTGGGAATAATTCCACATATGTTATACTGCTATTGTCCCACAGCTCTTAAGTGCTCTGTTTTGCTTTATTCCCCACTCTTTTCCTTTTGTGTTTCAGCATGGGTAATAGCTATTAACCTATCTTCACATTCATTGATTCTTTCCTCATTTGTGTCCAGTCTGCTGATACACCCATTGAAGTAATTTTTTAATCTCTGATAATGTGTATTTCTGGCATTTCCAATTGGTCCTTTTTTTTTTTATAGTTTCCATATCTCTGCTTAAATTCTTTATTTTTTTCATGCTTGTTGTTTACTTCTTAATAATTTCTTCAACATATTAATCATAGTTATTTTAATGTTCCTTAAATATACTTTCAACATTTTGGTCATCTCTGGGCCTGACTGTGTTCAATGTTTTATCTCTTGACAGTCGGTCCAGTGTTTTATTCCCGCCTTCCCCATACCTTTGTGTCTGTGCATGTGTGTGTGTATATATGTGTATCTTTTAATTTTTGGTTGAATGTTAGACATTATAGAAGAATATTTAAGACTAAAGTCTCTGTACCCCAAAATAGGCATTCCTCTTCTTCTGCCAAAGCATTAGTAGGGTGGGGCAGGGCTGATTCAGGCTAGTGAGAACTTGAGCTGGGTTGTGGCTTCTGTTGTTGCTTTTACTGACTTCAGAGCACCAGAGGCCTCAGGTCCCTCCATGGTGGGCTGCTGCAATGTTGTGCTCTGTCTGAGACCTGGGGTGTTTCTCTGTTCCTGCTTCACCCTTCACTTCACATCTCTGTACACCCACAGCACATTTTGCCTGCCCTCCAGAAGAAAATTGCTGTTCTTGGTATTCATTACTAGGCTGCTATTGAGAAGGAGGAAACTTGATCCCCTGATCCAGCCTCAGCCTCAGGCAGAGCTGTGGGTCTTAGATTTGGAAATGGACCTCTGTGCACCAGTACTCTACCTTTGGGGCAGCTAACCTCTGCTTTGTATCTGTGATGGCTCTGAGAGGATCTAGACCCTCCCCTCATGGTAGCAGACCTCTCATGTTACTGATGTGGGCTCTTGGCACCTCAGATTTTCCATGGATGTCGGGCTTGTTTCTACTCTTCCTCCAGAATAGTCCACCTGTACCAGGTCCTGAGGGCAGGAGTATGTGGTGGCCCCACACACACACAACAAGTAGAAGACTTCTGCTCCACATGTGAGTAGGGAAGGAAGCTGTGTTCTTACAGGTCCCCAGTGGTATGTGGTCATTTTCTGAACACCTGCACTGAGGTGCCCTCTCTGTGGATCCCTGCCGTACCCCGAGTATATTTCATGAGCTGCTAGTGGAGACCTAAGGGAAAGACCTACCAGTGAGTGCAATCCTCCTCTTGTCTGATTTCTCATCATTCTGAACTGGCACACTAGCCCACAATTGAAGAACTCATTGAAACTACAGCTAGCTGACTTCTCCCTTTCACTTCTGTGATATACCTCTTCCTTTGTGCTGTGCTAATAATTGTGCAGAGCTCATCATTCTGGCCCTCTGTCCACCTGGTTCCATTGGGCCTTGGCATGTGTGTAAGCATGACAGGGATATTTTACCCTGCATCTACACTGTTTTCACTCAATGTCTTGGTTGCTCCACAAGACTCTCCACTCTTGACTCTTGACTCTGGGAACTGTGAAGTCTAACCTGGCCACTCTGCCCTTCCTGTGCAATTGTACATTCTGCACACATGGCTCGGGGTCCAATGGCAGACTGGGGGCACTGAGGCCCCCTGTGTTCCCTCTAGGGTCCTTCTCTCTGGAGCACCCTCCTTCTGGCATCTGCCTTTGCGGATTCCAGCTGCCTGTGCTCCTCCTCATGCCACAGCCTGGAGTGTGCCCCAGGCAGGATGATGGGGCCCTTGTAGACCTTGCCTCATCTGTTCTCTTTTCTCAGGGGCCACAGCCCTGCCCTGACTCAGGTCCAATGGGAAATAATTGCCTGCTGGGTAGACATGTTTACTGCTAGCTTATGGTAGAGGGAAGTTCACTCCCAGTCACCCCACTGTGGGCACAATGAAAGGCCTCAGGTAGATTTTTAGCTGACTTTTAGTAGTTAAAAGTATTTCCTAACTGCATTTTACTGTGTTGCTTCTCCGGCATCCCCAACCCTGAGTTTTTTGACTCCTTCTATTGCTCTGCATTCCTATTTGCAATCAGCTAATTCTTCCATGGCTCCTCTCCTGATATTAACTTGCCAATACAGCAGCAACCGCAAACACTGCTGATATTCTGCTTCCCATTTTCTTCCTTGAGGTACACATTCATTAGCTCTAAAACTGATTCCCCACCTACCGCAGACTATGCCATCCCCAAATATATGCCCCCACTTGATACCCAATTGGATGAGTCTTTAACCTGTGAGAACAGCTCCTTTCCAGGCAGAGCAGGCCCACTTGCACATTGGTCAGGAAAGCGCAAGTTTTCTGGGAGCAATTACTATATCCATTGGCAGAGACAAGGACACATGGAGTGACAACCCACAAAAATTGGAGGCTACTTTCTTGCACACACTCTGTGTCATCTGCTCACTCTCACCCAGGGACTCAGCTGATGGAGCTGTTTGCACTTGAGCCACGGCAATGGGAATGTAATGGGCTGAACCAAGTCCTGGCTCTTACATCTCTCTTAGGAAGTGTCATGTGACACATATTTAAACTTTATTGACCAAAGCCTGAGTCCCCATTGCAGAGAAAGGGGCCATGTGGAGGGTGGGAGCAAGAGAAGGCGCTCCAGTGTGAGCCCACTAGGCCTTGGGGCTTGGTGTGCCCTGCGGAACAGGTGTGAGAAGACCATTCACTGGGCCTGCACTCCTTTCTGACAGGAGACACTTCAGACAAGCTGCAGGAGGTGCAGCTGCCTCTGATCCCATTGCCCCTATGCCAGCTGCTCTATGGACACACGTCGTACATTCTGCCGGACATGCTGTGTGCCGGGGACCTCAGGGACATGAAGACTGCATGTGAGGTACGACCCACTGTGGGGGCAGGAGGCTAAGCCCAGGGATTTCAGATCTTCCATCTGCTTTAAGCCGGGGGCACTTCTGCCAGTTGGGTAGGTGGTTCCAGACCACCTGGCTCCTGTGGGGATCAGAAGTACATCTCCATGCAGCCATGGGTTGAGTGGGAGGCCACAGGGTAGCTTATGTGCAAATGGAACACAGGCCTCAGTCAGGCCCTGTGGACCCAGTGCTGGCCAGAGCAGCCCAGGGCTCCACGTCTGCCCAGGGGCCATGCCTGCTGTCTGTCACTCCATAGCACCCACCCTCTACTAGCAGGACAGTGCAGTGAACACTGCTTGCCTGCAGCAGGGCCTCCCCACTGACAAGCTGGGGCTGTGTGAGTGGTAGGATCCTGGCACAATCCCACAGTGTTGGCATTGGGCCACCCTCATGCAGGAGGCCCCAAACTCCCAGTTCACAAGAAACTCCTCTTTTTTCCAGGGTGACTCTGGGGGCCCACTTGTCTGTGAATTCAACCACACCTGGATGCAAATTGGAGTAGTGAGCTGGGGGCATGGTTGCACATACCCTATGTATCCTGCAGTTTATGCCCGAGTCTCCTTCTTCTCAGAATGGATTCGTTATCACGTAGAAAACACACCCTTACCTCTTCAGCCACTCCCTACCCTCTCCTCCGCTCCGGGGGCTGCCATCAATGTCCTTGTGACCTCGCTGGCTGTCCTGTCAATGTTGTAAGGACCACAGCCCTCATCCAGCTTCTTCATGGCTGCATGCCTCTGTTCCTACCCAGCTCCAGCCCAAGTCTTCACACATCTGAGCACGGTGAGGGCAATCAGCCAGGCCCACATGCGAGGTCCAAGAGGAGGCTGACCAGGGCCACACCCAGGAAGGCAGAGGCTGGTCTCATCACAGAAGGGCGGGGGTACATGAGAGAGCAGAGCATATTGGTTGAGTGCTCTGGGCACCTGAGATTTGGTAAGATATTAAATATTTACAAAGCAAGTGTCCCAGAAGTCCTATGTTCATCTTTCTACCCAGAGTGCAGGCTCCCTCATGCACACAGAGTATGTTCATGACCCTGCCTTGTCAGAATGGCAGGCAGAAGGGTGAGAGGAGAAGGATAAACCAAACTGCAGCATCTCTAGAAAGGATAGCTATACAAACCCTGGTGTCTGGATATAGAATCCAGGGTGTGACCAAAGCCAGGGCAAAGGGAAGGTCGTCATCTTAAAAACTTAGACCTATCAATATAAAAGAGTTTTAAATATTCAAACATCTAATTTGGAAAATAGAAAACATCAGCTGAGAGTAGGCACACAAAGGAAACTAAAAAAGATAAAAGCAGAAATCAATAGCCAAACATCAGAAAACACTAAAACTAGCATTTTAGAAATATAGATTTTGAAAAAAAAAATCAAGAAATAGGAAAAGAAATCATGAGTACAATCAAGATATAATGTGAGGGGACTTCCCTGGTGGTGCACTGGTTAAGAATCCGCCTGCCAATGCAGGGGACACGGGTTCGATCCCTGGTCCGGGAAGATCCCACATGCCGCGGAGCAACTAAGCCCGTGCACCACAACTACTGAGCCCGCACTCCACAACTACTGAAGCCCGCGCACCTAGAGCCCGTGCTCCATGACAAGAGAAGCCACTGCAGTGAAAAGCCCACGCACCTCAACGAAGACCCAACGCAGCCACACACACAAAAAAAGATATAATAAGACCAAAAATACACAAAACAAGAAATGACAATTAAGCACAGAAAATTTAAGAAATCATAAGAGATATTGTACACCTCTATATAAATAAATTCAAAATGAAAAGTATCACTTTTTAGGAAATAACTAATTTACCAAAACTAACCTCAGTAGAGACAGAAGACTAGAGACCAGTTTCCATAGAAGAAATGGGGAAATTTAAGAAAAAATTCTCCATCCTAGTAAAAGTCCTTAGCTGAGATGGCCTCCTTGGGAATCATATCAGGCCTTCAACCACAGGATTGTCCCAATGCTGTCCATGTTGTTCCAGACACAGACAAGGGAAGAGAGTGTTGTGAAGACAAAAACTGATCACACAGAAAACAATTAAGACAATCCAACTTGTCAATTAAAAAAAAATCCTGATGAAAGATTAACAAACAATTCAACATTATTTTTTAAATAGTACATTATAATCATGTAAGATTTATTCCAGTAATGCAAAGATGATTAAGTAGTAGAAAACCCATAGATATAATTCACCATACTAATTGCTTTTCTAAGGAGAATAAAATTAATGAAAAGGTGTTTAATAAATTCAAAACCCATTTCCAACTTTTAAAAAAGGAATCAATGGATAATAAGATATATATACCTCAGCCTAAAAGTTAACACTTTCCTTAGTAAGGAAACATTGAGTGCCTTTCTGCTGAAGTTAGGGTCACAGAAATGTTGCTCCTCTATCCCCTGCTCCTTAACACCGTATTGGAAGATTGGCCACCACAGCGGCACGAGAGAATCATCCAGAGAAATGGAAAAGAGCCTTTTAAACTACCTCCTATTATAAAAAAGAGAGCATATCTGGAACACCGAAGAGAAAACTATGAAACTACCACAAATAGTAAGAAAATTCGGTAAAGTCATTAGATAAAACATGGCAAAATCAGTCTATATTCCAGTTAGAAGTTACATAATGGAAGACAAGACTCCAATTATAATAACAGCGAAAGAGATAAGATACCTATGACCTTAACAAGAAATGTGAAAATAGATATGAGGAAATCTTTAATATACTCCTGGGGAAAAAACAAAAACCAAAACAAAACATCACACATACAAAAGAAAAAGTAGATTTGGATGAATGATAAGACAGCCTATATTCTTGAACAGATCAATTCAAAATGTGCATGTGTGTGTGTTTTCTGGAGCTAGATAAATTGATTTCAAAGTTTAAATCAAAACACAAACAAGTGAGAAAACCCAGGAATAAAACTAAATATGAAGGCTATGGTGGGGACTAACCCAGCAGAAATTAAAATATCCCATAAAGATGCTGCAATTATAACATGCCATAAAGACTTGACAATTTGTGTCTGTGCATACACACCAGTGGATAAAACACTCAGAACTGGGCCCAAGTACATGTTGGAAAATCAGTGTATGGGAAATGTGTCACTTTAAATCACTGAAGGTATTTAAGTTTTCAAAAGTGCAATTCGGCATGGCCATATAAAGTTGGTCCCAGAAACAGTATACATCCTGACCAAGTAGACTTTATTCCAGGAATTTTGGAATGATTGAACACTACAATTCTTTTAATAGTCAAAACATAACCACATTCATTCCATGCAACAGTCACAAGATATTTGTTGAACACCGCTGTGTGCCAAGCACCGTCAGGGCCTTGGAGTGACAAGAGGCACCTTGGCGTGGAGCTGAGATGAAGCTGCACTCGGGGCCAGAGCAATGCATTCCCATCATTGTGATCTGTGATGTTTGCAACACTTGAGTATTTTAACAGCAGTTGGTTAAGACAAACTTTAACTGCATTTGGTGTCTTTCCCTGCCTCTCCTTCATTCTCATCCAGGGCCACTGGGGATCCAGCTAAGGGAGAGTCAGTGCGTGATACATCTTCCCACATTGCACTTATTTACATGGTATACATCCTTCTGTGAAGAGGTGAGTAATTGCTAGCCATTTGGGTGCAGCAATGCTACCAGGCACACTCAGGCCCTGCACTGCGCGGCACAGAGGCACAAGCTCGTCTGCAAGCGAGAGTTTAGTTCTTACCACACAGCTCAGGATGGAAGCTCTCTGCTGTCAGGAATATAGCTGATAACGCAGCATGTGCAGTAGTAAACATACCAAACATCTCCTGTTTGAATGGAAGTTCAGGAAATACAACTTACTCAAATCCCTGTGTCAGTTGGCCAGAAAACTTAAAGTACACAGTGGCGAAGTGGCCATTGAAGCTGAGTGCTTCATGCATCCCAGATGACCTTCATGCCTTAGTTCCTCTTCCTGGTCTGCCTTGGCAAAGTTTTGCTGGTTCCTGGTGAAAAAAACAACACACTATGGCTGCAGATGCAGCCAAACTGCCTGGAAAAGTAAGTGCTCCAATGACACAACTCCTACACACATATGTCCGTGCATCAGAGACCACCACTCACTAGAACAAAGTGGCAACTTAAAATGCATCTTGAATTGCTCTTGTGGAGGCCTTAATATCAAATTAATTTGTACATTTTTTCAGTATTATTGATCATATTAAAATGCAAATAATGACAGGCAGGGAGTAACCTAGTCAAACAATAATCAAGAGAAAAAGAAGCCAAAAATGCAAACCAGAAAAAAAAAGACTTCAGAGACAAAACTTCTCTTATTACATCCAAATGCAAACTAAAGACTCTGGTAGTCAAAATCATGAAGGAAATAAGGATAACAGTCATGAGAACCAGTTGAGAGAGAATGGAAATGACAACAGAAGAGTCGAAGCAGTTTATGAGAAAAAGGACATTCTAATCATGAACTGAAATAGCAGAAGTGAAAGTGACAACACACAGTGAGAGGGCCAGAAGGGTGGGCACAGCAGGTTGTTTTGATGAATTTGTTGATCTTGGTAAGTCCCATGTTCTTCCACTGTGAGTGCAGTTCATCAACACTGCTAATGTGAAAGAATTTGTTTTTCAGGCATGATCACAATAATATTTACAGAGAATCAAAGAGAACACACATCTAGAAGGTTCAACCAATGTTTAAACATGGTTTTAGGTGGTCAGACTTTTATGATGTCTTGGTAAGCTCTCCATGACTAAAGTTTCCACTTATTGTTGTGTTTTAAACTTTTTTTCTTTTTTTATTGTGGTAAATACACATAACATAAAAATTAGCATTTAGACCATTTAAAAGTGTACAGTTATTTCAGTGGCATTAAGTTCAATTTACATTGTTGTACCACCATCACCACTACTCATCACCAGAACTTTTTCACCTTCCCAAACTGAAACTCTTTACCCATTAAACAATAACAATAAACAATAACTCTTATTCCCTCCTTCCCTAGTCCCTGGAACCCACCATTCCACTTTCTGTCTCTATGAATTTGCTACTCCAAGAAACTCATATAAGCGGAATGACACAATATTTGTCATTTTGTGTCTGACATTTCACTTAGCATAATGTTTTCAGGGTTCTTCCGTGTTGTAATCTGTACCAGAATTTAATTCCTTTTAAGAGTGAATAATATTCCATCAGATGTATACACTACATTTTGTTTGTCCATTCATCTGTCATTGGGCATTTGGGTTGTTTCTACCTTTTGGCTAATGTGAATAATGCTACTATGCACATTTGTGTGCAAATATCTGAGTCCTGCTTTCAATTCTTTTGTGTATATACCCAGAAGTAGAATTGCTGGATCATATGGTAATTCTATATTTAATTTTTTGAGGAACTGCCATACTGTTTTCACAGCAGGTGCACCATTTTACATTCTCAACAGCAATGTACAAGGGGTCCAACTTCTCCACAACTTTGAAAACACTTGTTTTCTGATTTTTTATAATAGCCATTCTAATGTAAGTGTAGTCTTGTGTTTGGATTTACGTTTCCCTAATTATTAGTGATGTTAAACATCTCTTCATGTGTTTATTGGCCATTTCTTTGGAGAAATGTTTATTCAAACCCCTTGCCCATTTTTTATTTGGTTGCTTTCTGTTGTAGAGTTTTAGGCATTGTTTTTATATTCTGAATGTTAATCCTTTATGTGATTTGCAAATATTTTTTCCAATTCTGTGGTTTGCCTCTTTACTTTTTTAGATTTTTTATTGTGGCAAAATACACATAACATAAAGCTTACCATCTTAACCATTTTTAGTGTACATTTCAGTGGTATGAGATACATTCATCTTGTGTGCAGCCATCACCAACATCCATATCTTTTCATCTTGTAAAACTAAGACTGTATTTATTAATGACTCTCCACTTCCCTTCCCCCAATCCTGCAATCCTCATTCTACTTTCTGTCTCTATGAATTTGACTGCTATAGGATCATATAAGTGGAATCATACAGCATTTGTTCTTGGAATCATAAAGCATTTGTTCTTTCGTGACCAGCTTCTTCCACTGAGCATGTCCTCAAGATTCATCCACGTTGTAGCATATGTCAGAATTTCCTTCCTTTATTGAGCTGAAGCTATTCCATTGCCAACACTTATTTTCTGCTTTTTGATAGCAAGCATCCTAATGGGTGCGAGGTGGTATCTCATTGTTTTTGATTTGCATTTCTCTAATGAGCATCTTTTCATGTGCTTGTTGGCCATTGGTATACCAACTTTAGAGAAATGTCTATTTAACTCTTTGCTGATTTTTAAAATCAGGTTGTTTCTTTTTGTTGAGTTATAAGAGTTCTTTGTATACTCTGGGTATTAACTCATCACATATATGATTTGCAAATATTTTCTCCCATTCTATAGGGTGCCTTCTAACTCTGCTGATTATGCCCTTTGATGCACACTTTTTAAGTTCGGTGTAGACCATTTGTCTATATTTGCTTTGCCTTTACTTGTGGTGTCATATCCAAAAAAAATCATTGCCAAATCCAATTTCATAAGCTTTTCTCCTACGTTCTCTTCTGGGACTTTATTAGCTTAAGGTCTTATGTTTAGGTTTTTAATCCATTTTAAATTAATTATTGTATATGATATAAGATAAGGGCTCAATTTTTAAAAATTGAAGTATAGTTGATTTACAATGTTGTGTTAGTTTCAGGTGTAGAGCAATATATATTCTTTTGCAGGTTCTTTTCCGTTATAATTTATTACAATTTATCTCTCCCCCACACCCCACTATCCCCTTTGTTAACCATAAGTTTGTTTGCTTCTAAGTATTTTGTTCTTTTTGATACTGTGGTAAATTGAGTTATTTTCGTAATTGCATTTTGGATTATTTGTTGCTAGTGTACAGAAATACAATTTATTGTTGTCTATTATTCTTATGGCCTACAACTATTATTAGTTAGAACATTTTTTTTTTAAGTTTTGGCTCTATCCTTTTTTTTTTTTAATTAATTTATTTATTCATTTATTTTTGGCTGTGTTGGGTCTTCGTTTCTGTGTGAGGGCTTTCTCTAGTTGCGGCAAGTGGGGGCCACTCTTCATCGCGGTGCGTGGGCCTCTCACTATCATGGCCTCTCTTGTTGCGGAGCACAGGCTCCAGACGCGCAGGCTCAGCAGTTGTGGCTCACGGGCCTAGTCGCTCCGCGGCATGTGGGATCTTCCCAGACCAGGGCTCGAACCTGTGTCCCCTGCATTGGCAGGCAGATTCTCAACCACTGCATGACCAGGGAAGCCCAGAACATATTTTTTATTTTTATTTTTTATTGAAGCATACTGGATTTGCAATACTGTGTTAGTTTCAGGTATACAGCAAAATGATTCAGATATATATGTGTATATATATATATATATTCTTTTTCAGATTCTTTTCCATTATAGGTTATTACAAGATATTAAATATAGTTCCCTATGCTATACAGTAGGTCCTTGCAGTTTATCTATTTTATATATAGTAGTATGTATCTGTTAATCTCAAACTCCTAATTTATGCCTCCCCGCCTTTTCCCTTTGGCAACCTTAAGTTTGTTTTCTGTGTCTGTGGGTCTATTTCTGTTTTGTAAATAAGTTCATTTCTATCATTTTTTTTAGATTCCACATGTAAATAATACCACATGATATTTGTCTTTCTCTGTCTGACTTACTTCACTTATATGATAATCTCTAGGTCCATCCATGTTGCTGCAAATGGCATTATTTCATTCTTTTTATGGATGACTAATATTCCATTGTTATATATATACCATATCTTATCTATTCACATGTTGATGGATATTTAGGTTGCTTCCATATCTTGGCTATTGTAAACAGTGCTGTTATGAACATTGGGGTGCAGGTATCTTTTCAAATTAGAGTTTTCATCTTTTCCAGATTTAGGTGCAGGAGTGGGATTGCGTGATCATATGGTAACTATTTAGTTTTTTGTTTTTTTTTTTTTTTTTTTTACTATTTAGTTTTTTAAGGACCCTCCATACTGTTCTCCACAGTGGCTGTACCAATATACATTCCCACCAACAGTGTAGGAGGGTTCCCTTCTCTCCATACCTTCTCCAGCATTTATTGTTTGTAGATTTTTGATGATGGCCATTCTGACTGTGTGAGGTGATAACTCATTGTAGTTTTGATTTGCATTTCTCTAATAATTAGCAATGTTGAACATCTTTTCATGTGCCTCTTGGCGATCTGTATGCCTTCTTTGGAGAAATGTCTATTTAGGTCACCAATTTTTGACTGGGTTGTTTGTTTTTATGCAATTAAGTGACATGAGCTGTTTGTAAATTTTGGAGACTAGTCCCTCATTGGTTGCATTGTTTGCAGATATCTTATCCCATTCTGTGGGTTGTCTTTTCATTTTGTTTATGGTTTCCTTTGCTGTGCAAAAACTTTTGAATTTAATTAGGTCTCATTTGCTTATTCTTGTTTTTATTTCCGTTACTCTGGAAGACAGATTGAAAAAGATATTGCTGTGATTTATGTCAGAGAGTGTTCTGCCTATGTTTTCCTCTAAGAGTTTTATAGTAACAAACTTTTAGCCAGACTCATCAAGAAAAGAAGGGAGGGGGCTCAAATCAGTAAAATTCAAATGAAAAAAGAGAAGTTACAATGGACACCACAGAAATACAGAGGATCATAAGAGACTACTACAAGCAACAGTATGCCAAAAAAATCGACAGCCTGGAAGAAATGGACAAATTCTTAGGAAGGTACAATCTCTGAACCAGGAAGAAATAGAAAATATGAACAGACCACCACAAGTACTGAAATTGAAACTGTGATTAAAAAACTCCCAACAAACAAAAGTCCAGGACCTGATGGCTTCACAGGTGAATTCTACAAAACATTTAGAGAAGAGTTAACACATATCCTTCTGAAAAGTTTCCAAAAACTTGCGGAGGAAGGAACACTCCCAAACTGTTCTATGAGGGCACCATCACCCTGATACCAAAACCAGACAAAGATACCACAAAAAAAGAAAATTAGAGGCTAATATCACTGAGAAACATAGATGCAAAAATCTTCAACAAAATACTGGCAAACTGAATCCAACAATACATTAAAAGGATCATACACAATGATGAAGTGGAATTTATCCCAGGGATGCAAGTATTTTTCAATATCCACAAATCAGTCAAAGAGATAGACCACATCAACAAATAGAATAAAAGCCATATGATCTCCCTCCCTCCCACCCTCCCTATCCCACCCCTCTATGTGGGAGGGAGGGAGACGCAAGAGGGAAGAGATATGGGGACATATGTATATGTATAACTGATTCACTTTGTTATAAAGCAGAAACTAACACACCATTGTAAAGCAATTATACTCCAATAAAGATGTTTAAAAAAAAACAATTTGAACATACAACAAAAAATTAAAAAATTAAAAAAAATAAACTTCTAAGATACACAAATTAACCTAAATTTTGATGCCAAAATTAAAAAAAAAACAAAAACCATATGATCATCTCAATAGATGCAGAAAAAGCTTTTGACAAAATTCAACACCCATTTATGATAAAAACTCTCCAGAAAGTGGGCATAGAGGGAACATACATCAACATAATAAAGGCCATATATGACAAACCTACAGCTGACATCATTCTCAATGGTGAAAAGCTGAAAGGATCTCCTCTAAGATCAGGAACAAGACAAAGATGTCCACTCTTGCCACTTTTATTCAACATAGTTTTGGAAGTCCTAGCTATGACAATCAGAGAAGAAAAAGAAATAAAAGGAATCCAAACTGGAAAAGAAGAAGTTAAACTGTCACTGTTTGCAGGTGACATGATACTATACATAGAAAATCCTAAAGACACTACCATAAAACTGCTAGATCTCATCAATGAATTCAGTAAAATTGCAGGTTACAAAATTAATATACAGAAATATGTTGCATTTCTATACACTAACAATGAAAGATCAGAAAGAGAAATTAAAGAAACAGTCCCACTTACCATTGCATCAAAAAGAATAAAATACCTAGGAATAAACCTACCTAGGGAAGCAAAAGACCTGTACTTGGAAAACTACAAGACACTGATGAAAGAAATCAAAGACACAAACAGCTGGAAAGATATACCATGTTCTTGTATTGGAAGAATTAATATTGTTAAAATGACCATACTACCCAAGGCAATTTACAGAGTCAATGCAATCCCTATCAAATTACCAATGGCATTTTTTACAGATCTAGAACAAAAAAATTTTAGATTTGTATGGAGACACAAAAGACCCCGAATAGCCAAAGCAATCTTGAGAAAGAAAAATGGAGCTGAAGGAATCAGGCTCCCTGACTTCAGACTATACTAAAAAGCTACAGTAATCAAGATATGGTACTGGCACAAAAACAGAGATATAGATCAATGGAACAGGATAGAAAGCCCAGAAATAAATCCCTGCACCTGTAGTCACTTAATCTATGACAAAGGAGGCAAGACTATACAATGGAGAAAAGACTGTCTCTTTAATAAATGGTGCAGGGAAAACTGGACAGCTACATGTAAAAGAATGAAATTAGAACATTCTCTGACACCATACACAAAAATAAACTTAAAATGGATTAAAGACCTAAATATAAGATTGGATACTATAAAACTCCTAGAGAAAAACATAGGTAGAACATTCTTTGACATAAATTGCAGCAATATTTTCTTGGATCCATCTCCTAGAGTAATGGAAATAACAAAAGTAAACAAATGGAATCTAATTAAATTCAAAAGCTTTTGTGCACAAAGAAAACCATAAACAAAACAAAGATACAACCCACAGAATGGGAGAAAAAATTTGCAAATGATGCCACTGACAAGGGGTTTATCTCCAAAACTTACGAACAGCTCATGCAGCTCAGTAGCAAAAAAAACAAACAACCCAATCAAAAATGGGTGGAAGACCTAAATAGACATTTCTCCAAAGAAGACATACAGATGGCAATAGGCACATGAAAAGATGCTCAACATGGCTAATTATTAGAGAAATGCAAATCAAAACTACAATGAGGTATCACCTCACACCAGTCACAATGGGTATCATCAAAAACTACTAACAATAAATGCTGGAGAGGGTGTGGATAAAAGAGAACCCTCCTATGCTGTTGGTGAGAATGTAACTTGGTGTAGCCACTATTAAGAACAGTATGAAGTTTCCTTAAAAAAACTAAAAATAGAGCTACCATATGATCCAGCAATCCCACTTCTGGGCATACATCCAGAGAAAAGCATGGTCGAAAGGATACATCCACCCCAATATTCATTGCAATGTTGTTTACAATAGCCAAGACATGGAAGCAACCTAAATGTCCACTGATAGATGAATGGATAAAGAAGATGTGGTATATATGTACAATGGAATATTACTCAGTCATTAAAAAGAATGAAATAATGCCATTTGCAGCAACATGGATGGACCTGGAGATTATAATACTAAGTGAAGTAGGTCAAACAGAGAAAGACAAATATCATATGACATCACTTATATGTGGAATCTAATAAAATGATACAAATGAATTTATTTCCAAAACAGAAACAGACTCACAGACTTAGAAAACAAATTTATTGTTACCAAAGGGGAAAGGTAGAGGGGGAGGGATAAATTGGGACATTGGGTTGACATATACACACTGCTGTATTTAAAATGGATAACCAACAAGGACCTACTGTATAGCACATGGACTCTGCTCAATATTCTGTAATAAGGTAAATGGGAAAAGAATTTGAAAAAGAATAAGTATACGTATATGTATAACTGAATCACTTTGCTGTACACCTGAAACTAACACAACATTGCAAATAAACTATAGTCCAATATAAAATTAAAATTTAAAAAATAAAATAAAATAAAAGACTACATAACAGAACATATGATTAGGGTGGAGGAGGTAGAGCTAACTTCTCATATTATCCAGGATGACTAAAAGTTCTGGTTAATTTTATTCTTTGATTAAATTATGATTATAAATTATAATTATTAGAATAAAAACTGAAATAATAGAAACAGAGTGTATAATTATAAATAATAAAGGAGGAAGTGGAGGACTTTATCAGCCAATCCAAAGGCGGCAGGAAAGAAGAGAAAACGAACCAGCGTAAGGGAAGGAAGAATAGGAAGCATGGAATAAAGTAGTAGATTTAAACCAAAAACACACCAGCAATTACTCTAAATATAAATGTACCAGACACTCCAATGAAAATCAATCGTGGTCAGGCTGGTAAAAAACAAACAAAAACAACAACAAAAACCATATACTATTACAAGAAATGTACCTAAAACAAGAGAAGTTAATTAAATAGAAACTAAACATGTGATAGAGAGGATCTATAAAGTCAAAAGTTGGTACTTTGAAAAGGCTATTCACTTTTCAAAGTGTTTAGGTGGTTGTTTTTTTATGTTTTATACAAGTTTATAGTTGTTATTTGCAGGAAGTTTGGTCTGATAGGCACTACTTGGCCATTCACAGAAGCAGAAAACATATTAATTGATTAACAGAGAAAAATCATATGTTTATTCCAATCAATGCAGAAAAGACATTTCATAAGCTTCAACTCTATTTTTGATTAAAATACACCCAGGGCAAACTGGGTATACATCAGGGAAACATCCTGCCT
This sequence comes from Balaenoptera borealis, assembly GCF_965194805.1. Taxonomy (NCBI): domain Eukaryota; kingdom Metazoa; phylum Chordata; class Mammalia; order Artiodactyla; family Balaenopteridae; genus Balaenoptera; species Balaenoptera borealis. Next base: position 168,283,391 of record NC_138867.1, read on the forward strand.
TGGCAAAGGCTCTACGCAAATGTGAGAACATTCACTGTGGGAAAACATCTCTGTGCAGCCTTGTGCAGACTGGGAACTCCGAAAGAGTGCTCATCATGCCCCTTAGTGCTTATAGCATATTGACATCTTGGCCAAGGCTGAGTAGAGGAAGGGCTGGAAGGGAAGTAAATCTGATGATATTTCAGATGATAGGCTAGCCTGTCCTCCTAGAAGAATCAACAGAGTCAACAAACTATTAAAACAATGTTTAAAAATTCAGCACGTTTTCCAGACACACAATCAGCCTACAAAAATCAATAGCATTTTTTGACACAGCAATAACTAACCAGAAAACATAATCACAAATAAAGATAAATGGAACTGTAAAGAACACATAAAACTTCTCTGGAGGAAACTTTCCAAATCTAATAAAGGCAAAGAAGGCATAGAAAGTGAAATGAAAGATAAAAAGACATTGCACAGTCTTGAATGAGATAATGCAATATTAGTAAATGTCCATTTCATTCCAAATAAATCTATAAATTCAAAATTCCACAATGTCAGTTTGTAAAAGAAATTCCATAGATTTAATTTTTAAAATGTATACAGTGGAATAAAGGTTTTTAAATAGCTAGGTCAACATGAAATATAAGTGTGAGAATATGAATGAATACCTACTTCAAATCCACGGTGGTTTTCATAACAAGAGTTTGATTTTGGTGAAAGACAGATAGGCCAATGGAAGAGAAGAGAGAGCTCAAAGAGACCCAGGTGAAAAATGTGCCACTGACAAGGAAAGGCCAGGCTGTTTAGTGTAGACAGCATCAGGAAGAGGGGCTCACCACAGGATGGAAAACA